>NC_059128.1:21161046-22361046 GCF_020740605.2 Lemur catta | reverse complement strand
GTTGAAATTTATGGTAGCAAAGGATACAGGAGGATTGGGTCATTTTGTAGCTATTAAAGAATATATGTCTGTTCTAAGGACCATTTTGCCAAACCAACGTGTCTCTCTACCCATTATCCTGTCTCAGGAAAACATAGGCTCTGGTAACCAGTATATAATGACTGAATTCCACATTTACTAGCCTCCTCTAATCACCATGGCTACTTCTACTCTCTGTGTGTTTATTTAAGAAGCATTTTATTGAAATGGTAATTTAAGACCATTTATTCATTAATTCATTTACTCAGTACACATTGAGTTTGTACTGTGTGCCTGATGCTGGAAAAACAAAAGAAGAAACCACTACACTTATCCTTGAAGTCATTTCAATCTATTCATAGGGGCAAATAATAAATGAATATACTACAATGTAAGAAAAATACCATCACTGAGTCACCAGTGGCTAAGGGAGATAGCAGTTAACCGTGCAGGTTGGTTGGGAGGATTCTCAGAGTAAGTTATATTTTTTCAGGGCCTTGAAGAATGAGTAGGAGTTTTCTAGGTGGGTCTGAGAATGAAGGGGAAAAAATATCACAGCGTGTAAGAAGGTACAGAAGACAGACATGTCAGGTTTAAAGAAATTTGATGTCTATGGGGCATGCTGGGACATAAGGGATGTTTTTGAAAAACCTTGTAAAATATTTCTACCCTAATAGTAGGTACACAGTTGTGAGCATTTAAAGTTTGTTGAATTAAGTCAACCAAAGGAAGACCTGAATTACAAGATTCATGACAGGAGGCACTGTCAAATGCCTCTGAAACAGTTGGGTGCAGCTCTCCAAGGTTTTGAAACACCCCCTATTCAGAACTTTCTACCTGTCTATTTGGATTATTTGCTGCTTTCCATCAGGCTCCCAACCATCAGTCCACATACAGTAAGTATCTGCCTGGCCATTTCATTCGCTGGCTCTACCAGAACCCTATCTTGGGGTCCTACTCTGTTCAATGGTGAGCTTACTATTCCTTCTTCAAATCTGTACAAATCTTGGAGAGGGCATTTGATCAACTGGAATAACTTACAGGTAGAAACAGAGATTGTATGTGAAGTACTTAAACTTCTTTCTTCTTGCTTTTCTCCTAAATATTATTTGGTTAATCTGGATGCAATTTCTTAATTGCGAGGGTCTGGATTTCTCTATCTTTTCATCCCAGATCACATATTGTTATTACGTTTTTGTTGATGGAATTTTCAAAATATTCAGGGTGAAAATGATAAGATAGACTGAAACAGTGGGCACATTTCACAATGACACTTGGAATTCAGATAAAGATGGTGGAATAGAGTAGAAAGAATACTGGATTTTGAATCACAAGTTCAAATCTAGACTTTACCACTTAGAAACTGGGTAAGGTCATTTTGTTTATTTTGAAGCATTAATATATTTATTTGTAAAATGTAAATAAGTTATTCCCTGTCTGGTCACAAATTTGTGCTGAGACTCAAATATCCTTATGTTCGTGAAATTAGTTTGAAGGTTGGAAGGTTGTCCAGTTGGTACCCCTCATGAAGGGAAGAGACGTTGTACTTCCAATCATCACAGTAAAAGTTGGGGGCTGTGAAGACCCCAAGGGGCAGAGAAGACACAGACATTAAAATGGTGGTGCTTACAAGTTAATCTCTTTCTGTTTTTAAATAGCTCTGCATGGAAACTGTCAGTGGGGCTTTCTCCCCAGTCAGATTTATGGCTTCTGAATGATATTGTTTTACTTTGCCATGTGGAGGATAAACAAAGCTGGAGAGAACAAGAGTCTCATTTTCTTATCGGTGGCAAATACATATCAATCAATGTAATTGAAGTCCAAATGGAATAATTTATGGGAAACTCATTGCATGTTCCCTTGTGTACTCCTCTCTCTCTTTCTCTCCACCTCGACTCCTATTCTTTTCACCATTAGTGCTTTATGCTCCTTTCTGGTATTCAGTCCTGTATACATGAAAGGCATAAGCCAGTTAGAAAATGATTACTCTCACTCTCTTTGGGACATCTTTCTTGATGTTTAGGTTAATTAGGCATTTGATTCTCTCCAAAGGACATACCTTATTTAATAGGGACCATTTAGATATTAATCATCAGGGGTAAATAATGAAGAAACATTTTTAGGGTTTATAGTTCTTTTCTCAAAAATCATATATACAAAGAGCTAATTAACCAATACTGTGCAAAAGTGCCCTCCCTGAAGCCAGGTTTAATTTTTACAGTGGCCACTTAGCAATCAAGGATGAGAAATAAGCAACATTTTATAGGCTCCTGTATTAATTATTTTTGGGAAATGGGTGTAAATTTTGGAGTGAGGCAAAGCACTCTCAGATTATTCTAGGGAAGATGGATCAGATACCTTTATAAAAACTTATATAAAAGCCTTAATTTCAGTGAGTGGTTTACAACGTAAAATACCACAATGATATATGTTTGGATAGGGCCCTCTCTCTCAGTAGAACTTATCTGCATATCCTGATGAAAGAAAAAAGATGGAATATACATTTTTGGAGATCATACAAAAGGAAACTTTGGGACCAAGAGAAAAAAGGAGTACAACTTACTTCCTTGTTGTCTTTTATTGTTTGAAAAATTCTTATTATAGAGGATAGTGACCCACTGATTTTTAATCTCTGATAAATGAACAGGAAGGAATAGGTAAGAGATGAAGATGAATGATTTAGGTCAAACTTCAATAAAATATCCTCATGATTTATTTCTTCCCTGTATTATAGCTTTTTCAAAGTAGGATATTTTTTTGTCTGGCTGGTATGATTTAGATATCATCTTATCACTAGAAAAAGCCATGATGGTAGACAGAGGTTATGTTCAAAGCAGAGGATTAATATTTATTGCATATCTACTATGAGTGAGTTAATATATTTTTATTACATATATAATCTCATCTAATCAACAATCCTATGAATTAGGCTATTTTGACAGATGAGAAAACTGAAAATCAAAGAGACTAAGTAACTGGATCAGTGTTACATAACCATGATATATCAGAGTCAGAAATTAAATCCGAGTGTGTCTAACTTGACATTCCATATTCTTCATATTATACTGTGATGCGTACTAAATAATTTGATGGACAAACTCATCTTTATTCAAGATAGATGAATAGACTCATTGATTTCTCTTAGCCTTTTCCATGAATCTATTATCAGAAATAATTGACTCTAATGAAAATAATTCCTGACATTATTATGCTAGTATACATCTTTGTTTTGCCTAACTAGCATCTTTTTTTTCTTTTGCTTTGGGCAATAGAATTTGTTTTCCCTATGGGTAAGTAAAAAACACACTTTTGTGTTAGAGTTGGGCATTCCCTCCATTCCAACAACTCATCTCCAGTAATAGGGTGGGGTACATAAGCTAGGCCTGATCAATCAGAATAGCCTGTTCTTCTGTCCACACCTATTTATTTTTTATGTTCCCATGACAATTTACTTTTCTGCTTGAGTCATAAAGGAAGATACTCTCTTCCCACTGGAATTGTTAAGCAACTAGGATGCAAGGCTAGACTACTAGTAGTCATCATTCCCGTTCATTAGAGAGAAAAGAGCTTGTCTGAGATATGGAGGAAAAAGAAAAAGAGAGTCAATATCTAATAGTATTCTTAAAAGCCTGGATCCAGCCACACCTGAACCAATTTTTTTTTTAAAAAGGAATGTGAGTCTATAATGTTTCTTTTTCAAACTTGGGTTTATTTTATTTGCAGCCAAATTGATTTTAAAATACATAAAAATCTGACAATGTTATGTGAGTTGCTGATAAATTATATCTATAGTCAGTGAGACAGCACTAATCATATCCCATGACAATAGACATAAGTCTGATCCAAACTTTGCAAAGATATTGGCATCTGCCCTTGGTTCCCAGATTATCTCTGTACTACTCTGAGGGATCAATTGGTTGGCCAAGAAATACCTTTTGTGCCTCAGAGTCTGTGTAATGCTTAGGGGAATGCCTGGATTTGCCTTGATGGAGACATCTCTCTTCTTTATGAAATCCTGGAGGAACTATAAATTCAAGGAATAATGCCAAAGAAGAAATGAGGTACTGCTTTATTATCAATTATTCTTGTGTTCATAACATCCAACAGCTTTCCAATAAACTAGTTTGGAGCATAGGGCGTAGGCTCAAATCTGAGCAGACTCTCTCTGTCCCCTAAGTCAAATCTTAACTCCAGCCAGTGGTAAGACCATATTGCCCAGTAATGGTTAGTAAGGAATAAAGGAGAGGGTGACCCGTAGATCAGGCATTTCTCAGGATTCTAAACAAGGATCTGCTTCCTGCACAGCCTGTAAACAGTGGGGAAAGCCATACTCAAATGAACATCCTTTCAATTTCAGAGCTTTCTTCTACTAGAAAACACAGCCCAAACAATGTGTGGGATTCTGTCCAATCACATTGAAAAAAGAAGTAAATCATCCACAGATTTTGGCACTTCATTATTATTATTTTCATAATGTATGCTTGAAATACTCTTCATAAATGATTGTGACACAAAGATACACTACAACACAGTGCTTGAGAAGTGATCGACATTATGGGTATCACTGTACTAGTCTCAAAAATCTTAGTGTATATTATAATACTTTTTTGTATTTACTGAATATATTTATATTTGCACCTATATGTGGAGTTCTGTCAGGGCCATCTTCTTCTGGGATATACCAGACTGGAAAAATGTCTGCATTGTGGTACACTGATCTGCTGGAGAAAAGTGCTATATGTGTGCATTTTGCAAGAAGTCATGTTATAGGATGTTTATGTCTATTAACAGAATCACTGAACCACAGCCAAGGTTCCAGAGGGACTGCTTGACATCATCTTTCTAACCCAGTGATTCTCAAGCCTGGCAGCATGACAGAATGCCTGGAGGGCTTATTAAAAACACTAATTCCTGGGCTCCACCTAAGACCTACTGCATCAGACTCTTTTAGGGTAGGGTGCAGGAATATTTATTTATAACAACTTCCCCAGGTTATTTTTCTGCCAGTCCATAGGAGAGCCTTTGGGGATCTCTTTATCTTTTACCTTCAACTTAAAAAACATCACTCTGAAATCTCATAAGCCAGATAAAAATCTAACCTATATTCAAAGATATTTTTAAAAAGATATCTGCAACCTCTCTCAGCAACAAAATATTTTTTCTCATAAATTTCATTTTCAAAATACTTGAACTCAACAAAATGGGGACCTAGACAAAATATTTAAAAATGGCATTAGAGTGAATCAGACCATATTAATTTGAGGAAGGGGGAAGGATTATGGAAAAGGACAGAGTGAAAGTCTGGAAAGCTGAATGTGAGTTTGTCTGAAGAGAAAATAATGATTCCAATAAGTGCTTCCCCCCACCCCCCAACTTTGCATTCTCTGGGTAGCTAATCCGCTAGGCATAATCCTCTTAGCTGCATGTGTTCTATCAGTATTTTATCTGATCTACTTCTCTGACAAGCCTATGTTTGCTAGCTTCCTCCTATTTTTGAGAAGCTCTAGACATTATGTGGGAAAGTTAACCCTGTTTCTCTGTTTTCATACAAATCTGGATTCTTGGAATGCTTGGGAAATGAGGAGGGCCCTTTGCACAGGCTGAAGTTGTGTGAAAAGTCTGGGGACAGAATTTGAGAGACCTAAACAGAGGCTTTCTCCCTCGTCTCAAAGCTGGATCTTAATTTGTACACTGTTCCTATGGGCCAGAGGACTGTTGTGCTGAATCAGAGGATGTCAGATAGAGAAAAGTAAGAAAATAAGTACTGATCCACATCCCTGGGTGCTGAGAACACGCATTCATGGGCATTAAAGTTCATTAACAAACTTGTCTATTGCTTTTGTTTGATTCACCAAGGGAATTAGAACAAGATGAGGGGCATCCTTTATCTGCCATAGACAAGGGCAGGGATTCTCTTGCTGTAGACCCAGCCCTATCTGTGTGCTGCCTCCTTGGGGAATAACCTGAGGGCTAAAAGGCATGACCACTTGCCAGAGTACTGTCGTCCCTCAGCCTGACTTTATGTCATAATAACTTCATCCAGTTGGGAATTCAAATCCCTCTAAATTAAAATACCCCTGAGAGGGGTCTAACCTTAATCCCTTTATCAGCTTACTCTGTAATTATCAATTAATACTTTAGGAGAGATTAGCTGGCAACCCATGGAAATCAAGATAGTGGTGACATATTGAGTTCTCCTGGTTTTGCTACTTGTTAGCAGAGTGATCTTGATTTTTTAATTTCTCTGGGTGCCTGCTTCTTCATTTTTGAAGTAAAGGGACTAGGTGATAGGATCTCTGACCTCCTTTCCAGTTCCGTTTTAGTGACAGGATTCCCCGTGCATTTCTGGATTCCTGACTGTAAGAGGATTGATAAGAGCCTTCCTTGCCTCATGGTGTTCCTGGGACTCAGGCCACATGACTGTGGGTCTAGTGAAACAAAAAGGGAGTGTGGCCAGAGAGTGAAAGACATGGGAAGCCTAGATAGCCACAGAATTGCTTAGTTGCAATTCTTGAACAGCTGCATCCCAGAGATGAGTTTGCAGAGGAGGAGTATCATGTGGGATGTCACAGCTCAACAGTAGAAAAATAGGCTGATACGATCAGAAAGGATGCCAGGCCATTGTGGACATCTGCCGTGCATAATGACATCAAGTGGCTGTCTGAACACGGTCTGAAATCCCTCTCTTGACTTTGAAGAGACCCCTGGGCCTCAAACTTAAAATCTGCACAGTTAGCACTTGGCCAGCAGGCCTGGCTTTCTCATGTCAACACGACACAAAGGTTTCTGCGGATACAGGATTTGGAGTCAGGAGGAGTGCATTCCATTGTGACATCTGACCTAAAACAAAGAAAAAGTAATAATGTTATTGTTCACTTTGAGCTTTCCTATATTCTAAGCACTGGGCTAAGTGTTTTACATACTTTATCTCGTTCAAGTTGTGAACTTGGGTTCTTAACTTCTGTGCGCCTTCATTTCCTTGTCAATAAGAAATGGAACATTTCTGCCTTATTTACTGAATGCTTACTGTATATCAGGCACTGAGGTAAGCACTCTGTGAATCATTATCTTAATGCAATAATCCCAAGAGGTAGGTAGGGATGGTGACTAGTTCCACCTTGTAGATACATAGGGAAGCTGAATTGGACTAAGTAGAATAAAACAGCAATGGATGGCGTCTGTGGATGGAACAGCCTTCACATTTCCTATCCTTCCTAAATATCCAGGTCAGGTAACTGCATTTGCTATCACCCAGAAATACCCCAAAGGAGATTTCTGTTCTCAGACCTGGCTGTATGAAGCCATTTCATCTTAGTGAGGGCCAAATGGGAGACCATTTGTACAGGGTGGTGTGGGTGGGGGTTGTGAGGTGGTAGTGAGAAATAGAATCCAAGTGATCTTCTAGAATTGGATAGAAACTGCCTGTTTAAGAGAGTATTTGGATTCCAGAGTTCAATTATGGGGAGGATCTATTGACTAACTGCTTGAAGTTATCAAGAATAATATCAATAAACTAAATTTACCCCTTTACTTATGCTCACACCTTTCTTTTTTGTCTTGTCTTTGTGTCCTCCTTCACTGAACTTTCTAAGCTTCAATGTTCACGATCTGAAAAATGGGGTTAATAATACCTTTGATTGGTTAGTGATGGGGAAGGGGGTAAATTGGAGAATTAAATAAGATAGAAGACATTAAAATATTTTGTCGATGATGAACTAATATAGATGTTAGTCTTCATAGTGACCGTGTTGATTGCTGATTTATTATTTGTCACTGACTACAGGAGAAAATTTCTCTTATTTGGAAGAAATGCCTTCTGATATTTATTTTCTTCCTTAATAAGATTGTCATTTGCTTATTTTCTTCCTCCCCTGTGAAATAAAACTATATTAAGCACAATTGAAAAATTTTTTAAAATATGCAGTAATTGGTAAGAAAGGATCACAAGAAGAAAAGCAGACAAGTGTCAACTGCTTAGCATAACCATGAGCGTGTTAATTTAATTAGAACTGCCCTGTATAAATATTAAACTCTGTTCACTTTCTTTTATAGCTCCTTTGCTTTGCAAAGTATTCCCAGTTACAGATTATCTTTTTCAAATTCTTCTGTGAGTTTGAGGGAGTTAATGAAAGAAACACAACTCAAATTTAAATGAACTGAGAGAGCTTTTCATCTTATCATACTGTCTCTCTCTGTTATTTTGCTTTGCCTAGCTGCTGGCCCAGAGGCAAAAGGAGTGCTTAATTTTCAGTGGGTTTGCCTTCCGAGATGGAGGTGATGCAACAGCTTCCCTTCAGTGGAATACATATTCTGTGTTGTATTTTTTGGAAGGGGATTGGATTGATTTATATCTCCACACTCCTAATCAACTGTGAACCATCACCTGACTTTTCCAGGTCACTAGCCAGGATGTGGGATGTAGTCAGGGCTGGTTGTTTTCATTTGGTCTTCCCCATGGCTCCATGAGGGCAGGATGTCATTGCTCCCATTTTACAGTTAAGAGTAGAGTCAGTAAGTCACAGAGCCAGGCATGTTTGACCCCAACTATAATTTCTAGTATTATAAATAGTGGGCTTAGTTCCTAGATTGAGCTTTCAATAGATTCAGGGTAAAAGTAGTGAAACAATTGGCCATGGAATTAGTTTCAACTGAATTAATGAGAATCATAGAATCCCATAGGCAGAAGAGATCATCTCTCTTAACCTATTCCCAGCCCTGTATATATAGCAGGCCCAATGCTAGGTAATCTTCTGATTGTAACCCCTCATTTTCCACATGTTGAAACTGAGGCCTGGGATCACAAAGCTAACACTAATAACCCATGGCTCTTGACTCACAATATAGTGCTCTTGTTGCTACAGCAAGTGGAGCCAATACAATATGAGAGATGAGTATAAAGAAAGTGTGATCTCATAACAGAGCCTGATTAAATGTACCAGGGCAAAGAGTATGGAGTCCTTGAACTGTACTCGTCTGTTTAGCACCAAACTTTCCACTCACCCAGCAAGTAGAAATAGCTGCAATTTACAGCAGGTGAAATTCAGATTAGGTTGAAAGAAGAACTACTTGCCAGTGTAGGAAGTGAGGTGCTGCACTAATTCCTAGAAAATGGCATGACAGTGGCAAATTCTAATGCCTTGGGTTGGGTGTAAATGGTAGGGAATGTGACAAACTGGGGAGAGAGACAATAAGTAGAAGCCAAGTTCTATGATTCTCTTGATCACTGGAGAAGCGATGTCTTTTATTTTTTTCTTTCTAGGTCACAGGCATCCCTTTGATTTCAGGTTAAAATTATTTTCTCGCAGCAACCTAAACCCTGACTTGGCAGCATCCTCTTCTCCCTCCCCATAGAACCCCCTAGATACCACTTCCTTGTCTTGTCTTTGCAGCTTCAGTCAACAGAACCTGCTTCCCCAGTTCATCACCCTTCGTGCAGTTACCTGTTCCTGTAGCTCTGGTTTCTGGATTACATTTTCTAACCTTTTGAATTGGCTCTCTTTTGCTCTAAAAAACACTTGCTCTTTCACAATTACTGTGTAGTGTCCTCCTTGTGGCATTTCCAGCCTCCCATGCTAGGCCATCTCATCTCCCATCAACAAATCGCTTTGCAACCACATGGCCTTTTCTTGAATGACTTTTATATAGAACAACACACGTGTAGACCGAGCGAGAGAATCATGCAGGAACGGGGTTTGCTTTACTCTGCATTGAATACTTGGCGTCTAGCATGGTTCTCAGCTGTATAAGTAGGGAGTCAATAATACTTATTGAATAAATAAATAATTACACAGTGCAATTTAGTTCATTCCAAACTGGGTATCTCCTTAAATTCACGTAGGAATTTTCAACATGACCAAAGTGCAGTGCATTTCACGGGAAAACAATAGCTTGGGTAATCAGGGAGGTGAAAGAAAGAAAACAATCTGTGACTTTTGCATGTGGCCTGAAACAATCATGTACTCCAGCCTCTAGGACTATGGACACTGCCTTTTTAAACAGGCCCAGAGTTAGCTTGTGTGCATTTGGAGATTTTCAGCACCATAGGTAGAGATTCTGGTTTCTTTTTTTTCTATAACTCCCTGAATAGCAGGATGAAGAAATACTCAGGGTTTTGGGACAGGGCTGTCAGCTACTGTGGTGGAAATTACCTGCTTTTAGCAGAAGAAAATTCACTTAGAATCTCTTTAATTCCCATTTCCCTTGGCAAAATCCCCTGTCAAGGCACTTAGGCTTCTACAGGCTGGTTTTCAGGTGGTGAGAGGATGGAGAAGGGTTGCCCTGGAAATTGATATCTTCTGAGTCTGACATACCAGGGGAACCACCAGTGTCGCTGCTGATAGCTGAGATGTCTTTTCTGTTAGGTATGGCTTTCCTCCAAGTAACTAAATGTAGATAGAAGTGGGCCAGTTGTTAATGCATTGGTTTTAGGACCTGACCTAAAACCTGGGTCATCCTATTGCCAGAGAAAGAATTAGGAAAATTGGTAAACTCTGTCAAGATTTAACTAGTGGAATATACATACTCAGAGGGATAAATTCTTCCCAAACTTTCAAGTTTTACTGTATTTTGTTGTAAAATCCAAGAGCTAGATTGACTAACTCTTGGTCCTGGTTAAATTCTTTTAGGGACTAACTGATATATTCTCTCCACCCCTGCCTTTCCTAAGGACTCATTTTTATTTTCTCATTAGCTATTTTCAAATTCAGAGCTTTACCAAGGCACAGACAAATGGCTTTTTAACCACTAGATTTCTCTCTACATCTTATTCTAGACTCTCTGAGTAGTGCAGCTTTCCAATCTCCTTCTCAGTGTCTAATTGCCATAATCAGAAAATCAGAGTTATCCCAGGCTGGGTATTTTACATACTAGAGTGAGAATCACTAAAACTAAGGTTGCCTGATGGAAGAGTAGGAGCTGGAATTTTACCTAAACCTCAAATTTTCTCAAAACTCTGGCTTGAGTGATTATTTAGGATTTACCCAGGGTCATCTATATTTTGTTTGTTATACAAAAGGGCTCATAGCTGGGTGTGGTGGCTCACACATGTAATCCTAGCACTCTGGGAGGCTGAGGCAGGCAGATTGTTTAAGCTCAGGAATTCGAGCCCAGCCTGAGCAAGAATGAGACCCCGTCACTACTAAAAAAATAGAAAGAAATTAGCTGGACAACTAAAAATATATAGAAAAAATTATCCAGACATGGTGGTGCATGCCTGTAGTCCCAGCTACTTGAGCAGCTGAGGCAGTAGGATTGCTTAAGCCCAGGAGTTTGAGGTTGCTGTGAGCTAGGCTGATGCCACGGCACTCTAGCCTGGGCAACAGAGTGAGACTCTATCTCAAAACAAACAAACAAACCACAACAAAAAATAAAAACCAAAAGGGCTCATGATAGAGCTCAGATCATTTCTGCTATTCAAGAAAGATGTGGCAGGTAGAGGCCAAAGGTACACAAGTTCTTTTTCTCTAATATGCTTACTCTCTTTCTGTCCTTCAGAAAACTGTGGGCACTTTTATATCTCAGAATTATAAAAGCCATATATGACAAACCCACAGCCAACATCATAATGAATTGGGAAAAGTTGAAAGCATTCCCGCTAAGAACTGGAACAAGACAAGGATGCCCACAGTCAACACTTCTATTCAACATAGTGTTAGATGTCTTAGCCAGAGTGATCAGACAAGAGAAAGAAATAAAGGGTATCCACATTGGGAAAGAGGAGGTCAAACTATTGTTCTTTGATGATGATATGATCTTGTATCTAGAAAACCCCAAAGATTCCACCAAGAATCTCCTGGAATTGATAAATAAATTCAGCCAAGTTTCAAAATACAAAATCAATGTACATAAATCAGTAGCATTTCTATATACCAATAACAGTCAAGCCAAGAGTCAAATCAAAGACTCAATATCATTCACAATAGCTACAAAGAAAATAAAATACTTAGGAATATACTTAATCAAGGAGGTGAAAGATCTCTACAAGGAGAAATACAAAACTCTGAGGAAAGAAATCACAGAGGATACAAACAAATGGAAAAACATATCATGCTCATGGATAGGTAGAATCAACATTGTTTGGGACTAAATTTATTTTATGCTTCTTTTTAGGGAGGTAAACCTTTTTGGGGAAAGTTTTATGAATGTGGAAATGGCATTTTCTTATACTAGTTGAGGGGACTAAATTGAAGGGTTCTTCCTCTACCCTTTGGGGGTGACCAAAATACACCCTATTATTTCATTTTATTTTTTTAGTGGTTAATTTACTTTAACACTTAAATTTTAACCTAAGTTAGACACTCAAGGACTCTTCTTTCACTTACAGTCAAAGTGATCCTTAGCTTAGATTTCCTATGTGCTGTGTTTTGAGTGCATTTAAGTAGCAGTGAGGGCTAAGCTTGACCCCCATTCACAATTCCAGACCTTGAATTCTCATATCCTATCATTTATTAGCAGCCTCAGAACATCCTAGGATACTATTTGACCTCTCCTCTTCTTAAGTAACTCTGATAACAAATGTTAGACATACCTGGGCTCAGAAGATGGGCAGAGTAGTCATAGGAATACCATGAGAATAGGAAGAGCATGTGAGTATGGAAATGCTTTTGTATTAATAAGAATATGGAACTTTATCATTCCCATATGGACTTTTACATATGTCCAGTCACTTTTGATTTTTATTACAACTTGTGAAATGGTAAGGGTTATCTTCACATTTAGCAGGCCTTTCAGCATTTTCATTTATTTCTACTTTGTGGTGATCTCCCAATCCCATCTCCTTCAGTGATGGTACCAAAGTATCACCACTCTCCTATTTTTCTTTTTCAACCCTCCATTTCATTGGAGAACCTTACTTCTACATCATGGAGAAAATTGATGATATTTTGTGCTATCTCCTTGAGTTCTCCAGCCCTCTTTTGCCTAGAAACATTCTTTCTTCCACATTCATTCTTACGTTCTTTTCTCCAGGCTTAGAGATGCCTTCTCTTGTTCAAGACTCATCCCTTCTCTTACATCTTCCAGGATCTTTCTCTGTAACTCATCCCCCACCCCCACTAGATGATCTTCAGCCCCCCTGTCTCTGCTTGGCTTCACCCTGTCAGCAGAGAGTCATCTTTCCTATGTCCCCACCTACCAAATATCCTTCCCTTGACCCTACATCTCTCTAGCTCCCTTCTTTCTGATTCCTTCTTGTTTCCTTCTTTCTTATCCAAACCACCATTCATTATCCAATTCACTAAAAGATGAATTCTTTTCTTTCAGATGCAGTGAATCTTGCTTAGGCCAATGATTTGTCTTTTCACCAAACTTTCTTTCCTTCCAGTAGTTGCTGTCTCTGCAAGTGGCACCACTATCATCTAGTTAGCTGACTCAGAAACTCCACCCTGCTCGTTTTCTCATCTTCCACATCAATCAAGCTCTATTTACTTTCTTCCTTCGCAGCTCTCAATTTCCTTTCCTCTCTGTTTCTACTACCACTCCCTGTGTTCAGATCTTTGTAGTTTCTTACTATTCCACTGCTTCATCCTCCTGACTGATGTGTCTTCCTCCAGTCCTTTTCTATTTGTCCTTTTTCCCCTATTACTGGAGTACACTCTCCCCCATATTCACTGTGTAAAATGCAAAGCTAATCTGATTAAAACCCTTGTTACCTTCCTATTACCTATAGGATAATTTTCAATTTTTTTTCTAAAGCTCTCCATAGTCCAGCTCCTACCAGTTTTCCTGCATTTTGTTCCAACTATTGTTTGTTTACCTTACCTTTTACCCTCCACAACACCCAGTTGTTGGTAGTTCCCTGTAATTAATATATTGTTTCTCAAATTTACAGTTTGCTTGAGCTTTTCTTTCTGCCAGTATTGGTCTTTCCCTATTTGCTTAGTTAAGCCATGCTCACCCTTTGAGAATCAGCTGAGGTGTTATCTCTCCAGGAAGTCCTTCCCAATGCTCTCCACCATTCTCTCCATTCCTTACCACACTGAGTTAGGCACCTTCCTTTCTGTTGGTATGAAATACCATGCATATGGCTGCTACAGGTGTGCACTCATTGTATTGAATTACAACTATCTGTTTTTATATTTGTGGACCTCAATATGCCTCATGCTCTCTCAGTGCATCATTTCTATTTATACACTGAGCGGAGTTTTTGAGACCTAGGAAGTACTTAATGACGTTTAATGCATTTGTGACAAATTTAGAACAGGTTTGAGTAAATCCAGCCTTTTCCCATTGAGTAAGGGGGACATTTGGGAGCAATGGGTTGAAAAAGTTTTGAAGATTGTTTTTGCAGCCTATTTGTCCTGATTTTGGAAATACTAATTTAAATCAAATGACTTCTAGAAAGTCTTTAGTTGGTCTCTGTCACTGGGAGATAATGAGCCAACATGGATTTTGCCACTTCTCTCTTAAATAACATGGAATCGGTTGTGGAGACTTCTAAACCTATGATGTTATTTTATATCAAAACTGAGATAAATAGGGAATGTTCAGTGACAGTAATGGCTATAGATAAATGCTGTCAACTGGAAGAAAATGCCAATCACAGACAGATGTCAGTGGATCCATGAGGGCCATACTGAATTTTTACAAATGTAAACTTTATAAAATAAAATTTTAAAGTGTCTCATAATCATATTCTTAAAGTAGAGTAAGAGGAGATGTGCATTTGAGCGACTACCCAATGCATAAAGAATGCTCTCTCTGTAAGCAGTGAGGGGAAAGGGTGATACAGAGTAGCCAGCCAGGTGCTATTGTCTTCATCCCTTTAACCTTTATAGGTGCTATTTTGCTTGCATCATTGTCATGGCTTTCCTTAGAACCCTAGAAAGTGCATGGGCTCTTTAATACTTAAAATTCTAATCCATATTTTAGTATAGAATTCTGAGACGAACCCTATGCCAACAGTCTCATTCAACATCCCTGGGATTATGTTTTCCTTTAGAAGAGGTAGCATTATGGTATTCTATTAAGACTCCTAAACTGTCCTTTTTTCTTTTCTTTCCTACTTATTAGAAACAGGTGCTCCCCAACCTGTATCTGTGCATTTCGTAACAGGCAATTGCATGTACTTCTAGTGATGATAGTTTTTTTGTACATCAACAATGGTTTCACTTTAAAAATTAGTTTATCTTCCGCTTTCCCATATGTGTATGTACACAAATGAACACAAGGACAGACCTTATTGTTCCTTTGTTATAAGTAAAAACCACCTAATTATAATAAAGCACATTTAATAATTGTGTATAAGGAGCAAATTAGAACAATAATGCAAGAAAACAAGAGCCAATTCCTTGAAATGTTTCTGTATTACCTTTTAATTGGAAAAAAAAAGCCTTCTTTTCCCCTCAAGTAGAGTGAAACTGACTGCTGAGCTTCCCTGCTTCCACCAAATATGAAGATATCTAAAACTCTGCTCCTTTAATGTTTATTGGTTACAATCCTGGAGGGGGAGGGTGGGAAAGGAAGAGGTCTGTTGAATTTGGGGCTTATTTTCACTCTGGGTTGTATGGCAGATTGATTTCAACAGACACTCAACAGCAGGCACCCATCCATTCATACCTGTGCTATGCTTAGGATTATGCAGAATAATAGTTTAATGATCAAAAGCTGGAGTTCCTGTGCTAGAAAGAGCTGATTTCTGGTCCTGGCTTTGCCACTTTACTAATTTGTAATTTTAGGAAGCTACTTAAGTTTTCCAAGATTTAGTTATCCCGACTATAGAAGGAGATCAATGATAGTACCCATGTCACATGTTTTTTGTGATGTTTTCATTTGATAGTCCTGACTTCAGTGCCTGGCATATATTCAGGGCTCAACAAATATTCTCCATGGAAAAAAAGAAGAGGAAGAGACTAAGAAGTCCAAAAGATAATATGATATAGTTGAAAAAGGGTGTGCTGAGGCATTTAAAACCTGTATGCACTTTCTAGTAGCTGTGTCATATTGGGTAAGGCAACTTGAACTTTGAGACACGTCATTTTCCAAATCTATAAAACAGGAGGTAATAACGCTTGTTATAGAGCAGTTCTGAGAGTTAAGTAAGACAATGTTCATATAAGTGCCTAGTGCCATGTCTTGCTGTTAGTATGAACTAAATAAATGCTAATTGTGGTGGTATGGTATTAATGCTGAGTAGAGCTTAGTTAGCTGTGATTTATGCTACTCACACGTGACTTTTTTATTGTATGAAGCCATGTGTCCTATTCTGCTCAGTGTTCTCGTCAGACTCATGATTCCTAATTCTTAGAGCAAAGAATGGTGCCTAAGGGTATTTCATGGCAGGGCAGACGCTGTCAGAGCCTCTCTCCTATTCCTTTATCCGTAGCACTCGTAGCACTTCAGTGAAACTTCAACAGCACTTCAACCTTAGTCTCAGAGTTTGCTTCTGAGGAAACCCAAACTAAGGTATGTGGCTTCCCCAAGAAACCAGCCCAGTGAGGTTTATGGAGAATTATCTGTTGATCTTGATACCAGGATTTATTCAAACCTGTTCTAAATTTGTCACAAATGCATTAAACATCAACAGCACATGCATTTCTCTGAACGGGGGCTTTCTCTCCCTGCTGGATCCACTATGTGTCCTGTGCTGCAGACCAGAAGTGCAGAGGAATTAATACCCCCTTTCCCTGGTATCCCTTAAAAATCCAGCAGAAAGGAAGGTGCCTAATTCAGTGTGGTAAGGAATGGAGAGAATGGTGGAGAGCATTGGGAAGGACTTCCTGGAGAGGTAACACCTCAGCTGATTCTCAAAGGGTGAGCATGGGTTAACTAAGCAAATAGGGAAAGACCAATACTGGCAGAAAGAAAAGCTTAAGCAAACCACAAATTTGGGAAACAATATATTAAATACAGGGAACTACCAACAACTGGGTGTTGTGGAGGGTAAAGGTAAGGTAAACAAACAATAGTTGGAACAAAATGCAGGAAAACTGGTAGGAGCTGGACTGTGGAGAGCTTTAGAAAAAAAATTGAAAATTATCCTATAGGTAATAGAAAGGTAACAAGGGTTTTAATCAGATTAGCTTTGCATTTTACACAGTGAATATGGGGGAGAGTGTACTCCAGTGATAGAGGAAGAGGGACAAATAGAAAAGGACTGGAGGAAGACACATCAGTCTGTTGGTATGAAATACCAAGCATATGGCTGCTACAGGTGTGCACTCATTGTATTGAATTACAACTGTCTGATTTTATATTTGTGGACCTCAATATGCCTCATGCTCTCTCAGTGCATCATTTCTATTTATACACCGAGTGGAGTTTTTGAGACCTAGGAAGTACTTAATGACGTTTTGTAGGAATTATATCTCATTTCCTTCAATCCTAGCCTAGGTTTCTTCAAAACGGTTTTGCGTGCAGGTAGCCTATTTTGGGTAGAGTAAAACAGCAAGAAAGGCAAAGCCAAAATCAAGGGTATGTTTTTATACAGAACATTATGATGGACAACTGAGGCTCAATGCCACTGGGGATCTCTGAGGAGTTGCACAGACTGCACCTTCCAATTTCTGCCTGAAGGATGGAAGCAGGCAGTATTTATCCACTGTTCCCATCTCTCCTGGGACAAGGGTTACCTCACGGGGCATTAACTCTCTTACAAGTCCAGGTTTGCTCATATGCCCTGCAGGTTCCTGCAGGCTTCCCACATGCTGGTAGTGAAGAAGCCCCAGGGCACAACATGAGAGATACGTGATGCAGCTGAGGCAAAGTGCTGTCGAGTTATACCTACAGGCAGCTGCTTGCAGCAGCAATCCCTGGAGTGCAAAGGTTAACAGAGAGAATGTGAGGGCACGGGAGGTGTCTGATGTAGCTCCTCCATGCTAACATCTCCCCTCATTGAGCATGATAATCTTAACCTGTTGGCACACGTTGTTAATAAATAAAGCCAAAGTCGTGGATTTGATCCCTGTGTAGGTCACTTAGCTTCCCACAGTGAAAAGTAGCACCATGCACGTCAGCTGAACAACCCCCTGCCCAAATACCTATTTCCATGGATCATTACGACGGGGAAATATGGATAGAGAGTGGAACTTTATAACTGAAAGAAGTACATCCCCATGGGCTATTTTTACGTGATTCTCAAAAAGCTCCCTGAATCATGTAAGGCAAATCGTAGAATTCCTGTTTTTACAAACAAGTAAGTGGGGCTTACAGAAGCTAACGGTGTGAATTGACTAGGGCCCCATCGTTAATACACTGTGGAATGTATATCTTCCTACTCCAGACTTTTCCATATTATCCTGCTTTCTCTGGCAACACATTACTGGAGAAGAAAAACAGTTCAGAGACAAATGTGCTCATGAGGGGTCCATAGGTTCAAGTCTTACTAGGAAGATACACATGCGTGACCTGCCAAATCTGAAGCATATGGAACTTTTGCTGCAACTGGTTTGATCTACAGCATGGGTAGAG
This sequence comes from Lemur catta, assembly GCF_020740605.2. NCBI lineage: Eukaryota > Metazoa > Chordata > Mammalia > Primates > Lemuridae > Lemur > Lemur catta. Next base: position 22,342,623 of record NC_059128.1, on the reverse strand, counting down.
GTGGCAGCAGACAGGTGACTGAGGACAGGTGGCCCAAGAGACTGCAAGGGGATTATCAGCCATAAACATGTGTTGGGGCCCCCGTGCGGCAGCTAAGTATACTTTTGCTATTGCACTTTCTCAGGCTGCAGTGGAGCCTGGTTGATTTTAAAATTTACTTCCATTGGTTTCTTCTTTAATGATCATTTTAGATGCTGCTTTATTGGCATTGCTATAGGTGTAATTTACCCCTGGTCATACTGATGAACTGGTTGGTCTCTTGTAAACTTTAGGAGGAAGGTGGGGAGTCTGAGAACCAGGCGTGACAGTGGCAATAGGCTGCGTTGCTAATGGGCACCCTGTATTCTGTGGTCCAGGAAGATTGTGCAGGGAGATGGTTTCTGAGGTTAAGATCTAGGCTCTCTCTCCTCTTTTTATTTCAAATCTTGTTTCTTAATTTACTTCACATGGACACACACACAATTTTACATGAATGCATAAGAGTGATGATTTAAGTAATGTTTTTTTAAGTACACACTTTCCTTTCCATTTTTGCTTGATGTCTCCCCTCTCCTCCATTTTGCACATATTGGTCCCCTAATTCCACTCCAAGGTAGTTCATTTTAAAAACCTAGTGTATATCCTGCCATGTTTTTCTCTATGCTCATATAATTTACATATAGACCTATATATGTTTTTTAGGTCATGTTTTATAAAATGGAGTATTATGTACTTATCTGGCATATTGATTTCCTTTTTAGAAAAAAATTTATTGTGAAATATAAAATAAATGCAAAAGAGTTTTAAAATATTAATATATTCATATGGTTTAAAGAATAGTAAAGCACACTCACGATATATCTATCTACCCCCTAGATTAAAAAAATAGAAAATTACCGGTGTCTTAGAACCTGCCTGCGTACCACTCTGCAATCTCTTCTCCCTCTTTCCCTCAAGAACACAACTTTCTGGAAATCAGTCCTGCCCTTCTCTTTACACATTTTGCTTCTCTTGCTCAACAGTATCTTGTGAAAATCCCTACAGGTCAAGAGGCAGAGCTCTAATTGACTCCTTTTTTGCTTTTTACATTTTTGTAAAGCGTCATGAATTTACATGTCATCCTTGCACAGGGTCCATGCTAATCTTTTCTGTATTATTCCAATTTTAGTATATATGCTGCTGAAGCAAGCACGTAACTCTTTTTAATGGGAGCATTATATTCTGCTGTGAGGAGGTATTATGTATGTGGCATTTTCCCATTGATTGTAATTTTATTTCCAGCTCAATTTTTTTTCCTGCCATGCACAATGTTGCGATAAACCTCCTTGTGTGTTTGCACTGGTGCTTCTATATCTGGTGTAGTCCAGGAGTGGGGTTGATGACTAGAAGGGGATGTGTATTTTAAATATGAACAGATGCTATCATATTGCTTTTCAAAACGTTGTAGCACTTCACAAGTCCTCAAGCAGTGTATGAGAGCACCCTTTTCACACATCCCTGATAGTGATAGGGGTTATTGCTCTTTTTAATTGTGCCAGTCTGAGGAATGTAAAGTGATATCTCATTGTTATTTTAATTTGCATTTCTCAGAGTATCAGTGAATCTAAGCATCTTTGCATTTGTTTGTAGACCATTTAGCTGAGAACCTCTGCAAATGGACTATTTTCATGACTTCTGTTCATTTCTTCAATTGAGATGTTTGCCTTTTTCTTTTCTTTCCAAAGTCTATTTTTTTATTTACTTTGTTTAGGGTATATTTTGCCATCAAATGTGTTACTTGTTTATGTAGTTAAATGTCTGTTTTTAAAAGTTTATAGCTTCAGTTCTCTAGTCTTGGTAGACAATGTTTCTCCATCCTCATCTCTAAATAGTGTGTTGGGCTTTTTATATTGATTCTTTTCAACATTTTGCTTTTATTTTTCACATTTAAAGCCTAATCTACCTGGAAATTTATTTTAGTGTTTAGCGGAAGCTGGAAGATCATGTTTATTTTGTTCCAAATGATATTTGTAGTAATAATTGCTAATATTAATACTTACTGAGGGCTGACTATGTGCTAGGCGCCGTTATATAGGAACTTTACATGTATTAACTAACTTGATCCTTGCCCCTCACAACTCTGAGACACAGATTTTTTTACTATACCCATTTTACAGCTGCGGAAAATGAGGCACAGTAAAGTTGAGTATCTAGCCCAGAGGGATCACAGAGCAGGTCAAGTGGTGAAGTATCAATTTATTCTCTGGGAATCTGGTACTGAAATCCGCACTTTTACCGTAGTGCCTCTTGCTTGGCTAGCTAGTTATGCCAGAACTATTTATGGAAAAAGCCATACTTTTCTCACTGAATTGAGTTACCTCTTTTGTCATTCATTAAATTCACATACATAGCGCAGTTTATTTCTAGATTATCTATTTGTCCCTAATTTATTCATCTATGCCTATAATTCCTTACTGATTTGACAATGGTAGTCTTATAATATGATATCCATATAGTCCTGTCTGCCCAAGCTGCTTTTTTTAAATTCATTTATTGACTATTTCCAGGCATTCATACTTCCATATAGAATTTATGTTTATTTTATTCAATCAAAATAGCCAATGGGATTCTAATGGAAATTGTATTAAATCAATATATTAATTTTGGGACAATGGCCATGTTCATACCAATTATTCCATAAATTTAGAATATGCTCTGTTTTCTCTTCATTCAGATATTATTTTGTATTTTCCAGTAAGATTTTGTACTTTTATTTGCCTTGGCTTCTATATTATTAAGTTAAATTTATTCCTGAATATTTTAAAGTTTTGAATGTTATAAATAAAATATGTGTCTCATTTCTATTCTTTAGTGATTATTACTAGGGTGGAAAAAAAGGTATTTTGTACATTTATTTTGTATGCAATTAATATGAAGAAAACTATTAACATAATCTTTTTATTAACTAATTAAAATGGAAAAAAACCAATCATATCAACATAGGCTAAAGCAGCATTTGATAAATTTCAGCAGCCATTCTTACTAAATTCCAGGTAAAATGAAAACAAAAGATGATTGCTTAGATACATAAAGATTATTTACTCAACACAACAGCAGATCTGACAAACATGGAGATCATTTCAGTTAAAATCAGGAAGTGTTCAGGGAGGCCCGCTATTACCAATCTTAAACATTGTGTTTGCTAGAACCTCCAAGGTCATAAAACATAAAAATAAAATAACTGGCACAAATATCAGAAGAGGTAAAACTCTTTTTTTGCTGATGCCATGATTGTCTATCAAGAAATGTAAACACCTCTAGTCAAAAACTTGTAGAATAAATAGATAATTTGGTAAGCTGGCTAGATATAAATATGTAATATCAATTGCTTCTTCTATCAATAATTAACCATTTTTAGTTCTTGAGATTCAAATTCCAGAGAGGAAGCACTGAGCTGTAGCTTGGATCATTTCCCATCCCTTGGTCAGGGAGGCAATGGCTCCTTGGGACAGCCCCAGTAGATTCTGCCCAGTGGAACGAGGGTGATCGCTCAGGGGAAATGGTGATTAGGCTGCAAGAAGAAATGGATAATAGGCAGAAATGGGGGGGGGGAGTCTATACACTGTAATTGTATGTCGAGAGTCCAGTGTCTAGGTTTCAAGAAGGTAAATCTGAATTCTTTGCCTGGTTCATCTTGGTTGTCTCCCTAACTCTCTTCCCATGCTCCCTGCCACTTCAGCTGTTCCACGCTGCATCCCAGCAGGCTGTTGCATTGTCCCCTGTGCATGTTTTGCACATTCCTCTGTTGTTGGCTCATCCATTCCCCTCACTAAACACATTCTCTTCCTTCTTTCCTCATGTAATTCTTATTCCTCCCATAGGGCTCTCTTTGCATTCTCATCAAATGTTTGTTCCCTTCCCCAAGCCCAGGCCCCTTCTCGAAAACCACAGGAGTTCTAGGAAGAACCTGTTCCACCCCAGACCTGAAGTCCCTCCGGCTGTTACAGTCTCTTCACTCCTAGGACCAAAGCACCCCATTCTCTTCCCCACCTCTGTTCCTGCATCTCTGTTACATCTGCCCCCAGGAGACTGGAAGAGAAGTAGGGACCACGACTTTCTCCTCCCGGACCGTACGTTGTTCAATTTCCTCTCAGAGCCTTCCTTCATTTCTGTCGTGGGAATAGTGAGCTACAAAGCCAGGTGCAAGCTAACCTGTTCCATCCTCTTACCAAGAGGATGCTTTGTGCCCTTCACTGTTTCAGGTTTGTGGAAACAGGATCAGGACCATGTCTTGCACCTACTAAGCGGATCTCTGTTCATCCAAACAAAACTATTTTGAGATCTCACCTCTATGCCTTTGCTGTTGTTATTCCTTATCTCCAGAACATCCTTGCTCTCTCTGTCCCCTTGCTAACTCTTCCAGTTTAAGCTTCAACTCAGGTGTCACCTCCTCAGAGAAGCTTTTCCTAAGTCCACACTCCCCCTGCCACCAGACTTCCACAACAGCCTGTGTACAACTCAATCACCAAGCTGACTGCATTGTTTGAGGTAGTTATTACGCCTGTTCCTGTGTCTGTTGCCCCCATTGGACTCTCAGTGCCTCACAGTGTGCTCAGCTGCGAGCTGTGAATGGTACACAGGTGACCCCAGGGGATGTTTTCTGCATAAACAAATAAATGCATGAACAGACTAAACAGTGCTTTGTTAGCAGTGATGTTGGTCATATCACTTCACAATGTGCTATCTAATTTTGCCTTCTCCCCTCTAATCCATTAACTTCCCAGCTCTTGTCTCTCTCTGACAGGGTGTTGTGTGTCTGCTCGGAGAACTTTCAGACTGGCCTGCGTTTCTTCTTTGCATCCTGGGCCTACTCCTTCCTGTCTTTCATCTGTTCATTCTGGTCTTGTTTGAACATCAAGCTGCCTGTACCTTACCATCATTACTCTCCCTGTTAGGCAATTTAGTGAAAAAGAACCTCTAGGCATCCTTCAAGTTACCCAAGAGGATTCCTAGAGGAGGAGACAAAGTCAGTCCTGCAAGATTCCATCTCTGTGACCTTTCCTTTCTCTTGGTTTTTCCCTGATAGTTCTTCCCTGTGCATCTGTGGTACCGTGTAGGAGTTGCTGCCCCGAAAGGGACTATCTACCAAAATCACTCACACTCAATTATTAGGGAAGCTCAAGTGACAACTTTTTGATGGTCATTGCGTTTTAAAAGAAAACCTGGAGGATAGTAAAAACTATTTCACGCCAGAATTTCAGGCAAGCATCGATTGGGAAGGTATTTTCTGGTGAGCAGGGTCTGATCAGTAAGGTTCAATTTGCTCTATGTAAGGGACAGGGAGCTCTGTCTGCGATGTGTGAGGACAGCCTTGCCCGACATGAGGGTTAGACTGGAGGCAGCACAGGACTTCTGGATTTGGAGATTTAACGGATAAATCCAAGCTCCACTAAGATACCAATTATTTGACCTTAAGTCGTTGATGTGACCTCTCTGAGCCTAAGTTTCAAATGAGAACAACAATACGTATCTATGTTGTCATGCTGTTATAAGAAATGAATGAGATAAGAGATGTAAAGCTCTAGGAGTCAAAGTTGTGCAGTGGTGAAACGCGAGAGTCACAGAGTGCTAATGATCTTGTGGAAGTTTTTCTTCTCTGTGTGCCTCAATTTCTCTATCTATATAACAAGGTAGCACAGAACATTTCTCATACGGTGTTTTAATGATGAGATGAAATAGTATATGCGAGAACATATGTAGGAGAGCGCATACGTGTGTGGCACATAGCACTCAGTTAACGAGGCTTTTGTCATCAAGGTTATAGAGCAATAAATGTGAACATAGGGGCCCCACGTCATCAGAGATGGGTCAAGCTAAGATTCTTTTGGCATTTGCTGAAGAATCAAGACTTGCTTTATTCCTATTTATGAATAAACCTAGGGAATTAAAACCTAGTACTGGGTTATTTTTTTCCCCTGATATCTGTGTATGCATTTTCTCTTTTGCCCCTTAGCCAACCCAAATGCAGAACTTGGTCTTCTCACTGACTTCTGGAAGAAATTCCACACCCTTTATAAATTGTGTGATTTTTGTAGACTCTGCTGAAAATTTGGGGGCTTTTGGGAAGGATCGCTCCGGGCAGCACACAACATTTTGCCCTCCTCTCCTCATCTTCTCTCCCTTTCTCCCCCTTCTGTATTTCCTTTATTTCCTGTCCCCCTCCCTGCCCCGCTATCTCCCCCTCCTCTTTCCTTCCCTATCTTTCCTCTCCCCTCTTGTCCTGTCTGTCCCCATCTCCACCCCCATTCCTCCCTAGAATCCTCATTTCTTTCTTTTTCCCAAGTGGGCTTATCAAAGCATCTTTAAAAAAAAAAAAGGCAAATCTCTTCATGAGAAAAAAAAAATCATACCAACTGCTAAGAGAGCAACATTTTCTCCTCATTACAGAATATCAGGACCAGAAATGCCCTTAGAGGTTACGTAGCTCAGAGATCCTCAGGCATGGCTGGTTGGTCACGTACCCTGGCCAGCCCTGCCCCACTGACCCTGGACCAGAAGGTCAGCATGGAGGCTGGAGTGGCATCTGTGTGGGGTGTCCCAGAATGTATTTATTTTAATTCAAGAAGATTTGGGCTTCAGTCCTAATTCCATCACTTGCTAATGGAACCATCTTGGCTGAGCTTGCAAGATGTCCAGCGTGTCAGTGATATTTGTAAGAGGTAGAAAAATAATATTGTCCTCAAATAGCAAGCTGTGATCAGCAGAGTGGCTGGCATGTAGCCGGTGTTCAAAGTGGCTTCTTTTCTACCTTCCTCTGATATGCAGTACAGAATCCTGCTTAGCTCTCTAAACACATAGTAAAGGAAAGGCGACACCTTTGTGTGCCTTGGAGCACACCTTGGGGAGGGAGAAGGACTACGCAGCGGCATCGCTCCCACTCAGACCCCTGCCCTCCAAGTGTGGTCGCGAGAAGTCCCGGACATCAGCATAAAGTCAGCCAATAAAAATAAACAACATGTGGTGTGAACTCACTTTCCCAGGACTATTTCAATTGAGCATCATAACAGCTTTATGAAGTAAAAGCTATTATTATTTTTAACCACATCGACTGGTTAAAATGCCTGTAGGCAGAGCCTTTTCTTTCTTTCTTTATTTATTTTTGCCTACTATTTGCATGCCTGGATCATTGACCCCACACCTTGTATATGTTTTTGAGATCCAGAAGAAGTACTGGGGGGTCTTGTATTCATTTCAACCATAACGTATTGAGCCCCTAATACGGGGGCACTAGCGGCCAGTGTGAGCAGCCGTGAGCACGGACCAGGTGAAGTCCTGACTGTCTGGGCTCATTTTCATTTGCTCTGTGAAGCACCTGAGCCCTGCTGAAATCCCTGCTGAGGTCAAGACCCACTCTTTTCAGGGGTCCCCAGATTAGGTTTGCCTCCAAACTGTAGCTGCCTAAGCCTTGTTCCCCCGCAGTGGAGGACCCTTGCCCCATCCACCCCTCTGTCAGAGTTGTGGAAATAGCCCCTCTCTGCCAGCAAGGACCCCGGGAGTTTATTCGTACATGGGAAACATGACGATAGCTCTATTGAGGAGGAGGTACACTTGTGAGTTCTTGGTAACACAGTTATTTTGGGCAAGTCCAGGGATTTGAGGCTAGAGCTGCTTTGTCACAAGTCCTGCTTGCATATGCTCTGTATTTATACCTCCACTCTCAGCCAGTTTATCTACATCTTGCTGCTTTTCTTTCCTTCTTGCCCATTTAATTTTATCCTTAAACTTGTGGTTCCAAATAAGCCCCCATGTTAGTTGTGTCCACAGCAGCAAGTTTATGAACTCTCTCTGCCAGGCAGTAAGGTAGAGGAGAAGGGCAGGGATAAATGCAACCTACTTGGCATTTATCACAGTTGGAAAGAGAAGGGAATAGACATGCATAACATTTTTTAAAAAAAGAACCAGAAAGGCAAGGAGAGAAGAGTGTGTTGAGGCAGATGAAGGGTGTACTCTGATGGGAACAGATTGCCCAAAAGGTAGGTGGGTGGCAGAGAGTAAAAATAACCAAGGAGTGACCAAGCCTTCCTTTTCTTTGAAACACTCATACTTTAGGGATATATTGAAACTGCTAATTTTGATGGTGTGTTGACACCTCTTCCTAATTAATGAGGGGTTTATTAGGAAAATAACAGAGGGGAACAAGCTGCTCACAGGCAAAGAAAGAAGGGAGGATACGTTGAACCTACTCAGCTTGGCAGTCACGATTGAGGGAGGCGCCACTGGGTGTGTGGTTTCTTGTGGGCGAGCTCGAGCAGAAGCCTTCTGCTGGGCTCCTTGCCTCCTGGCTGCTGCCCTCTCTGATCCAACAGCATAGAGGCACAGCTCCGGAACAGGCTGCTTATGGACCAAATTGGCTTTTGGATGCCAGCTGTGTCTCTGATTCACTCCAGTGAACACGTTAAAGGGGACTCTGTGCAGGTCAGTGGCCCCGGAATCTAGCCTTCAAAGGAAAAGAAAAGAAAAGTAAAATTCCTATGATTTTTACGCTGTCATTCAAAGCTTCTGCATGGAGACCTTCCGAGTCGGCTACACTTGGGAGCGGGAGCTCCGGCTGCTAGTCTGTGGTTCTAGGCCCCAAGCATCACCTCTGATTGTTCATATTTTTTACCCATAGGATGCTCGTGGCACCAGGAAATTAACAGAGCAAACTTGAGTGCTGACATTTTAGCCTTTTGGGGCCAGTTTTCCAAGATCAGCAGGAGGAGAGGTCCAGGGGAATGTCTTCCAATGCTCTTCAAACTTTGAACAATGAATTCATCTTCTGGGAGAGATGGTCTACTTGATAGGTCTCCCAACCTCCCCTTCCAGCCATCCATCAAAGCCATTCATTTGTCCTTCCAAATCCTGTCTGTGCAGCACAGAGCAGTCGAGAGCACCGTCCCTGGAAGCCCACTGAGGGCTAATTCACCCCTCAACTCTGCCACTCACCAGCTTGAGTCGTCTTAGGCAAGTTGCCTGTGTCTCTGATTCCCCATCTGTAAAATGGGGACCCTAATGGCATCTACTTCAAAGGATGGCTGTGAGGGTTAATGAGATGAAATATAAAGAGGTTAGTACTATGCCTGGTGCATACTAAGCACAAAATAAAGAGCACTATAAGGATGAACTTTCAAAAGGCTTTCATTTGCAATATTGTCACAATGTCCTCACATAGCACGAAGTACAGAGTTTTACAGATCATCCTTTAATAAATGGGAAAATTGAGTCATGCAGTGGATTGGTGACTTCCCCAAGGTTTACAAGTAAGAAGGGCTAGAATTGGCTCCAGAGTGCAAGTCTTCTGGTTCTAGTTTATTTGTTTGTTCCTTTGTAAACATGCTCATACTATCCCTTAGCATCCTTTGTCCTATCTCTACTAGTGCAACAGGGTGCAGAGGAGAGTGGAGAATGGTACACAGCTGCACTACTCCACAGGTGTGTGGCTCAGAGGATGGAACTTTTGACCTGGACAGTCACCATGCCTTGTGATCGTGGGCAAATCACTTTACCTGCTTGAATTTTAATTCCCGCCCCCTTTCAATGGAACATGATGACTATTTCCTTATATATGTGCATCTTAGGTATACGTTATATTGCTAAAGTAGAAACTGGATGTGAAATATCAGTAAGGGCTGATGATGGAATATCATTGATCCTAGAGAAAGAGAAGAATATTCTTTCCGACATATGCAAAGGTGGGAGTGGAGGTGGGGAAACCTTGTGTCCTGTGAGAAGAAAGCAGAAGAGGTTATGTCTTAATTATTCCTTTGTTGTTTCAGATTTGGAGGCTGTCTTTTTAACAAAATGAATAATGCAATTGGCTATTATGGAAAGATGTTAAATTTTGATGATGTTGAAATGTAAGCTTGGGATCCTGTATGAGGGCACTCTCATCTCCCTTTTCAAAGGCGAGGTTCCATGTGTGCACTTCCAGGGCCCCAGCCCTGCCCCCATAGACTAGAAACTCCCCTCTAGCCCAGACTGCTGCTGAATAGGGGGTACAGACCATTTTGCAAGGCAAATCCAAAGAAAGTGATGGTTCCCTTGGTTCTCCATCTTCTTCAGCCTGCACAGACTCTACCCCAGCCCCAGGCCCTGTCTTTCTGACACCATTAATTGATACATCTGTCCCACAGCTCATGCCAAGAGGTGAGTCAAATTGGAAATTGTTCTCTAATTTGCTAAATAATAATAGCATAGATGGCATTTCCATTTTAATCCAGAGCTCTTGAGACTCTAAAATCCTTTAAAACTCAACTAAATCTCAAAACATGTAATATCAGGTACTAAATTTTATTGCCTCTAAAGGAAATGTTTTCATGAGAGTAGACTTCCCTGGTGCTTCTTAAGCTAGCACATGTCAACCCTGGTGCTGGGACATATTGACGTGTCATGATCAGTTATCAGGTATGTCACATATTATATGTTACTAAATAATAATTCATATACTGAAATTATGCCCAAGATTTACTAAAAATTTAAATTACCACAGGTTCAGGGTTATGACTAAAATAACATCTCTTCCAGGCACCTGCATTCTGATGTGCTCTCTGAAGATTCTTTGCCTTGGAGTATGCCTTGAGTATGAATGCCATTTATCATGTTGGTTGCACGAGAAAAAAAGGAATTTATCAAATTTAAGCTCCTCTGTGTTAAAAAAAAAATGCCTGATCTCTATTTTCATACGCCATCAACAAATAGAATTGTGGTCCTTGGATTTCTCCCTTGCAGATCACGGCAAGAAAGGACACCTGGGAGATCTACCTTAATATTCCTCTTCCCTCCCATTTGATTGAATAAGGAAAGGGCAGTGTCATATTGTGGAAAAAGAGCAGTAACTCCAACATTTAACAGGCTGTGTGGCCTTGAACAATTCATTCAACTGCTCTGAGCTTTAGTGTTCTCATCTATAAAATGGGGCTAACAATAGTGACCAGTTGTTTTGAGGATGAGAACTAAGATGCATGAAGGTCCTGACTCAGAGCCAGGAGCCTAGGGGCGTTTGGTTATTGTGACAGCCACATGATTAATGTTGTTGCTGTGACTTTACATCCCTAGTGCCTGGTAAGAAGAATATATATATTTCATTTGTGTGAGAATACAGGTGCAACATCTGTTATCTGTTAACAGGAGATAGCTGGCACATAAAGCATCAAAAAATATCTACACTCCAGGTACTTGGTAGATAATTCAGTATGAATCTACTGCAATCTAGCACCTGTCAGAAGCTTGCCTAAGGTATCTGATTATTTATTTTTTTATTCATTTAACACATGATTATATAACTCTCATAGTGCTTACTGTATGCCCAGCACTGTTCTAAGTGCCTTAAGAATTTAACTTATTTAATTCTCACAACAACTTTGTGATGTGCGTAGTCACCCCCATTTTACAGATGTGAAAACTGAGGCACAGAGTGGTTAAGTAACTTCCTCAAGATCACAGAGCTAATAAGTGGTAGAACACGATTTGAACTTAGGTGGTTTGGTTCCAGAGTTTGGGAACTTAATGTCATATATACCACGTGAGAAAGACTGTCCAATGGTCATGTTCACCAGCTGATTCTTCCAGACTCATCCAGTTCTTTCCCTGAGCTTAGTGAGATTATTGACAGTGCCTGAGTCACATTTTTAGATAGACATTCTGTTTTAGCCAAATTCCTGGCAGGTTTTGTCTTCCATGTTACCCCATAGTCCTAACACAAAAACTCATGTAATAAAGTTTTAAGCAGAGCGTGTGTCTGCAAAGGATTTTCTCAGCTTTAATTGCTATGAAATGAAAACTATGAAGTCCATATAGTTCCTTTTCTATTTCCATTGCTGTGATTCTTGGGCCAGCTTCTGTTCCCAGGTGCAGTCCCCAGCTCTGCCCAGATACCTGCTGGTATTTACTTTCTCTGTTTCCTTTAGAGGGCATCTGCTCTGTTTTTATCCCTGATTGTTGTGTTTTTCTTATTGATTAATCTCATATAATACCTCTGAATCTCTTGGTTGCAGGGAGAGTATAAACCATAAGCCAGTAAGAAGCTTATGAAGATTTCCTTACTATGTAAAATGTTTCAAGGTATGTGGACTAAAGTAGAAGAGACATGAAAAAAACAATGATAAATTATATTACCTGTTGTGGATAGCTACTATTTGCTCCTTGCTTGCTTTGCACAGGCAGTGTGCTAAGTGCTTTACATACATTATCTTTTCTTAATTCTTGCAGACATGGCTACTAAATGATAGGACTCTAACTCAAAGCCAAGTCTTTTTGACAGCAAGGCTTGTCCTCATACACCACTATACCATACCATATGTGCATTTGGTTCAGACACATATCTCACATTTTGCCCAAATCAAGCAAAATGTATTTTCTCCTTTTGACCTCAGATGAAGAAAGTTGAATATAAACCTTTCTGTTTATAACACACCATCATCAGTAGTGCATGGCCTCCCTGATTTTATTTATTTTTCCCCTTCATCCCTAATCATACCTTCCATTTCCTTCCCCAGGGACACCCATTATAACAGTTTTTATATGTATCTTTAAATATGTATACACCCTTGTAAGATATGGTTTTGTTGTTATGCATTTAAAATTTATATTGATGGCAGCATGCTATGTGCCTTGATAGTTTCTTACTTTTTTCGTTTAATACTATGTTTTATTAAAGATCTTTCCAAGTTGCTAGGTTTGCATTTAGTTTGTTCTCTGTCACTGTGGGGCAGCACTCTGCCCTATGTATCCACTATGTCTTTGTTTCTGTTCCTCTAGTGCTGAAACTCCACTTCCACTCTGCTGTTACCAATAATGCAGTACATGGCCCTGAGCAATACTCTTGGGGACATGTTTCTAGAAGTGGTGTTGCTGGGTTGTAGGGCAAATGCATGCTTAATTACACTAAATACTTCCAGATTGCTTTCCAGAAGGGCTATACCAGTTTAGACTCCCACCAGCCACACATAAGAAAAAGTTCCAAACTATCCACACATCCTTGACAATACTTGGCATTATTTACCTTTGCAATCATTGCCAAACTGACATATATAAAATTGTATGTCATAAACATGTCTTCTACAAGTTTGGAAAGAGTTGATTTGAAGTTGAATGTGCCACTAAGGCTACTTAGGATAGCTTAGAAGGGATGCTGAGTGAATGAATACAGGGGCAGGGGAGCAGCAGGTTTTCCTTTGAGCCCTTCTAGCAATTGGTTTCTGTGTCTCTTATGACAACTCACATTGCTTTGCTTTGTGCAATAGTTTATTTGTGTACTTGTCTCCAGTGAGCACCCTGTGGGTTGTAAACTGTGTCCCTTTTCCTTACCTCTGTGTGCCCTGCAATGCTTTGCTTGTAGCAAAACCCCAGTTTGTGTTCTCTGAAATGAATTGTCCGATTTCTGGAAGGTGCTGCCTGCCAATAACAGGCCATTGGCTGGGAAACAGTGGGTTCCATCTAGGAGTAGTGAGCCACAAGTGATCCTTTTCTATTCTAATAGGGTGATTTAGTTCATTTTTTCTTTTCTTGACCTTTTTATTTTTTCTGCCTACTTTAACAAGAGGTACTTATATTAGGATAAATGAACTATATGAAACTGCTCTGGTAAAACCAGACTTTTGAACGTACAGGATTTCCGCCCCGCCCCACCCCACCTCCCAAATTGACAACTGAGAATTAATTATGTGAGGCTGTTGACTCGTTGTCCTCCATGGTAACCTCCTGGTTGGGCTTGGGAAGGGAACTTCCTAGAGACAGCTAACACTTTGCTCTGAGCCGAGGACTTGGGGACTAGCCTTACAGGGCAGAGTGGATGATGTGCTTCCTAATGCATGTTTATTTAACAAACAGCAACACTTTTTAATTAAACCCTTTGTTGAAGATACGGACAGTATAACCTTCCCTCAGGTCTGGGTGCTCACTTGCTCTTCTGAGAGGCTGACCCTTCACTGGCCCACAGGCCTCTGGGGCAGTATGGGCTGTGGGAGTTATCAGAAGTGGCTGGATCAGAGGGCTACCTCTGTTGAATCATTCAGCAGCTGAAGTCCATGCTCTGGAGGAGGGTTTGGCTTCCCCTCCCAGAATTTGTCATTATGCCAAAGGTCTTGGAATGCAGGCAGGTCTGGAGACACTTACACTTGAATCTGGGGGAAAAGAGTGTGCCAGGTAATTTGGTAGAGGAAGCTCCCTATCACTTAGGGCTTTAAGGGATGATCAGTGATTCTGGCCAATCTCATCCCATCACTTCCTGAGCGACTCTGAAACAGAATTGCATGTATGTTTCAGGCCTTCATTTATAGAGGTAGATTCCTAAAAGGGTCAGCACATTCCAGGGGTATGTTTTACTCAGGATGCCTTTTCCCATAGTGATGATTCCCACTGTGGTTAGACTTGATTATGCTGTAGTAACAAATTACCTCCCAAATTTTGGTGTCACTCATATTATATGTCTAACACTGGCAACAGTGGGGCTGTGTTTATCATAGATATTCAGAGACCCCAGCTGTGAGAAGCCCTACCATTTTATGATGCGACCATCTCAACATGAGTCTTTAGGATTTCCAACAGCAGAGAAGGAACAAGAAATAAAGTGTCTCTCAAATTTTTTCTTCACTTTAATTGGCTGAAGCAAGTCACATGACCATGTTTAATTATAAAGTGCAGAAGATCTTATAATTTTCCTGAGAAAAAGGAGGACTGGGAATAATAGGAACATTAACAGTGTCTACCGCAGTGACACTGGGCATAAGAAAATGGCAACTGCTTTGATAGATAACAGAAAAGTACATCCAATGAGCACCATATACATGCCCTTGGAGAGAAGAGAGCTGTAGATGCTTAAAACATAAGTATCTTAGAGGGGACTTAGGTGAGTGAATTCAAATCATATATCTTGGAGGTCCATGGTTTTATGCCACAGGGTACACAGAGGGGAGGAAGTGAGGAGCTGAGATGGGACCTTGCCCACACATCTCCCTCAAGTAGGGCTTTTACAGCATATACTTCCAAAATGATATGATTTCTAATCCTACACTACCCTGAACATTATCCCCAGAACATCCTTCAGTTCATCATTGGCCCTTTGTAAATTCAGCACTCAGCCATGAACATGTTCTTTTCTACCTGGTCTCATCAGTGTAGAGGCCAGACGACCTGTTGGTTTTCCTTGCTTTGGATTCTATATTTTGGCAATTAGTATTTCATTCATCTTTCTGACAATCATGGCTTATTATAAGCTCATATGGGTTTCTCTAATCCAAGGAGGCATATAAGTTAAAAAAAAAAAAGAATAGTAGGTTGTGATAAATTATATTTTTTCAAAGATGGTCACCATAATATTTCCCATCTCATGTACTCTTCTGTAATGCATCGTTGATACTATCTCATTAAGAATAAGAGGTACACTCTCTCTCCATGCATTTAATCTGGACAGGCCCTTGATGGTTTTGATGAATAGAATATGGTGGTTTAATGCTGAGGCAGTTCTAAGAGTAGCCCTTCACTGGCCTGGCCACTTCTGCTTTCTGACTCTTGGAAGCCAGTTGCCATGTAAGAAGTGTGATTGCTAAGAAATCACCGTGCTGTGAGAAGCCCAAGCTTGTTGGGGAGGACTTGACAAATGGGATGTGACATGAAGAAAGACAGAGGCCAAGGAGGTCCGAGACATGTGAATGAAGAAGCCACCTTGGACATCCTGCCCAAGCTGCGTTTGATTGTAACTGCATGAGAGACCCCAAGATTAAATCACGCAGTTGACCCCATTCAACTCACAGAACCATGAGAAACAACATACTGTTTTAAGCTGCTATATTTTAGGATAGTTTGATATGAAGCAATAGATAACCAAAATAGAACTTGGTACCAATGGCAAATCCTTAAGATTCTTAAAAGTCATTTTAAGACTAACAAAGAGTCTGACAAAGAGAGTCAAGAAGATAAGACCTTAGGATCTCAAGTCATTTTTCTAGTTGAGCCATTCTATAAGCCATCACTGTAATCTTTCTTAGGTCTTAACAGAACATCTTAGATCATGTTTTTTATCTGAATGTAATTCTAAGGCTACATTTTATAGGAAGGATCCTAAATTTTATTTATGCCATAAGCCCATTTCGTATTTTGAGAACCCTTTGTTGACTGAAAAGCCTGAGGTACATCCTTCAGTCTTTTCTTCAGAAATACTTCTATTTTCAAGCACTTCTCATCCTGACCCATCTGTATTTCCTCTAAGTTCTGTTTAAAAATTGAACAGTTCTTCTCTAGCTCATCTCTATTTGTACCTTATCATAAAGAGATAAAAGAAAACTAGTTAGCACTTTTGATAATCTGCCGCAAAATTTCCTTAGCAAGTTCCACCAGTTTGTTGGGTATATTTCAATTTTCTTGTTACTGCGGGTGACAGTTTTGCTAAATTCCTGCCCCTTCATAATAATTATCATCTTTTCTCCAGCCTCCAATAACAATTTCCTCACTGTCCTTCCACTAACATCATTCTTGAGGCCCTTCAACCTCTGCTTCCTGCCTGTTCCAAAGGCCAATGTTATGTGTTTTAGATTTTTGTTTTGGCAGCACTCCACTTCTTAAATAAATTTCTGTTATGATTATCTATTGTGGAATAAAGACTTGCTCCAAAACTTAGTGGATTGAAGCATCAGGCTTTTTACCATGTCTCACAATTCTGAAGGTGGATTATATTTAGTGGAATGGTTTTCTACTCTATGTGACACCAGTTGAGGCTTCAGTTATTTGGTGTCTTCATGTGATGAAGAATCCAAGATACCTCATTCACACACATGGCTGGCAGTTGATAAGAGAACTCAGAGAGAACCTACACGTGACCTCTCCATGTGACCTTGGATTCTTACATCATGGTGTCTGTATTCCAAGAGGAGCAATCACAAGAACCACCATTCTTAGAAAACCAGGCAGAAACTATAAGGCTTCTCACAACTTAGCTTCAGGAGTTATTCAGTGTCACTTCCACTGTATTTTGTGAAGCAAAAGCAAGCCACAGGGCTGTCCCATATTCATGGTGAAGGACAACTTAAAGGCATAAATATGAGGAGTCATGGTTTATTGGGGGGCTATTTTTGGAGATCAGCTACCTAGGTAAATGGAGATTTAATGATGGAAATGTTTGATTAAAAATGTAGTTAATTTGACTAGGACTGGGTTTGATTATTGGTTAGCAAGTTGTCTGTATTCTGGAGTATAGTAGCTCTTATCCAGACCTATCCCCTGAGAAGTAACTATATCCAATTATCAATGGACAGCACTTGCTGGCCATTAAGCACAGGTAACCTCTAGTCTCCTACCATGTTTCAGCTGCAGAGGCATAAAACTGTTTTTTAATGAGGCCTATTGAGATGCACTGACAGGTCTTGTCTTTTCCTTTTGTCTGGCCCAACTACCTTCATGTAAATGATTTATCAAGAAATAAGACCTAGAATTTTGAGATGAGTACATAAGAGTCAAAGGGAACTAGAATGATATCATTCTTTTACCTGCCCTTCAACATTCTCGATGCAAATAGGCTGGATTCTAAAGGAAAAGCAGGGATGGCTTAGAACCCTACAGCAATGGGTCCAGGGCATAGGACCATGGGGAGCTGGAAGGAGGTGGAAGAGCTGGAAGATGTTTCCATTCTGTGAAAGTGGCTTTTGGCTTTGAGGCAGCAACAGTAATATTTCATGTCTTCCGTGGTGTCTCCTACCTTTAAATGTCAGTCTCTGCAGCTGCCTTATCTCCTGGAGCACATTTCAATTAGGTATTCCAAATCACACTCTTTTCTTCCAGGACAAATATGCCAGAGGTGATATCTACTGTTACAGCGGCATTTTAAATACTTAGGGGGAAAAAAGGCCTAGTGAATAGCAATTTCTCCCTTAGAATAATAATAATAAACACAATAATAATGGAGAGCAGAGGCATCAAAGCCAGTAACTGGCTGATTTAAGTGAATTTTTTGTCTCCACCTTCTTTTGTCCCCCTCCCTATTCCTGCCTCAGTGTGAAGGTTATGAAGTTTGGCTCTGCCAAGAGCAGCCTCCCACATCTTCTTCATTGGAGGCTCACGAATGCCTCCCAGAATGTCTGGTTGTCTATCTAGAGACAGCTGGGCTCCTGCTTCACCCTCTTCCTTCCTTTGTTTTGAGGAATCTTTGCATGAAATCAGAATCTCTCTTTTTCTAAAAATTTTCCAGGCACCATTACTTACTCCTCACCTATGGGGCATTTTCAGCTCCTGATGGAACAGCCCAACCTCACCTCCAGGAATCATATGGTTCAGAAACTTATTATTGCATATTTCCTCTTTGGAATCAAGTCTCAGTTCCTTGGCCTGGTATTGAAGGTTCTTCAAGCTGGTCTGCATTTCTCAGCTCGTCTTCTACTGATCCTTATATCTGCTTGTTTTCTAGGCTGTTGTCTTCATTGCCTCCCCCGTAGGGAGGCATCCAAACCTTGTGCAGGCCTACCACTGTGCTTGTCATATGGTGGTGGGGTCTCAGTCAGTATTCTCCCCTGTATTGAGAATCCTTTTACTAGATTCTTCTCCATATTTCTGATTCCCACTCAGGGATCAGATTATGTTTTGCTTTTTCCATTGAGCCTTGTCTGACCTCATCAGCCTCTAGTTCCACTTCCTTTCTGAATTTCTAAAGTGTAGCACTCATTTGGCACTTGGCATATACCATCTTATGCTATTTTGTATGTCTGTATGCTTTCTGTACAACTGGATTATAAGCCCCTTACAGGCAGGGATAACTGTGCTCTGTGATTATTTCTTGTCACCTCCAAGTCTAAGATAGTTCCTTGAAGATAGAAGATGCTGTTAATACTCATTGATAGCATAGACAGATCAAGGAGTAAACGAAAGCAAGGATCCTAAGAAGCTCATCTTTTGGTGCCAATACGCTCAGTATGGAAATCAGAAACTTGCCTAAAACAAGGCCTTTCATTTACCTGTTTCCCCTACGAACAGAGCTCTACTACTTGCGTTCCTCAGAAGTGAAGGCTCTTCCCCCAGCCTGATCCCTAAAACTGTTGGTTCAGAGGAAGAGCTTTCCCTAGTAGGAGAGGAGTTTGAAGGCATCTGGGGTTTGCCACATCCAGTGCTTTGACAACCAAGGTGTCTTGATCATTAGAGTGAAGGGAATTAGAACATCAGACTGTGTATTCAAGTTCAAGTCCATAGCAGACTGGAGTAGAATCCCACAAAAGTTTCAGTTTCATCTCTGTCACTTACTAGGCAGTTAATCTCTCTATGCCTTAATTTTTCTATTTATAAAATGGATATAAAAATGGCTGTCTACCTTACAGGGTTGCCATGAGGTACCAGTATGATATTCAGTGGAAAAGTACTTTGGATATTGCAAAACACTATGCGGATGTCAGGAATTAGGCAGGCAACAATTTGAAATCATACATTGATATGAACTGGGGTTTACTCTGTTCGTAGCCCTGTACTAGGTATAAATAGGGGCCTCTCTACATTGTAGCAGACCAGCAGAGGAATGTAGGATTCGTCATGGCATGAATTCTAACTCAGGTAGATGAAAGCTGGGAAAAGGAATATAGCCCAGCAATCACATCTGAACGTTTAACAGCAACAATTACACCAGGGAAGATGGGAGGTGAAGTATTGGCAAAACTTTGACCCTGGGCATGCTTTGGACACTTTGGATTTTGGCAGATTCTATCCCTGAAACATTTCCGAACATTCTGACTTTGCTCCGTCCCCTCACCGACAGCTCTGCCTCTGGGAAGCCTTTTTGGTTTCTTGGTTGATCAGTTGTATCCACCTTCCCAATCACACTTGTCCCTGTAAAGGAATCCTGGGAGCCTGTGCTAAACTCATGGCCCCCCAAAAGGCCACTCTCAAGACCAGTTGCCTCCCACTGATCTCACACTGCTGTTGGCTTTGGCTGTAGCCCAGGAGGGACAAATAATGACTTCAGGTCCAGGGATTCTACTGTCCTCAGTCCTGTTTTCATGTAAATGTCACCCCTGACGAAAGGAAGCAGATGAAAAAAATATCTGCTCTGGAAGCAAAACTACCTCTAACCGAAATGGTGTTGGGCCTTTTTCCCCCCTTTCTTTTCCTTCAAGTTTTGCACGTGGCATCAGCAGCTGAGTAAGGGAAAGCTAAGAGGTTTAAATGCGCTGGTGCTCGCTGGGCTGAATTAATAATCCCAAACCTTCCAAACTGGCCATCTGGGGTGAGACAGACCAACCAGAAAGCGCTGGGTGATGGAGAACACTGGCGGGAACGCCAGACCCCACCAGAAGTGGAAGCCACAGCAAAGAGATGGAGCAGCTCCCAGCTCCCTCCCTCCTCCGCTACTCTCTCCTCCCGTGTTACCGGGCCCCTCTGAGATGGTCGCACACCAGTGGCTCCAGCCTCTGACCGCTGCTGCCCTCTGCTGGCAGGAAAGTTCACTCGGTGTGGAATGTGCGGAGCTGGGTACCGGGACACCTGCCTTTGTTCAGACCCAGCCCCACAGTCTGTGGCTAGCATGTGACTTGGCTCGGGGAGGGCAGAACAACTCAGAAAGCCCCTTCCTTGCACCAAATTATTTCCTGAGTGGCCTCAGGTGGGTACAGGTCTTTGGAATTCACTGCTGGGGTTGCTCTGCTTTGGATCCCTGGAGCTCTCTGTTCAAGAGGGGCACCCCCTGGGGAAGGTGGCTCCTTGCAGCTCTTTACCTGGATGACCCCTAAGCACAGTTGGTGACTTCAGTTACTGGGTTAGCCTGACACAGCCTTTTGTCGAGAGAAGGTGGCAGAGGAAAGTTGAGTTTCGAGAGGGCTGTAGAGGGGTGGGCCTGGAAGTCTCTTGCCTGAAAAGGAGTCATTGTAGAGTGGGGGTTCTGGGTGACCAGAAAGCAGCAGAAAAATATGGAGAGCCCAGTGGGAGTGGGGAGTATTGTCCACTGGGGAAAGAGCGCCTAGGAAGGAAGGTAATACCGGCCTTTCCTCCTTCCCAGCTTTCCCCAGAGTGGGCTGTGCCGGTAGACTGTGTCCGGTTGGCGCTGGAAGGTAGAGGGACAAGAGGTTCCTGTCTCCAGCACGACTGTAGGGTGAGCTCTTCAGCCTAGAGTGCAGCCCGGCCAGACAGGAGCTCTGACCTCACTGACCACACAGGAATTCTGCTTGCGGGATTTAGTTTCCTTCCGTGAGCTCCTGCCAAGACTCTTGGTTAGAGCTAATGGGGCTCCCCCAGCCAGCGAGTGTCTCCTAGTGATGTGTGTAAACAGTGCCAGGCAGGAAATAGGTTTCCTGTTCTTAATGGGCTTGTTAAATCTCTTATTGAGTGGGGTTTAAATGGCTTTATTATGAATAATAAGAATAGTAAGCAAACGTTATTATTAGTAGTAGGAAAATTATGATGTCAGCCCTGACTGCCTCTTCCCAGTTTCTTTTTGCCAACCTAGAGGTCGTTTGGGTGACCCTGTCATTGGGGAAGATGGAAGAATTGTCTTGGTCACCTGTAGCTTCCCAATTCTGAGCCCTTTTCCACTTTCATAGTGTTTCCTCCTTACTCACTCCCGTCAGTTGGGTTCTCAAGCTGTCATCTTGTTGAACATGGAACTATAAACCTCCATCTTTCTTAATTTTATTTAGGGTTGAAAGCCATGGACAAAGGTTCTGAGGTTAAACTTAGGTATCAGTAGAGGTGGGGAGAGTAGCTGATGCTGGTGGTGGGGAGCTCATTTAGAAGTGGGGCTCATGTTCTCAGCCCCAGGGCTATGGTCTGAATGTTTGTATCCTGCCAAAATTTAAATATTGAAACCTAATCACCAATGTGATTATGTTAAAATGGGTGTCTATTGGGAGGTTATTAAGTCATGAGGGCTTTGGGGTTAGTGCTCTTATAAAATAGGCCCAAGGGAGGTTTTCCCCTGCTTCACCAGGGAAGAATTACCTAGAAGGCACCATTTACAAACCAGGAAACAGGCCGTTACCAGATGCCATGCCAAATCTGCCAGGACCTGGGCCTTGGACTTCCCAGCCTCCAGAACTCTGAGAAGTAATTTTTTTGTGGTTTATAAACCCTCCAGTTTATGGTATTTTTGGTATGTAAGCCAGAACAGACTGAGATATACAGTTTACAGCTGGAACTGGAGGTATGCAGTGTATCCCAGACTTTAGTAATTTATATATCAGGTTCACTATTTTTACCATAACTTCCTATGACAGTATTGGTTTTCTTTACACCGATTCTCTTGTTTGACTTAAGTAGATTTGGCATCTTTTTAAGCAATATGTCTTTGAAATCCTGGGTTCAACCTGTGAGCCAGGTTTTTCTTACTGAATACATATAGAAGTGAACAGCTAACAGCTATTTTTTTTTTTTTTTGAAAAGTTCATCCGTGTGGCAAATGTGTCATATACTTAGGGAAAATGTACCACAACGTCTGGAAACAGGGCTATAGGCTAGTGGTTCTCAAACTTCAGTAGACGTAAGAAACACTGACCCAGCTTGTTAAACTCTAGATGGCGGGCCCCTCCCGCAGAGATTCAGCAGGTCCATGGTACCACCCTGTGACTTTGCAGTCCCAACAGTTGCTCAGGAGATGCTGCAGTAGCACCAGCTTGGAGGACAAGAGCCTGTTTTCCATTTCTACATGTATAGATTTCTTCATCTGAAAATGGGGATAGACCTATTTCAAAGAGTTTTGTGAACATTAAATACATTACCTATCATATGTGGAACACCTGGCATACAGTGGGTACCACGTAAGATAGAGTGATTTTTCTTGGAGCCGATCTATCTGTAACAGACTGAATGTTTGTGCCCCACCCCACTCCCAAATTCATATGTTGAAGCCCTACTTCCCAGTGTGATGATTTTTAGGAGGCAGGGCCTTTGGGAAGTAATTAGGTCATGAGGGTAGAGTCCTAATGATGGGATCAGTGATCAATGCCCTTAGTAAAAGGACCCCAGAGAGTCTCCTGCTCTCTCGCTGCCATGTGAGGATACAATGAGAAGTCAGTGGTCTGCAGCACAGAACTGGGACATCACCAGAACCCAGCCATGCTGCTACTCTGATCTTAGACTTCCAGACTCCAGAACTGTGAGAAATAAATTTCTGTTGTTTATAAGCCATCTATTCGATGGTATGGTACTTTGTTACGGCAGTCCAAGGTGACTAAGACAACCAGTTGCAACGGTTTTTTTGAGCTGTAGGGTTTTTTAGGGTTCACCTTGAAGATCAGATGGGAAATACAGGAAGTTCTGTGAGGTTAATTCTGGTTCTAAGTCCTAGTCCTAAAGATAAGCCCATCATGCAACTCCGGGTGGCCAAGCAGTTCTCTGGCAGCCTCCAGCAAGTATTCTGTCTTACAGAACCCTGCAAGAGAAGACAGCGGGGTCTTCATTCCCCTCTGCCTCATCAAGGACTGTGTTCCTCACTCGGCTCATTGTATTCTGAGAGCTGGTAGAATACAGACAGGCAGAAGATGAGTAACTTACAATTTCATTAGGTGATTGTATTGGTGATTTTTTTAAGGCTCCCCAGTAGTTCAGCCCCCTTTCTGTATTTTAGAGGTTCACAAGTGTGAGCTTAAAAGGAAGACAGGACCCTCATTCCGTGACTGAAGGCCCCAAATCCTAGTCTCACTCTCCTCCAACTCAGAGAACCGTGTGAGCCTGGCTCAGTGGGTGGGAGGAAGAATTTCCTCGGGTGGTGGCAGTGGTGGGGCAGCAACCCCTCTGGGCACCATGGGAGCACAAACAGCAGCAGGGAGTCCCAGGCAGGCTCATCCTGTGATGTCATCCTTGCTGTCCTGGCAGCCTCTGCATTTCTACTCTCCGTTCATCTTCCACATGTGGTTTTTATGCTCGCTCGTCAAGTGCCTTCCCACTTCAACCAGCAAATGATGCTGAACCAATGGCAGGTTTTACATCAGGGAAGTAACATAATTTTGAAGATAACTGACCACTCTCTGGATCATAGACTGGAAGATAAGTGACTGGAGGAGGGGGACTGGGCAGGAGGTAAGGATGGAGGTGAGGGGAAGGAGGAAGAAATACTTAGCAGGCAAAATTCACCACGTCTAATGGAAGCCTGATTTTTCTCTTTGAACTTAGAGAACAAAAATGAGCTTGTAGTTTTATGTGCAGCTTTAGTTGTCTTTGGGGGCTGGATATCCTATTTGCTATCATATTTGTTGGCAAGGTAGATTTCCCAAAGGAGGGTGGGAAACAAGGTAGAGTGTTACTGAATAACACCATGTTTGTGTACAGCTTGGCCATGGCCTTCTCCATTTCAAGTCTGTTCTACTCAACAAACATTGAGCATTTGCTAGATGCCAGACATTAATGGGTATTTAGAATACCATTTATTTTTATTTTGATCTTGAAAAGGATTGAAGGCGTAGAGGGAAGAATCTCACATGGTCTTACATACACGCACACATACTCATGCCACGATGCACACACACATGTTGATCTTGAAATTCTTCAAGGACCCAAATGGACCCATGTGTTGAGTGCTAGAACAGGGAATATACTATGCATTCCTGGTGTCCTTTAAACATTCTTTCTTCCTTCTTGTCACAAATAACCCACTGAGTTATCACCTCCCGAACCCTGTGATTTGAAGAGCTCACAATTAAACGTCTCTTATACTGAGTGAACATACACACTGCTAAAGCTATGCGCTTGCTCCTTGTGGTGTGTTTATTGGGAAGCTGCCACCTCTGTCTCCTCTGCTCTTTGAAAAAGCTATGGGTAGATCCGCAGTGGCGGCTATTTACATCCTTAGCTCCTGCCTGCTTTTTCAGGGCTCTTTGTTCAAGTGTCAGTACTGGTTTGTAAAACATGAACAGAGTTGGGGGGAAAAGTAATTACAGTTCACATCTGGTGTTCCTACTGACACAGCGTTGAGCTGCCTGACTGCACCTCTCTTCCGTCGCTTCTCTCATTCTGTCTTTTCAGTGACAGGTTCTCTCTCTCCCTCGTCCCCTGTTGCTCTGGCTCTGGCTCTCTTGCTTGCTCTTCTGAGGCCAGAGAGCTGCACACTTGAAAGTAGCTGGCCTTCCCGTGGCCACTGGGTAGCCCAGCCCAGAGAGCCTGCCCACTTTAATGGGTGGAAATCTCTGATTGTTATTACACAGGGAAATCTATGGTGTGTTCAGTCCCCAGAGGCCACAGTGGGCTATCCTCTGAATCTAGATATAAAACCAAACCTTCTCTTGGATCAGACCAGTCTGGGAGCATTATATATTAATAGTTAGTTTAGATTATAGAGACTTCTAATCTCCCCAGAGGGCATGTTGCTGCCTCGATACTGTCGTAATTTCTCTTTCTACACTTAATAGTTCAATACATCACGGCTTGGTTACAGGCGAATCCGTGCTCATATCCTAAATGCATCAGTCGTTATCTTTTCCTATGGTCACAGTTCCACCGTTGGTGGTGAAGAATGGTCTAGAGTAGTGATTATTTAACTTATAGGTTTTGACGTAATATTTTAAAATTAATCATGGTGATCGACATGGTATTTTCAACTAAGGATTTTTTTTTCTTAATGTTTCATCAATTTTATCACCACTGTATCATAAAAGAAAAAGACATTTTAAGTCCAAAATGTAGGAAAGACATTCTTTCCGCATGAAGGACAGTTCTTTTTATTAAGTAAGTGTAGGTTTATTTTAAAAATCTGATATATTTTTGAGAGGAAGAATGCTATTTCTTTTTTTTTTTTTATTTCAGCTCTTCTTGGGGGTACAAAACCTCAGGTTACATACATTGTCCGTGTCCCACCCATCCCCCTGAGTCAGAGCCCCAGACGCGTCCACTCTCGAGACAGTGTGCCTGGCATACACCATCCTATTTCTTGAAATAGTAGAAATGGTGCCATGTGACTTTATAGCCCTCATGGTGGGTGGAAGAGAACAGCAAGGGAAGGTCTTATTTTCCAATGTGTCTTCTGTAACTTTCAGCACAGTGCTGGGCACCCAGTAGTCCAGCCCAAATTTCACCTCCCTTCCTGATTATTTCTAAATTCCTTCAACTTTTGGTGTTGTTTGTCATGAATTTTCTTTCATAGTCTGTCATTAGTTTATGCATATTCATTAAACATACATTTATTGTCTTGGATCATTACAGATGCACACAAACACGTACACATTCTTTATTTCTCTAACACAAAAACACTTCATTTTCTTTCTGATTTTTTTATTGATTAAAGTTAATGATTTATACTTTTTATGACTGCTATGATTATAATCAGTGTGGTCATCATAAAATGTTATCTACTAAATGTAATCACTCATGCCATTTACAACATGAATGTAATTAACAGTATTGACTACATGCCATTTTCATAGGAAAAAGCTAAGCAAGAAGGTTTGGCAGATGTATAGTAAGTTCACTTGTGGACATAGCAAGTTTGAAATTATACCATAACTTACAAATGACATCACCAGAAGTTTTCCTTCCTCCCAACTTTATTTTACATTTTTGCTGTCAGAGGCTATGCTCTTTCTTCTTTGTTCCTCCCTTAGTCCAGTGATGAGCACGTAGTAGATTATGAATACAGGCTTGTCAGTTGCTTCGGGAGCTATGTAGGTGGAGGTTGGTGAAAATTTCCAGGAAACGCGGCAGTTGGGAATTGTCAGCCAAGGAGTGATTATAGGATGATAATATAATAGACACGTGGAGGGGCAGGGGAGTTCAGTTAAAGGTTTTCAGGAATAAATATGAAAGTAAAGATGAAAAATGAGTCCCTGAATTATGCAGCTTTTTGAAAAATATCATTAATAACTTGAGATTCAGAAAATCATTGCATGGTTTCAATGAGATAAAACTTTTGGCTAGAACACTTATCTCTGGGGACTCCAAGAAAGCCACTCATGAAAGTGGCTCATTAATTTATTCATTCAATACATATTTAACAAACACCTACTATGTGCCAGAATTATTATAGGTGCCACGAATACAGCAGTGGCTAAAACAAAAATGCCTGCACTCCTAGAGCCTATATTCTAATGGAGAGTGATGGGGAATCTACAAAATAAATAAATACATAGTATTATAGATGATGATGAGTGTTCTAAGGGGAAAATGAAACAACAAATAGTGATCAGGCAGGCTGGGGTGGTGATGGTGATTTCAAGTTTAGGCAGGATAAAGAAGTCATGAGTAGACAGGCAGCCCTGTTATAGCATAGTTTTCCAGGAACCAAAGCAAGATGTTGAGGAAGCGAGAGGCCTCAGATTCTCCGAGTGCAATCTGACTTTGCACCCCAATTAACAGTGACAGCATACGGCTTTAAAATAGGAAATAAAGTGGAAGGAAAGCAAACGCTTGATAGTTGACCTGACATTCACTGTTGCGAGATTGGGAATGTACAATAAATGTCACTGATGGAGCAATATTCATGAAGTAAAAATGTCAGTTTTCAATTTGGCATGAGGATGATTTGACATGTATTAGTCGCACACAGAATATTATCATAATTAATGCATTAGTAATGCAGCTGTCCTTTTTCTCCTGATTTCAAGTTAAAAGGGAGGAAATGGAAAGAGGCAAGGGAAAGAGCAGCTCTCGCCCCGATCAGACCTTTCCTCCCGGCGTCTGTCTCTCCCTTTGCACTGCCTTCCCTGTGCCGTTGGCTTCTGGTCAATATCGGTCCAGATCTAACCACCTCAGTTCTTCCCTCACGTTTCCACAGACAACACGGTGGCCTTGTCTGCCGAGGGTGTTCTCCTTAATTTTCAATAGTACTTTAAAAATATTTCCAAAGATACACATATTTATTGTAAAAATAGCACATAAACAAAATCAAGAATATAAAAATCTCCCCTAAGCTCATCACCCAGAGGAAACTACCACTCCTGGTTTGGTTTTTATGCTTCAGTCTTCTTTTTTTTCTCTTAAGTATACATATTCATATTTACAAATAGCAGATCATTCTCTGTATAAGTCAATGATCAATTTCATACATATTAGATTTTTTTTTGTCTTAGTGAATGTTTTTCTATAATATCCAGTGATTGGGTGGTATTTTATTGTACAGATATAGCATGATATAATTAATCCTCTTTTATTGTCATGTAAGTTGTTTCTGCGTTTTTGATATTATAAGCAATGCAGTGATATGCATATTAGCCAAATCTTTGCGCATATCTATGATGATTTATTCCAGATAAATTTTTAGATGTAGAGCTAAGGGGAGTATTAGTTACCTATTGAAACAAAATCCCTGTGGTGTAAGCAATAAGCATTATTGCTCACGTGGCTGGGGCTGCTGGGTGGCTCTGCTGATCTTGGCTGGGCCTGGTTTCATGCCTGAGGACTGACTGGCTGGCTGTTGGCTGATCAAGGCTAGCTGGTGCTGGTATGACTCAGGGGGTTCGATACTTTTCCACCATTTCTCATTCTGCAGCAGGCTGGCCCCAGCCTGTTCTCATGTCATTGGCAAAGGCATGGGCAAGTTTTCTTATACATGCTTTTCAAGTCTCAACTTGTATGACATTTACTAATATCACAAAGCAAATCATGTGATTAAGCCCAGCATCAAGGGACAGAACATTCTGTCCTACTCACAGTTGGAAGATGCTGCAGGGTTACATGGCAAAGATCATAGATTCAGGGAAGGATAAAAAATTGGGGCAAAATTTGCAATTTTCCATAGCAGGTCAAAAGCCATCCTTATTTTCAAGGCTTGTGATAGATATTTCCAAATTGCCCCCTAGAAAGGCTGAACCAACCTCACTAATGGTGTAAGATTTCCCAGTTTTCCAGTTCTCTTGACTCTTGCTGATTCTGGGAGTGATTTATGACTTTCCATCTTGGCTGTTTTGATTGGCATCTCTACCTGTCTCCTGAGGCTGCACACTTTTTCTTTGCAGTGATTGTTTACTTGCAGAGTGCCCAGAAAACTGCCTAAGTCCCTGGTCTACTTATCTTCTTCATCCTGGATCCTTCTGCCCACTTATCTAGCACTTGTGCTGACAAACTCCCAGCTATTTGGAATATCCAGTGTTCCATAGGCCCATTCCCCAAATGTTCTGAGTCAGCAGGAGTTACTATGTATCTTTTAACTTCCTACCTAAGCTAACAGCAGGGCAATTTTTGGTCCTCATTATTCCCAGAATATCAGAATTTTTAGGACTAGAAGAGAGCTTAGAATTCAATCTTTTTGTTAATAAAATATTATTCCTAAGATATACTATTAATATGGGTATGTGTATAGATGAAGATAGGAATATAGATAAAAAATTACCTAGAAAACAAGTTGGAAGGAATTCATCACTGTTAATATTTTAGTATACATCTGTGTAGGGGAATTATAGGTGAATTAAAAGAAATCTTTAATGTTGTTACAGGAACTGAGGGTCAGAGAGGTTAAATGACTCACCTCATATCCTAAAGATGAATAATAGCAAAACTGTCCCTAGAGTCCAGTTCTGCTGATTCCTGGTTTAATGATCTCTTGAGCTAATACCACAATATGACCTCTGAGACCCAGCTGTCTTTTGTTTGTTGGTTCAGTTCAAGATCAAGGTGCCAGCACCTCGGTGTCTGGTGAGGGCTGGTCTCTGCTTCCAGGATAGTGGCTTGTTGCTGTGTCCTTCAAAGGGGAGGAACTCTGTGTCTTCAGATGGCAGAAGAGCAAAAAGGGTGATCACTTGTTCCCTCCAGGCCTTTTATGATGGTTGCTAATCCCACTCATGAGGGTTTCATCCTCATGATTAAATCACCTTCTAAAGGTCCAACTTCTTAATATCAATACTATCACATTAGCAATTAAGTTTCCACACATGAATTTTGGGGCATATTCAGACCATCGCACGTTTTCTCTATAGGTTTATAAAATACTTTTCTATCTCAGATATCTTTTGTTTTTCCTGGTTGAGCATATATTTCCTTTTCTGGAGACAGGGACATATGTATTGACATCCCTTCCTCTGCTCTCTGGTACTGCAGTAATTTTATTGTGCACATGCATACACTGAGAGTGTAAATGGCCTAGATCCTGCTCCCCATGGGATGGCTTACTGGTTACTCTAGAGCAGGAGGAACTGAAGAGAAAGAGCAGGAACGAACATCAAATGTGCACACACCTGCTGCAGTTCCTATTTTGCTCACACCCTAGCTCAGCCCAGCCTAAGACCAAACCTGGTAGGGATTCGGTGTTCTCAGAATTAGCATCTCTTCATTAAACTCTGTTTGTACCTTTCTTTTATCCAATATCTGTTTCCCATAAGGTGCTTATTAGTTGTCACATCATCCTGCTTGATGCTGTTAGGCCCATTATCTGTAAGGCTGGAACGTAGAAAACAAGTGTGCCCCTGCCAGTGAGAGACGGTTCAGAGCATGTGTGATGATCCCACGGCTTCCTGCATCTGCAGGGCTTGAGAAAGACACTGCATGATTTTGGAGATCTGGAGTTTAAGGGGCCTGGGAGGTCTCAAGCAGCTGTCAGTCAGCTTGCATTGCATTTTGAAAAGCAAGTCTGCAATTTTGTGGTGTGTTCTCCTCTCCAACTGCCACTCTTTGCCTTCATTACTGCTTAGGTCACTATCCGGAGAGGGAAGTAACTATGCTGATTCTTTATCACTGGCAGCATCTTTTCCTAAATTGTTATTAATAGGAGGATAACTACTGTTTGAATGTCCCCTGAAAAACTCATGAGAAAATTTAATTGCCATTGTGATTGTGATGGTATTAAGAGGTGGGATCCTTAAGATGTGACCAGGCCAGGAGGACTCTGTCCTTGTGAGTGGATAAATGTCATTATTATGAAAGTGGGTTTCTGTCTCTCGCTCTTGCCCTCTCTTGCCTGTCATTCCTCTGTCATGAGATGACCTGGCATG
This sequence comes from Lemur catta, assembly GCF_020740605.2. Lineage (NCBI taxonomy): Eukaryota > Metazoa > Chordata > Mammalia > Primates > Lemuridae > Lemur > Lemur catta. The sequence goes on along the minus strand of NC_059128.1, from coordinate 22,311,823 downwards.
AAGGCCCTTGCCAGGTGCCGGCACCTCGATGTTGGGCTTTCCAGCCTCCAAAACTGTGAGAAATAAATTTCTTTCCTTTGTAAATTATCCAGCCTGTGGTGTTCTGTTATAGCAACACAAAATGGACAAAGGCAGTGACCCATCCACATGTCACTAAACATGATAAAGGAAGCTCTACATAAACATTTCTTAAATAAATGCACAAAAACAAATCAATATAATGCAAAGAAGGTCTTGGTTACCCCAGATACTTAGTACTGTTCTGCAGAAGTAACAACCATCATGTATTTCATGTAACTCCTTCTAGAAAATTTCCAGGTGTACACAGACATGTGTGCATGGCCCTATTTTGCCTTCAGACATCGTGTCGGCTGGAATGGTGCTGAGATCCCAGCTGCTGACCCTCCTGCAAGGCACCCTGTGGCTCCCAGGGACTCTGGGATACTAGTGCCCACACAGGGAGAGGACTTTGCCTCCCTGATACCTCTGGGGCCCACCCAGGGCCATCAGACATGCCCATCAAAACTTAGGATATCAATTCCCACAGAGTTCCAGAGCCATGGTGCTCTCAGGAAAGTAGCAGACTAGAATATGAAGGTAAGACATACTTTTCCTGAAGCCCACCAAAATTTTAATAGAATTGGGAGATAGGGGGAGAGAGAACTATGAATAATTATATTCTTCTTTTTATATTTCCAAGACTTTAAATCAAGATCATATATTTATAATGAAAAAAAATCTCAACCTGCTTAAAAATGTATTACCAGTTTCCACTGGAGTCTTTTTTTAATTCTGATTTTGTATTCTTTTTTTTTTTTTTCCTGCTGTCACAAATTTCACACACATGAAGTGGAGTCTTAAACTCTCAACTTATTAAATGTACTAATAAAGTTTTTCTTGGTTACAAATAGATACAACAAAATCCCTTTGTATGAAACCCCAGGGAACAACTCCCATTGTTTTGTTGTAATAAAATTGGATCTTATTAGCAGTAGACATCACAGTCTGCAGAAACTAGAAATACAGAGCTGGTTGTGGGTATGTCTGCAGTGAATTAGCAGAGTGCCTTGAAAACCCTGCAGGACTGTGATGCGCATGGTGAGTAACAGGCTCTCCCAGGGTGTTTTCAAAGCAGCACACGATTCCATTCCTTGACTTGCCTCACTTGTTGAAAATCACTAATACGGGGCAACGTTTTCTCTGCTGTGGGTTTGGGCCTCTCTGGGGCTAGAAGATTACTGCTGGTGGACTATGTGGCTCCTTCAAAATATAGCACACCGTCTGCACCAAATAATGCAGTTACCATTTATTGAGCATCTACTATGTGCCCAGCAGTGTTCTAAGGATTTTCATGCATTTACTTTTTCAATTCAGTAACCCAGTAAAGCCGATAGAATGTTAATCACCTTATAGGTGATGAAACTGAAACCAAAGGGGCGAAGGAAGTTATCTAGGGTCTGTCTAGTGTTAGGGGGTGAGGCGGTGGTTAAAATCCATGCCATCTGACTCTAGAGCCACCCACCTGATCAGTGAGCCACATCACCTTTCAGAGAAGTGGATCATGTCTCCTGCATGTGACCTGTCTGCCTGTGTGATGTTTTTTTCCAGATATTTCTAGATGCTGTTGGGATTGATTAAATAGAAATTCAAGTAAGAGTGATACTGAATTTACATTAGATTTTTGTCATCAGTATTTTCTCTGTCAGTGGATCTAAAAATGTGGCTTCTCTGCTGTAGTGATCTTCCACATCTCTGGCTGTCCTAAAAGGCCATGGTTCCAAAGGCTGCCAATCCCTGCTCTAGAAGAAGAGGTGGGAATCGAACACACACCGTCTTGGCTTCTTTCTCAGCCAACTCTGCCTCTGCTCATCTCTTTTATTCCCAACCAGGACCCCTTGGCATGTTCCCCCATTCTTTGTGATGTGGACAGACATCGGCAAAATAACTTGAAAAGCACTGCTTCAGGAGTCGCCTGCTGAGATACAAAAATAATGTTGTAACATAACTCCTTCTCTCTGGAAGCAATCATTAGAAGAAATTTATGAATTTTACAACCTATGTGAGAGGCAGATGGGACCTCTAATCAGAAAGACCACATTCTAGCATCAAAACAGCTGTCATTGGTGTTACTTTGAGCAAGTCATCCCATCCAGCAGCTCAGCTTCTTCACCAGCCTATTGGGGAGAGTGGTTGCAGAATTAAAAGAGGTGGCAATTCTTTGTATTGTTTTTGGCATGTTCATTTATTTATTTAAAAGAATGTCAAATGCCTACTCTGTAACCGGCATGGCTCTGGCTTTAGAGATTCCAGCAGTGAGCAACACAGACGAAGCCCTAGTCGTCATGGGGTTGACATCTTATTTGAGGAAGACAGAAAAAAAGAGAATAAATGAATACTTTATCAGAAGGTGATCGTGCTATGGGGAGAAATAAGATGGGATAAGGAGGATGATGAGGGGACAATTAATTTCTGTAGAAATTCAAGCAAAGGCCTCAGTGTTGAAGTTGTGTTTGAGCTCACACCTGAGGCCATCACAGTGAGCTGGAAGGAGATCAGGGGAGAGGATGACAGCCCGTGCAAAGGCCCTGAGGTGGGAATGTGGTTGGTGAGTTGGAGGCACAGGAAAGGGCTGTGTGCTTGGAGCGGAGGGAGGAAGGCTGAGAGTAGAGATGAGATCAGGGCTTTAAAGGGGCCAGAGAACAGATGGAGGGTCTATGGAGCCAAGGTCAAATCTGAGCAGAGTGATATGCTCCGATTAATACTGTGAAAGGCTGAGTGTGGAGAGTAGACATTTAGGGGGCAAGGGAGGGAGGAGGGAGAGTAGCTAGGAGACTTGTCATAATCCATGTGCCTTGGACCATGGTGTTAGCAGTGGAAAAGATCTGATTCTGGGTGTAAGTTGAAGCTGAACTTGATAGGACTGTGGATGATTGGGCCTGGGGTGTAGAGAAAGAAAGCAGCAAGGGTAACACCAAGCACATTGTCAAGGGTTTTGGCCTGAGCACCTGGAATGATGAGTTGTTGTTTACTGAGATGGGAAAGGCTGAGAGAGAAGCAGGTTTTGGGGGAGGGTTGGAGGTCAGGGGTTCAGCTTTGGACTTGTCGAGTTTCAGTGTCTAGGAGATGCCCAAGTAGAGATAGGAAATAGGTGGTGCATGTGTAACCTTTGAGTTTAGGGGGAAGTCTGGGCTAGAATTATGAATTTGAGGATCATTAGCACACATGTTATAGTGATTAGAGGCCTGAGACTGGATGTAAGCACAGAAAAATTGAGTGTAGCTAGTGAGAGGCTGGAGGGTTGATCCCCTTCCGGGGGTGGTGTTGGGGCTTAGAGCAAGGGTTGGAAGACAGTGGATGGATTTTTGCTTCTTTTAGTTAATAAAGTCCTATTGGAACATATCTATCTGTTTACATACCTTTCTCTACTGCCTGTGGCTGTTCTGAGCTACAACAGCAGAGCTAGGCAGTTGTGACAAAGAGGTATGGCCTTCCAAGCCAACAAAATCTAGTATCTGGCCTTTTACAAACAAAGTTAGTCAACTCTTGGTTTAGAAAGCAGGGAAATGAGGGGGGGGGCTGGAGAGGAGGAAAGAGCCCCAAGAGTTCTGCACTGGAGGTCAGGTGATGTGAGCGTGTCAATCAGCAGCGTTGGGATCTGTGCCACTGGGCAAGTTACTTCACCCATGAGAAAAATAGTAGCACAGGATTATCATGAAAATTAAATAGGGTAAAACATGTAACACACTTGCAGCTGTGCTTGGCATACAGTTAGTGCTCAGTAAATGCTCTGATAGCATCTACTTCTGTTTGCTCAGTCTGTGGTCCTCAGCCTGGGCTCTGCACTTAGAGATAAGATTCAAGGTACTTGATGGCCAGCCCCACCTGCCTTGACCAGGTGAGACTCATGACTTATGCTCACGGGCCTGAGGATGAAGAACGAAGGCCAGCCCTGGGCCCCTGCCCTGACCCTGTATACCCTGTCCCCCAAGAGGACCTTGAAGGAGAGCTCTGACCCTCCAGCATCTGCTTTTACCTTCTATCTTTGACAAACAGTCTTTGCTGAAAGCTTTTGAGCAAACGGCAAATCCATCTTTACGAGATTACTAATGTCAACAAATTTTGTGTATCAGGATTTTATAGGCTCCTGCGGGGCTGTGCCTGTGACAACACTGGCTGGCAGCGCTCGCCTGAGGAATTATACCACATGCCCCTGATGCTAAAGAAGGACCTTGATAGTTTACCTAGGCCTGGGACATTTTCTCCCAGGCAGATTCTTGGATGAGAAGCTTGAGGGAGGGGAGTTAGGTCTTTTGAGGCTCCTCTAAAGAAAGATCCTGCTTCCAAAGCTTGACTAGAGAAAGACATACTTTGCCTCCGTGTACCTGGTTTTGGATTCAGCATAGCAGCTTCACTCCTAGTGAAGTCATGGAGCTCAAGGGAGCGTTTGTCCTTTTGGGAATGTCATAAGAGAGAACTTGGCCTTTCCCACTCACTTGTTCTTGCATCTGTTGTTGATGTCCCTCTTGCTCTTATTGCTACTTTTCTTGGCTGGCCTCTGAAGCTGTGGTTCCAAAGTGCCTTCGGTGGACCAGCAGTGTCAGCATCACGTGGAAACTTGTCAGAGATGTCAATCTTCGATGCCACCCCCATAGCCCATCGAATCAACAGCTTTTAATGTGTGACCTCAGGCAAATTAGTTAACCTTTCTGAAATCTAGTTTCACCCCATGGACTATGGGGATAATAATAGCATAGGATTATTGCAAAGATTAAATGAGATGAAAAATGCACTGAATTTTACATGTCTTCCAGGTGATTCTGATTATGCTAAAGTTTGAGAACCCCTCCTCCAAAGATTCTTCTAAAAGATTCCCATTTTTGGACAATTAGAAGTTCCTGCTAAAAGAATTTTTCAGATTTTATCCCTTTACACATCTCAAACTATTTTTAATCTGAGCTAATCTGCCAATCATCTTTCCAAAATGAATTAATATATTCCCATTTTCTTAAAAATCTTATAGGATATTAAGCACAATTTAACCTTTTCTTTAAAGACTCCGGGCGTTGTCATGAATACGATGTAGGGCTTTTGGCATCATATGTCTATGGTTTTGTGTTCTTTACCAGCATTTGAGCTTCTTAAAAATTTTTTAGTTTGTTATTTTTTTTATTCATGGGCTGGATGTCAGCTATTATTGTCCTAAGTATACCTAGTATGAGCCTCATCACTTTCTAATTTTTTATTTTTAACTTGATTTTATACAGGGACTGAAATAACCAAGATGATTAATAATGTACACAAGCAAGTGTAAGTGAGAAAACGTAAGAGTATTAGGAACATGCCAGTTCCACTCTTTTAGTTATTTTAAACTATACCCTAACTATTGTTGATTATGATCCCTTGTTTTGCTATCCAATATTGTTCATTCCATCCAACTGTCTGACTATATTGTTGCACCCATTAACCACCCCACTTTATCCTCCTCTCCTCACTACCCCTCAATGCCAGAGGTCATGGATACCCCAGTTACCCTGGTTCCATTAATTCACATTGTTTGCCTGTCTCAAAACATCACGTGTACCCTAAAAAGATATACAACTATTATGTACCCGTAATGATTTAAAATTAAAAAATTAAAAACAGGAAAACATAAAAGTAAATAACTAAATGAGAAGCTGAGGGATTTTTTTTTTTAAATACAAGTTTCTGTACCTGAATTTTGAAGCATAAAGTTTGGATTCTCGGGCACCCTACTGTTTACTTCTAATTGTGTCCTAATTTTTTTGAATAACTGAATGGTTGATGTGATGAATAAGTAAAAATTTTTTGTACCATATTCACCACTGAATAGTTCTCCTGAATGTTCATCCCTCATTATGTTACACCTTTCTATTTTGGGGGTATGTTGTTGACATAAACGTTTTCCTAGAGGATAGCATTCATGACTAACATCATCCATTCACATGTAAATCACCGCTTTTTGGAATAAAAGGTAATAGCTAAATGTGAGGTGCCGCCTCTTTCACTCCCCTCTTTGCTGTTGTTACACATCCCCTGGGTTCCTGATGAAGTCTCGGGGAGACTACACAGGGCTAAGATGTGAAAAACCCTGGGTTCTAGGGGTTGGCTCTGTCACTAAGTGATGGTGTAGACTTAGCCGAATCCCTTGGCTTCTCTGGGCCCTGAGCTGTGACACTATAAATTGGGATGATAATGTTCATTTCTTCCTTGCAACAGTACAGCAAGAATCCAAATAAATATTACAAGTAGAAAATCAACATGCATCATTGTTAAGGTACATTCAAGGCACGTTGGCTCCATGTAGACCCGGGGTTTGCTTCCTCATCCCCCATTTCCCCATATCCAGCTGCCTTGGCTCAGAGTATTTGGGACTGTGCTGTATTTTTTTGTCATGCTTCAGAGCGTGTAGAATCAACACAGACATAAAATGAAGTCACAAAGAGAAGGCTGATAGTCACCATAGAAAATGTTGGAGGGAAAGACAAAAACACTCAATGACAACTCCACAAACAACCCTTATTATGGTTGTGGAAGACACAATAGTGTGTATAATGTGATGTTTTGGCTGTTCTTGCTACTTGGAAATCTGGTGTGTTCTGAGATGTAGGGGATGCCAAGTATTTAGACGATGGGCCTACTTGGCTCCTGCAGCTCCTGGAAGAGACTGGGTCTCTAGTTGCAGGCTGCCGGCCAAGATTCCCAGTTGGGCAGGGACGTACATTCTATTGATTAAGGCCATTCTGGACCTCCATGGTGAACAGATACCAGAAGCTTCAAGAAGCCCCCAAAGCCCACCACCACTGACATCCAGAGGGATGTCTGCTCTCCTTTGGCTGAGTCTATGTGGGTGCCTCTCTCCCCAGGAGAGGATGCTAACTGCTGCCGCTCCTACAGGACACATAAGAAGACTTCCACATACTTCCAACCTCCTGCGTGAAGCTTCTGGAAGGGCTAACCTAGTTCATTTTACTTCCTTGCTGCCTATGCCCACCCTACCCACTCTTTAAAACCCAATGTAAGTCTGATCTTCCCCGTGAAATCACCAAAGAGATCTTTATGACCCCTCCTATCTCGACCTCCTCTAGCGCTTACCGCCTGGGATTCTCTTTGGCTCTTGTCATGAGAGGCCTTGTTAATTAAATTTACTATGAATATGTTTTATCTTGTTTCCTCTGCTGGACTGCCAGCATCTTGGGGGAAGTACAAGGTCTTCTAAATACGGGTTTTGGTCTTGGGCCAGGATGTACCTGGCGCAGCAGCTGTGTCCTCCCCACCTGAGGAACTGTGTCCAGGGACTGGGCTGGATTCTGCGGGAGGTTGTGGCAGAGCAGTCAAAGGCAGCAGAACCAGAGGGAAGAACTGAGCGACCTCAAAGCCTGAAGATTGGTGCTGAGTTTCTCAGGCCAGGCAGGAAGGGAGGTCAAAACCAGGGAACCATCAAGATGTGAAGTCCGAGGGATCAGGAGTCAGGCAAGTGGCTCAGGACTGAGGCCCTGAAAGGTCCTCTGTCTGCCATTTTGTGGTGTTCTCTATGGTGTGGAAATAGGCCATTTCTCTCATAGGATAAACTCAGACTGGACATTTCCATCATGACATGCTCTGGAGGGTGGGCCCATAGAAATACTGATCTTGCTTCTGGCCCCAGCCCATAAAGAGACCACAATCCCACTCCCCTCACCTGTAAAACACAGGGGTTGGGCTCAATCTTTTCTGGCTCCAAGGTTGTCACAAATGAGTTGAGAGAATTGGGAACAGACCAATCTCTTACATTATGATCGGATATTCCAAAGAGTACTTTTTAAAACCATCTTAGACATAGAAACATTTCTTTTCATGAACAGCAAAGGCTTGGGATCAAAAGCTAGACCATTTCTGAAAGGAAGTTTAATAGTTTCTTCATTGGTAGCGAAAACCCTGTACATTTAGCACAGAAAGGAAAGCTCACGTAGCTATTAAGATGGAGAATGGGCCCACTTCTCTAAGGATGGTGAATTGCAATGGGTTAAAAACAGGGTGGAATACAACAGTGGACAGTGACTGTCATGAGAGAAGTAAATGCCATGTTTACATAAAAAGAGGTGAGGACATGGTGATGTGTGTAGACTCCTGGCTTTCATTAGCTGATGCCTTAGTGATACTGGGGCTCCAGAGACCTACTTATCAGTAGGAAGAGGTTTGTTTTCAGGAGTAGTGAGCTGTGTCCCCACAAGACCATCCCTGAAGCCAATTCAGAGCAGGAGGGCCCATGGAGCAGAGTGGTCAGTTGCCATAGTGAGCAGAGATTCCCTACTGAGAAGTTGCCCTGTCTGCAGAGGGCAATGCTTCTTAAACTTTAATGTATATACCGTCACCTGGGGATCTCTCTCAACCATACATTCTGATGTCACAGGTCTGGAGTGGGACCCAAGACTGTATTTCTAATCAGCTCCCAGGTGCTGTCCGTGCTGCTGGTCTGTGGACCCTGTTTTGAGTAGCATGGTGCAGTGGGAACTGGAGGAAGAAGCAGTAGACCTCGCTGAGTTCTAGCCCTGGCTCGGCCCTGGGTGTGGCCCTTGCAAGTCACGGACTCTCTGAGATCCAGTTTCCTCAACAGTAACAAAAACAGGAAACAGACTAGAAAGACCCTTTCCAGTTCTATGATGCAGTGTTTCTGTTACAGTCCCAGAGAGAATTTAGACCTATGCCTTGTTCTTCCCTGGAGTCGTCTATTGGCCTTGGAGTTATGCTTAGGGTCTTGCACCTTGAGGATTTGCTTGGTTCATTCACTTTTTAGGGGTTGTTTGACCAACCTCTACCCAGTGTCTATAAGAATGGATACCGAAATCTATTATTATGTTATTTGAAAGAAAAGGGTAGAAGACATAGCAATTTAGTGACACCTGCCACATTTCTATTTCTCTAATGGTTCAAAAGTGGCTTTGCCCCTCCCCTGTGGAATGTTTAAATTCATCCCCCTGACCTCTAAGCATTTTCCTGTCCTTCCAGTCTCAGAAACAGGCTCATTGGACCACCCTAAAAGAATGCATAGGCCTCAGACCTCTGAGTCCATTTCTCTGAGACGAGATGTCCAGTTTGTTCATGACAACAATAGCTGCCAGACCTATTACAGTTATGTAATAGGTTTCTTTTTTTAGCCAGGTCTTGAAAATGTGTGCATTATCCTTTAGGTAATAAATGAAATAAAAAAGTCTGAAAATAAATCGGCTTTGCAAAGTGAGGCTGAAACCTTTTCTATTAACTGCACCATCCTTTTTATTTTTTTCATTTTTGTTGCTTTTTCAGGAGCTGATGGCAACTGATTTCTTTTTACCCCATTTTAAGGGCCCAGCTCATCTTGTACAATTGGTTATTGACATTCTGGCCTAATGTGAAAGAAGAGGCCCTTAGACGGTAACTCTGGGCATGGTGGTGATTCAAGGAGCCATTTTCATGTGTCCTCTGACATGGGGTGGCTTTTGCTCCCCAAGTCTCCTTTCCTACCTTGTTCCCTCCTCAAAGAATCACTTCCCACTGGCCTTGTCGTTGTACTGAGGAAAAACATGTCTTTCTGCCCGAATGTATTAACCTGGGGCAGAAAGGTGAGAGGATACTTCAATTGTCTAAAGGATGACACCAGGATCAATTTCTTTTTGACATCTTAGGCCACTACCTCTTTGTCTCCATAAAATTTCATTAGCACTTTAAATATAGCGGAGTGGCTTAGCTGTTGTGCATTCAGCTTTGTGTGCAACAGGCCCATTGTTCTACTCTAATTTAACTGGTTTTCTGATGGATGTGTTTACAATACCCCCCTGCTGGGTATTGTGTGTGACAACTGGGGACTAGATAACTAGATGACATCTAAACACAGAATCCCTCTACCCAGGGATGAGGCTGATGGAGTCACAACAGTTAATCTATAGCAGGACCCATGTGATCATCTGCTGGAGAAGCTCTCTTGGCTCGCACAGTGGAAAACCCTGGGAGGCTGAGGTCTGACGTCACCGGCAAGAAGTGACCCTGCCCCTTGTTTGTATGCACAGGCACTGGATGGAGGGTGTTTCGAATCATCTGCTTTTGCACCTCATTAGTATTTCTCCTCTGTGTTCCCTGACCACACTTTCCTCCTCGGTGCATGGAAAGCTATTAACAATACACGCACGTGGCACATCTGTGGAGCCATTATTGCTGCTGGATAGCTGTGTTTGTGTAAAATATTGAACATCCTGCGAAGATTTATAATGCTTTCCCCGCCCTGTCTCTTACCCACCCCCACTTCTCTATTTAAAGATGTATTAACATCTCTAGTTCTACCTGGAGGAAAAACTCTTTGAAGTGAGACCGCATGAAGATAAAATGCCCCTCTCAGAAAGTCTCCTGTTAGAATGAGCACGGAGGCCTTGGGAGAAGCCGCGGAGCCACCTGAGGCCCAGAGGTGGGGCAGCTGTCTCCCTGGGCTCTGTCGCCCGAGTCAGCTCTCCCAAGCACAGCCGAGCAGCCTGTGGCCACATGGGTGTCCAGCCCCTATGATACCTTGCAGGTGCTTCTCCAGAGACCCAAGTGGGGTCTTGGCCTCCGCTCTAACAGCTTGGGTGTGCCTTGGTCATGAGGCACCTTGGAGTTCCCCAAATACTAGTCTCTGCTCTTCTGTTCTGACAGTGGAGATGCCAGTGGCTGTAATTCAGTCCTGGGTGGGAGCTAGCCAGGGATTGAGGCAGGGGTTGGGGAAACCTTGGTCCTCACCCAGCACAGAACTGGCAGGGCCCTGGCTTAAGGAGGCTTTACAGACCACTGATCTCATCAGCTGGGGCACCTGGTGCTCTCAGGGTGATTTAGGGTTTGGCTTCCTCTAAGGGTGTTCTTATTGCCCCCCCATCCCATGCCACCCCCACTGAGAGGGGCCCAGGCACACAGAACATTGCATTCCTGGGATGCTAGAATCATGTGCATGGTACACACCTGGAGGGAAGGGGCTGCTGGTCCCTGTGGCTCCTTCCCCCACCTCCTTTAGGTCACCCCACCCGAGCAGGCCCTCAGCACACAAGCTGCGTGCTCCAGGGGCAGAGAGTGACATGAGGCAATGTCTGTGGCAAAGGGGAGAATGTGAGCTGAGCCTCGGGAGGCGCCGATTGGCTGGCAGTGAGGTAATGCAGTGCAGTCTAAATGTGGAAGCAGCAGTCCTGGCGTTGAGGGCGTGCCTCCCCAGCAAGCCTGAGTCGCCTGCCAGCCGTCTGAAGGACAAGGTCCCCAAGGGGTTCTGTAGGCCTTGTGCGGCTGACTGGATCACAGGGCAGGGTCCAGATGGTGGTCACCGGATGGCAGGATCCGCGTTGTCATTTCTGTTCCCCACCCCTAAATCCACAGATGCCACTGCAGTTCTGAACTCTGCTCCTAAATGGGGATCTCTTGGGGTGGGGGGTGGGCAATGAAGCTTGAAAATGAGGGTCTGGACCTCAGGACCACCTGCCCAGGTCATGGTGAGTGAGTCAATATTACTGTTGAGGACTGGAGAGGTTCCGGGGTAAGCAATGGGTTAACTCCTTTAATGATCTGGACCGCCTCAGTGGGCCTTCCTAAAAGCACTTCTAGGTTCATAATTGGGCCAGGAGCCCACTCTCAATCTCCGCATCCAGCCCACTTTTTACTACTTTGTGTCAGTGGCAATTTCAGCTATGAAGAATGGAGGAATTCAAGGGGACACTGTGAGCTCTGCCTGCTTCTCTTTAACAGGACACCTGTTCAAGGACAAAACTAGCCTGGCAAGAAAAGTCTTCTAAGGGACGTTAGCAGCTTCCAGGGATCACAGCTGGTGCTCAATGAATACTCTAGGTCAATTCAATAAATGGTCATTGAGTACTTACTGTCCACCAGTGTCAGGGGCCATGGAATAATGCCACACCTTTGAGGAGGTTATTCAGTTATTCAACAAATAATCTGGGCTGTTTATTTCAGATCTGACACCCTTCTAAGTGTGTAGGCTGGTGGTAAACAGAGCAAAGTCCCTGGTCTTATGAAACTAACATTATAAAGGGTGATAATAGGTAATAGACAAAAAGCAAGAGAGTTAAGAAGAAAGTGAAAGAGGGTAATGAAATAAAGGAAGGCTAGAGATTGAGGTTCCTTTGGTTAGGTGGTCAGGGATGACCTCTGTAAAGAGGTGACAACTTAGCCAAGACCTCAGCGAAGCAAAGGAGGTGGCCATGAGAAGTTCTGGGAGAAAGCTGTTCCAGGCAGAGGCAACTGTTGGGGCAAAGCCCTGAGTCAGGACAAGCGTGGAGGCTCCAGGAAGGGGAAGGAGACCAGTAAACCAGGAGGAAAGTGGTCTGTGATAAGAAGAGTAAAAGCAGCAGTGATCAGATCTTGCAGAACCTCGTAGGCCCCAGAAAATAATTGGAATGTGAAGCTTTCCAGGTCACAGGGTTGAGTACCCAAGGATAAATGTTCCAGCAGTTGATGACAACTTCTGCTGTGCCACTTGAAGAGAGGCAGAGCTTGTTATTGGGCTGGTGCAGTCCTGTGCACTCACAGAAGTGAGGTCACCTCTGCCTCCAGGCACACAGTACTTCTGCTGGGGTGCTGAGTCAGCCCTGGGCAGTGCTTTGGAGGAAGGTGGGCTGGGGGACGTGGAAGCAAATCTACCTTCAAGAGGGATCATCCTCAGTGATCTGCTATTAGCCCGAAGACTTTCTTTCCTCCCACATCATACTGGCTCTGTGTTATTGGACATTTTCTTTGACCCAGACCCTTTGCTCAGTTTCTATATACATCATCTTGTTTGATCCTCATAAAAATCTAGAAGGTGGATGGTATAATTCACATTTGACAAATGAGGAAACTAAGGCTCAAAGAGATACGACAACTCTCCCCCCGGCTCATCTGGGAAAAGATGGAGTCAACGTCCAAACTCAGAAGCTAAATGAACTTTTGGCAATCTTGGTTGAGGGTGAAAAGCTCAGGAAAAACCCTTCGTGGAAGAAAACGGTGGCACAAGAGAGAGAGAGAGATCTGAGAGGCAGGCTAAATAACATAATATTGTAGCTTAAACCAAAAGCAGTTTTGCTCCCAAGGGTACAATTGGCAATTGCTGCAGACATTTTTGCTTGTCACAGGAGGGATGGGTGGGAAGTGCTACTGACATCTAGTGGGTAGAGACCAGGGATGCTGCTAGATGTCCTAAGATGCACAGGACAGCGCCACAACAAAAAATTATTTGGCCTCAAATGTCAGTAGTGCCAAGGTTGAGAAACCCTGGTTTAAAGTCTTGCAGTGCTAATTGTTCTCTGCTTTCTTCTCTCTTCCTTATATCACCTCCCTGCGGCTTACTGCCACAATGCATCTCCAGGTACAGACCTAAACCCAAGATGAAATTTAAGATTCCATCTGGATGCTGCTTTTCTTCCCAGCTCTCTTTGCTATTTAAGCTGTTAGTGGAGGGGGATGAACAGCTTGATCTCATGGCAAGTGAGTACCTTGAAGCGTGGGGAGGGCAGAGCCCCGGCGCTACACCCATAAGCCCTGTGGCCTCGGGGAAGTATTAGTTAACTCTCTGTCCTGTGATTTCCCCGTCTGTAAAATGGAGCTGTTAGTACCTCTCAGGCTTGTCGTGAGAATTCCAGGAGATAATAGATGTGAAAGCACTTTCATAAAAGTACCATATAAATGCGTTATTACTAACACATACCACTAATAAAACTAAACCATCATTACTTTGCCCCTGACAACACCAGTTTGCTGAACTATTAGAGTTCTGTCCATTATGGTCTTAAAAGAGCCAAAGGGAGAGATGTCAGGGACCTTGAGAGGTGGCACAGAAGAAAAGAGCCAGAGATACACCTGGGAATTATTAAAGTGAGGTGGGAAGACACGTCGTTTCTTATTCAGTTGCTCAAATGTCCTTTGTGCACTTCCTCGCATCATCATTGCTGTTAGATGTAACATAATAACTTCATTAATAAAGTTGTATCCTCCCCCTCCACCAGGGCTCTGAGGGCACAATCTAAACAGAATAATTAATTAAGGAAAATGAAGAGAAAATAGCTCAAGCGATGGCTACAGAAGATCAAAAAGCAATGAGGGAGCTGCAAAAATTTTCACTGTTGTTTGACACTGGGCAGTGCGAAGGAGGCTGGGATGGCCCCAGGGTTCCAGATCACCAGGCAGAATATCTTGGGAACATCCACCTACCTTTGTTTTTCCCCCACTCTGAAAAGTTAGAAAAGATAGTGCCGGCAGCATCTTGACCGCCATCTGATATGGACCAGTCCTTTGCTGAAGAAGATTTTGTGGGGAGTGAGGTGGCCTGAAGAAGCTGTAACATATGCAAGATTGTCCTGATAGGGAGAGCTGAGGGAAAGGTGAGCGTGGTGGTCTGGCTTCAAAAATATGTCATAGATGAGCCCCCTAAATAATTGTTAGCTTTTGTCATTGCTTCATTTTATCAACTGTTATGCACTGAATGTTTGTGTTTCTTCAAAATACATACATTGAAATCCTGAAAAAAAAAAAAAGTCCCTCCGAACTATTCACTGGTATCTGAAATTTCTTTAAGAGGAAATAAATCTTTTCATCCTATAATTGAAAATAAGATCCTATATCTTCCAGAGAGAGAGAAGTAATATCATCTTAAATTTATCCTCTAGTACTACATGTGATTATAAAAACTGAAGAATCCCTTTCCCTAAATCCATGGTTTGAGTACAGGGCTCTAAATTAAGGCCACTTGCTTTGCCTGAGTCTCTGTATTTATTGGCTAATAGGGACTATAACCACAAACCTTCCTCTGCGTGTCTCTGCCTAATACCTGTCTCATGACCAAAAGACCTTTGCTACTTCTTTTTTGGCATCTGAACCTGATTGCACAGGACATAGTGAAATCACTATGCTTTATTATTTTTTTTCTAGTTTCTACCTCCATGTTGTGTCTCACAAAGAGCCCCTTGGAAGAGCCATGGGGTATAGGAAAGAATATACAAGGGACTTAGGAGACGTCGGGCCTAGATCTAGCTCTGCTATTACATAGTTTGGCCTTGGACAGTAATCAAAGCTCTCTGGGCCTTAGTTCCTCTGCCTATGGAATGGGGGTGTTGGACTAGAGCTCTCCAAGTCCCTTTCTAACCATGGAAGTATGGGTTGGCGATGGCTCTCCTTCTTTCCATTTTGTTCAGGGAAGCCTCCCCTCATCACGCCCCACCCACAGCCCAACTCTCTATTTTCCCATCTTTCTGAGTCCTTTCAAGGGACGCAAGTGTGTCTGTGGTCCAAGCAGATACAAGTGACAACCATGGTTCATCTCTCTCGGCAGACTGTGGCCGGCTCAGAAAGACGTGGGTGGTGGATTACAGCTGCTAGCTTGAGTAGAATTAGATGCAGGAGGACTTTAAAACTCACCCTTGAAGATGCAGAACTCAAAAGGTCACTGGTTCACAACAATGGGCCAACTGGAAGAGACAAGTTGACAAGATAGAGCATGGACAACCTTACAAAGTAGCAGACCCTGAATTTCTCATTTTCATGGGATAATTACCATAGCTTTCAATTTTAGGAACATGGCAGTGTATTTGTGCACAATTTACTCCTTTCAGGTGATGGAACCAGAGTCGGAGGCGTGGATGTGACTCTGTTGCCCTCTAGTGGCTAGACTGCGGCAGCATGCACAGCAACCCCCCCCCCCCACTCCCCGCCCCCGTTAGACTGCTGTTGGCTTAGTGTGTAGCTGACGTGTGAACAAGGGTTCCTGGGACACAGAGCATCGAGGAGGCTCAGGGACTCCTTTCAGCAAAACTCCTGATTTGCGATTATGCAGAGAGCGGATGCATAATCCTTCCTATTTCTAGGGGCCAGGTCTGCAGCACAGAGAGGTCCTGTGTCCGCCCAGAGTAACACTGTACCCAGATGCAGAGCTGGGATGAGCCTGCATCTTCTGAGGTCAGCTGTCCGTACTTTGGCGTAGCTAAGGCACCTAGGGTCTGCTCTCACAGTCACACATTTGCTGTGTCATTTCCGTCTTGGTTAGATGTTGTCTCTAGCAAACAGATATCATTATGTGGTTTTCCAATTAACACTTCCCAAAGGGAGCTGGTTAATATGGATGAGGCTTTTTAACATTTGGCTTTGAAGAGAGGGTTATATGCAGTTGTAGCAGAAGGAGCCAACATTTTAGTAATTGGCTAAGGTTTGCAGAGGAGCAAGGCAGTCTGGGGTACTTGCCATCTCTGGGACTCGGGATGTTTGCAGAATGTGTTATTGTGGTGCAGTCATTTAGTAATTTTTCAAGTAAACTGGAAGGTGGATCTAGGCAGAGCTCATTCCAGGAAGGTTAGGATTTTAGGATCTAGTTGCAGCAAAAGAGCTGGATTGCTGAAGGTTATATGTGCGTTGTTGATCTTGGGCACAGGCAGGGAGTTCTTAGTAGGGCTCCTTTACCCCGACTAGTGCCCTTGGCAACAAGCAATGATACAAGAGGATTAATTTATAGAGGCTGAAGAGTGTAGTGGAATGAAGAGATATGCATCATGCTTTCTACTTCCAGAAGAGAATCCAAAATCTATGAGGCAGGAACAAGGCTAAATTTGGTATGTCAGCTCCCCTCACCCTTTGGGACAAGAATCTCCAATTTGCCCAGCAAAACTTCCCTCCTCCTACTTTCCCTTCCAACAGTTTAACTCATGGGAAGAAAATGGGGGGTGGGGAATAAGACATTTCCTGGCATTGCAGAGGGGTTCTTTGAAAACACAGCAGCTTTCTATCTCCAGACGTTTGGAATGCGCCTTACGCTGGCAAAGCTATTGAGGGTTTAAATGATTCTGTTTTAGAGCATGTTGTGTTTCTCCCTTTGAAAATGAGGAGCTTGAATTACCTTTCTTACTTCATAATAGAAATTTAGTCTTATTTCTCAGTATATAGTTAACACATAACAATTTGGTGCCTTCTAGTGACAGTTCACCTAGAAGTAAGCACTTGACAGGTAGTTCTGCAAAACCCACACCAACACCCTTTGCCTGCACACGTCTCGCCTCCCAAGCTTCAGAGTCACCATCGGTCCCTCTTTCCTTCTGTGCCTCCCCAGCCACCCCCTATCTCTACCCTGACACCATCAAAGTCTGTTTTAGCCATTTACCCAATCCTGCTGGCTTTTGGTCCCTATGGCCCAACATTAGTTTTTAATCAGATTATTCTTTTTTTCACTCTATAAAAAAATGTCTTTAGCTTTGGAAGTCCCTTGTGAGCCAAAGTGCCAGAGGTACCAGTGGTGATTCAGAGGTATTTTCTGGGACAGGGTAAAATGGACAGGAAAGAAAGGAATAATAAGGAACAGGGAATGGGATCCCCTGAGGGGAAGCTTGCTGGCTGTGGTTGGGAAGGTGGAGTGCCACCAGCTGTCCCTATAGGCTGGGCCAGGGAATGAATGGAATGAAGTGACTTAAGAAATTTCTGGAAGTACTTCATTGCACTACAAGTCATGGCACTCATCCTCAGCTCATACATGGATAAAGTACCACCTTAAACTAGCTTCAGTCAAGGATACTTTAGGGATATGAGAGGGAGTGTCACATAGGGAGGATGGATATACAAGGGGGCCAGGGGACAAATTCACTTATTACCCAGTTTTGTCTTGGATTGATGCTGGTCTTGGGTACCTGACAGTGGAGCTGCTCTAGTACCTGACACACCTGCTCTTGGCCCAGCTTTCTCACTCCCAATCTGGTCATTACACAGCAGCACAAATAGGAGAAGATGACTGGGACTTCTGGGAGAACAGGTGGCTCCTACCAGCTGGTACTAAAAAAGCCCTAGCTTATAGGTATTTATATTTCACTGAGACAACCTTCACTATTACAATACTGTAATAAAGGCAAAAATGCATGTTCCTTGTCCTTTGGGGACTCCCTCTCCCTCCACTTAATACTGTCCTCAATGTTCATACCTGCTTACAGAGTTGGGAAGTCTTATTATAAAACCACATCTCCCGAGAGGTAGATTTACTTTCTTTTCCTTTGGCATCTATGACACCTGATTGCCCTCTTCCTTCATTCGTCTTTAAAGATTTACTTCTTGTTGTTGCTTACCACGTCCTTGTGCTCCTGAAGGTTCCATCCTTGGCCCCCTTTTCTTCTCCTAACATCCTCTTTCTGGACAATCTCAACTACCACCTAATGCCAATGAGCCTCAAACCCAAATTGCAATCCCAGATCACTTTCCCGGGCTCTAGACCTGTGTTTCCAGCTTTCTATGAGACATCTCTACCTATTCGTCCCGCAAGTACCTTGAACAGCGCACATCCAAACCTGAATTTATTCTCTGCTCCACTTCTCTGTTTCTCATCAGAAGAGCAGAGCTGAATGGAAAGGTCAAGAACACTTCCATCTACTCCGTCACTTGGTAATTACCTAGACTTTTTCCTCCTGCGCATTCCGTCTCCCCCTCTCATCTGTCACTGGGTTGTGCAATTCTCCTTCTCAAACACCTCCCCAGACTGACTCTTCCCCTCCCTGTCTACTTCACTGCCCTCGTTCAGGTTCTATAGTCTTTATATGGCCTCTGGCATTTGCCTCCGTGTGCCCAGGAGCTGCATGTTCATCTCTAGAAGAAAATCTGAATGCAGATTTTTAGCTGAATTTTATTTTAATGAAATCCTTATGGACAAAGTTCAAATGCACTATTTCGGTAACATCAAAGAGTAGAGGAAGGCCAACAAAAACGTTTTGGTGGGTTCCCAAGCTTAAAAAAGTCCATCTGAGATGACCTCACTTTCTAAAGATCTCAACTAATGCTCAGAGCCATTCTTTTTGGTCATACGGCAACTTTGTGAATGAAACATGGGGCTCCTTTAGGGCAGTAAATTTCCTGTGATGGCTAGCTTATGAGCATGGTCCTTCACGCACATTTCTTATCTTTCTATAGCCCCCAAAGTATTGATACTTTGAAAACAGACTCCTTTGGCACCCTCATATTCTGTCATCTCAGTCCATTCTACCAATCAAAGTAGATACAACAGGTAAAAAGTTTTATTGTATTTATTCTACCTCCCCTCTGGGTTCCTAATGTGCTCAGTTAAATCCTTCCCTCCTTTAATGTGTCCCCAAAGATAAAGATTCGACCTTTGAAAATCTGGTAATTCAGAAGGTTAGGACAATGCTGGCAGTCAGGCTGGAGTTACCTTTCCCTGCCTTGGTTGGCATTCTTGGATAGACACGGGTTTAAGATGTGCCGTTCTGGATGCATCACACTGAAGTCATCTGAGATGGGCACTGACCAGTATCTCACGAGGAGACTCAAGGTCCCTGTCTTCCTCCTTTCAAACACTCACGGTGATTAATTCTACAGAAATCAGTCCTGGTGCTATCACCTTCAGAAAACAAGTTTCTTTTAGAATTCATAGAGGACGTAGAGGCTTCTCCCTGATAGAAAGTTTGGTTTGCTCTTTCATATTAGCTTTTTTATAACATTTTAATTCCAAGGAAATCTACCTTCAAGCAAAGCATTCTTCTCCCAGGTTCTCGTCACCTGGGTTTGAGAGTCCAGATCATCCTTTCCCCACTCCTGCCCTCCTCTCTTCTTGGCTTTCTGTCCAGGGTACTCGAGT
Organism: Lemur catta; assembly: GCF_020740605.2. Lineage (NCBI taxonomy): Eukaryota > Metazoa > Chordata > Mammalia > Primates > Lemuridae > Lemur > Lemur catta. The sequence continues at coordinate 22,292,241 of NC_059128.1, read as the reverse complement.
TCCTCCCTTCTAATGGATGGCCCCCAGGGACTGATTCCTTGAAAGGGGAAAGTGAACCGAATACTTGTTTGGCTTTTCATGTCTGACGTATCCCTCTGGGTCTACATACCTTTGGTTGGAAGAGTTGCATAGTGACCTGAGGAGTAGCCACAGGGTCTCCAGACCACTCTCAGACAATCTCCAGTCCCTGAGAGGTCAGGTTTTGGTCCGGAAATAATGGTCTTTTTTTTTCCCCCAGGGTGTTGAAGCCCAGACAGAAGCAAATCTCTGCACTGATTTCTCATGACTCTAGACCTCCAGGGAGGGCTGGGAGTGGTAGTTGGCTTTCGAAACTAGCCTGGTGTGTTTAGAGTCTCTGATCAAAGATAACTTGGGGAAAGTTGCTTGTTATAAACCCACTTTGCTACTGCATCTGAGAGACTCTTTCAGCCTGCCCTTAGCCGGGGAAAGGATGGAATGTCTGGCTTCCTTTATGTGCTGCCCCTCAGTTGGGGAGGCAGGGTTAAGGTGACACCAGGAGCCTGCCAGCCTGTTCTGTGCCCAGCAAGTTGGCAAGCTGGGGGCTTCTAATTCCAAATTCAACTATTTATTGGCCATGTTTTGTTTCTTTCTTTCTTTTTTTTTTTGCGGGGTAGTGACAGTGAAGATAAACAAAAAACAAACAGAAAAATTCTCCCACACCCGGTGGTTAGAAACAGTATGTCCCCTGCCCAGGTCTAAAGTTTCTTTGCGCCCATTCTCCTTCCCTAGGATGCCCCAGGGCTTCCTGCATTGTCCCCTGTTTCTGTCCCTCTGCCCTGTTTGTTTTCATGGCATTGAAGGGCCTGCGTGCTTACTCTGTAAGGACCCTCATTTCTTTATCCACTGTGCTTTGATTTTTTTTCATTCTTGAAGTTTGCAATCAACAGCCCTTTAACTGAAACCCCGAGCTGTTTGCAGCTGCTGTGGGGGTTCCCAGCCCACTGCCTCGTCCTCTGAGGCGTAAGTTCCCTCTGACAGTGCCACTTGTGAGGAAGCACAGCCAATGCAGAGGATCTTAGGGAGAATTCAGGAAAGAGAGGAGTTATTGGCAGGTGGCAGGAAAGGACAGAAGATGGATTAATATTTTTTTCTTTATCACTTGGCATGTTAAACTTAATTATATTTCTTGAGAGACCTCTAAACAGTCATAATTAGGAATTATGATAATAGCTGCTGTTGCCTTACACATGTTCATTTTCCTGCTTGCCTCCTTGTGAATGTGGGCTGTGATTAATACCAATCAGCATCACTAGGACAAGACTTCTCTCCCTGCCTGCTGGGTCCTGTTTGACTTTGCATGGCCAGCCTGAAGGGTCAAGGGCACCTAGACTGGCCCCATGAGCTAAACTGAGTGGCCTTTGTAGACTAGATGGAGTCATTGGAAATAAATTTGTTGGCACTGTCAATCATAGCTATGAAAATAAGAATCTGGATTCCAGACTTTCTCTTTCCTCTTCTCCTGTCTTTGCCTTTTTTTTTTTTTTTTTTGTGGGCTTGCAAATATCGTTTAGCCACTTGCTTATTTTTGTGCGGAGATGACAAGAGGGCCACAGGAATATCCTTAAATCATTACGATATTGAGTAGAGAACTAATCCAAGAAGAGTGTGAATATGGAACCCCCTAATCCAGCGCTATTGTTGAGTACCAGCCACTGTGTGGTGAGGAATAGGAAATGTAGTGTTAAGTTAAAGCAAAATCCTCTTTAACGTTTCTGAGATCCATTCTCCTTTTGATTGTAAATGGGAAAAGTGAGAACTAGCTTACTTCTAACATACTGCTTGTTTGGCCCTGGAAAGGATTTTAGAGATCTTCTTCATTCTGTTTGTTTATTTTATGGGAGAGGAATCTGAGTCTGGAGCAGTTAGGACATTGATTGGACAAAATGGCAAGACCTCCATAGGGATCTCCAAAAGAAACCCTCTTACCCTCCAGACTGCTTAGAAATTCATAAGAACACCCTTCGTAGTCCAGCTATGAATGATAGCAATAGAGATCCCTGTTCAAAGTATTGATAGCACTGTTTCAATAACATCCGTACAACACGAGTGCATGACAGATCAGAGACTGAATGCTGAGTCCTAACTCTGCAGACAGCCTCGGAGGATATTCAAGACCAGATTCAGAAAACACATGGTCAGGGGCTTAACCACAGGAGTCACATTCAAAGAGTTTTCTCAGAGCGTTTTCCTAAAGGCATGATTCCAAAGAGATACAGTACAAGGCAAAGGATTTTGATTTTTTTTTCCCCACTGCCTCTTCACCTCCACTCCACAAGTTGACTTGGAGTCATCTTTGTTCCTTTTGAGTTTAAGTCATAATCTTCCCTCAGGCCCAAGAGGAAGCCTGCTGTATTTTGATGAGACAAGTCACCTTTGATGTCACAGTCCTCATTCTTCAAGAACAAGGAGCCATTAGTATCCTGACATCTAATTGTATAAGTTAAAGCACTTCCTTGGAGCTCAGAGGGAAATGCTGAACACTAACACACAGATTCTGTTGGAAGTAAATGACTGTGCCCTATAAAAGGGGCAGGAAGAAATTCTATTTGAGTGATGCCATTGGAATGTTAAAAGAAATTCAGAGGGGAAAAAAATCTAAGTGAATAATATATATTGGGTCTCTGGCCTTGAATTTGACATTCAGGTCAGATCAAAACTAACCCTGTGAGATCCTGGAATTTAATGTCATATAAAAATGCTGTTGGGCAAGGAGCTTTATTACACATGGTCATAAAAAAATATGGGAGGTGCCTTCTCTGGGTATTTTTCTATCAAATCTTTACTCATTTCACACCCTTCACAAGCACAAGCCAAAAGTGCTATATTTGAACATCTACATTTGTTGGAATTTCTTTAAAAAAATAAAACAAACAGCAGAATCCCATTTCACACATGTTAAGTGGTGTAATAGTAAACCATATTTAACAAGTTGGGAAAAGCTTCAGTTTTCATTGGTGTACAAAACGTCTGCATGTAAATATTGGAACCGCTTTTTAGGTGACGATTGCTGCATTCAGATTCTTTCAAATAATAAAGTAATCACGAAATTCAACATAGGGAGTCCTTAAATCTCCATGTGACTACAAGGGTGTGAGTGTGTATGCATGTGTATCTATGTGTTTTTAATTCTTTAAGATTAGCAGAATGACCACGTGCGTACATGAAAATAGATAATGGCTGTTTTAAGCAGCACAAAATTAGGAGGAAGTAGAGAATGAAGAGAGTGGAAAACGATCAAGATGGACATGTGTATAAGACTAAAAGAAAGCTGAACTTTTTCAAACTAGAAAAATCAAAGGAATGTGTCCCCCTTATGGCAATAACCACATATTTCTAGAGCTTTACACATTAGCGCCTTAACAATGGATTTGTGCTATAAGTACAAGCTATCTTCAATACATATCTCTTGACTTACACTTTCTCCTATGATTTCTTTGTGGTCCTATGACAAGGCCATGCCCTCATCTGACATTTTTTAGTTAGGAAATACCAATTTAAATGTTCTTTATACATGCTATTATCTTTGCCTGGAAACTTTTTTCCATCTTTTCCCCCTGGCCAGCTCTTACTCATTCTCCTAGACTAGCTCAGGGTTTTATGATTCGGAAAACCTTCCCTGCCTATCTTTGGCCCCTTCCTTAGTTTTGGTGAATTTACTTGCTCTGTTCTCTGAGAGCACATTATATTTAAATGGACACTGTCACCCCATGAGGCTGTGAACTTCTTAAGAGAATAGCCATGTGTTATTCAAATCCGTCTTCCTGGAGCCTAGCACAATGTCCTAGGTGATCAACAAGTATTCTTTGAACTAAAATGCACTACTGTTTTAATACTTCAGGCCCCGGTAAAGCCAGGGCTTTCTTTTCCCAGGAGACAGTCAACTAAGGGGGCATTTCTTGTTTAGCACCTGACAGTGTGTTATTGACAAACACCATGCACTCCCTGTTGCAAAGACAAAATATGTCCTTTCTCATGAATGGAGTAAGCTCTTATTGGGGGATAAGCAAGTACAATGATTGCTTTCAAGTAATGTGTTTACCTTAAGTGTCTCAACAGAAATTGTGTTTCTTTTATGTATTAAGGGAGAAACATTTTCCTTAACCTGTCATTGTTTTAGGTCATCTTCATTTTCCTGCCCCCTGTCCTCTTAGGATGAATTCCCTGAGATTCTGGTTACATACTTATAATTTTTATGATCATAGCCCCCATTGTCTTTTGGATCTAAGGCTGTTGTAAGATTCTATGAGATTTTCATAAGTTTTAGAGGTGTGGGGGGAGAGAGAGAGCGTGCACGAGAGCGAGCGAGCCCCATCTTGACCCTGGGAGGACACTGCTTTCCCTGCAACTTGCAGTACTCAATGATGTCTCTATTAATGTGATGCATTCACTCCAGTGGCATGATTTTATCACGAGAAGATTGGTAGTTTGAGGATCCAGAGATGAATACTAGAATATGAATTCGTTTTCTCCTGAGCTTCCTTGGGAAGCATACCATCTTTTCTGGTCAGGCTTTGAGCTGGCTCCTGTATTTATCCTAAGGGACCAAAGTAAGAACTCAGGCAGGACAACTCTCTCTTTAGACGGACCTGCGCTGTGGCCCACTGTCCTGAGACGATGATCTTGCCTCTTTCAGCTCAGCCCCCTCCATCACCATTGGTCCAGCCATGAGGAACCTGAAAGTTCCCATAGTCCCTTCTTTAGGTCAATCCTATTATCACATACACACTATGTGCCAGGCATTGTGCTAGAGACTGAGGATACAAAGGTGTAGAAGGCAGAGTGTTCACTCTTAGTGACCTTATCGTGCAGAGCTTTCAGATCAGTTTTATCACTATCAGATTTATTATTGGAGTGAAACTAGATGGCTCCATTCTGATAATTAAGGGAAGAACCAGGCATGATAGGTTGCTATTCTCCAATTAAAGCCATGGTTTGTGTTTATTTAAGAAAATGGCCGTCTATCCCTCTTACATTCTCAAATACCCACAGAGCCCCTCTGCCACTAGAGACATGGATGCCAGAGTAAAGGAGCTGACTGGCACACATTCCCAAGTGCTCTTGTGGGCACCGTAAAGCAAGAGGAGTGTGACTATTAGGAGAAGCTTAAGAAGCTGGTTACTGTGTAAGTGATGTGGAAAAATTCTAAGTTTTTTGAATGAACAATGGAGATAGGAGGAAAATGGCCCTTGCTAAGAGAAAAATGTTGAAATATAACAAGAATCGGAGACGTGGGAGAGAAGTTGGATCATGAGGGTCTTGGTGGAGATAGTAGTAGTTCTAGTATGTGTGGGTCTGGGACAAGAGTCACCATCCACTGGCATCAGAGGACACAATGGAGTCTTGATGTCAGCCCGAAATGGCACAACTTCACACCCACTTATGGATGCTTGGATGGAGAAGAGAGGTATCAGTTGGATTCTGGACACCCTGACCTCGGTACACCTTCAGCCAAAAGAGAGACATATGTCCATGGTTGACGTCCAAAGCCACTCTATAGAACCAATATATTCCAAACATTGCTGTGTATTAAAACATTGTCTTTCCTGTTTTTATATACATAGATTCACTCATTTATACTGGTATGGATGTACATACTTCACTAAATCCTTACTAGTTGGGGCACAGTGATAAGAAAACATTGTTTGGGACGCCTGGTACAGGGTGTAGTGCAGACAAGGAAACTCTTCTTATTGATCCCTTTGTCACTTGATCCATTGTATTTAATGTCAGGGAGGGACATCTGTACAGATTTAGAAATAACCATATTTATTTGTCAACTGAGATGGGTAATTTATTCAATAATAATTTAATGACAACCCACAATGTGCCAGGATGCAGAGTTGAGTGGCCCAGGCTGAGTAGGGCACAGATAGGCAAGGGGGGGAGGGGAAAAGGCATGCCAGGAGAAGGGCTGGGGATATGGAGGCAGGTGGCAATCTGCAATATTTGTGAAGCTCTGGCTGGGTCTATGGGCACCAAGGATGCCTTGGGAGGAAGTGAATGGGATGAGGCTGCAGGGGACACCATAGGCCTGATCACAAGGGAAGTCAAGTCATGAAGAATTTCAGTGGCTCAGTTAGGATGGAGATTCATCCTGAAACTGGTGGCTGGAGACTTTGACTGACTTAAGAAAGAAGAATGACATGATCATATTACACATAGAAGGATCACTCAGGCTGTAATTTGGAGGAAGAAGTAGTTAAGGACAAGAGGGAGACAGACAGATGTCAGGAGATAACCTCAGTGAGAAGGGATGAAATGGCCCACGTGAAAATAAACTTAGGAAAGTAAAGTCAGGATTGTAATGATGGATGTTACTAATTCAACTTATTATTTACAAGTAAACAATAAGTGGTGGTGAGCCAGGCCCTGGCCAAAGCGGTCACACTACTTCAAAGTTTGGGACCAAAAAGGAAATGAGTAGGATATCATAAAACTAGGCTCTGTGATGCTTTCATTTTTTGTAGGGAGATGGTATAACTTAGCAGTTAAGCACTTGAGTTTTGGGGCCTGACAGACACGAGTTTGATTCCTGATCTGGCCTCTAACTAGTTGTGTGACTTTGCATGCATTATTGACTCTTAGTGTTCTCATCTGTGGAATGGGATAACAGTAATACATGACTGTGAGAGTTCTCGTGAGAATTCAATCAGAAAGGACATGTTAAGTACTTTTTGACACCTAGTAAATGTTCAATAAATGACCACTTTTCTTATTTTTATAAATGGTAATTAAAAGCCAGAACAGGGGTGTTTGTAGTGGAAAAGGCATGACACAGGTACTAACAGGGCTTGGCCTGACAGGAAACCAACCTGTGGTCTCCCTCTGACAGCTGGCACACAATTTTCAGTGCTCTCAGAAAACATTTATCTCATACACAGATTCATGTGTGGTACCAGTGAAGTGGGGATCCTTGGGAAAGTGAATTTACAGCCCTTTTTACCTTCCACTCTGTACCAGATAGGAGAGAGCAAGGAGCGAGCGAGAGAGATTAGATTATGGAAAGGAAGGTTACATTTGGGAAGGTGAAGAGGTTGGTCAAGCTTCTGAGCCTTTCTGAGCCTCATGTTAAGATGATGTTGGACTGAGTCCAGTTGCAAACAGGCAGCCCAGGTAACTAGTGTGCACAAATATTCTTCAAAAGTTGAGTCAACGTTTAAAAATTGGAAATTTTTCAACTGGGTGATTTATGCAATAATTAATTTGTTTTTATTATTTATTCGAAGAGAAATAATTTTCCCCCCAAAATAAATTTCTGGATTCTGTTGAAAAATCGGGCCAACCAAGGCTCCTCTTCCTCCAAGGGCACAGAGGCCGCTGTCCTTTTGGGTGAAGACCGAGCCTTTCGGGCCTCTCTCAAGGCTCATTGCTCAGGGTCTGTGCCGGTCACTCATGCCAGGTCCCCTTCTCTTAGGTGGAAACTGACTGGCTCTGTTTGGTATTAAAATTTGTGATGGGGGCACTTACTGGTTTCTAAAACCCTATGTAAGTTTAAAAAATGATTATTCTGTGGGGGGGGGGGCGGAAACAAGTATGTTCTAGAAAGAAAATATATGGACTGGGCAGAGCCCAGGTATTGACGTGAAACTGACTTTTCCATTCCGAACAGAGAGGCAAAGCCGCGCTCTCCGGTTGGCACGGGGCGGGGAGAGAGGGCAGAGCTGAAGGAAGGAATCCGCCATTGTCTCCGGACCCCGCACCCACTCAGCTCCTGTAGAATCTGAGTCGAGAGGCGGAGGGGAACCGGCTGCGGAGGGCCACGGAACACGGATTGTGTTTTCGAAATGGCTGATTTATCAGGTGCAGGCAGAGCAATGACAAACCGGCTCGGTGCTGTCCTTTCCTTGGTCACACTGCCCTGCCCCTGGCCTTCCTCTCTCTTCCCGCCCTGACTCCCCAACCCCTGCAGCATCCGCCCTCCCCTCCCCCCCCTCGCTTGCCCGGCAGGTTCACCAAGAAACAACCAGGTCTCCATGGCAACGTGAAGGCAGCTGAAAAATGGCAGCTAAATGCAGCTGCCCCTCATTTAATATCGACTCTGGCACTGACAGAACAGATAATGGGCAATAACACGCCATTATGTTGTGGGAAAATGAAATGCTTCAGCAGAAGGCTGTCACGCCGGGGGGATTTATTTGTTACTGTACCGCCACAATTTCTCTTTACTTCTTTTCTTTTGATTCCTTCATCTCCATGCCCGAGTTTCTCTCTCTTCCTCATTTCTCTCCCATTCCTCCCTTCCATAGCTTCCCCTGTTTGTACTTCCCTCTTCCATCTTGCCCTCCCTCTTGTTTTATTCTCCTCTCTGAATCACTTATGGGTATACATGAAAGTATATACACATATAAAATAGCAGTTATTTACATAATGAGTTACAAGTTACAAAGCTCTTTCAAATACATTTTTCTTTAAAGTTTGGATGGTGAGACAACCCTGTGAGAGATCAGGCTTAGACACTGATATTTATCTTGCAGATTTTAATAGAGGCTCAGAGAAGTTGAACACTTTACCCACAATCATGCAAGTAAATAAGTGTCAGAACCTTCATTCCAAGTCAGATTTTCCTGACCCCAGACAGGCCTTTTTCTTTTCTACCACATGGAAAACTTCAGAGCCACCCATTTCTACTCACTTTCTTAGGACCCTGTTTTCTTACTGAATAACCTTAGGCACCAAAACGAGTCTCCCAGGCTTTAGGACTTCAGAGATCTTTAGATGTTTACTGATATTACCAGCCACTTCCAGAGTCTCCCGGCCAAGTGGCCTAGAGTTGTTGATAAGATTGGGTTATTTTTGTTTTCGTTTTTATTTTTTAAACCCAGTACATCTATGTGCTCATTACCTCCCATTGTATCATTATGTAATCATGTAATCTTGGCACACAGAAGGGACACAGTGTACTCTTTGACTTGAAAGTGGGGGCATTTTGGTGGCTAACAGCTTTCTGTTTTGACACAAGACCATGGTACATTGAGGTCCAGAGAACATTGCTGATGGCCTTGGAGTGAGAAAAACCCTTCTCTAAGTTGTTGCTGTAGTATAAGCTTTTGTTCTTAGATCTTCTTGGTTGGGTCCTCACAGAATGCTCATTTTCTCTTGAAATATCATTTAGTGAACTCTCTAAAGTCTGGAAAGGTCTGAGATCAAGTTCCCAGTTCTTTGCATCTTGGAAGGATTACAAATGGAGTGAGAATAGATATCCCAATTATGTTTTCATTTCTGGCTATGGCTGATGAAGAAAGAACTGAAAAAAACATGTATATGTACATCTATCGAAGGTATGGCATGAGTAATGAATACAGTGTTCTTTTAATCATGTGAAAGGATAATTTATGCTGAAGAAGAGATTGATGTTTATATTTGACAGCAAAGATTTTTACCCTGGCGTCTCTGTGTGTCTTGAAAATGCATGCAGAATTTTGTATGGATAAGGCAATATGGTGTAGTGGTTCAACCCACCACTGGCCAGATGTGTAGTTTTAGGAAAATTGCTTATACTCTTCAGGGCTCAGATTTTTGAACTAGTCTGTGACTCAAACAAGATTTGCTATTCTGCATTGTTTCTCTTCTGTCTGTAGTGCTTTATTCCAATTCTGGCATACTAAAACTCTTCCTGCAGGTTTTTCTCTGTGGCAGCCATCCCAATTTTCAGCTGTGGAAACTCAAGTAGGCCTGTGGCAAAATGTTCTCCAGTAGGTGAGGAAGCTAAGGAAAATAGGCTGCTAAAATGACAGTGTCTGCTTGCTGTTGCTTGGTTTCTGTCCCGTGTAGTTATGTCCTGTGGATGGTTCCTCAGAGTGAAATGAACTTTAGTGACATATCTTGTAATCATGAAATGTTAGAACTGGCAGGAACCAGAGATTATTTCATTTCTGTGGTCTACCAGTTCAAATCCTTGCTGTATGGACAGCAAATCCTTGGCCAAAGGCCTGCTTTGCTAATCAACCCCCTTGCTATCTTGTCCCTGTGCCTCATCTAATTTGATTGATTGCTTTAAGTTCTTAAGTGGATTTTCTGCCTTTCCCTATCTAGGTCTAAGGGTGGTATAATATAAAGATAGAAAATTGATGTTTATTCAGTATTTATGCTGTTTCAGTAGTTTTATATCACTCCTAAAAAGAAAGAGTAATTGGTTCAGGAAAGAAGCACTCTCAGGATTGAGAAATATTTTTAAATGTTTTATCATTTTGATAAAATTTAAAATTAGATTGTAGTCTTTAGGAGACTGTTCAGAAATTGTCCCATTATTTGAATTTTATTCATTATTTAAGAAAATGTAAGAATAATGAGCCCTTTATCTAGCTGTTAGAATGTTGGAACTTCCAAGGCAACTGTGCCTTGGAACGTTAGCGAGAGATAAGAGGGCAGAGCCTTTAAACCAGAGGAGAAAATTATCTCGTAGCCCTTGTACTTTCTGCCATAGGAATGGAATTGGCTTAGCCAGAGGACTTACAGCTTAGTTTTCATACCAGGCAGGAGGGCCAAGACCTGGGCTAGAGACAGAAAGTAGAATTAATGGAGAATGTTTAAAATGAACAAATTTGCACTGAGCCAGGGTGACCGCAGAAGGGACAGAAGTGCCCCTAGGGAGGCCACAGGAGGAAATCCTAACAGGATAGTTCAGGAGATCAGAATCTTTCAGGGCACAAGCAACATCAAAAGAATGTAAGAGAACCAAGCATAATCTTAAACCAGAGAAACACTCAGAAATCATGGAGACCTCAAGGAAAGGACTACTCTAAATGTTTCCTGCAGATCAGTGTCATCCAAGAACTGTTCATTATTCATCCACGAGGATATAAATATGGAAACTGCAATCAAGCACTTAAATACTGTCATAGCAATTGCATATGTGGAGACATCCACATACGTGATCAGTGGACTGGTCTTGCTCAGCAGGGTATCAAACAGGTCAGCGTTTTCAAACTTACTTGGTGAGTCACGTGTGGCATGAGCTGGTAGTTCTGTATAGCAGGGCATGGATTGGCCTGAAAGGATTGGAAATTTAAAAAACAAAGCAAAGGAAAACAAAATTAGCTCTTTACCAAAATGACTTTGTGAACCCTGATCTGGTTATAAAACTTCCTTTTTACATATGATAAGATAGATGCTTTATCCAAGGAAACCTAGAAAGACAGTAGCAGAAGCAAAATTTTATTAATTAGGCAAATTATGCCCAACTTACTCTGTTTCCTAAGACAGGCCAAGCATGTAACACATTTTTGGGACTTTTTTTAAAAAGAGATTAAACATTTGAAATCTCTGGACTGTTAAAAGGTTTAATTATTTCTCCATGGACTCCACATTTCAAATATAGTTTTGCTATATATACACATACAACTGTATCACCCCACAGAAACATACTTTGCACTTGAAGTTTGTTAATCTCTTGAGGCATTATTTTGTTTCTGGGCATTCTTAAGGAATATAGGGCCATGCTAGATGGCAATTTTCTGGGTCAGTTTTGCCCAAGGCACTCCCTAATAGTAAATTAGGTAGTGAAAGAACTCTTGTGGGCCCTTAGGATGCAATTTAGGGCACTACAGTGGTAATAGACTGGCTGGGGGCTCAGCGCCAGCAGAACTCTAGGGGCCTCAAGCCATGACTAAGACTTCCGTAGTGCCCAGTTCTTTCCTGTGGAATGATGTGGGGCCCAGACAGAGCTGAGATGCACCCCTGCACCCGCTTCCATCAGTATCTTGGCCAGATACACCTTGACAAATGTAAGGATGCTTCTCCCACTTCCACGGCTAGGTTAGACTGGCCGTCCCTTACAGCCTGAGGTTTTGAACCTACTGGAAGTGGATAGTATCATGTTGGTTATGTTACCACAACAATAATAGTATCTAACTCCTATAGCATTGCATTTATATCTCACTCGGTACTGACTACAATCCTACAGAATAGGCAGAGCAACTACTATTAGCTGCTTTGTAATCAATAAGCAAAATAAAAGCTCAAAGGCATGAACAGATGTTGATTTTACTCCCCAGTTAAAACTCAGATCCACCCCTATGTCTCCGTCTCTACTGTCACTATCCAAGTCCACGCTGCCATCGTTTGTCACTTGGACGCTTAAAGAAGCCTACCAGCAGTCTCCCTGCTCCACTCTTGGCTCCTCTGGTGGATTATTTACATAGCAGCCAGAGAGGTATCTTTAAAGCACAAATCATACCCCTGTGTCTCTAAGCTTAAAGCAGTTTGATGGCTCCCATTTTTCTTAGGCTAAAGTCCAAACTCCTCGACAAGGTTTGCAAAGCCCAGAGAGATCCAGCACTTGACAACCTCTGCAACCTCATCTTAGGCCGCTCTCTCCTTGATCCATGTAGCCCATTAGCCTTCAGACCCATCAAGTTCTTTTCTTGCCTGGCCAGTCTCTCTTTCCCCACCCTCTCAGAGGCAACCTTGTGCTCATTTGCAGGCTTCAGTTTAAATTCTGCCTCCTCAGGAGGTCTTCCCTAATCCTTCGTGTAAATTAGCTCCTTCTGCTTTCTCTTTTCTCTCCTACCACACTGATCTAGTCTCCCTAGAGCTTAACACAACTCAGGGTTATGTCATTTGCAGGGCTTCTTTGTTTGAGGGCTGTCTCTCTCACCGCACTGCAAGATTGATGAGGACAAGGCCCGTGCAACTTGGTTCACCAGTGAATATTCAGCACATGGCTAGCTAGCTGCCTGCTTCAGAGCTGGCCTGCTGTAAATATTTGGTAAATAAAAAATGAGTGCAGGATAGGCCCAAGCAGGCACAGATGGGTAAGGGTGATGTGAGACAATGTACCTTGCTCCTAAAATAATTCCTAATTCCCTTTGGTTTTGTTCTTACATAAAATATAACTGGGGGTTGCTGGAAGACTATGCAACCTGGCACATAGTAGCAACTTAATGTTTGCATAAAGGAATTAATATGTAATGAAAGAATGAATGGTATTTATACATCATTACAAGTTACATGGAGTTCCCTGTGCATTTGTAGTATTAGAATGGAACTGTCCCCAAGTGGCACTATCATGCTCCCTGCTTTCAGTGGGCTAGCTGTCCCCATACCCACTCACCTACCACTGCACTAGCCCGAATAGCCTCTGACCTATCATTTCCCCCTTTGCTTGCCACTATCAGATTCTGTTCTGAGTGAGGAAGCAGCTTGGTTAACAAACGAAAGCCCTGATTTTTTTTTTTCTGTAAAGAATACCACCAGGATGAAGGCTATGATTAATACACATAATTGAAACAAATGGCAGCTAACTGCAGAAAACCATCCCCCAGCTGTTGGAGGAAGGAAATTGCTGACAGCAGTTCCCCACTGAGTGGCTACCGAAAGAGAAGAGCTGGTAGGAGCAGGAGAGAATACACATTGCCGTCTGTCTGGCATCACTCTGGGCCAGAGATGCCCCTGAGGGCTCTGGCTCATGTGTGAGCTTTGCCATTAAACGGCGGTGTCATCAGTGCTTAGGGCTGGGGCTTAGAGCCAGACTTTCCATGGCTGGGCTGGCTTTGCAGGAGGTGCTGCCCTGCAGAATGGACACTTAGAGTTCCTATGGCCCAGACAGCATTACTGCTAACTCCAGGTTGAATCTCCTTAGAAGGAGACATAATGTTTCTTCATCTCTGAAGAAATTTCAGATTTCTTCTTCCATCCTTTCCTTGTTCATCTGCCCTGTTCCAATGGGATGGGGAGCATAGTGGGGAGGAGGAAGACTTGGGTCCTACTGAGTCTCCTTTGTGACCTGAGGTGACCCTTCACCTTCCTGGGTCTCTGTCGCTTCAGGGGCCAGACCAGAAGATCACTGTCCCCTTAATTCTAAGAGCCTGTGTTAGAAAAAATATATATAAAATATATGTACACATTATAAATAGATATAAAATTATATCTATTTATCATCTATTATCTATCATTAGTTATCTTATCATCTATCTATTACCTATCATCTATCATCATCCTCTGTCTCACTGTTCCCCTTCTTCTCAGTCTACCATTTTACAGTTAGCACCCAAAAAGGTATATGGTCCGTGTCAGTGTTACTATGTGCCTGGCTTAGCTAGTACCTTGTTCAGGTGCAGGCGTTTATCAACATATAAATTAGAAGACAAGAAACTTCAAGCTCACCACACTCCACGCACATGAGCTTCCCTAGACGGTCACTTCTGAGTGGCACATGCACTTTTGCTGTCATGTGGCAAAAACAGCGACTCAGCAGCCAATCAAGTGAGAAGCAAAGCTGTGGGCTAAGGTGTGCATTTGATGAACCTCTTTGCTCTGGGTCTTCAGTGGGGAGAATTTTGCCACTTGACACATATTCACCCAGCAAAGCTACATGGGCAGTGGCAAGTCAGCAAGCGCAGAACTCAGACCTGAAGTGTGTGGGAAAGTCAGCTGAAGGGCAGCGTCAATGCACCAGCTTTGGAATTAAATGCGGCACAGTCCCCGTCCCTCTGGAAAACTGTGCGTTCCGTGAATGCTGACTCTGGAAGTGCACACGCTGAGCATCAGGGCCTGGAAAATAGCCGGGAGAGAATGTTCTCCCAGGAGAACTAACCTCAGTGAGCTTCCTCCATGTGTTCTGTGCATTTGTGTCATCTCATTTCATCCTTATCAAACAATCCAAGAAGTAATGTTATCTTCTTTATGTGGTAAGAAAACCAAGAATTGGGGAAATTAACTGATTTTGTTCAAGGTTGCCCTGTTAGTTGTGGGTTCTGGTAGTAACATTTGTCAGTGCTTTGGTGCCAAAGAAGAAAAAGCAATTTCATTCTCTAAATAAAAGGGGGCTTCTATAGGGATTAAGCAAGGAAAATGACATTACTAGAACTTGAAGAATTTTGCTTTTCTTTCTGCCCTCTGATTATTCCTGTGACTGTATGTTTGACTCCTTAATGCACCAGTCAATTTGGAAACTTACACAATTGACCTTCAAACCCATCACTGTTACAACTGAGATCATCTCCTTAAGGAATTCCATCAGGGAGAGAGAAACATGATCCAGAAGCCAGCAGTTTCTACCTGCTGCTTGTTATCTTCATAGAGCTCGTCCACTGCCCCAGTTGGGAGTTACAAGATGTTAGGGAAATCAAAAGCCACTGGACATCAGGAAAAGTTTGAGGAGTCCTGCCATCTGTCACTGTCACTTTTTCATATGGATAGCCTTGCTTCTAAAACTATCTTTTTCGCTGGGTGTGGTGGCTCACACTTATAATCCCAGTACTTTGGGAGGCCAAGGCAAAACGATCACTTGGGGCCAGGAGTTTGAGACTAGCCTGGGCAACATAATGAGATGCACGTCTCTACAGAAAATTTAAAAATTAGCTGGGCATAGTGGTGCATGCCTGTAGTCTCTGCTACTTGGGAGGTTGAGGTGGGCGGATGGCTTGAGCCCAGGAATTTGAGGTTGCGGTGAGCTATGATTGCACCACTGCACTCTAGCCTGGGCGACAGAGTGAGAGCCTTGTCTTTAAATAAATTAATTAATTAATAAGTAAATTTAAAAAATAAAATTTTATTCTGAATATTCCATTTATTCTTGCTGCTATAGACTGAATGTCTGTGGATCCCCTTGCCCTAAATTCATATGTTGAAGCTCTAATGCCCAATGTAATAGTATTGGGAGGTGGGGCCCTTTGGAGGTAGTTAGGTTTAGATGTGGTCATAAGGATGGGGCCCCCATGATGGGATTATAACGAAAGGATTATAAGAAGACTGTCCTTATAAGAAGAACAAGATACCAGAACCTTCTCTCTTGTGTGGCCATGTGAAAACACAGGAAGGAGATGGTCATCTATAAATCAGGAAGGGAGCCCTCACCAGACAATGAATCTGCCAGCACTTTGACCTTGGACTTCCTAGCCTCCAGAACTGTGCAGAATAAATGTTTGTTGTTTAAGTCACCCAGTGTGTGGTATTTTGTTATAGTAGAGAAAACTGAGTAAGATGCTGCCTTATAGGTGAGATAGGGCTAGGAGTTATTTTACAGGCATAAGCTTGCTTACTTGTACTCCCTTGGAAATCAACTAGCAGCTTGGTATACTGTTGGTAAGGTCTGAAAAAAGGAGGAAAACACCAAGTGCATTTGAAACATCTCCAACTTTGGGACACTTTTTACTATTTCAGATAAATGCAGATAGAATGTTTATCAAGGCTGTTTCCCTGGCCCTTTATGTAATATTTGGATAGCACAGTCCTTAGCTGCATGCAGATAACGCGTTAGGCAGCTAGAAAAATAACCTGCTTGAACTGCTTCTGATTTATTCCCCCTCCTTCTTGTGTCTTTGCTCCCAGTAAACACATCACTGTGGAGCAAGCAGCTAGCAAATGAAGGCTTTTTTTTTTCAATCAGAGGTGCATGTCCATTCTGGTGGACACTACTACATAAAACAAGATAGGGCCAGAGGGGGAGTCACTGATAAAACAGGCAGACCCCTCCCAGAGTGGATGGTGTTTATTGGCATCTGAGAGTCAGAGAATATGGAGAAGGATGAAAGGGCTGTCTTGTTTATGGTGCTGGAAATTATTAATACTTTAAAACCTAAGTAGAATGATAATGATGATGAGCCAAGCACTTACTACATGCCAGGCTCTGCTCTAAATGTTCTACATGTAGTATTTCATTTAAACCTTTCTATAACACCAGGTGAGAGTGACTGTTATTATGTCGTTATGTCTATTTTATAGGTGTGGAAACTGAGGCTTACAGAGTTTAAATAACTTGCCCAAAGTCACATAAGTGAACAATTAGGATCAGGATAAGAGCTTTCCTCACTTCCCCAGGAGATACCAAACAAGTTAAGAAGCTCCATCAGTTTGGGAGGGATTGTGATTCTGGAAGTTCCAATCTTTCTCTCCAACTTCAGAAGGATCTGACAATAGTTTAAAAGGAATATTTAATTGTTGAGGTATGAGCTATTGGGATAAGGAAGAACATGGGCTGGGGTGAAGATTGAATATGAGCCAAGTTCAGTCTAATTCTAGAAGGGCAGAGAACTAGCAACATCTGCAGCATCAGGGGATATTTTGGTGGAGTCCTAACAGCTCTTGCATGGTCCCACATTTATATGAGCATCTAGAGAAATTTATTTCTGTTTTCTAGATGAGAAACATGAAGAAACAAAACAGCATTTTTCTCTCTCTTTTTAGTTTTGACTCCCCTAAATTATATATTTTCCTAATTTAGTCGTGTTAAGCTAAAAATTTACCTTTGGACAGTGTGAGTTGAAAGGAGGATTTATAAAACAAAAAGAGAAAATGGTTAGTCCATTCTGTAGGGTCAAGTCAGTAAATTAGTACCAATTTTCACTACTTCAGGACAATTATTTGTATTCAAATAACAATTACACTAATTACAAAAGAATATCCATTTTTAAATTACTTGCAAGAGTCCCACACATATTTAGCAGATTTTAGTTTTTTTTTTTTCTCCCTGGCCTTATGTTCTTGAAGATAATAAATCAGCATTTCTCTCAGAAAGCATTTGTTAATTTTTTAAAATTCAATCATACCAATCTTTCTTCCAATTAGGAGGCATTAATGTAATTTTATTCTATTAAATTGTACATAAGCACTGTTGTTCTTGCTTGAATGATTAACTTTCACCTGGATGCCCTGTATGTTTTGGTGATGTTTACTTTCTTGCATTTATTCTTTGGTGTAGCTTTGAAACCACTGCCGCTCTCTCTCATGTGAATTTGGACATTTGGGTTTGTGACAATGGGCTTGGCGCTATAAACGTGGCAGACTCTTAAAGATGTACATGGGGGGTGTGTTCTTACAACCAATTAGAGCGAAAACATTGGTTCTGTGAGATAAGACTTGTCTGGTTGGCAACAAAGGAAGTTACTTCTATAATTTAAAAAGCTAAGGGGTGGGATGGGCAGGACCCGGGTCAATGCCCCATGGTGCTGCTGAATAAGGGATAAGTCAGAGAATTTTGCCCCCACCCACCCCAGTGCCAGGTTGAATAGCCTTTCAAATAGCATCTACCTGTCCTGAATTGTCACCCAAGACAAAACATGTGCAAGACTTGACATAACAAACATGTTTCCAAAATGACCATGCACAACAGTGAAAAGGTACTTGCATGTATCTCCTGCTACATTGCACAGACCTTTTTGTTCTGTGATGCTTTCCAGAAGTGAAGCCATTTATGTAAAACTCAGCCTTTTTGTCTCCTGATCTTACAGATCCATTTCCCTATGGCCAGAGGACATGGATTTGGGGTCTGGGAATCCCTCAGAGGAAATTTCTCTCTTCTTTTTGGTCCCACAAAGCAATCTTGAGCTTTGGAAAGGAGTCCTAGGGAAATTGAACAGTCGTCCATTGACATCTCCACACCCTTATAGCTCAGACCTAGTGCTGCTTCTTAAAGCGGCATCTGAAACTCACACAAAGAGGACTGCTCTGTGGGCGGAAGGCATGGAGCAGGGGAGGCATTCCGGTTAGCAAGTGTGTCTTCAGACCAACCCCACGGGGTGGCAAGATTTGTGGGAGAAACCTGGATTTTATATCTCTTGACCTTTCCACGTTTTCATTTAGTAAACTTTGCAAGGCAGGTTTGTCTTAGAAATTGTGCTTTTGCATTAAGCTCTTTTGAAGTAACTGATATGGCTTATTTTGTTTTAAGACTTAAAGTACAATTTTAATAGGCTCTTATTAGTAAGAGCTACCATTCATTCATTAATTACTTACTAATGATCCCAACACAGTGTGTTCCATATATCATGTCAGTCTCTGCAACAAGCCCAGGACTTACAAATTATTATTTTCTTAACGTGCAGATAAACATACTGAAGTTTAAAAGACATTAAACAATTTGTCAAAACTCACAGGACTTCTAAGGAAGGTTGTGATTCTGTTTGACTCCAAAGCATGAGCAATGTTCCAACACAGCCTTCCTTTAGGCATTCTGTATGTCAGTACAATGTCTTCCTGACTCCTGGGTTACAGAACTAAGACTTCCTGGGAATTGATGGTTCTGTTCTCTAGAATTCTTCAGTGGTCTTGATTATTAACCCTTCCCTCTTTCTAGTAGAAGGGAAGAAATGTTTTAAAAATGAGTGACTGTTTACTTAAGAAAGGCCCTTGGCAGTCTCTAAAGTATGAAAAGTTCTTTATGTCTGCTGGTGTCTGATGGCTCAAATTGTCAGTTGACTTATTTGCTGACATGTTTTAGCTTCCCTCACTCCCTCTGCAGACAGCATAAAGGACTGGCTATAGTAGGTGGCCATTCATTTATAGTAGATAGCCATTCTACAGTCATGCCGTTCATTTAGAGTAGACAGCTGTTCTATACTGGGTGCGTTTTCTACACTAGCACTACTCCTCGCCACGCAACTCAGGAAACAACAGGGAAGTGATGGGAAAGAAGGCTCAGGAGTATAGAGCTGGGCACCCAGTGGACACATAATGAATCCTGGATTAATTGTGCCTTTTCAGGCCAATGTGGGGTTTTCTCTGAACTATGGTTGAGAGCAGATATGCACAGATTTGTTTTTACATATATAGCTGAATAGTCAAAATGCTTTATTCATCTGAAAAGGAGGCAGGGTAAGTGTTACGAAGATTCAGAGTTAGCAATTGCTAGGTGATATGATTTGAAAGCCTCCATGGAGCACCCCCTCCCTCCCCAAAAACTCCTTCTGTTGCTGAAATTCCACAATTGTGGTTTGATTCTATTGGATTGAGCAGTGCAATGTAAATTCTTAAAAATCTTAAAAAATGCGATTTTTTAACACGTTGATGTAAACTATTATGCCAGATGTTTATTAAACACTTGAGGTGGAAGAAAGGATGGGGGTGAAGGAGGAGATGGAAAAGGTTGTCCAGTGAACAATTCTGCTGAGAGCCGGCCTGGCCGGAGGGGAGCAGTCCGCCCACTGCCCAGGGCCAGATGCTGGACACTGCACAGCGGGGAAATGCGCCCTGCTGCCATCTGTTGTTGGGAAGGGGCTCAGACAGCCTTTCCAGAAGAGAATTGCAGGATGGAGCCAAGTGCCCTGGGCACCAGGGAAAGAGAAGGATCTGGAAAGTCTAGGATTGGAGAGAGTAAGTGGACAGCCTTGGGGAGAGCCGTGGCTTGGCGCTCAGGGGACAGGGTGGGAGCCCTGGCTCTGCATCTAACCAGTTCTGTGACCCAGTCCGAGTCGTCTGGCCCCTTGGCTTCCTGTTCCTTTCCTGTAAAAGGAGGCATTTGACTAGGGAGATCTCAAAATTCCCTTCTGGTTGTGAGGAATAGAAGTTTTTAAAAAAAAGTGTGCCTGTATTTTATTAAAAAAACATGAGGGATTATCTGTCTTCTTTTCAAGATCCATCAGAGATGCAGTATAAGTTAAGTCAAATCCAGGACTTGCTTCTCTCCCAACCCACCACCCCCAAGGGGTATTCATCATAGTAAGATGCCACTACCAGCACTTTGCTTTAGCAAAAGAGGCTAGGGTTGTGTTCTTGGCTTTAGTTTTGTTTTATTTTGTTTGTTTTATTTAGCTTTTGACTGGTAGGAGACCAGAGCTGCTAATGTCCCATTCCGATAAAAGGTCACTGGCCATCTCCTTGTACCCTCCAGGGAGGCAAGTGTCTCTTGGATTTGGCCTGGTTTGCCTGTGCCTGGGAAGGACTTGGTCAAAGAAGGCTCTACACCTAGGAGCTGAAAGGGAACCTTTCTTTTTTCAGACTGGGAGGACACAGGTTAATTCCTACACCCGAGGTGAAGGGGAAATGATCCTCAACAATCAGTCAGAGCCTCACAACTTCCCCAGGCCTGAATCCCAGGAGGGCTGAAGTAGGCTTAGAGGCTTCAGCACTGGCATCAGTTGATCAAACTTGCTCCATGTGTGCATGGGGTTTGAGAGTACCTGGTGAGGCAGGACAGGGCAGTGGTGGAGAGTGAATGAAGGCTTTTGGGTCAGTCAAACCCAGTTGTGATCCTGAATGCTGCCTCTTACAATAGACAGATTACAAATTCTCCACTCCCATGTCTGCAGAAGAGACTGTCATAGCACTCGCCTCTCAGAGTTGTGATGGTTCCATGAGGTAGTCCAGGCGAGGAAGTGAGCCCAGTGCTCAGCATGTGGCCAGCCCTCTAGACACTGTAGTTGCCATTATTATTAAACAGTGCAGCCACATGGCCAGAGGAAAGCAACTTATAAGGGAACAAACCACTTGGAGTCATCGAATCTAGGGAACTGCATAGAACCCTGGGAGAAGGAACTTAAGCACCAGCAACACTCAACTCTTCTCAGAGTCACTTCCCTTTCTATAGCTTTTTATGTGGTAAGATCTAACCATAGTACACAGCTCACCTTCATCTCTCCAACGATGGGGGGGATTTGACCCCAAATGTTTGTGAAAAGGCACCCGTGTCTGTGTAGTTTGTGTCACATTCAACAGGGACAGGGAAATGAGCTTTTCACAGATCTGTAGAAAACAATCATGGTGGGTGTTTCCTAAACTATCCAGAGAGTTAAGGGAGGAATCATTATTTTTTCCATAAAAATAAATATCAAAACTTAAAAAAGGATTTTTTTTGCCTTCAGAAATCTGTTTACTATTAATTGTATTGCAAAATATTTAGACTGCTCTGACCTTTATGTAGATCTCTCTCTCTCTCTCTCTCTCTCTCTCTCTCTCTCTGTCTCTCTCTCCCCCCCCCAAAAGGTTTTTGTCAATGTCACCTAAAAGTTATCCATGTCTTTCAGATGAGATGAAGGGATGGAATTTCCCAAGCAGTGGGCCCCCTTCTGCTGTCAGAAAGAGGAGCTTCTCTTTGGGAGAGCGCCGAGGTGTAGAGGACTCTCCCCACTTGGAGTGCCTGTCAGGGCTCACAGACTGGAGATGCATTTTATACATCACCAGCTATTGCGTGCCGTGGCTTCTCCTTCTTTTCTTGTCCTCTTTATTTTCCCTTCCAGCATGGTCCTCAGATTTATTAACAGCCTTTTTATGCCTTCTGCAGCCATCAGGGAGAGAAATAAAGAGGGCTGGGAGAATCCAATCTTCTTGAGCTTGTCCTTCTTCACTGTCTTGGTTTATCTTCTTTTTTCTCTTTTCCTCCTTTCTTTCTTTGCTTTTTAAAAAACTTTCTGTGTTAGAATGCTCTGCATTATGCTAGAGTTTCTTTTTCAGTCTCCCTCCTGTTTTGCTGCTTTTAATTGTTGTGGTGCTTTTGTTTGTCCCTGGACTTGAGCACAGTGGGAAAGGTCAGCTGTCGGAAGAGGGGCTGTACACCGCTGATAAGGCCTTCAGGAGATTGGATTGGAGTCATTAAGCAGCGTTCCCTCCCTGAAGTCACAGGGTCTACACTGCTGCAAGGGGAAGGAAAAAAGCAGCTCAGTGAGTGGAAGAGGCAAACCGTATCAAGTTAGCGGCTTGCCCCTGCGAGCTCCGAGCAGTGAGCTACTTACCAGAGCCCTTCTCCAGTGGCACATGCTGCCCAGGGCCAGCTTCGGTGACTCTGCAACATTGACGTAAATGTGCATCTGGGTGAGACACACATGCAGGAGAAAGGACTGAACTGGGAATTAGGCATCTAGCATTCTGGAGATCAAACTTCCATAGTTATTTTTCAACTAATGCACCTAAACAAAAGTCAGAAAGCCCAGGTTCTAGTCTTAGCTCTATTGCTAAATACTTTGGCCAAACATTAAGGTATGTTGGGCTTCTAAAAAGTAGAAAATGTGATACTTTCCACTGATAATATCTAGACTTCGCCTTACCAATTCCATCTGCACAGTAGAAGTGAGGAGCATATCCCTCCTCGGATATGCCTGTAAAAACCAGTTAATTCCTTTTTCTGTAAATGCCTTAAGGTAAACCCAAAGTCAGAGTTCTTGGAACTCATCCATTTAGCCCGTCTGTCAAAAAATTCATGGTGGAATATTACAGAGCTTTTAAAGAAATGGTGGACATCTTCCGGAATAGGAAGGAAGAGAATATATGATCTGGATAATAATACCATAGAGCTGCATAATTCTTTGTGTTTTCAAAACTTTTTTTCACACTTGATGATGATCTGGTTTAAGGATACTCCATACCTTAGCCTACCTTAGAAATACAACATGCTAAAATCTGACAGGACTTTTCTGTTTTTACCATTGACCTAGCACGTAACAAGTGCTCTCAAGAAAGTTTGCTGAATAAATGAATGAATGATTGAATGAGTGAGTGAATAACTTACAGCCTTCAAATAACACATAGTTAACTGTGTTTATTTGGCTCTCACTGGTGCCAAGCACAGTAATGACTGGCTACGATGAGGAGTTTTGGTAGATACTGTTGGCCATGAAAAGTATGTAATCTGGTTATCCTGGTAGTTCTGTTGTCTTGTCATAGAAAAGGGAGCCAAAATGTTCTAACTGGAGCATGACAGCTTGAGAGAGCCTTCGGAGGAGGGTCCCTGTCTAGAATAGCAACCACAGAGGCCCTGGAAAATCGCACAGTAGGTTGCTTAGCTCCTAATCTCAGGGCAGTGCCTTCCACCCAAAACCAACTCTTGCAGTAGGAGGATCAATGAGGCTGGCGTTAGACCCAAATCCACCCTCATTCTAAATTCCCTCCTTGTCAAGTATTATTCTATTGGATGGCCTTGAACTCCTAAATCTCAGCTTCTCTCCTTGAAAACTGCAGATAATACTAAATAGGTTGTTGTGAGGGTTATATGAAAGATTAATACCAAGCCAGAGCTAAAGCCCCTGATACCCAGTAAGCTTCAGAAATGGTAGCTGGCATCATCACCACCATCACCACCATCACCCCCATCTCAGGAACTGTGGACTTTTCCTGGTATGAAGCAGTGATAATAATGCCTACTCTCTAAGGTTACTGTAGGATTCAAGAGACAGTGTTTGTAAAGGGCCTCTTGTGGAACAACAGCAGAGGAACGGTAAGAACTGGCTCCTGTCCTCTCCTTTCTTTTATGATGTCTTCTTACTTTCCTACTTTGGTTGAGGGCAGCGGGGCATCAGTGCTCTTTTGTAAAGTGGCACAGTGTCACTGAGGGGTGCTCAAAAGGCCCCAGTGGATGAGTGCTCTTTGCTGGTTGAGGTGTGGGTAGGAGATGGGATAACAGGGAGGGGAAGGAGGAATGAGCAGCATTTGGGGATGCAAGACAGATCTTTTTGCCAAACCTGGGTACACTGGAAGCTGCCATTCTGAAGCTTTTGTGAAGTTTCTGCCTGTTTCTGGAGTTATCCTAGTAATCCAGTAATCCAGGGGACAGTTCTGTTTGCATAAATCATTCCATACGACATAATTAGCTACTTATAATACAGAGGACACGCGTGATCCAAAATTCAAACAGTTGGACAGCAAAAGCTGTTTATTCATGGTGGTGTACAGTGCTGCTTGATAATAAGCCAGATCACGCCGAGGTGCCATGAAATCTCAAAGAGCCTTCTGACTCCTCCACGGGAGTCCTGGTTATTCTTAGGAGGACTTTAGTTTAAAGTTCATAGAAAATCATTACTTTAAAAAGTAATATACCATAGCAATGAATATATTACTTATGAAGGTAATTATTCTTCAAAAGCCAAAATGCCAGGTTTGACATTGTTAGAAATTTCTTACTAACGAAAACACCCCACTAATCCAGTCTCCTTTCTTTGCCAATGATTGCAGGTAATCGAGTTTTTATTTGATCTGCTTTATTTTTTACCTTCTGACTTCTGACCCATGTAGAATGACCAGCCATCCTGGTTTTCTAAGGACTGTCCCTGCTTTAGCCCTGAAAGTCCTGGGAAACTTCTCAGTTCCAGGCAAATTGGGATGCTTGGTTATTCTATTTGAAACACCTGGTGAACCCTTTTTTAGAAGAGCATCATGTTTTGGCCAATGTCTGAATGACCGCACAAAGAAAAGATTCTCTGGTTCAACAAATAGTTTTTTTAAAACTTGTAGATTTTTTTTGACAAGTCAAATTTTTATAAAAAGAGAGAAGGAGCAAAATGGGGTTGACTACTTTTTATTTTTCCAAATAATAACATTAACAGATTTTATCTATTATCACCATCATTTTCTAAAACACAGGAAATTCCAAAACCAAAGAAGTAGAAAGCAGTAGAATGAAAGTTCTACATGGGTTCCATCGTGCTGCGTTCATCACGGTTGTCAGTGCCTAGCAGTGCCTGGTATAGAGTAGGTCGCACAGAAATAATTATTGAATGAATGAATACTGTATAAATTTAGCTTTTATTAGAAAACTGTACTGTACTTTCCTTATTTTTCAAAATGTGTCATAGATTGGTGAAAACTACCTCAGACCATTGCTTGGGAATCAATAATTGAATCTAAGTCTGTGAACTGTAGGGTTTTTTGATAGTAAGATTTCCTTATAAATTATCTTCATGGCATTCAGGTGTCTGTCTCAGTTTCATGCTCATTTTAGTTGATGTGGCCAACCTCTCATGATATGATCACTCCTAGAAAGAGATAAGACGAATTTCTGGGCCTTAAATCAGAGAACCAGGTTCAGTCAACTTCCTCTTAGACTTCAACTTCCACGCTATCAAGATGCATCTTTGCTGATACCTGTGTGGAAATTTCACCACATCTGGCAGGAATGAGCCACCAGTCCTCATTTTCTTAAGGCTTGGAAAATGTTTTTTTGTATCTTAACTAGGTCTTTTTACTTTTCTTTGTTCTGATTCATTTACTTACAAAGTGTGATCTGAAGCCTTGACCAGCTGGTGATATGTACCAATATCACAACTTCCCCAAGTCTTGGATCTCCTATGCAACATCTCCATAGCAGAGCTGAGATAGCCAGATCATTCATGCTTTTATCATAAATTGTAAATAAAAAATTGTCACTGGCCGGGCACAGTGGCTCACGCCCGTAATCCTAGCACTCTGGGAGGCCAAGGCGGGTGGATCGCTCGAGGTTGGGAGTTCGAGACCAGCCTGAGCAAGAGCGAGACCCCGTCTCTACTAAAAATAGAAAGAAATTATCTGGCCAACTAAAATATATATATAGGAAAAATTAGCCGGGCCTGGTGGCACATGCCTGTAGTCCCAGCTACTCGGGAGGCTGAGGCAGTAGGATCGCTTAAGCCCAGGAGTTTGAGGTTGCTGTGAGCTAGGCTGACGCCACGGCACTCACTCTAGCCAGGGCAACAAAGCGACACTCTGTCTCAAAAAAAAAAAAAAAAAAAAAAAAAAATTGTCACTAATGATTCTGGAGAGGGTTAGGATTTTGGTTTTATAGATATCATAGGAAATATAAATATCCATCACAAATGGCTATACAAGCTATAAAACTAAACCAATTTGAGTCTTTATTTTAGAGTCTTACAATCCCAGTTTTGTGTGCTCTGTTTAATCACAAATAAACTAACATTTTCCCCTCTGCAGCTACCTTGGTGCAAGCCCTGAGCATATTTCTGACTGTAGTCCTGCGGTGTCATAGGTCACTGTCCAGCTGTTTGGTCTTGGATGGGGTTGTTGGGGGTGCTGCAGCATCTATAAATGGTTTGTGAATCATTCTGACCGAGAAGGAGGATTGCCATTTTAGATTCAATGCATCAAAAGTGGATTTCATTTTTTTATGCTGTCATAATTAAGGAACTTTTCAGCATTTATATATTTCCAGTGTTATCAACGTATAGAATTCCTATAATTTTCCCTATTCTTATGATTCGTACTCATAGTCCAAAGTATGTGGTTAATACATCTAAGTGCTTGCTGTAGATCTAGACTTTGTGAGCAGATAGGTTCCTATAGCAGCTGCTGAAAGGTGCTGATACTTTACAAAATTAGATAATGTACATTAAAGTGGTTTGGAATATGTGGCATGTTATGTGAGTGTGTATTTTTTTTTTTTTTTAAGAAATGAATACCTCATCTCCCACAGGAATACTCTGGACAAGGGTCTTTGCAAAAGATTCTGAGCCTTAAATAGGAGGCACCATGGTGTACGGAAAGCATATAGTCTTTGGGGGTTAACCTTGGTTTGTATTTTGGATCTATTTCTCATTAGCTGTGGTATTGTAGGGATTTCATCCTTCTAAACTTTTGTTTTATCATCTGTAAAGTGGGCTAGTAAAAATTTATTTCCCAGAGCTTTTGCGAGGGTTAAATAAGAAACATGCCAAGTATCCTAACGAAAAGTTCCCATTCAGATGACGTATGAACACATAGATATGTTATCTTTATTAATAATGCATTGGTTCTGCTAGTGAGTGTTTTGAACTCTTATAACTTTAAAATCACCCAAACAGGTCTTGGTTAATTCCTGTCAAACCCTCTGTATATATAAAAGCCTGGAGCATAATACAGGGTAGGTAAATGTTAATTTCCTATTCTTTTTACACTATGGCAAAAGAAAAAAAAAAGCTTCTACCCCTAAAAAAGACCCTGCTAATAGTCTGAGATGAAGAAATGGTGAAAATGAAACAAACGCTTTATTCTAGATTTATGTACACTATTAGTACTATATTGGATATGTAATCTCCTTTATTTTCTCCTCCATTTAGACTTCTGGAATCAGGTCACTGATTTTTAAGTCTGCATACGTTTTAGAGAACTCTCCCTCCCCTTCAACATACCCCATCCTCACCCAGCCCTACAAGCAGAGTCTTTCTCTGGGTATTGTCAGTCCCTTTTTGGAGGCCCTGGAACGGGGTAGTTTTTATTTTTATCGGTATCAGCCTCCCTTTCCTCACGGCTGTGTTTATTTCTTTGGGAGGAACAGTTAAGTGCATACCTATCTATAAAAGAAGACACAGCCCAGGTTTCAGGATTTGTACCTCCGCAGTGACAAAGTTCCCCAGTTTGTATCTCTGAACAGGGTTTTAATCACTCGGGCTCTAGTACTTGGCACTGAAAGCTTTAAGAGTACTGCAGAAATGGTGGATTAGCCACATTTAACAAAACAGAAAGTTTTCATTGTGTCATAAAAAGCCTTATTGATCTTGTCCAGGCATCGACTCCAGGTCCTTTTAACAAGCCACTCTGTCTAGACTTGCAGGCTAGAGCCACAGCGAACAAAGGAGGAACTGGGCTGCCTTCTCTCCCACAGTAGTGGGAGGATAAGAGGGTGGGCACAGATTCAGGCTTCTCAGTGGGGATTTTCTTAAAGAACTAGCTTGGCTTTATTCTGCTGTGGAAAGAAAAAGGGTTGGGAGGTTCATGGCAGATGTATTTGTGACACATTGCAGACTCTAGCCTTGTTTGACTCCCAGCATTTGCTGTGGAACTATGGCGTGGTAACAAATTAACATAGCTCTTCTGTCACTCAGCTTTCATCAGCATTTCCTCCCTTCTTCCTCCTCCCTGGGAAGGCAGGCTGAACTCTCTGATGCCAAGACACTGAGCAGGTCTGCAGCAGGAGTGGGGAAGGCAGCCAGGGGGCAGGAGGAGGAACTGGTGACTTTAGAACGGTTGTGATCAATGCAACTACCTTTCAGTCCAATTCTGCAAGTCTTTACTTAACACATTCTGGGTTACATGGGAGATTTGAAAAGGTGTGAAAAATTGCTGCTCATAGTACATGATTAAGGGGTTGACGTCCCTGTATCAAATAACCAAAGAACCATTCGAGATTTATCGGGTGGTTAGATGTTTTATCAGAATCATCTGTAGTGATTTAACTCTTCAAAAAAGTATGAAGTCTTTCAAGCATAAAAAGTATAGACCCCATAGTAGAGGATATTGCAAACATTGGTTTAGCCATCACTCAGATTGAACAAATCTTAATGTTTTGCCATTTTTGCTTTATAGCCTTTTATTAAGACTTGGTCACGTTTGAATACCTCCTTGGTTCCATTTATTCTCTCCCTCCTCTGAAGCACTACTACTGGAAGTTGATGGGTAGATTTCTTGTGTATGTTTTTGTATTCTTGTTACATATGAATTGTTAGGGTGGAAAACCTAATAGGTGCTCACAGCGTGGGTGGAGAAAGATTTCTCACGTAGAGATTAAGATATAAAAGTAAAAAGTTTATTTTATCTTCTTAGAAGAGAGAGAGAGAGAGAATGAGAGAGGGGAAGGGGGGGGCGGGGAAGAGAGCAAGGAGACGTGTGGCATCCCAGAGAAAGAGAAAGGGAGATGCCAGCACTGAGGCAAGTGGCTTGCTGATTTTAACGGGGATGAAGAGCAAAACAATGATGGTGGCTGTCAGTTGACAACAAAAGCAGCAGCAGGATGTCAAAGTCTAAGAGTTGGTTTCCCTGCTTTTCCCTGGAGATGGAATTATCACAGCGGATGTGATTTTACCCTTGAGATATGGTCAAGGCTGTAGTTTGTTCTCCTCCTGTTCACTCATGGACTCTGTAAAAACAGATTCTCAAAAAACAATTTTGAAAGAGAGAGATTTACATCTCTTTTCTGTCCATTCAGCTCTTTTCAGAAGTTGAGCAAAACAGAACTCCTGCAGGGTGCCTGTTAGTGGGCGAAGTTATGGGATTGATCTTCAACTGTTACTGGGGAAATTGTGGGATTAGGTATTTGCCTGTTATTTTTGCAAGGCCGCTCCTTTCATGAATAGAGCTGTAATATATAATAGAATGATTAGTGATCACTATGTACGTTTCTATGTGTGCATGTATATGTGTGTATAAATTAGTGAAAGTAAATTTTATTAGCCACCTACAGTTTATATTCATTACTCTCTATACATCCTGGACTGAATGAAAGAAATATTAAGTAAAATTCTTTAACACCTATACTTCTCTGTTCATCACCCAATGAAACTTGGTAGCTTCTAGAACCTAGATCCTACTTTCCTCTTTTATTTATTTTTTATTTATTTCAGCATATTATGGGGGTACAAAAGTTTAGGTTATGTATATTGCCCATACCCCGCCACCTGCCGAGTCAGAGCTTCAAGTGTGTCCATTCCCCAGACAGTGCACATCCCAGGCACTCATTATGTAGGTATACACCCATCCCCTCCTCCCCCCCATCTCCCCGACACCCGATTAATGTTATTCCCAAATGTGCACTTAGGTTACTTTCCTCTTTTAGGACTGAAGTATCCTGTAAGAAGTTTCACAAAACCCCTAATTGTCTTGTTTTCTTTGGATACTTAAAGGTGGAGAGTTTTAACAACAAGATAATTTAAATACGGACTTACTGAGGTGGGGATAGATTAGATCATCTTCCAAGGTTTTTTCTGACACAATGGTGGTTATCTGTTATGAAGGATTCTTTATGTGTTTTTATCTTGAACTAAAGAGGGATTTGATAGAAATAAATATTTTTAAAGTTCATATGGTTTTAAAAAATCCATATTTATTGCTTCTAACTAGCTAAATACCTGTATGACTTTTCCCAAATTCTGTGGACCTTCATGACTTCCATATTCCTTTCTGAACATCTATGTGTGGATATAGTGAGTATCTAAATTTGGTAGCAATTAGGATTGGTGAATGTGCCACCATTAAAAAACCACAACATTTCAGACGATCTGCTTCTTGCTCTGGATTCATTGTGGATATTTTTCATTATTAATTTTGTTTGTATCAAAATAACAGTCCTCCAGCCTCTCCTCTCCAGCTCTGTGTCCCTAGCAATTTTTTGTCCTCATCAAGTCCACAAAATATAGTGCGACAATGTGGCATTTAGTACTTCAGTACAGTTGCCCTAGTTATTGTGTAACTTTGATAAAAGAAGCAGGTTGATCAAAAAACATAAACATGCAGATTATTCTTTTTGATCTAGGCCAAGGGGGAAAAGATGGGTAGGTTTGTGGGTATTTGTATTTTCTATAATTTTTTTGTATTCAAAACTTCAAAACTCAGTCTAAATCTTATCTCCTGGAAGGCAACCCTGGTTAAATTCTTCACCATTTTAATCACCCACGTACTTGGTGTAACTTCAAGAAATGTGTTTTTAGTAAACACTGTAGCATAGAGATGCCTTTGTAATTATTAATATATTTTTTTGTCATTGACCTCATGTGGTTCCAGAGGTGTCTATTATCTCCCCAGTCATACTGAAAGCAACCCAGGGACTGGTTTGGTATTCTTAACTTCTTCTGATACCCCTACTTTGGTGCTATTTCAATATTTGTTGGGCTCTAAAGTAACAACCATAACATTCCCCTCTGATTCTGAACTGATTGTAAATAGACATGAGTCAAATTGGTGATTGTGTAAGTGACCCACATATCGGTTCTATTGCTGGTAGAGTTAGGTTAGAGAATGTGGCTGTGACTGCAGTCAAATTGCGCTTCCTTGTAATTTTCCCCCTGAATTAAGCTCACCCACTAAGCAAATAGGGAGAAGAGCTAGAAAACTGCAGGCCTTCTTCCACGGGGGCAGAGTCTACTCTGATAGGCTTACTGCATGGGAGAGCCTAAAGGAGAACTCACAAGCCTTGTGGCAAAGGCAGAATTGAAAGAGAGAGAAAGGTAGGTCACCTGGGAATAGAGACCACTTAATTAAGAAATGTAGGCCTGTGGGTATCAGACTCCATCACCAAGCAGATGAATCACTTCTCCTCTCATCAGAGAAAGTGAATGAATAAAGGGGAGATGGAAAGAGTTACTCCAAAACTATTCCCTTCTGGAGAATGGGGAGAAAATATTCCCACGGAGTCATGGGAACAGGGAAATGGATTCCCCTCTACAAGATAGAGTGCACTATTTCTGTTCGATGCCATTAGATTGACTGACCCGTAATTAAAACAAGAAGCCGATAGTGAAAGAAGCATGATTACAGTTTTACTCATATGGACCTGGTGGTTACGAGGAAATAAAATGTATAGCATATTGCATAAATTATTATAAATGGGAAGACAGGCATATGCAGCACAATTGGCTCAGGTCATGGTGTTTTAGCAATATCCCTCCTACCTTGGAGGGATATCTCCTGGATTTCTCTTCACCTCTCTGGCCATGTCCATTTACTGAACTCCTCATATAATACAAGTAGAATTGTGCCATTTACAAGCTGAAGTTCTTCTCTGCTAGTTCTCCATTCTTAGTGCTCAAGGATATGGCATATAAGGCCCCAGTCTGTTTCTTGAACCTGCACACATGCTTGTTGTTCTAGCCACATTGAACTCCCACCGTCCCCCGAATGCTGTGTACTTTCCTAATGATCACACCAATGAATACACTGTTTCTTCCAACTAGCATTTCATTTCTCCCATTGTGGGTGAACTCTTACTCATACTTCAAGATGTAGCCAAAGTCTGACCTCCCGTATGGAGCCTTCCCCAATGGCTAGGATCAGTTATGCCCTTTTCTGTGTGCCTATATCATCTACTAAACATTGACTGCACTGAATTGTAATTACTGGTTTGTGCCTGCATTCTTAACAACCACCACCATAATAGCTAACATTTCTGTGGCTGGAAACTGGGCCAAGAACTTGATTGTATTCGTGCCTCACAGCAACTCGGTGAAATATGTACTACAGTTGTTCCCATTTTGTAGATTAGGAAACTAAGGGTTAGAGAATTTAAGTAATAAGCTATGTTCCATAGACTCTGGTAAGTTCCAGAGCTGGTTGTCAAATCCAGGTCTGTCCAATTCAAAGCCTTCCTTTATCATTATATCCATGCTGTCAAGACTGCAGTCTAACTACACAGGGTGCCCCGTTAATGTGAGTTCATGTCAGGGCCAGGCACTTAGCAGGCATTAATACTTTTTTAGCTTTATAATTTCTCTTTTTCTGTCAGCTAATTACTTACACTCACAAGGTTGCCATGTGACTTAAGTGCATTCAGCACTGAGCACATCACCTGGTGCATAGTAGGCACCTGTGAATCTTTAGTCCCTAAATGAATGAATGAAAATTTAGCTTTTATCGTAATATAATTGAGAGCAATGCATTCTTCAGGATGCCATTAGCTTTCTAGTGATTTCAGTGAAGCGTGGTTTTCCAGGCCATTCTTTTGCGGGCTGAGGCAGCTTCCCTCGCCAGGATACTGGCTGTTTATTTTCCAAGTGACAACTTGATTTACTATTTTCCTTCTCATCACTTTCAAGAAGCATCTGCAGGCTAGTGAGTGACCCAGGCAGTGTGGAAAAGTCCATTTATTTCTCTGCTGCATCTTTCCTACAGAGAGTCTGAGGTTAAGAGTTGGAAATGGCCTCAGGAGGTCAGATTTCCTATGTGTTCTCTTTTGTAGTGCGGGATTGCTCATAGCAACACAATTTCCTGTCTGCTGCTACACTCTGCTTTTAAAATACCTGTGTGATCTGACTGGCAGGCAAAGAATTCTGTCATTTGTCCTTGGGGGATGGCTCTGCAGTTTGATCTTTCCTAATGCTTTGTTTGGCCCTAAAATATATCATAAGGAAATGAGACAGGGAGAACCAAAGAGTATAGTCACTGTGCAATCTTTTGCCTTTTAAGTTCCTCCCCAAATTCTAGCAAAAAAAAAAAAAAAAAAATCCATTAAGTGATATGCAATAGAATTCACTCCAGTAAAAGAATTTCTACTTTCCCCTCATCTTTGCAAATAGGATCATCTCACACAGCCCAACAGACAACCTGCGTGCCTGCCCACGGCTCCTAAGAGGACCTAGAAAGTGGGTGTTCTTATTCTGCATGTTGGATTCTTAGCAGAGTGCATGGAAAGGAAACAGACTTGTGCAAGAACCAACAAACACTTGCCTTGCCTTGTTCCTTTGCCAGCAAAGTACCCAAATTGCTATTTTAACTCAAGGCACCTTTCAGCATTGAGTGGATATGCAGCCTCTCCATTTCCCAGGCCTGGCGGACTTATTGTGGAATCATAGACTTATTTTCTTATTTCTGCAGTTATATACTCCCTCCCTTGAGCTCATTACTTCTTTTGTCAATATCCTGGCTTTTTTGCTTGGGAGTCAGTGGCCAGAATAGGGTGATGTGTGAGTTCACAACTTGAGAACCTATAACCTCTCGCTGCAGCTGTGCTGGTGGAGAAGGCACCACAGGGCCCCTGCTGAGTTTGTGAAGTCAGACTAAATGAGTTGGCAGGCCAGCCTCAAGACCACAGGCCATCCCTTTGTCTGGCAGGGAGGACCAGAGTAGCCCATGTGTTTTTGTGCCTCATTAGCTTCCGTGTGGGCTGGTGCCGGGCCAGGATGGACAGCCACAACCAGGGTTATCTTTGCATCAGTGCAGACTAAAGCACTGCACTGCTGCATGAGGCCCATTGGAGGACAAAGGATGCATGTGGCCATGAGAACACTTGCGCTGTGTCTCTGAGGCCCATCATCATCATGGAAAGGGGGAGGTGGCTCCCACTCCCTTTCTGGAGCACAGCAGGTGTTATGCCCAGGGCTGCTGGTAACAGCCACTCCAGAGGAGTCATTTCTAAAGCCATTTCTAAGGCTCTTTAATGGAAGTGAAGAGTGTGATCTTCTCAGTTTGACCTTTTCCATCCTGGAACTAGAGAATTTGGAAGGAGAGGCAGCCTGTCTCCCCTGCTTCCCTGCTTCCCTGCTTGGGTTCCTGCTGCTTGCGAGGGCTCTTACCTGTCATCCTCGGTGGCTTCACCTTTCCAAGGGGTGAGCTTCATGCAGCTGCGAGGCACCTGCTCTGAGAATCTGGATTTCTGGCAAGGTAGTGGTGTGATGTAGTAGCAAAAGATGGAATGAGAATCATAGAATTATGATTTTGGAACTAGCACTCCCTAGTGCCTTGGATGACCTCTGTAAAGCCTGTGTGCTTCCATTTTCCCACATTGGTGCAATCATAGCAAGCTTACCTCACAGAGTGTTGAGAGAATACAAATAATGATTAAGAAAGCGTTTGGAAATATCTAACACATTGAGAAAATTGTGAACGTCTGCTTACAAATGACCCCAGAATCCTTCTTTAGCTACTCCTGACATGTTCTCATCTTGAGTCCTTCTTTGTCTAATTCTGTGTCTTTTTTTTTGGTCAATTTTTGCTCTGGCCCTCAGTTTTCCATGGTTGCACTTGGATCTTATGTATCCGGACTTTGGCTTCGTCCTGTACTCTCTGGCTCGCCGGTGTCTCTGCCTCGCAGTTCCCAAGGCTGTTCCTGCTGGGAACTTTTGCTTCCATTCTTGTCCAATAAAATGCAAACCTCACTCTAGGAACTATATCAATATCCAGGCTGAACCAATTCCAGGCAACCCCTGAAGAAGAAGTTCAAATTTGTTTTTAAATGATTATGCAATCTTTTAAAAATTCAGGTTGGGTCTTTCCATCCCTCTTAGTAAAATTACACACTGGTTCCCCAAAACCTATAGAATAAAGCTCAAAGTTCTTGATCTCAAAGACTAGTATGGGTTCTTAAGACACCAAACCATTAAGAACCACATGCCCCATTAAACAGTTTTGTGCATTTCCCTGACACTTCATAGATTGCACAGTAAGAATATTTTACATTGAATATTTTAACCTTCGTTAGAATTTCTCAGAGAGATGGAGTTATTATTATATAAATCATTAGTAGGGTGTTTATTGGGGGGAAGGGGTGGATAGTAGAATTGAGTTAATGCTTGTTAATGCTCTGTATATATCAGTACTCAGATTAACAAGCCATTTGAAAGATCAGTGCTTTACATATCTTATAGAAACTGATTTAAAATCTTGAGTTATACATATCTAGATTGCATCTAGTGTTTAATCAATTGGACACTTACAAATAACGGGTAAACGATTTGTTGTCATACAGAGTTGAGCTCTGCTTTTCATGCAGTGAGAATAACATTTTTTATTTTAACACTTATGCAATTGATTGTAAACTTTGGGGTGATATAATTTAAATGGATCTAAACAGTCCATTAGCTATGTCAGTGCCTACTCTCTTGCCAAGCTGTATTTTATGCTAAGCTCTTGTGTACTGTGTTACATAATCCCCTGCAT
The DNA here is from genome assembly GCF_020740605.2 of Lemur catta. Classification (NCBI taxonomy): domain Eukaryota; kingdom Metazoa; phylum Chordata; class Mammalia; order Primates; family Lemuridae; genus Lemur; species Lemur catta. The sequence goes on along the minus strand of NC_059128.1, from coordinate 22,256,472 downwards.
TCATTTTCTCCACCTATTTAGCTTGAATACATACAAGGTGACTGCATTGTCTCTTTAACCTCCTTCTCAGTGTAAATACCAAGTGTAGAAAACAGATTTTGGGCACTATTAGGTTTTTCTAATGGAGGGCTCAAAGAATTGATTGGGCTTAGAAATGCCTGTTTGTCACTATTTGGTTTTGCCCCTTTTAGTTACCTTCAGTGTCAACTTAGTATGGTTTTCAAGGAGATAAGAAAGGGCTTGAGTCTCAGCTACTGGAAGGAAATTAAGATAGATTGGGGTATTAGAAGAAAAATAATGTCAGTTGTGAGAGTGTACAAAAGAATAATTTCTTCAAAGTCCTCACTCCTTCCTAGCCCTTGTTTTGCTCCTTTCAACACTGGGTCATGCATTGCCAGTGCCTCTCCTCCCCACAATAGTCAGGAAAAAAATATTCCATGAATTAAAAATTGAAATAAATTTTCTTGTCTGGAATATAATTCAGTAAAGAGCTTTCGTTGTCTATTGTTTGTTAATGTATAGAGGAGATAGCCCGATGCCTCTCTGTGGTACTATCCTCTGGCCAGGGAAGAAGTAAACTAAGAAAATTCTTCATTGGATGGAGAGATTGGGAAGGTTGTGAACTGTTACAGCAGTTTGCATTAAATATTTGCAAAGGAAGACACTTGGCTACATAAAATCTTCCTTGGTGTATTTGCATGGAGATTAGCATAAATATGCATCTGATTTGCATAGGTCCTCTTTCTCACATTGGTTTTATTTCTTATTTATTTATTGTAATATTCTCTTCTCTACACTGATGTCAATTTTTTCTAAGGCCTTCCACATAAAACAAATTCTTTTGTTTTAAACATACCCAGACTCCATGGAGGAAAGGGAAACATTTCTTTTAGTAAGGATGAGTGATTTACATAAAATGAGAGAAGTTGGTCTCTGGCTCAATTTATCCAAAGTTTGGGATGGTCTATAAGTCAATGCACAGCTCTAGGACTCATTTTTAGCCTTTGAGAAGTAGAGTAGGAGCATGTGGAATATCCAGTGTGATGGGTAAGGGGAAAGGTAACTGATATTTAGAGAAAAGCCCAGAGGTTCTCCAAGTCCAGAGTACCACAAACCACTGTGTTGTCTTGGGCAACTCACTGATTTCTAGTCATCAGTTTCTTTTTGAATAAAATAGGGGCATTAAATCAGGCAATCTCTAAAATCCTTTATAGCTCTGAAATTTATTATTTTGACAGACTCCTTGCTCTAATTATATGAAAAATATTAAGCACCATGTAGCACATTAAATAATATCCTGGTGTCTTGCTGTTCTGTATCAAGCTTTCCCCCTTTGAAGGGTACTCGGTGATTAATTTAAGCTTCACTTTATAGGCACTACTTTCCTTGCTCATTTATCTTAGTTCACTGGGCACACAAGGTATAACTTAAATGTTTATAGAAGACACCCATTAATACACCACGTGTGGTGCCAAGGACATGCATAGTAGTTGGCTCTGTGCATGTCCTCACCTGAGAAAAAGAGCTTAGCTGCAATAACTACATTCGATTTGTCATCTTGTACTCTAGATCAGGGTCACCTCCAGGTCTCCTGAGCAGGGGCTTGTCCAGTTGCATTTCAACAAAGCCAGTTCTTCAGAAATGAGAGGGACATCATGAGAAAAGACAGGGCACCAGGGAATTGGATAGATCTATTCCAAACATGCAGACAATGTCAAATTTCTGCTTTATGATTTTTGCGGACTAAATTTTGGTAAAATGAATCAGACATGAGTGGTGTGCTAATAACATATATTTGTGCAGGTTACCCTGTGGCCCTTTATAGGTTGACAGGTTCCTTTTGCTTATACCAGTGTATGTACAAATAGAGATATGCAGGTAGGCACATATCACTGGGACCCTCTGGAACAGGCAAGAGAAACTTATCTCCTCTGGAGTATAAAGTTGACATTCATGTTTTAATGATCTCGTAATGCTATGATCAGTTTATCCATATGTAGTGTATGGTCATCTCTTTACACTGTAAGAGTGACTCCTTATAGCTCTTACCTCATGATGAGAAAATATTTATTTTACTTTGCATAAGAAATGTACCTGGGGCTGTGATAGTTGATGGGATCTGAGTTTGGCTTTGATTACTAAGTCTGGAACATAGTTCCAGCAGGGAAATAGAATTCTCTCAACCTTATTTTGTAGGCCCCAGTCTTTAGAGAGACACTGTATGTCTAAACTACTGTTACCAATTTCCTCTTATTAATGGGGTACTTTTGATAGCTTTCGACCAGCCCTGGCATGAAGTAGCCACCCTTAGTGAGGCTGTCTGGACAGAAGACAAATGGAAGCCCACAATGCTGTGTGTCTACATTATAAACCACATCAAAATCTGATAAAGTAAAATGTATTCTATCCTCTTACCTTGACAAATATACCTTTGTAACTACCTGGAAAGCCAGGTTCAAATGTAGAACTTTTGGATTCATGGGACGTCTGTATTGGAAAATAGCAGCACAAGAGAATCAGCCATTCTCTGGTCCTCAGCCCATGACATGTCCTTTTCTCTTCCCACTTTTAGCTCTATCCTATATCACAGGGGGTCTGGTGCAAATGCATGTGTATGCCCCAGCCCACATGGCCAAGCTCTGGCCTCACTCCTGCAAATAGTCCCACATGGCTGCTCCTCAGACCTTGAGGTATGTACATGGACAGTGTGGTTGCCTTTCCGAAAGGTGGATCCAGGGAAGAGGCCTCCACAAGCCCTGGAAACAGGCTTGGAGCCCTTTGGGTAGAGAATTACAGGGTCCTTGTCTCTGGAATGTGGTCTTGGAAGAGAATATTGGCTCCGGTGGAGTGCCATCTTGACCCTGTGCAGCCCTAGTTCTGTGGGGAGGGATGTAGCCATATGACAGCATGACCAGGGTCACCTAAAACAGGACATCCCAGAGCAGCGGTCCCTTTTGCTTGAGTTTAAAAGTTGTATTGCTGTCTCGTCAAAGCATATTACCAAATTTCATTCTGTTCCCCTTTCCTCACCTGCTTGACCACCTTCTCAGATCCCACCTCCTCTGTAATAATGCAGCTGTGTTTCACTGGGCTCAGGACTCTACCATGGAAACCAAAGTTAGTTGGGTTTTTGATGGATGGAAATCAGAACCAAATCTTTCAGGGTAATTGATTTTTAGTTATTGGTCAATAAAAGGTACCTAGAGCTAAAGAGCTCTTTGTCAGAATGCTTAATTATCCATTCTAAACCAGCTCTTCTACAAGCATTTTAAAGCCATCACTGAAGCAAAAGCAATGTAAGCCTTGGTTGACTATATTGCATGAAATTTCCCTTTAGGTTTTTCCTTGAGAAAATTTGAAGGAAAGGCAGCAAGCTCTCCTGTATCACTGTGTTTGTCTTCTACCCCTGTGTATACACATATTCTCTGCATTCTCTGAAGTCACTTCTTCTTTTTTTATTTTTTTGGAGACAGGGTCTCATTCTGTACCCCCAGCTAGAATGCAGTGGCATCATCATAGCTCACTGCAGCCTCAAACTCCTGGGCTCAAGTGATCCTCCTGCCTCAGCCTCCTGCATAGCTGGGACTACAGGCGCGCACCACCATGCTCAGCTAATTTTTCTATTTTTTGTAGAGTCAGGATCTTGCTCTTGCTCAGGCTGGTCCACTCACCTCTTCTGCTAGTTTCCCTAGTATTTAGCTACAGGCCTTGTGGAAGAGTCGGACGGAGTGTTGTGTGGGCAGCAGCACAAGGGGAGAGGCCGTGCCTTTGTGGTGTGTTCTCTTTGGTATTTGCATTGACCTGACTTTCGCCAGTCAAGCGTTGATTACGTTCCTCTTTTCTTTTCCCATAGCTCGAGAGGAGAATGTGGCCACTTTCCGAGGCTCAGAGTACCTGTGCTACGACCTGTCTCAGAACCCAATCCAGAGCAGCAGTGATGAAATCACCCTCTCCTTTAAGACCTGGCAGCGTAACGGGCTCATCCTGCACACCGGCAAGTCGGCTGACTATGTTAACCTGGCTCTGAAGGATGGCGCGGTCTCCTTGGTCATTAACCTGGGGTCCGGGGCCTTTGAGGCCATTGTGGAGCCAGTGAATGGAAAATTCAACGACAACGCTTGGCACGATGTCAAAGTGACACGCAACCTCCGGCAGGTAATGGCTGAGGGAGGAGAGAGCCTGGAAGGCTCGTCTTAGGTGGTTGGGTAGGAAGTGTGCGAAGCAGGTGATGGGTGAGGTGGAGAGGGGTAGAGACGCAGGTATGGATATGTCACAGTCTTTCTCCCAGTCTTTGCAATTTCACAAGAAAAATTATGAGACTATATTTCTCCTCATGCTTCAATTCTCCATTTGTGCTTGTTATTTAAGAAAAAAAACTTGGTTATTGTATAGATAATAAAAGTTATAAGTACTTTCATCCCTTTTATTCTGCTTTCCTTTTATCATTTTCTTAATTACATTTGACTCTTATCGTATTATTGTTAAATTCAATTAGGGACAGCATTTTGTTTCTGCAGCTTGGTAGATCTCCCTCATTCTTTGAATATATGTTTTTCTTTTTAATTAAGTTAAGCCATTGCCATGATGCCATAATTTTAATTCCTTCCAGAAAGTCTTCCTTTTCTCTTCCTGTTAATTTACTGCCCCTCCCTAACTTTTTTTTTTTTTTTTTTTTTTGTTGTTGTTGTTACATTAACCTCTAGCCTTGGAATTAATTAGTTGGAATCTTTCTGAATTCCTGTTTCTCTGTTCCTTGATGTGGTGGTCCTACTCTATTGCCCCTGTCTCTACCTCCCAGACTCTTCAGTTGGCTGGGAGGCCTGGAAAGTGGAAGGACCCAAATAAAAAAGTCAACTTTGGAGCAGCCTTTCCTGGTTCTGTCCGTGCTTGGGAACTCCCATCGCCTGCCGATTCTAAGCAGGCAACTCCTTCAGGTGACAACATTCTGAGAAAGCCTTAGCCAAGTGAAGCTGTGTTCAATTTCCTAACCAATAATAGTGATAATACCTTACCAACCCACATCAGTAAAAGAAAAACATTTCCTATAAAAGTCAAGATCTGTGCTGAGATTGCCTTTTCCAGTTTGCTGTGTTCATTTGGTTTTTCTACTTGCAAATTTGTCATTAAACCTAGTTGGATAGCATCCATCCTTTATTAATCAGAAAACACTATGCAAATTTCTACAAAGTGCTTATCAAATTTTCTTCTGCAATATGATTGATTTAATGCCCTCTAATGTAAATATGAAAGCATAAGAAATGACAGGTGTTTTGCATATGTTTTCTGTTTAATAAAAGCCTAACTCAGTAATGCCAAACAAATGGTGTACGCATTGGAAACACACAATAGTTGAAACACACATTTCCACACTTGAGTATGTCAAGGAAGCCACCTGGTTGGTAGATTCCATTCTATCTGTGGTGAAGTTGCCAAATAACACAGGACTTGAGGTTCCTAATCATCTTAATATACCCGGATCAGACATTTTTGAATCATTGTTCTGTGTTTTTCCTCCGAGGCTGAAGAACCCTACTGCTATTATCTTCTTTCATCCTACTCTAACCACACTTATCCAGAAAAGAACTAACTTCTCAACTGTCAAGAGACCCAAATCAAATTTCCATTTGCTCATGTATAAGGGCTTAATATGTGTGAGCTGCAGAGATTACACCAAAAAGTGAAATATGACCTTTTGGCAGTTGAGATTGGCAGGTACAAAATAACACCCTTTAGGCATTAGTCCGTGGAGGAGAGACTTTCCTATACCGGGGTACAGAATCAGGTTCTGATTCTCACCAAGCTGTTTCTCTAACTCTCTCCCACCCTTCCTGCTATTCTAGAATGATTCTAATGAGCCTGAGAAAGGCTTGCTTTTTTTTTCTACTAAGAGCACTTTTCTAAAATAGTGTAAGGTCCCAATGAGGTCCTTTACACTGAGACAGGATAAACCAAACTGCAACTCAAATATTGTTGTGCTGTTTTAGTCAGAGCCCCTAGAGGAAAACCACCCCGGATGGTTTCTGTTGCAAGCTCTAGGGCCCCACTCCTCTCTGTGTCCTTGGACAAACCGCTTAACCTTTCTACATCACAGTTTCCATTAGTGAAATGGTGATTACAAGCCTCCCCAGCCATGTGTGGTGGCTAAATATGCAAAGCACCTTATGTTCCAGAAGGATTATGAGCTCATCCGTGGTCTGGGTGTAGACGTGCTGTGACGTGCGCATGATCTACAGACTGAGCGCTGTGGCTCAGAGGTGACTGCGTCTGGCTGGTGCCAGGGCTGCAGCTCAGTGCAGCACTATGTCCTAGATGAGGCTGCAGAGACCCCAGGGTATTGGGGTATTTCTCGGCAGATGGAGTGTTTATCTTGTGTGAGAAAGTGCACCTAAAATTGGAACCCGTTGAAATCCTGACTAAATTTTGCATCCAAATGCAATTTTTTGAAAGACAGGGAAATCTTTGAAAAGCAAAGTTGATTTTGCAAACGCAATCTTTTTAGTGCTGAATACTATAAGATTATTATTTTGCCCATTTAAAAAAACATTTATAACATCTTTTCGAGTTCCCTAGAATACATTTGAAGGGCGGGATGCTCCTGTCTATTTAAATGAAACTGTAAATAGCTTCATAAATATTTGATAACAAACCTATGCCAGCATCATCCATGTTTTTGGTAAGGGTGAATGGCTCTGTGGCAAAAATTCATCTGAGTAAAGTTTACCTGGGGTTTCCTGGAGCATTTATTACCAAATGGAGTAGAACTCTACTCATTTCTTCCTTCATGGTCATCATTTTGTGTCCTTCATGGTCATCATTTCGTGGGGGTTCTGCCTTTAAGCCACGTCAGGGCCAAGGACAGGTACTTCACTGGGGCTTCTGATTGAAGAAGGAAATGGGGACTATCTGTATTTGTTCCAAATTATATAACTGGGATTAGGGACCAAGGTAGTTAGGTATTTCTGTGCTTGTACATGTGTGGGGTGGTTGGTCCATTACTTTGCCTAAGTCCAAGGTCATGGCCACCATATTAAGTGTCATACCTTTGTGTGTTACTTTTGTTAAACCACAAACACAAAACTGGAGTTACCAGTCTTCCCTTCTTCCAACCTCCCAGCTCAGGCAATTTAACATTTGAAAATAGCAACAAGGAGATTAATTGTAGGGCTTCTCTAAGCCCTACAAATGGATAGCAGGGAGGCCAGTCCTCCCTGCTACTCATAGAAGAAATTGCTTAAAAGCTTGGAAAGCATTGTTCAAGGGGCGTGGGGGGAGAGAGATTCCAAAGCATTCTGGCAAAGTAAACAAAATAATGACCTTACTGGGTAATAAAGAAGACTGTAACTTTTTTAAAGCATTCTAACGGCACAGTTATTCTAAACTTAGAGGAAAGAAAAGGGAAGAATGTTCCCCTCTGGCTGGCCTCCCAAATCCACAAAAATCATGGAGGTTATAGATCTTTAAATTACCTCTGGGAACCCAGAGTACACTGCTTAACATAGCCTTTCTGTGCTAGGTTTGATCTATAAATGTTTTAAGTTCTTTTCTTTCTAGGAGAAAGTCATGATCGTCCATCCATGTAGTCAGAGTCACACATGAAAAAAAATACAACATGTTGGTATTTCAGTTCTTTCTATCTGTTTATCTACGTGTGGAACGATACACTTGGGGAGGAGGTCTTTCAGAACAAGTGGAATGTGTATTGGGGGTGGGAAGGGAGCCTGGGCCGTGCTCACTCAGAAGAGCCGTTGGGAAGTAAGTATGATGCTCACTCTAACAGGGGTGAGGTGTGCTTTGAGAGGTATTTAGAATAGATGTGGGGAGTTACAATGGCACGTGGACCACAGCTCCTCTCCTGGCTGTGCCCTGGGCGGCAAAGGTTTTCCATAGAGTCCTGGTCTCATTGTCTTCCCCCCACTCTCTTTTTCTGTGTCGGGTGCCTTTTTTTTGAAAAACTAACACAAGATCATTCATGCAATGTGTCATTTTACTAACCGACTAATGTACTAACACCCTAACGACTCATCTTTGTTTTTAGTTTTTTTAATTAACAATCGTTCTGTTCACAATTTTTAATTTCCTTTCTTCCCCCTTCTCCGCAAAGCACTCAGGCATCGGACACGCTATGGTAAACAAACTACATTGTCTGGTAGATATCATTCTTATTGTCTTTTTTTGGGTTTGCCGTGTGTTGCCCCCCTTTTCCTTCCCAAACCCCCCTTTTATCCTCTTTAGACTAATTTCTTCTTCTTTTTCAATTTTTGTTGAATTAAATACAAGCCTTTCTTTTTCAAAAAAAAAAAAAAAAGAGAAAGAAAGAAAGAAAGAAAGAAAGAAAGAAAGAAAGAAAGAAAGAAAGAAAGAAAGAAAGAAAGAAAGAAAGAAAGAAAGAAAGAAAAACAGAAGGGGATGCACTTGTCCTGGAAATGATATTTCGTCAATTTTGGTGGGCATGGTTTCCTTTTCTGTAGTTTTCCAATTGTTTTCTGCTAAAAGTATTTTTTTTTTTTAAAGAAAATTTCTCCATTTAGCTAAGTTAGTTTTGTTTTGTTTTCTTATTTTGCAACTTCCAAGTTACAGACGAGGGACAACAGATTTATAGTGAGGACTTCCTTCTCTCCGTGTGTTCCTCTCCTCCTCACTCTTCCTCTTTCCTTTTTTCTCCTTCCCACTCCTTAATCCCTGTTCTCTTTCCCTTTTGCGTGGCCATGGCTGCCACAGGTGATCTGGGGAGGAACGTACTCGACTTCCTAAACTCTTCCTGCCCCTCCTCTACCTTCCTTCCCCTCCCGGGCCAGAGGAGCTCCGCCAGTCGTGTTCTCCATACGAACTCTGCATGGCATGTTCCTGTCTCGTGGATTTCCCCATCAGCACCAGAATTTGTTCCTCCATTTTCCTCCTCATTACTAACAACCTACTACCACCCCAACTCCATTTTCTTCTCTTTTATTTTCTCCCCCACGCTTCTTCATTCTCCTCTCATCCTTCATATGTTTTGGGGTTGGGTTTGGACTTTTTCTTTTCTTTTCTTTTTTTTAGTAAGGAAGGTAGCAGGCAGGGGAAAGATGACCCTTTAGTTTTGATATGATTTTTATTTTTCCACTTCCATCTTGTTCTTCTGTTGGTCCAATGCATGTAAGTGTGAAGTGGATTTTGATTCTTTCCTTAATTTCTCCTCACCCTTTCCCATTTCCCTCCTTTTTTTTCCCCCTTCTGCCTTCTCTCTTGGCTCCGGACACTTTTCGCATGGGTGTGCCAGTATATGGTGTGTGCACGCTTTAAGGCTCCACCTTTTCTCTCCGCCCTCTGCTCCTTCCATGGATGTTGGGTGTGAGGGTGCTATTTATTCCTGGTGGGCATTATTATTACTATTGTTTTGGTTATTATGCCTCATCATTCCTTTCTTTTTGTTAGAGTTGCCTTTTTTGGTTTGGGCCATTTCTTCTCTGGGTGGTGGTGATGGCAGCCAAGGGAGGGCAGGGTTGGTGTCCTGGGGGGAGTCCATGGCATGTATCATCCATGACACATCAGAATCGAGACCCTTCTCCCTCCCTCCCTGAATGCATGTTTGTCAGCGTGGTGTGTGAGCCAAAAAAGAAACAAATAAAAAAAAAAAAAAGAAAAGAAAAGAAAAAAGAAAAGAAAAGAAAAGAAAAAAAGGAAATAAAAAGCCATCAACAACCAAAGACCAACCCCTAACAAACTTCATCATCAAATGTCTCCTTTGCTGTTTTTCACTACCACCATAACAAACAATCATAAAAGAAATAAGTGATCATTTTAGCAATGAACTGAGACAAGTGATACCGTCTGAGGGTGGTTCCATTTTCTAGCCTGACTGAGTCAAGAGTGCAATGGGTAGAACAAGGTGCCCAGCTTGGCAATTCCAACTAGCTCTTCTGTCAGTCTGCAGGGGAATACTGGAGCATTGGGACCCAAGGAGGCAGACCAGAAAATGGAACTTGGTTGCATATACCCAAATCAAACCCAATTAGAAAGTATACCTCACCAAAATCTTAATGAAAGTGATGCCACAAATAGGGAGAGCCACTGGGATTTGATAGGACTGTAAAGTCATTGTTGGGATTTTTTTTTTGTCCCCATGTCCCTTCACCAGGTGACAATCTCTGTGGACGGCATTCTTACCACGACGGGCTACACTCAAGAGGACTACACCATGCTGGGCTCCGACGACTTCTTCTACGTGGGAGGAAGCCCAAGTACCGCTGACTTGCCTGGCTCCCCTGTCAGCAACAACTTCATGGGCTGCCTGAAAGAGGTAGAGTTCACACACCTCCGTTTAATGCACTGTGTGACTGTTTTGTTTAAGAACAAATGAGATTTCGAGACCAATAACTGGATCTGTCCTCTAATCTGTTCTATGAGGTGATAGGTTGTAGCAGAAAAGACTTCAGACTTGCAAGCAAGTGTCCTATGTTTTGATCCCATTGTCAGCTGGTTGTATGACCTTGGGTTTGCCACTTAAGGACTCTGTAGCTCTGTTTCCTCATCTAACAATGGAGAATGTTATCCCACAGGTAGCTGTGCTTTATAAGTTAAATGCAATAACACAGATGAAAGGGCATTGAAATCACAAGGAACTAGATGCGTGTGAAGTTTGATTTTGTGCTTTCGACTTGGCAAGTGGGGAAGCTCTAGCTAAAACAGGCTCAATTTGTAGTTGTGTGCCTTGTTTAAAACATAACATATGTATTATTTTACCTTTGCCAAACCCGGTGTTCCCAAGAGTCTCATTATTTGAGATGAAGGAAAATTCTTTTAATATAACATTAAGCCTCAGAAGACTGGTTTTCCTTTTTCTTTTCTTTCTCCTTCCCTGAAAACTAGCAGCAGCTATAGCTGTGAAGAAACAGTGGGATTTTGCCATTACTCATTTATTACCATTGCAGCTGATGTGTTGAGACCTCTATGTGAGAGCGAAGGAACTTCAGCCAAGTGAAAGTTCAATCTCTAAGGTCAATTGTTGAAGCAAAAAGAATCAGACTTGATTCGGTAGAGTTCTTTCAGAACACTGTGTCATCAGAGCAGTATACTGCGTATTCTTTTTAAGCTAAGCTTGATTGCCTAAGATATGTATACCATTTCCCCAGGGAAATTCCTTGAGCTAACAGTGTTCATTCTTGTAGACAAAAATCCCTTATGACATCTTATAAGCCTCCTCTCAGGGCACATGTTTTATTCTTATCATGGTTCTTTAAAATTTATTGAACATGAGATGGCATTACACATGCATTCATTCATGTCACTGTGACTGTGAGCCGTGTCCAGGCAGGAATTGCATCTGTTGTGCCTAGCACATAGTAGGTGCATGATAAAGATTTGTTGGATGAGTCCATTTATCAAATAATCATTGGGTACCTTTTGTGTGCTGTAAACTAAACTTGGTGGCTCTTTACAAGCCATAGTCTCCATGCGCAGAGGCTTTGTCCTCTAGGAAGGGAAATGAGATCAGTGAATGAATAATTACAGCACAGGACATCATGTTTTCCATGCTACAGATGAAATTCTCTGAGTAGAGAAAACATAAATTGTAAGTGGGAGTCAGTTTTAGAGAAGAAGTCACATTTGTGCCAGGACGTGTTGCAATAAACCATGTGTGAATTGAGAGGAAGGGGTAGAAAGGAGAGAGATGACAAGAGGGGAAAAAATCCAACTATAGCTTCCTATTGTTCTCCACCTGAAGCACAAATTAAAAGGAAGACGCAAAAAGTGTTTTCCTCTCTCTGTGGGACATTACCTAGGCTTCTACTGGCTTCAGGCATTCCATTTCTGATGGAATTACGGTAGGCATAGAGCTCTTCTTCCCTGGGATTTACTCCTATTGGGATAGAACAAAGGCATAAACCACTTGATGTCTAATGAACTCTGAGACTCTTAAACACTGTTAAATCACACTACATTGGAATTGCACTCTCATCGGAAAAAGATTGCAACATTCTTGTTACCGAGGAGGTAGCTCAGGAATGAATGAGGCCTGGTTGCTGTGGAGTGTTCATCCATCTCTGCAGTGTAACAGCCCTGAGCATGGAGTTTCTCCTGGATGGGATTTAAGGTTGGCCTTCTGGACTAGTTTTCCCCAACACAAAAGTATATTGAACCATGTCTTGATTATGAATTTGGAGACAAGGGAGCCATGTCCCAACCACAGATCTTCTATTAATCAGGGAGGATGCCCCTGAACATTTTCAAACAAGTCTCATAAAGACACAAAGATGTCTCTGATGATTTTATCCACGTGGAACCTAAAGTAAATAAAATGCACGTACACACACATACGCGTGCACACACACTTATATGTAGAGAGCAGAAAGCTTCAACAGTCTGTCAAAAGTGTCATGTAATAGCTTAAAAGTTAAAGGTAGTTGTGAAAAACAATCTCAGGAATAGAAATAACTGTAATTAGTGATAAAAATAAGCACATAGGTAGCAACACAAATACACATTTAAATCCAGATCAAGTTAGAAAAGGAAAGTCCAAAACATTGACAAAAGAAGAACGTTATTAATTCCCCCCTCCATCTCTGCTTTGCATATACAGCATTATAGTCCTTCTAAGGGACTCGGTGACCTTCTCATCTGTCTGAGTACTTTGAACAGATACCTGAGTCTAACATATTCCTGGCATATCATTTCTTTCCATGTAATCACTACAATTCACTTTTCTGTGGACAGGTCTGGGACAGTCTTCTCTTGTTCTTGTTATATGTCTTTGGCAAATTAGTAAACAGCAAGAGCTTCCAGCTAGGTTGGGATTTACCTACTTGATAAATTCCACTTACCCACGTTATTTAACTGTAGAGCAGTTTTAACTGTAGACCTGTCGCCAGTTATTCTACAATTTCTTCTTCCTTTCCCTCTTTTTGCCTTTTTTTCTAATCTTTTCTTGCCATTTGTGGCTCTAAGTTGTCCTAAACTGAACTGGGTACTTTTATGTGTAATTTTCTTCAAATTACGGGCATGATGAAGAGACGACAGGATTTCTTTTCCAGGTCATCAATATTTCTTTGCATGTGGCATAAAATAGTTTTTATCTTTGGAACTATAGTTACCTCACACCTCAAAGCTAAATTGCTAAATTCTAACTCCACTGTTAAGCCCAGTGACTGTGGATTTTACCTGTGTGCATCCTTCTAACTTGATGCCCTGTAGAAGCCACAACAAAGTGTCCAAGTTGTCATCAAGCTATTGTGGTTCTCCACACACCCTCATTATCAAGAGAAGATTGCGTCGGGCGTGGTGGCTCACGCCTGTAATCCTAGCCCTCTGGGAGGCCGAGGCGGGTGGATCGCTCGAGGTCAGGAGTTCGAGACCAGCCTGAGCGAGAGCCCGTCTCTACTAAAAATGGAAAGAAATTATCTAGCCAACTAAAAATATATATAGAAAAAATTAGCCGGACATGGTGGCACATGCCTGTAGTCCCAGCTACTCAGGAGGCTGAGGCAGTAGGATCGCTTAAGCCCAGGAGTTTGAGGTTGCTGTGAGCTAGGCTGATGCCACGGCACTCACTCTAGCCTGGGCAACAAAGTGAAATTCTGTCTCAAAAAAAAAAAAAAAAAAAAAGAGAAGATTGGTGTCCACTTCAGTATCACAAAGTCAGCATCACATTCCTCTTTGCGTTATCATAATGTTTTAATGTATTTGTCTTATTTTTGTTCTTATTGTGTTCCCAGCTCCTAGAATACTTCTTGGTACTTAGTAGCTCTCAATAAATATTGGCTGAGTGAAATAATATGTTTGTAAATTAATAAATATCTTTCTTAGTAAATGCTCTTAGGAACTTGACTTTCCTGATATGACTAAAGAATATCTTGACATAGAAATAGTTGAATCTTTCCAGAACCCCTCCTGCCCCTGCCCAGGTATCTGATATTAGAGAAATGTTACATAAAAAGCCTCAGCCAGGCTAAGAGAAATGGATTGATACATCTTTTAGGAAGAATCGGATAGAAAAGTCTTTGAGGAAGGCATCATGGCATAATAAAAAGACTATTGGGTTTAAAATCAGCAAATCTGGTCAGAAGTACCAGCTCTGACACTGGCTGTATGACTTAGTGTAAGCCACGGATCTTATTTGAGCCTCAGTTTCCTAACCTATAACATGGAGATGATAAGACGTCTGTTATATTCCTCTCAAGAACAAATGAAATGAGGTATGTAAAAGTGAAACCACACAGCATTACAAAATACAATAGCGTTTTGCTATAGTAAATATTATTAAGTGTTATATAATGTATCTTATAAAATAGTTTATGAATATAAATATAAGTCTAAGTGAGTATGCATTAGCACATGCAATCTGTATATTGCTCATATTAGCAAATTACTAAAAAAAATTATTCTGAAGTTTACCTTACTAAAATTATCTCTTATCTGCTAACATAGGGATAACGCATCCCTCCCACCCTCAGTCTTCACCTTGTTTGTTGTCTTTGGTCATTTATTTGGCACTGCCATCTCCCTTTATTAAGATGTGAGCTCTGTGAGGACAAAGGCCTTATTTGCTCATGGGTGTTTACCCAGCACCTAGAACAGTCCTTGGCATGAAAAATGTATTCAGTAACTGTCTGGAATAAATAAATAAATAAATAAATAAATAAATAAGCTAACCCAGTGGAGCTCTAAAATCTGGTGGCATTTACATCAACAGTATCTTAGTTTAGACTGCTATAAAAAAGTACCATAGACTGTGTAATTACAAAAAAGCAGAAATTTATTGCTCACAATTCTGGAGGCTGGAAGTCCAAGATCACGGTGCCAGCGTGGTTAGGTTCTGGTGAGGGCCCTCTTCCTGCTTGTAGACTGCTGTTTCCTCATTGTATCCTCACGTGGCAGAAAGAAGGTGAGAGCTCTCTAGAGTCCCTTTGTAAGGGCACCGACCCCACTCATGAGGGCCCCACCCTCATGACCTGATTCCCTCCCAGAGGCCCCACCTCCTAATACCATCACATTGGGCATTGGGATTTCAACATATGAACTTTGGGGGGAGATAAACATTAAGGCCATAACAAACAAACAATATGTATGGAAAACCTACACTATGCCAAGGACTGTGCTAAGGCATAGAGCTGAGTCCAACATGGTTCCTGCTTTAGAGGACCTCACACTTGGGGGTGGGGAAGGCAGACACACACATATAATCTCAATAAAGAGCAGTTAACACAGGATGAGGCATCTCCAATTGCATTGGGGCTGCTGAGGAGAAGGACTTAACATATTCTGGGCAGGGGAGGATCCATGCAAGAGATAATGCCCAAGGTGAGGTGCTTGAAGACAAATAGATGGGGCAAGAAAGAATGGGGAGTGGTGCTCTAGGATGCCCCCATTACCAAAGTCAGGGAGGTAGGGCACATCCTGGTGTCTGGGGAGGAACTTGAGAACAGTTTGTTGATTTCAAGACTGACCCAACATATAATATTAGGAATTTTGGAGATGTAGGTGCAAAGTTAGGTAGGGATCGTTTCTTGGAGGGCTTTGTTTCATGCTATATCCTTGGAGTTTATTCTCTAGGTAATGAGGAGTCATCAAAAGATATTAAGCAGTGGCATGACATGTCCAGACTGGCATCTTCTCCACTGGGCCTTAATTCCTTGAGGACTACAGTTAGTCCATCTCCTACCTCCCCCTTGTATGTATATTTTTGTTCTGGAAGTTGCAGAGCAGGGATGGAAAGGGTGTTCCATCAGCTTCAGTGTTGGACTGGAGAGTGGCTCTCTGAATCTTAAAATTTCTACAGAAAAGCACTTCTTTCTGACTCCCATTTCAGCTTTCCCAGACCCTCTCTGTGAGGTCATGCATTTCTCCTTCCCTCCGTCCTTGGCATTGCTGAGCTGTCACTGTTGGATGAAGTTCAATGACAATGTGGTAGGGCAAAGCCACGCTGAGACGGAGCTGCGCAGGTAGTGTCCCTGTCAGATCACTCAAGCCCATCAGAACAGCCTCCTATGTGTTGGGGCTTTCTGGAGTGTCTGATCTGGTTCTTTCCACATCATCCTTCTTTGTCCTCCATCTGTTACTCCTCCGTTTCCCCTTGTGGAAGTGCTCAAGTGCGGCTAAGACCCCTGGGACAGACTGGCCCATTTCGCCTCTCTTTTTCCCCAGCATCTCTGATGGGGAGGAAAGAGAAGCAGGAGAATTGGGAGCATGGAACACATATTTAAAGGAAAAAGGATTGGGTAGAACATCATCGTGCACATTACGTTCCACATCCCTTTGTGATTATTAGCCATTTAAAACCGAATGGGGTTTTGCAGCCAGAGATAGTCTCTGAACAGATGATTAATGGCTTAATCTGTAATAACGTTACATTTTATAGAACCCTGATAGGCTTCCACATCTGGTGAGCTAAGCTATTTAAGGCTGTGTTAATTCTGTTAATTGCTATACGTTTATTTGAATTGCTGGCACCTGCGGGCTTTGGAATAATGTGTTTGTTGTCGCTTTTTTTAAAAAAAAAATATGTACTCATTTTATTTTACCCTGTCTCACTGTCTTTTGCTGCTGTCACTTAATTTCTTCTTACGCTATCACGTAATTTCTCTTCTGGTTTTTCTTTTGAATTTTCTACTTGCTTTGTCCTCCCTACCTCCAATCTTTTTTCCTAATTTTTTTGTTTTCCAAGCTCTTGTTTTGGTAGTCTTCCTGATTTCTCAGGCAGTAATAATGTAATGCCTCTGTCCATAAGCAGGTAAATTTACGTTATGGTATTGGGCCTAAAAATTGCTTTTTCTGTTCTTAAAAATACTGTGCAACCTAAGAGTTAGTAAAGCCCAAGTGAGATTTTAGCGTAAGCATGGGAGAGAAAAAGGTGGGCTTTAGAAAACAGGAGTCTTGCCTAGACTCTTTCCTTACCAGCTGCAGGACTTTGAGCAAGCCAGTCAACTGCACTAGCCTTGAATTTTTCATATGTAAAGAGAGATGATAATACTTGCTTCAAGCATTTTTATGTGGGGAGCAAATGGGATAACAAAAAGGGAGGTGTTTTATATAAAACACTACACAGATATTTATGTAGTTATTATTTATGTTATTAATTGAAACAAAATCAATTAGTTCTGGCCAAGGAACCACTTACTACTCTTTGCAGTTTGTATGATGAAAAAGGTGCAGAAGTTAGGAGAGTCCAGTTTAGTTTAATAAAAAGACCTACTTCATTGACTCTAGCTACCAGGTTCAGTTTCGGATGTTAATTAGACAATTATACAACCTCTCTGGATATCCATGTCTTGACCTGTAAAATGAGGACAGTAATCACTGCTAATCCAAATGCACACCACTGTGAAGAACTTCGTGTAAATGTAGTGCAGACATACAAATTATTGCTTATTAGATTTGGGGTAGGAAGATAAGTTTTATTCCAGTCTTGTTAGGAAGATGTGCAGAAAAGCACTCTGTGGATTTGGAGGTAAGAATGGCTTGACAGAATGGAAGAACCAATGCAAAAAAATTAACCAAACGGACAAGATTTGAACAAGGTAGGAAGAAGTGGAAATATAAATCAGAGGAAATAGAGGAATGTGGCAAAAGAATAAAAGGAGAACGAGGAAATACATCTCAGGAGCTGTCTATTGGGATGTTAGGGGCTGAACTGTGTTCCCTGCAAATTCGTATGTTGAAGTTCTAATCTTTAGTATGTGACAGTATTTGGAGATAGGGCCTTTAGAGAGGTAAATAAAATAAAATGAGGTCATATGTGTGGGGCCTAATCCAATATGACTGGTGTCCTTGTAAGAACAGAAGAGATTAGGACACAGACATACACAGGAAAGACCATGTGAAGACAGAAGGAGAAGACATCCATCTCCATGCGAAGGACAGAGACTTCAGAAGAAACCAACCCTGCTGACATCTTGATTTTGAACTTCTAGCCTCCTGGAGTATGAGAAAACAATTTTCTGTGGTTTAAGCCACCCTGTCTGTGGTCTTCAGTTATGGCAGCTTTAGCAAACTCATACATGAGTTGAACATAAAAAATCGCCATCTTCCTGGAGTCAAAAAAAAAAAAAAAAAAAAAGGCCAAGTATTGTCAATGTCATGTGATTCAATTTAAAAATGATTTTTTTGTAAACAAGATAAATGGGATCTTCCGGAAAAGAGATTACTTTCTAGATGACAAAGGACCACAACGGGCAAAGGGAGGAGAGAGAGAGAGAGTTTGGCTCTCTCTGGCACAGAGTAGGAGGGAATGAAACCCTGAGCTCTTGGAGATTTGTGATGCATTTGAGGCTTATTTCACTAGGGACCAGGTGTGAGCACTTGGCCAAGAGTGGCTGTAAGAAAGTGGTCTGGACCTCAGGAGTAGCATCAGGATCACTGAAGTCTCAAGGATGTTTAGGATTGCGGTGCTGTGACACACAGAAAGCGCTTCTTCAGTTAATGTGAAAATAAAAGTATTAAAGAAGGGTTTGCTGCTTATAGTTGATGGGTTGTTGATGGAGAAGTAGATATGGTAAATAATATTTTTTTGGCAACCCAGTATCTACTATCCCTTCTTTTGATAAGTGTTTCTTGATTTTTATTCCCCTCAGTGTCAGTCTAATGATTCAGCTCCCAGCTCCATCAGTGAGCATGTGATCTACAAGTCAACCAGGGCCTTTCATTCCTTTGGACATGGTTACTTTGGTCATAGGTGGGCTCCTAACCCAGTTTGCATCAGTGACGTGCGAGTTCAGGACTTTTGTCTGTGTGTTGAGGGAAACTTCTGTCCTTTGCTTTGGGTTAGAACTTGAGATTGTATTCAACTGAGCTTCTGGCCACCCTCTTGCTACTACAGATACCAAAAATGAAGCCAGGAGGGGAGAAACTAGGTCCTACTGACATTTTTAAGCCCTGGATGAAATATTCCTTAAATTAGACTACCCTTGGATTTTTAGTCATGATTGAATAAACTCCATCTTTTGTCTAAACTAGCTTGGGTTATATTTTCTGTTATTTGCAACACAGAGCCCTAGGTGATATAGCAGGATTCCCCATGCTCCTATTTGCCCCCTGTTTTCTCTAACAAAAGATGGGTCATTGGACAGGAAAAGATAGCAAAGATAGGAAATCTAATACTTGGAGCATCTTAGAAAGCTCTTAATTGCTCTGTATTGATTCAGATTTCCTACCTTGGATGAGTGATGTCCCAAGATACAGAGAGAATCTGTAAATAAAAATTTTGAAACCTGGTTGGTGGTTTTTGAGGAATGGTAGCAAATGGAAGTAGCAAATGGTAGCCTTTAGGCAGTTCCTAAAAGGCTAGAGATAGAAAAATGTACGTAATGCATGCTATGGAATTATGAATGTAATTGGAATCTGGATAAGATTTTGGAGTACCATATAAATAGAAGATATGAGCCTATAGTAAAGAGTGATCAACACGACTGCCATGGATTGTTAAGAATACTAAGAAAAAGTTATATCATATCAACCAAACTCACATATCCACTCAGTAGTGCTGATGACTCAGAAAAGTACTATGGACCTCATGTAGCTAAATAGCAGCAAGGTTTTTGACAATACATTTTGTGATATTTTTATTAACAGGATGGAGAAATAGGGATTGGATGCAAGAGCTATTGAGTAAGGGAGTAACTGGTTAAAATGCCAGTGGGCCCTATTCTGGCCTATATGAAAGTTTCTGTTAGATGTCACAAGGCTCTGTCTTACTGAACACTTACATTAGGGACTTGAGGGAACACAAGAGAACATGCACATCAACTTTGTGGATGGCAGTGAACTGGGACGGACAGAATACATGTGCATATATAATCTGAGGCTGAATTAATAGAGTTATGATTTATAAAACAAAGGAGGTGACAATTCTGCAGTATAGTTTATTGGCTAAGAAAGCAGCTCTGGAGTTCGATTTCCTGGTTGCAAAGCCCAGCTCTACTCCCGCTAGCTGTGTGATGCTGGGTAATTTACCTAACTCTATTATTTATTAAATGGGCAAAATAATTATACCTACTTCATGGAGTTGTGTTAATTGAGATAATGCATGCTAAATGCTTAGAACAATGCTTGACGTGTACAAAATGCTCAGAAAATTTTATTTATAATTATCATCCTCATTGTTGTTCTCACTGTGTGCTAGTATAATTACTGGGAATGTTCCATTCAATTCTGGATGATAAGCTTTTAAAATGTTAACTAATTGACAGATTAGAACATGTTTAGAGTTGAGTTCTGAAAAAAATGACGGCACTCAAGAACTCAAGATCCTGACATGAAAAGGGTTAACTGACAGATGTAGGCTCATTTAACCTGAGAAAGAAATGATGCCTGTACCCACAGGTTGGGATTTTCCTTCATATATGGAGGGCTGTCCTGTGGAAATGGATTAATGTGGCTCATATAACCTCAAGAAGAAGAACTAGGGCTAATGTGTGGAAGCTGGGTACTCAACATAAGGAAGAACTGTCAATGAGGGCAACAAGTCTCTGCTTGGCCTTGATTTTATAGATTCTATAGCTCAACAGCGAATTAGTTGTCTGAAAAGAAAGAATGAGGCTAATTGAGTAGACGAGGTTCCTTGTGTTGAAGACTTTCCTCATTAATCTCCAAATCACTTGACTTTGCATATCCCATGGAGACTCATTGGGTTGCCCTTGTGGTTGGAGTTGAGTTTCCAGCCAGTGCCACCACTTATTAGTCACTTATAATTATTTCTCGTTGCTCATCCTTCACTTATATCATCTCCAAAACCATTACAACCACAGAAATTATGATCATAACAGCAGCAATAAAGATTAAGAATGACTGAGCACTTAACAATGTGAGTACATGTGAAGTCTGTGTTTGCTCAGTGCTATGTGATTCATACATATTCCCTAATTTAATTCTCACAAGAAAACTTATGAAGTGGATTCTATTATCATTCCTAATTTGAATTTAAAGAGAGTGTCTTTCCCATTCACACAGTTATAAGTGTTGGAGTTGAGATGTAAATATTGCCAACATCACGAATCCTCCTGCCATCTCTGCCAACTGGACCATAAGACTTGGTGATGAAGAAAAGGAAACCAACACCCCAGAAAAATGTTGGTGATTCTGTGGTTAAATCCACCCTAGAGAATAGTCTCTTGCTACCATTCAGAGGCTCTACTTCGTAGGAAAGGTCATTTAATCAGGCAAAAATGTCCTGCTGGGAAACTGGATACAATTACCTATTTCTTTCACCTTGCCATTGATTGTTCTGCGAGGAAGGCAGTTTTTGCTTGATTTCTCACTTTGCACAAATTGATATTGCTCAACCTGTTAATGGAGGAATGATTTTCATTATGGGACCTGAGAGGGAAGTTGCTGCTCTTGGTGTAAATGTCAAGCAGGGGAACACTTTTGTCTTGAGATGTGCAGCATGTCACTCTTTCCTTTTGTTCCAGCCCAATATTTTCCATGAAATTGGAGCTATTTGCCTCTAATGCCTTCAGAAAATCAGAATGAGAAACAGCCTCTTTTTAGACGTATTATGAATTTTCAGTCTGATTTTAGGAGTCTCTTATTTAGCTTTGCAGTTTTTTTCTCTTCAGAATAAATTCAGTGGAACTCATTGCTTTCTAAAAATGTCACTTATTTACAGCAAATGTAATCTACCACAACATTCCCACTGAGACAAAATCTCTTGTGTCTTCAAATGCCTCAAAGGAGATTAAAAAACTAGTCCTTGTGCACATACACCTACAGGGATAAAACAATCATTGAGCTAATTAATTAGCTAATGTATTTTAAAATTGTTTTGCAAATGCAGAAATGACTATTCCATTAGCATTATGGTGCTTTTGTAACCTTGTGTTCGTCCCCTCTGTGGACAGTGTGCCACAGCTAGTTCCCACATAGATTTCAAGCGAGATATAAGGCCAAAATTTCTTACTTCACAAGTCAGTGAAGATGCAGCCCAGGGCAGCAACATTGCACACCAATTATCAACCAATAAAATTCTCCTCCTTCCCTCTCCCTTAGCCTCACTCTGACTAGCCAGTATCAGCAGATGGTGTATCTCATACTTTGCAGAGAAAATAGGAACTGTTCAGCTTATGCTCGCTAAACTTCTGTCCTTTCACCTCTACACTTAGCTTCAAAGATACTCATTGCTGCCTTCTTCCCTCCTCTCTTATAAGATAAACTTTCTTTCCTCTTTTGCCTTTTTTTGAGAAGCCCCATAAGGACTCCCTCTTTCTTCAGTTATCTTCGATCTTCCCTTCACCTCTGCTCCATTCCCTCAGCTGGAGATGCCCGCAAAATCATTTCCTTCATCCTGTCTCCTGCTCGGTTTACACCTCAGCTCATTCCTTACTTTCAGTGAAAAACTTCTTGGGAGGATTGTCCATACTTCCTATCTTTTATACCTCGTGGTTATTCCTTAACCCTCCACATTTGCATGCCCAACTCTGAGCTTCAGGATCCCTAGCATTTTAGTAGAATTGTTTCCCTGTTTTACCTTGCTTAAGTCAGAAACACTTTATTGTGTGCTCCCACAGCCCTCAGTTCATAATTTCAGTGCACTGTAATTGTCATTATGGTCTCCTCACATTGTATTTTCATTGTTTGTGTTCATAGGTTCCCCCGGTAGACTGAGCTCCTAGAAGACAGGAACAAGGATTTATATAGATTACATAGATCCTGACACATGAATATCTGGAAAATATTCTTCAATAAAATAATAAATATTGGTGAACCTCAGTGACAGAATTATTGTTTGAGAGTTCCAATGTCTGCTTATTTTCTCATTTTCTCAATAGCACTCACTGACTTATTCATGAGTGTAGTAAATATTCATGGAATGCCTGCTGTGTCATAAGGGCTGTTCTAAAAGTTGGAGTGTAGTGAGTGACACCATATAGAAGGTCCCTGAGCCTATAGAATTTGCATTATGGTTGAAGGAGACTAATAGTAAATGCAAGAACAATTAAGAGATTTTCTGATAATGATAAGTGGGCTGAAGGAAATGGAAGAGGCTAATGGGAGAGTAAGTGGGTCTCCCTGAGACTGAGGGTCAGGGAGGGACTCTCAGAGGAAGTGATAATTAAGTCAAGACCTAAGAGGAAAGTAGGAGTCAGTCACACAAAGGTCTGGGGAGAGGCCATTCCAATCAAGGGGGCTACAAGGACAAACAGGATCCAAAGCAAGGAAAAGCTTGGCATGTTCAAGAAAAGTCAAGGAGACTGTTGTGGCCATGTCTCAGTGAGAGAGGCGATGGGAGCAACAAAAGGTCTGGGACCAGATATGCTGCTTTTCTAAAAATATCCAGGCTGGGCAGTGTCAACTTATCAAGCTTATCTCCCCCTCAGAGTCTTCATCTGCCTATTTATCGCACATCTAGGTTGATTTCCTCTCTGCCTTTATCCTGGAGAGCAAGCGTCCCTCTATCAGCTCACCTGTTACCTGTGTTCAGCATCTCCTCCTCTCCCTCCCACCTCCTGAATTTTACTCTTCCATTACCCCCACTCTTTAGCAGTATATATATTTTTTCTTTTTTAAAAATTGTAGTAAAAAACACACAACATGGAATCTACCCTCTTAACAGAATGTTAAATACTCCATGATACAGTATTGTAAACTATATGCACCTTGTTGTACATAGATCTCTGGAACTTTGCTCTTGCACCTTGGATCTTTGCCTCTCCTTGCATTTCTTCACAGAGCCACACACGTGCTTGTCTACTCTATCCTTTCATAAATCCCTCCCTGCACCTGCACTTTCTTAAACTCTGAGTACTTCTTTCCAGGAGATGGGTAGGGAAATGTTTATGAGGTTTGAGGAAGGAAAGATGAGAAACTAGCATAGGATGACCCATGACTTTTCTAGAAGAGAGGTGTGAGAAAAACAGAGGCAGGGTTATGTATCGTTTAGTAGATTTAGAACAGCTAATACTGTCATCACCCGTTCACTCAAGTTGGAAACCTCAGAGTGAACTTTGATGTTTCCTTCTCATCCAGCCAATCACAGAATCCCACTGGCGATTCCTTTATTATATTTCTCACTCATTTCTGTCCTCTCCTCTCTGGACCCTTCACTCCTACCTCTCCCTCTGTCTCATACCTTGCCTCTTGTGGTATCATAACGAGACTTTCTGCCTCCATTCTCTGCCATTCTCTGTATTCTGCATTCTGCCCCACTTTGCTCTTTGTGCCATTCTTTGGAAACACCCAGTGCCCACTGGAGCGTGTCTTCTTCAGCCTCCCACTCAAGGCCTTCTGCAGGTTAGCTTCAACTTTGCCACCACCTCCTCATAGTTCTTCCCTATGTTTAACCAGAGTGGCCATTTCATATTGTTCTAAATCTGTGTCATGAATTCTTACTTCTAAAACTTGTTTGTCTGGTTCTCCCAGCAAGAATTTCTCCCTTTCTTCTCTCCTACCCCTTGTTCAGGACCTATCTCATGGCCACTTGCTCAACTAACCACTGGATTAACAGTGGTCTTTTCTCACTTTTGAGCACATTTATATAATACAGAGTGTGTGAGCTCAGACTTTGGAGATAGATGGTCAGATTCAAATTTTGGTCTTGCTGCCTACTGCCTGTGTGCCTCGGACAAATTAGTTTCTCTGAAACTCAGATTCTTTCTCTATAAAATGGGTATCTTAATAATATCTACCTCATAGAGTTTTTTTATAAGGATCAAATGAGATGATGTAATAAAACCTTTAGCTAAATCTATCCCATGGTGAGTATTTAATAAATATTAACTATTATTGTCTTTCATGGGTCCTTACAGTGCCCTGTAGTCATTTGTTATCTTTTCTGACATGCAGATAATCACTTTGAAGACAGAGAAGTTTTTGTAGTTCCAGCAATGCTGTGTATACTACAGATTTATCAAAGAGAATGGAAAGTAATTTAGAGCTCTCATATTAATTTCTTGATGGACTATAAGGAAGTTGCTGTTTCTCCATATTACATTTTGACCACAATTGAAGTGATTCCATCTGCCAAAGGAGAATAATTTCTTCTTTATAGATATAACAAAAAATTTTATTCATGGATTAATGAAATGTATGTGCATATAGGAAATACGAATGCAGTCATTTCATGTTTTTTAAATTCCTGGCAATCAAATGGGGTTGTCATGAAGATTATCTTTCTTAGTGTAACTTTTCTTCATAGATATTAATGTAACAGTTCTGACAGGTGATGCTTAAAATGCTAAAAGAAACAAAACTTAGCTATAAGATTGGATATTGGCTTGATGATCAACAATGTTCCATTCAAGCCTAAAATTCTTAAGAAGTTTAAATTGCTTTGGAATGTTCTATGATCCTTCAATTACCTGCAAATGATTGATTTAATGAGCTTCTATTATATTCTAGGCATGGTGTTCAGAATGCAAAGCGAGATGGCCACAGTTTCTTCCCTGGGAGATCTTGTAGTTCAGGGCTTGACAAATTTTCCTGTAAAAGACCAGGTTAGTGGTTCTCAGTTGGGGACAGTTTTGACCCCAGAGAAAATGTGACAATGTCCAAAGACTCTTTTCCTTGTTAAAACTAGGGTAGAGGGATTGGAAGGCTAGTAAAGGGAGGATGCTACTGGCATCTATTGGATAGAGGCCAAGAATGTTGCAAGACATCCTGCAATTAACAGCACAGTCCCTCTTCAATAAGAATTATCCAGCCCCAGATCTCAATAGTGCCGAGGCTTGAGAAACCATGGGCGGGACAGTAAGTAGTTTTGGTTTTGTAGCTCATATGGTCCCTATCACAGCTATCAAACTCTGCCATTGTAGCATGCAAGCAGTCATAGATAATATATAAACAAGTAAGTATATGTGTGTTCCAATAAAACTTTATAAGCAAGAGCAGGAAGTGGGCTGGATTTGGCCCCAAGGGTGTACTTTGCTGACTTTTGCTCTAGTTGAAATGACAGATAAAACCTGATAATTATACTTCAATATATTAAGCTACATACAGAAATCAAAGTTTTCACAGGTTTACACCAAAGCCTCAAATATGAGCACTTAGCCTGATCTGAGATATTAGAGATGGAACGGAACTTTTTTTTTTTTTTTTTTGAAGAGTGAGGACTTAGACAAAAACAGTAATTCCATGAAAAGGGAATAGCACCAGCAAAGGCAGGCACAAAAATGTGAAATAGCATGGTGAGTGTGGGGAACTAATAATACTAGAGGAAGTAGGAGTAGTGGTGGTGGTAGTGATAGCAATACTAGTAACAGGTGACATTTATTGACTGCCCCATATGCCAGAAACTCTTAAGCATTTTATGTGTGCTAATACATTTTATAGAAATAGAGTTCAGGGCTGTTGGAGTGATGTAAAATAAGGTTTGAGATGTGTGCATGCACCAGAGCTAGGGCTTTATTCTGTAGGTGAATAAAACTGGGGATGAGAAGACCAACAAGTAAGTAATTAGTAAGACTTATCAACTGATTGGATGTTCCAGCTAAGGGTAGGGAGAAGCCACAAGTTTCTGGCTTGGGTGACATTAATTGAATATAGAGATGCTCTAGGAGATGCAAGATTAAAAGGAAAAATGCTATTTTGGATGTGTTGAATTGAAAATACCTGTGTTATCTGGAGATCAAGGTCAACTTGAGATAGTTTGAGCTATAACTGTAACCACAATATAAAGAATATAGCTAAATTTATTAAAATTAATGAAATCAGGTAAAAACATATCAAAAGAAAAAAAATAATGTATTTTTAAAAATAATTCTGAGAGCAACTAATATTTAAAAGAAGATATAAAAGAAAAAATTAGAAAGGTGGGAGAAGAACCAGAAAAAGTGCTATCATGGAAGCCAAGAAAGTGGTAGGTTTCTAGTTAGGCACAGTCAGCAGGGCTTAGTGCCAAATAGAGGACCAGTAAGTTGAGAACTGAAAGTGCCGTTGTAGCTGAGAATTCAGATGTTATGGGTAATCATTGTGTTTTGCTTTTGAATCAGAGAGACTTAATAATTTTGAAATTCAGAGACCAAAAAAAAAAAACAAAAAAAAACCTAAAAGAAGTTGAGAAGCTAAATATGTAAGAAACCTGAGTGTTGAAACAATATCCCAGGGGATAATTCCAAATGTTTCTTATGTATTCATTAAATAAAGTACGTATAAGAAACCTTGCTAAGAAATATTTTGAGGTGTCTAATTTTTTTAAATGCATTTCTTTTTTTTTTGATTTTTTGTCTCTTTTTAAAATTTTTTTAAAATTTCAGAATGTTCAGAGGTTACAATAGTTTTGATTACATGATTTGCTTTTGTGCAGTATCAGTCAAAGTTATAAGTGTGCCCATCACCAAGTTAGCATGTACTGTACCCATTAGATGCATATTGTCCCATCCCCTCATACACCTACTTTATTTCCATTGAATTTTATGGCATTTTTTCTACAATTTGTGTTTGGCATTTATATCATCCTTTCCCCTGATTAGCTCTAGTATTAGATTTTACTGGTGTTGTGAGTTTGAGAGGCTCAGCATCTATTTATCATAACACAATTTAAAAAGTCACAGTTGTAGAACTGTAAAACTTAGGAGATGTATTTATGAGTTTAGCAGACGGAATACAAACCTCATAGATTTGTAACTTCGAGACACCAAAGAATATCTAAAAGACAATGTCAATTCAGTTGAGATCAATTCAATTTACGGCATTTGTTGAATGCCATGTATTTTTAACAGTGATGTGATAGGATTTGTTTTTCCTTTCCAAACAGCTTGCCATCTTATCTGTTTTGTATGTTCATTGCACAAAGAATTTACAGCAGCTAAAGATGTAGTTGGTGTGAAAAAATTTACATACACAGACACTTGAAGAATCTAATCATGAAGAAATATAACAAAATGCTATTATCACAGGGCAGAATCAGTGGTACAAAACAATTTGTACTGAAGACTTTCAGGAAGGGAGAGACCAGCATGAACTGGAATATTGTGAAGCATCTTCATCTACCATTTCTGCCTGAATGTTTTTCTTCTCTAAAGAGAACTCAATCAAATTACTTTTAACAAAAGAAAAAATGCAGGTGATGAAGAACCAAAGGACAATAAAAGACATCAAAATATTGTTTGCTCCTTGAAGACAGTGTTTTATTTATCTTTTTATTCCTCAGGGCAAGGTACCATGGCTACCATTTATTAAGTACATACAGTCAATGCTGAATTAGTGCAGGTGAGGCAGGTTGGCCCCTGTGCTTTGAGGATGCTTTCCAGTTAATGGTGCTAATGACAAAGAGAATCAAAGTCTAAGAGAAAGTGAATTGTGAGACTGCCACCTACAGAGGACTAGGAGTGAAAACATTCTGGAAAGAGAAGACAAAGGGTGGAAGCACTATTAATGGAAATTGGCCACACCCACTGGGCTTCTCCCTCTATCATAACGTCCTGACGCATTATAGCATGCTTGCTGTGTGAATGAATGATCCAATGCTAGCTTAAGGTGGACAAACAAAAAAGAAGTAGCCAGTGTTTCCACCAGTGCAATATCCTATGAAACAAATTTAAGTTAAGACAAAACTTATATTAAAAAAATAAAGTGAAATCTAAAAAACCTGTTCTCATCTCTAAGGGTTTATCACACTAAAGCCTTCATGAAAAATAGCATTGAGAATGACTACTCTGTGATTTTTGCTAGCTTTTAGTCCCTGTAGGCAAAAAAGCATTTCTAAAAGCGATTTAAAAATTGTGGACTCTGATAACACTGCTAGTTCTCAGGTTTTTCTGTAATGAACAGCTTATCAGTAAATGTGCTCAGTTGTTAATTACCACATTAGAGTTTATTGGCATAAAATGTAGTAGAATGCCCATTATCCTTGTGCAAATTTGGATTTACTGCAAGTTAAATCCTGTGACCTGAAATCTAAGTCACCTGTCATAAATTAATAGACCCAGGTACTATCCCTGCTGGGATTGACAGTGACAAAGGACCCCACAAGTGGGGGAATAAATCATGCCCGGGTGGGTGAGATTCATTCTTCGGAATATCTCACGAAAGCTGGTGGAGCTAATTGTGCAGCAGAGGCTGTTTGGTGTATGTGTTTTGTTTTGATTTTGTCTCATTTTATAAGGCATCCAGGAGTCCAAATGATGGTTCAAGCTACTGTTGATGCCAAGGAGTGTCATCTACAAGGTGGCACTGGCGCATGGTGGGTATAGGGTTTAGGTGGAGCCCAGTGTGGTTCCAAGAGACATGTCAAGTTAGGAGTGTGGATACTAATATAAAGCTCAGGCTTCACAGGTGTCCTAGTTCAGACTGTTTTAACAGAGTACCATAGACTTGGTGGCTTAAACAACAATTATTTCTCATAGTCCTGGAGCCTGGAAAGTGCAAGATCAAGTCACTGACAGATCTGGTGTCTGGTGAGGGCCTGCTTTATGGTTTTCAGATGGCCTTTTCTTTGTATCCTCACTTGGTGGAGCGTAGAGACCATCTCTCTAGTGTCTCTTCTCATAAGGGCACTAATCCCACTTATGAGGGCTCCCACTCATGATCTAATTATGTCCCAAAGGTTCCACCTCCAAATACCATCATGTTGGAGATTAATGCTTCAATATTTGAATTTTGGGAAGACGCAAACATTCAATCCATAGCACCCAGGATTGGCCCAATATAAGCAAACTCAAATTCACAGAAATTTCAGGTATTCTGAGGGAAGCAGAGCATAAGGCATCATATCCAAGACAACCATCCAAAAACTCAGGTCTATAGGAGCCTCTGTGACAAGCAGAAATGGCCACAACTCAGTGGCCACATGGGCATCCATAGCTCATGAGTGCCCTGTGGGTTTGCAGACCTAACCCCCTTCCAGAAACTGGCCCAGAGGCAGTTATTGTGCCTCCTGTTCCTCTCAGGACAGGTTCAGGAATGAGAGAGCTCAGAGCCTTTGTGGGTCTCTCAAATTAAATTTGGTTGATTTGAGGTTAAAACAAGGCAGAAGCTTGCCTGACATAGTCAACGCCTCTTTCAAATCTATTTACTTATAAAGGGAAGTTGGTGTTTGGTGTTTAGGGACTTCTAATACATTTGTAGGCACTGATTAATTTTTCTGCAAATAATGGCAGACCTTTTCTGAAGCCCTGGAGCCCTGGCTAATGCACCCTACTCCAAGAGCATTAAAATCCATAATAAAAAATGAGAGACCCTCAGCATCTCAAGGATAGTAAAATCATTACTTCAGTTGTCTCTTCAAATGAATCATTGGTGCTTATAAGGGAAAATAGAGTCTTTCATGCCTAGGGCATGTGTCCAGGTAATTTTGGTGGAGAACAGCATTTCTTAGTGTTTATGTGGCTGGGGCAAAATAAGTTGTGGTTTTAGTGCGATCCATTAGCAGTGAGTGTGGTGGGTGAAAGTTCCTTAATTGGTCGCCAGGGTAAACAAAGCCCAGTATTTATGGACTATTAGGGGAAGGGAGGTTGGGAAGGCAGTTGACTTGTTAGCCCTATGTCGATGACTTTTATGTCTTCTAGGTCACATAGAAATGTTTTACTTGAATCAAGATAAAAGTAGTCCTTTCCATCTCACTCTAAATTCAGTGTCTTGGTTTGAAATTCCACAGAAAGCGTTCTTCAATCTTCACAATTTCTCATTACAAAAGGGAAGCAAGGCTCTCTCTACTGAAGGACAGTACAACCTGTTTCAGATGTTAGATGTAGTCCAAGAATGGTTGAGTCAAGGAAGAAGCATGGAGCTAGTGGTGTGTTCTCCACACAGTGGGGACTCAGTGTAGGATGAGGACACCTAGAGTGGCAGTTGAATAGGTGGCACCAGGCTCAGAAGCAGTGCTTATTCATTGTATCGGACATGTTGGACCAAATGCAACTTGAAATTCTCTCTGGTCTTCTTGTCTTGTGAACTGACTTAAGGCCTGGAGAAGAGGCAGAATTGAGAGGCCTTTTTACCCTTGAACTTCACCTTCTTTGCTATTTGGCTTTCTAGGCATTGGAGGCAGGAGAGAATCTCCTACAGGAGAATCAGCCCCAAAATCATCATATAGCAACAAAAGCCTGAGAGAAAAGGAATAAAGGGACAAGAGGAATCTATCTAAAAGTCTCTAAGTATAAAAAAAGAACTGAGAGATGGTTCTGTGGGAGCCCATTATATAGAAGAGTCAAAGAGAGAAGAGAATCCAAGTGCAGAGATCCAGAAGAGCAACTGGCCTGGTGCATTTCCGTTTATCCCATCTTTATCCCTCTAAAATCATTCAGCACTTCTAGAGTATCTCCATTGGATGCTTGATGAGTTAATTTTGCCCTAGAATGATTTCAAGGCTTGAGGATAGGTGAGAAGAGAAGTGTTGAGCTACCCCTGAGGAAATTATAGAAGCAAATAAGTTTTTTTATTATGCCAGCTCAGATAGATTAATAGTATTGAGAAATTCTGGTGTTATAGGACACTACTATCCTGAAGCTGCTATGTAGCTTTCTAATTCATGTTTTAGAATTTGACCACACAGGCATACCTTGTTTTATTGTGCCTTCCTTTATTGCACTTCACAGATATTGTATTCTTTACAAATTGCAGTTATATGACAACCCTGTGTTGAGCATTTTTTTCCAACAGCATGTGCTGAATTTTTGTCTCTGTGTCATAGTTTGGTAATTCTTGCAATATTTCAAACTTTATTATTATTATATGTGCTATGGTGATATGTGATCAGTGATCTTTGATGTTACTATTCTGATTGTTTGGGGGCACCACGAGCCACACCTGTATAAAATGCCATGCTTAGTAAAATGTCATGTGTATTTTGACTACTCTGCCAACCAGCTGTTTCTCCATCCCTCTCCCTCTTCTCAGGTCTCCCTATTACCTGTGATACAACAATATGGAAATTAGGTCAGTTAATAACCCAACAATTCCCTCTAAGTGTTGAAGTGAAAGGAAGAGTCACATGTATCTCACTTTAAATCAAAAGCTAGATAGGATTAAGGAAGGGATGTTGAAAGCTGAGATAGGCTAAAAGCTAGGCCTCTTGCAGCCAACAGTTAGCCAAGTTATGAATGCAAAAGAAAAGTTCTTGAAGGAAATTAAAAGTGAACACACAAATGGTAAGAAAGTGAAGCAGACTTATTGCTGATGTGGAGAATATTTTACTAGTCTGGATAGAAGATTGAATCCGTCACAACATTACCTTAAGCCAAAGCCTAATCCAGAACAAGGCCCTAACTCTATTCATTTCTGTGAAGGCTGAGAGAGGTGAGGAAACTGCAGAAGAAAAATTGGAAGCCAGCAGAAGTTGGTTCAAAAAAGCCATGTTGGGATCACCCACTGCCACCACTGGACATGGGTGGGGTGAAAAGTCACATTTCACGTGCTGACCACCTGCTGCACATCTGCTGTGTATGCTGATCAGTCATGACAACGCCAGGGGAACAGGGAGATACAGGATAGCAGCAATGTCAAAGGCTCACAGTACATCCACCCCTCTCCTGACTGGTCAATCTTCTGGAGTAGGATTCAAGCATGTCATCCTGTGACCTCTCCCTCTCTTCACTGAGCAACAAAATTCCCAGTCGAGAGTACTAGGTTCACTGCAAATCTATTTATCTTGAGCTGAAAGAAGAGGTTCCAGATTGGAAGGAACCAGCATAACAACTCTGGAAACATGAAAAAAACAGCCAACATCATGCTAAATAGGGAAAAGTTGAAAGCATTCCACCTAAGAACTGGAACAACACAAGTATGCTCACTGTTACGACTTCTATTCAACATAGTACTGGAATTCATAGCCAGAGCAATCGGGCAATAGAAAGAAATAAAGGACATCGAAATCAGAAAGGAGGAGGTCAAACTGTCTCTGTTTGCCAATGATATAATCTTATATCTAAAAATCCTAAAGACTCCACCAAAAGACTACTAGAATTGATAAATAAATTCAGTAAAGTCTCAGGTTAAAAAATTAATGTATGCAAATCAGTAGTATTTTTATACACTAATAACAGTCAACCTGAGAGTCAAATCAAAAACTCAATACCATTTACAATAGCTGCAAAGAACATAAAATACCTAGGAATATACTTAACTGAGGAGGTGAAAGATCTTTACAAGGAGAACTACAAAATACTGATGAAAGAAATCATAGGTGACACAAACAAATGGAAACATATCCCATGATCATGGATTGGAAAAATCAACATTGTTAAAATGTCCATACTGCCCAAAGTGATTTACAGATTCAATGCAATTTCCATCAAAATACCATCATCATTTTTCGTAGATCTAGAAAAAATAATCCTAAATTTCATATGGAATAAAAAAAGATCCCTAACAGGCAAGGCAATTCTAAGCAAAAAGAATAATTCTGTGAAGCATCACATTACCTGACTTCAAATTATACTACAAGGGTATAGTGACCAAAAACAGCATGGTACTGGTACAAAGGTAGATACATAGACCAATGCAACAGAATAGAGAACATAGAAATAAGGCCATATAGCTATAACCAACTGATTTTTGACAAAGAAGACAAAAATAAACACTGGGAAAAGGGTACCATGTTCAATAAATGGTGCTGGGAAAGTCCTATACAGAAGAATGAAACTGGATCCCTATCTCTTACCATATATAAAAATTAGTACAAGATGGATTGAAGACTTAAATGTAAGAACTGAAACCATAAAAATTCTAGAAAAAAAATAGTAAAAACTGTTCTGAATATTGTCCTAGGTTAAGAATTCATGACTAAGACCCCAAAAGCAAATACAGCAACAGCAAAAATAAATAAATGGGACTTAATTAACCTAAGTTTCTGAACAGCAAAGGAAATAATCAACAGAGTAAATGGACAACCTACAGAATGGGAGAAACATACACAAGCTATATATTCAGCAGAGGGCTAATATCCAGAAACTACAAAGAACTCAAACAAATTAGCAAGAAAATATAAATAACCCTATCAAAAAGTGAGCACATGTTTTTCGAAAGAAGGTAGACAAATGGCCAAAAAACATATGAAAACATGCTCAACATCCCTAATCATCAGAGAAATGCAAATCAAAACCACAATGAGATACCACCTTACCCATATCAGAATGGCCATTATTAAAAAGTAAAAACACAATAGATATTGGCATGAATGTGATGAAAAGGTATTGCTCATACATTGTTGGTGGGAATGTAAACTAATACAACCTCTATGGAAAAGCCTATGGAGATTTCTCAAAGAACTAAATGTAGACCTACCATTCAATCCAGCAATCCCTCTACTGGATATCTACCCCCCCAAAAAGAAGCCATTTTATAAAAAAGTACACCTACACCTGAATGTTTTTCATAGCACAATTCACAATTGCAAGGATATGGAATCAACCTAAATGCCCATCAACTGATAAGCAGATAAGGAAAATGTGGTATTTATATACCATGGAGTAGTATTCAGCCATAAAAAGAAATGAAATAATGTATTTTGCAGCAATTTGGATGGAACTGAGACCATTATCCTAAGTGAGGTATCTCAGGAATGGAAAAACAAATACCACATATTCTCACTTATAAGTGGGAGCTAAACAGAGGGTATATGTGGCCATAAAGTGGTGTAATGGACATTGAAAACTAAGAAGGGGAGGTTGGGACGGTGTGAGGGACAAAAATCTACTTATCAGGTACTAAATACACTATTCTGTTAACAGGTACATTAAAAGCCCTGACATCAGCATTATATAATTCATCCATGTAATAAAAAATGCTTGTACCCCCTAAATCTATTGAAATAGAAAAAAGCCATCTTCATAACATAAATGTACAAGGTGAAGCAACAAAGGCTGATGTAGAAGCTATAGAAAGTTGTCCAGAAGATCTAGCTAAGAACATTTATGACTGTTGCTACGCTAAACAACAGATTTTTAATGTAGGTGAGGCAGCCTTCTATTGGAAGAAGACGCCATCTATAATTTCATAGCTAGAGAGAAGTCAATATATCTCTTTAGCTATAGAGGCAGGCTGACTCTCTTGTTAGAGGCTAATGTAGCTGGTGACTTTAAGTTGAAGCCAATGCTCATTCACTATTCTGAAAATCCTAGGGTCCTTAAGAACTATGCCAAATCTACTCTGTCTATGAGTTATAAATCGAACAATAAAGCTTGGATGACAGCACATTTGTTTATAGCATAGTTTACTGAATATTTTAAGTCCACTGTTGAGTCCTGTTGCTTAGAAAAAATATTCATTTCAAAATATTAATGCTCATTGACAATGCACCTGGTCACCCAAGAGCTCTGATAGAGATGTACAAGGAAATTAATGTTATCATGCCTTTTATGCTAATACAACATCACTCTCTATCTCATGGGTCAAGGAGTAATTTAGACTTTCAAGTCTTATTATTTAAAAATACATTGTGTAAGGCTATACCTGTCATAAATTCCTCTGATGGATCTGGACAAAGTAAGTTGAAAACCTTTTGGAAAGGATGTACTATTCTAGCTGCCATTATGAACATTTGTGATTCATGGGAGGAAGTCAAATTATCAATATTACCAGGAGTTTAGAAGAAGTTGAGTCCAACCCTCATGGATGACTTTGAGGGCCTCAAGACTTCAGTGGAGGAAGTAACTGCAGATGTGGTGGAAACAGCAAGAAAAGTAGAATTAAAAGTGGATATGTGACCAAATTGCTGCAATCTCATGATGAAACTTTAACAGATGAGGACTTGCTTCTATGGATGAACAGAGAAAGTGGTTTCTTGCGATGGAATCTACTGGTGAAGATGCAGTGAACATTGTAGAAACAACAACAAAAGATTTAGAATTTTACATAAGCTTAGTTGATAAAGCAGCAGCAGGTTTGAGAGGATTGACTCCAATTTTGTAAGAAGTTCTACTGTAGGTAAAATGCTATCAAACAGCATTGCATGCTACAGGGAAATCTTTTGTGAAAGGAGTAGTCAACTAATCTGGCAAACTTCATTGTTGTCTTATTTTAAGAAACTGGCACAGTCACACCAATGTTCAGCAACCACCACCCTGATAAATCAGCAGCTATCAACAACAAGGCAAGACCCTCCACCAGCAAAAACATTATGACTTGCTGAAGTTGCGGTTGACTTTTAGCATTTTTTAGCAATAAAGTACTTTTTATTTAAGGTATGTACAATATGATCTTAGACATAATGTTATTTCACATTTAATAGACTACAATATAGTGTGAACACAACTATTATATATATATATACACTGGGAAACAAAAAAATTGTGATATTCACTTTATTTTGGTGGTCTGGAACTGAACCCACAATATTTTCAAGGTATATGTGCATGTGTTTACTCCCTTAAACAGTATGTATTACACTTTGAGTGTTTAAAAGTTATATAAATGTTATCATACTGTACATATCTTTGTATCCCTTTTTTTACATTTTCAAGATTTTTTAATGTTAAGTCAAGTAGATCTCATTCATTCATGTTAACTCTTATTTAGTGTTCCATATTTTATTTCATTTACTCTTGCCCCTTCTGGTGTATACATTTATATTGTTTCCAGTTTTTCAATATTATAGTTAAGGATAGTGAACACTCCTGTATATTTTTTTATCCACATTTGTGCCAAAGTTTATGGAGGACATAAACCTGGAATTGCAATTGCCTTCTGGGTCATAAGCTGGATGTATCTAACTTCACCAGATATTGCCAAATTGTACTCCAAAGCAATATACAAATTTATACTTCCACCAGCAATATATACATTCCAGTTTCCTTGCATCCTTGACAATTTCTGGTATTGCCAGTAAACCAGATACTATATTATAAGCCAACTCAATATAGTGTAAACCAGATTTACCCTGTAAAACACATGCCTGAAATCCTCTTCCATTTCAAATTTCTTGCTCCTGTTGAGAATGCAGAGACTTCACGGGTGCATAAATTACACATTGCCTACCTCATTCCTTATTCTACTAAGCCCCAGTGAGACACCTCGCATTCAAGTGTCAGTTTGGAGCTGGTCTCGTCTTTATCAGCAGCAACTTGCTGTCTTTTCAATTTTAAACTGTTGTAGTTCTTCCAGTCCTTACAGAATTTTATTACCTCCACCTCAGTAGCTCACATGTACTCTTTCAAAAATGTCAGGATGTATGAGAAGATCACAAGGCTGTACTCTCCTTCAGAAGATAAAGCAAAACACAACCAAATCCCCAAAGCAAATGTGATTCCTGAAGCAACAGAAAATAAAGGCACCAAGACAAATGGCCATTTTCATAGAAAAAACTATTCTCTGAATGCATTCATTCTTTACCCATGTTAGGCTTCCCCCTTCTGGGGGGTAGATAAGAAATCCTTGTGTTCTCCTTAGAGTTTAAAATGTGTGATCAAATCAGACCAACAATTCCTGTCCCAGAACGTCATAAAGTTTTGTCTACGGTCTTTGTGGTCCATATAGTTGACCTACTCTACCACTGCTATTAGTGTGGACCTTTTTGTGTATGAGTCTTTTTCTTACATTTTTTATAATAGTTAAACAAAATATTTTGGTGGTTGTATAATAATGAAAAAACCCCTACATCATGCAGCATAGCTTGAAGGCCCACCTCTGTAATAGACAAAGCCCCTGTCCTGAATTATTTAATTAATTTCAATTTGATGAATTAATTTTGATAACATACCAGTGTATAGAAAACTACTAAATGTTTCAGAATGGGTACATTGAGATTTTTCTACCAAGAGTGATGTCAGCTTTGCTTCTTTTCTTTGTGAGTGGGAAGTGAAGTGTGATTCTACCAGAGTCTTATAGACAAACTGAAGCAGGAGTTTGACAAGGATGAATTGAGATCATTGAATTATTAGGCATGAATAAACTGAGCATTCATTGATTAATTTATCAAATAACTATGTATTCAACATTGCTATATGCCAGGAGCTGTGCTCTGTTGGAGATAAAATGATGATCAGGTGGAAGATATCCCTCTCCTGGTTCAACTCTGAGATCTAGTTTCCATCTGCTTTTGAGTCAATATAGTGTTTTGAGATTCCATAGCCAAATGGAGGATCCCTATTTCTCTTTGGTTTTTATTAATACATTTAAGTTGAAAAGTAACATTAAAAATGTCTGATCCCTAACTTATGATTATATATAATGTATATGTATGCACATAAAGTTATTTATAGTCATCCCTCAGTATCCATGGGGATTGGTTCCAGGACTTCCCTTGAATACCAAAATCTACAGATGCTAAAGTGTCTGATATAAACTGGCATAGTATTTGCATATAACCTAGGCATACCCTCCTTGTATACTTTAAATTATTTCTAGATAATTTATAATACCTAACACAATGTAAATGCTGTGTAAGTAGTTGTTATGCTGTATTGTTTAGGAAATCATAAGAAAAACACATCTGTACACGGTCAGTATAGATGCAGTTTTTTTCTGAATACTTTTTATCTGCAGTTCAGATGCAGAACCCACAGATATGGAGGGCCAACTGTATATATCTATATTTTTCTATTAAGTTCTACACATTTTGACTGCAGTAAGAATTTGTATTATAAATATGTCTTATACTCAGTGATTGAAAATGGGAAGATGGAAATAGAGACACAGAAACACACAGAAAGAAATCACAGCATGGAGTGGTCATTTTAAAAATGCAAGTGCATAGAAAGAGAGGTTGAAGCAAAGGCTGAAAAACCATTAGAAATATGTAATTTTTATGAGAAAATTTCATTTCATTTTCAAATAGTGTTAAGAAGCTGGAAATCCATTTTTCCCTTGGTGATGTTCTCATTGTATCTGTCTCCATTTTAATTCAATTCAGTTTAGGCAACGTGTATTAAATATCTATTATGTGCTAAGCACTGTGCCAGCCATAGGGATACACAATTAATGTAGAATGGTTTCTTCCTTCATAGGGCCCACAGACCAGTGAAAAATATTGGCAAGTAATTTGAAAATAATTATAGTAATTTGATGAAGTATGAAATGTGGTATATTAGAAAGATGTTTAAAATGCTATGGGAGAATTCTAGTTATGATGGATAAGCTTGTTCAGAGTGACTCTGTCACTAAGAACAACTAGAAAAATCTGGGAAAAGAATAAAAATGATCAATTTGAAGTCATCTGTGATTTACTAAGGCAAGAGGACTTTAAGCCAAGCTCCTGAGAATACAGAAGGGAGCATGAAGAGGTGAGACCAAAACTCAGCATATATTTTCACCACAAGACACTTTCCAAGAGGCCAAGCAGAAAGTGGTGTTAAAGAAGCTGAGAACTTGAGAGGAACTTTCAGCAGTCTCATGGAGCTGAGAAAACAAAAATTGAGTGCAGATCTGTCCAAGAAGGAGGGCCCTGATAAAGACCACAAGTTTTTATTTGTGACCCTCCAGTGGGGTACAACCTAGGAATAACAGCTAACACAAATAGATCAATTCCCACAGAGACTTAAATCTGACTTTTTATGATTTTTTTTAATTTCAGAGTTTAGGGAGATACAAATGTTTTGGTTACATAAATTGCCTTTGCACCACCCAAGTCAGAACTACAGGTGTGCCCATCTTCCAGACAGCACACACCACATCCATTAGGTGTGAATTTAGCTATCCCCTTGTCCCCTTCCCACTGGCCCGACACCCTATGAATGTTACTTCCACATATGCACATAGTGTTGATCCATTAGTACCAATTTAATGGTGGGAGTACATATGGTGTTTGTTTTTCCCATTCTTGTGATACTTCACTTAAAAGAATGGGGTTCACACTCCACTCAGGATAATACAATAGGTAGTTTGCCATTTTTTTTTATGGCTGAGTAGAACTCCATGGTATACACAGACCACATTTTATTAATCCACTCA
This sequence comes from Lemur catta, assembly GCF_020740605.2. NCBI lineage: Eukaryota > Metazoa > Chordata > Mammalia > Primates > Lemuridae > Lemur > Lemur catta. Next base: position 22,216,749 of record NC_059128.1, on the reverse strand, counting down.
TGTATTGGTGGGCACTTGGGTTGTTTCCACATCTTTGCAACTGTGAATTGTGCTGCTATAAACATTCGAGTGCAGATGTCTTTTTTATAGAATATATTTTTTTCCTTTGGGTAGATACCCAGTAGTGGGATTGCTGGGCCAAATGGTAGTTCTACTTTTAGTTCTTTGAGGTATCTCCATGCTGCTTTCCATAGAGGTTGTACTAGTTTACAGTCCCACCAGCAGTGTGTGAGTATTCCTATGTCTCTGCATCCATGCCAACATTTGTTGTTTTGGGACTTTTTGATAAAAGCCATTCTCACTTGAGTTAAGTGATATCTCATTGTGATTGTGATTTGTATTTCTCTGATGATTAGAGATGTTAAACATTTCTTCATATGATTGTTGGCCATTAGTCTGTCTTCTTTTGAAAAGTGTCTGTTCATGTCCCTTGCCCACTTTTTACTGGGGTTGTTTGATTTTTTTTTTCTTGCTGATTTTCCTGAGTTAAATATAGATTCTAGTTATCAACCCTTTATCAGATGTATAGCACGCAAGTATTTTCTCCCATTCTGTAGGTTGTCTATGTGCTCTGATGATAGTCTCCTTGGCTGTGCAGACCTAAACCTAAGGCATGAAACCATAAGAATTCTAGAAGAAAATATTGGAAAAATTCTTATAGACATCAGCCGAGGCAAAGAATTTATGAAAAAGACTCCAAAACAATCACAGCAATCACAAAAATAAATAAATGGGACCTGATCAAATTAACTCTGGCTTTGAATCAGTTCAGCTTCAGCATGGATTAAAATGATCTACCACTATTCTAACTTCCTGCTAGAAGCAAAAATATTTCCTTCCTATAGGAGAAAAGATTATTTAGATTCTCAAATGATTTATTTCTGGTTTTAATACACAGGGTCCAACAGTTAATTAACTATGTTGTCAAATGTACCAGAAGATAAACCAGGTACTAAAAATTAAGAGAAAAAACTGATGATAGGAGTACACCTATAGGAGATCCATATCAAAAACAGAATTTAAAATACCTGTGATAAATATCAAGAACAGGATAGAGAATTTTGGCTGAGAACTAGAGTCAAGGTAAAAGTATCAAATGGAAATTCCAGAATGAACAGTAATATCTAAAATTAAAGACTCAGTAGATATGTTGAAGAATGTAAGACACAACTGAAGAATGAATTGTTACCTAGAAGGCAGATCACAGAAAATATACACAGTGGGGAGAAAAGAAAGATGAAAACTTAAAAAGAGAAGAAAAGATATATGCAACACAGTAAAAGGTATCCATTAAATTGGTGTCAGAGGACTAGAAAGAATAGAGAAGGAATAATAGTCGATGATGAGTTCACTGAGAATTTTCCAAAATGGAAAAAAGATATCAAGCCACTGATTAAGAATTTCCAGGAAGAACAAGCAGAATAAATACAGAAGAACATCTACAATTGCTGAAAACAAACCACAGAGAGAAACTCTGAAAATAAACCAGAGAAAAAGATGTACTACCATCAAAGAAGCAACCATAAGACTTACAGTTCCCTGTTAAGAGAAATGATGAAAACCAAATGAGAATAACATCTTTAAAATAAAAAAAATTTCCCCCTCTGTTAGAATTCTATAATCAGTGAAAATATTCTTTTAAAAATAAAAAAGAGATATGTTTACAGACAAACAAATGAGAGAATTTATTGTTGGCATATTTGCTTTGAAACACTAAAGGTGTTTCAAACATTAAGGAAGCATGGATGTGCAAGATGGGATAAACAGCAATAGGATGTGTAATCTAAATAATTATTGCTAGTATAAAGTTATAATATCTGATGGGGTTTCAAATATATGTGAAATTTTAAAAATGACAAAAATAGCTGAAAAGTCAGAAAGAGGGTAAAATGGAGCCAAAGGGTTCTAAAGACTTTGAGTTGAGATGTCTGGAAATTGGTTAAAAAAATAGGATTAATAAGAAAAACTATCAAAAGAATACATGGAAAATCTATCAAAAAATTGAATTTGTAAACAAACTTCCTTTCAAGGAGAACTCCTGGCCACATAGATTCACAGGTGAATTCCTCCAAATACTTAGTAAATAGTACGATGCTGGCATTAGATTAGAGAAATAGAACAATGGGACAGAGAGTCCAGAAACTGGGCCACATGTATACGGACATGTAAATTATATCAAAGGTGATCCTGCCTGATAGAGGGGGAAGTAAACTCTTTCAATGTATGGTTCTCGGTCAATTGGATATTTTTATGGAAAAAATTGATACTGACTTCTGCCTCATACCATGCACATAAACCGAGTCTAAGTGAACTGTAGACCTAAATGTAGAAGGCAAAGCAATAAAGCATCTAGGAGTAAATAGAGATGAAAAATCTTCACAGGAAAAAATTCTCATGCAGGTCACAAAAAGTGCTAACTATGAAGGAAAGGACTGAAACACTGTGACTACATTATAATTAAGCATATTAAAGGGCACAGACAGTAGATTAACAAGCAAGTTCCAGAGTGGCAGAAGGTATTTCCACTACATATATATATGCCACAACAACCTGTGACCCAGAATTTATAAATAACTCTTTTAAATCAATTAGAAAAAAATCAGCGCTTTTTTTAAACTGAGCAAGAAACTTAACACGTTAAATAGGTACTTCAGAAGTGAGTATATCTAAATGGCCAAGGAACATATGAAAGGATGTTCAACTACATTAGCCATGAGGAAATGTAAATTAAAACACAATGTAATATCACTATATACTCAATGGCATGGCTACATCAAAAAAAAAACTGGCAAAGTCAAGTGTTGAAGAGAATGAGAAGCTACTGAAACACTCATGAACTGGAATTGATACAAGAATTTTGTGAAAATTGATACAAGAGTTTTGGAAAACACTCTGACATCTACTAACACTGATCATAAGCATCTCCTATGATTCTACTCCTAGGAATATGCTGACAGAAATGCAGACATATGCACACAATTGTATGTACATAAATATGTTCATAAATGCATTACTTAAAATAGTCTCAGACTGGAAGCAACCCAAATGGCCATGAGCAATGGAATAAACAAATAGTGTTATATTCACAAGATATAATGTTATACAACAATAAAATGAATGAACTATGTACAACAACATAGGTAAATATCACAAGCAATACTGAATAAAATAAGCCAGACCCAGAAGTGTACCTATTATAGTTTTCCTTTTATATGAAGTTTACAGCAGGCTAAATTAATCTACAGTGTTAGAGCTCAGCTTTTTCTGAAGAAGAATGGCGTGATTGGGGGTAAGAGAGGGGCTGCTGGGGTGCTGGTGTTTTGGTTCTTGGTATGGCTGGTGAGTGCATAAGGATGATCACTCTGAAAATTACTTGAGCTGTTGACTTCTGATTTGTGTACTCTTCCAAATGTATGTTTTAATTTAATACAAAGTTTTTTTTTTAAGGTTTACCTTTTTATTATTTATTTTTTTATAGCTTTCATAAAAAATTTTAATTTTCATATTTCAAATAGTTTTTTATTCCCCCCCCTTTTTTTATTTAAGCTCATCATGGGGGTACATAAGTTCAGGTTATATACATTGTCTATGTCCCACCCATCCCCCTGAGTCAGAGCCTCAAGTGTGTCCGTTCTCCAGACGGTTTTTAAAGAAAGTCATTTCATCCAAGAGGAAGGAACAATGTATTTTGCTTGGAAAAAGTTTAAAGGGGTTGGAACTTGAAAATTGGCCAGGATTTTGCCAGACAGAACAGATAAGTAAAGAATATTCCACAGGGAAGAGAATGGAAGCAGAGATTGGAGCAATGCATCTGCAAGCCAAGGATTGCCAGCAAGCACCAGAAGCTAGGAAGAGGCAAGGAAGGATTCTCCCACAGAGCCTTCAGGGGTAGCGCAGCCCTGCTCACACCTTGATTTCAGACTTCTAGCCTCCAGAACTGAGAGAGAATAAATTTCTCTTGTTTTTAAAAAAAAAAAAAGAATATTCCACTAATAGAATTAGCCTAAGCCAAATACACAGAAGTGGGAACATTCATGTTATTGTCTATAAACAAGGATTTGAGTGTGTCTAGAACATGGGTCATATATGGGGAGAAGGATAAGAGATTAGGCTAAAGATCTAGGTTGGATCCTGTTTGTAAAGCATCATGAATTGATTGCAAAACGCAAAGGGAGGACAGGTTCTTGAGCGTAAACTGTGATACGGAATTTTGAGTTGGCTGCATTTGAATCACCAACATGAAGATTGGTTTTTCCAGTGAATTCTGAGTTTGGAATTTGATTCCCTTTTTCCTGCTAGTCCCTTCCTTCCCCAGCTTGTATATGTATGTAATCTCCCAGCTTATTTTCACTAGTTCCTTGATTTATAGCAACTGAGGAGTGGTTTGGTTTCACGGACTTGCACAAACAACTCGATTTTTGTAGTTTTTGCCTGTTGCCATCCCTCCTCTTTTCAGATGTTATTAAGTGACTTTCTCAGGTTTAAAGGACCTACCCGGAGAGCCTCACTGCTCTGGTTTCAGCCCGAGGTGCATTATCTACCTCCTGAGCCAGCTTGTCTATCTGAGGAAATGTACCCTAAATTCATACCCTAGTATTTCAAGTGGGCTATGGATTGGCAGCAAGAGACCATAAGCACACACTTCATTTAATTTCTGAGTTAACTGCCCAGGGATATAAGTATTATCAGAAACATAGTGGCCACACAGGAAAGGAACAGATGTAGTATTTTCTAATACAGCTTCACTTGGCACCCAGAACCTTCCAGAGAAGCAGCAGCTGGTAGAGACTAGAGACACTGTCCATTTGGGGGTTAAGTCCTTCCAAATCTTTCTGGAATGCTCAGTTCTTTCTATGACACTGCCTTATGTGATTGGGGCTTATGTCTCATTCTGAAATAATTGATACTGATTATGTATGTCCATTTAAAGGAATGTGTTTGAACGCTTGAATCTGTTGGTTCTTGGCCCAAATGTAGCATAGCAAGGTTACATCCTCATCTGGAGGGGGAGTCGAGTACATGTGCAGATGTCCTGGACACATGGTCTTGCTTCCAGCTTTGCAGTGTTCTAGAAAATCCTTTACCAGGCACAAATACCATAAGAGAAAAAAAATAGAAATAAGCAGGAATCAGAATTGGGGCTTGCTTGAATCTTTACAGCAAGGCCTTCTGCAAATTTTCAGTTTCCAAAATCAGTGAGATAGTTCAGGTCAATGGTTGTAAATGGTTCTTTGGAGACACCTGGTTTCTTGACGATGGCAGAGGAGAAGACAGAAGTGTTTTTACTTCTTTAGGAACTAAATCATTCCTAAATGGTGAATTTTCAGTAGGGATTGGGTTTGGCTTCTTTTATTAATTGTTTGAGCCTAAAGGAAAGTGACTGGGCTTCCCAAACAGCTGACTGATTTCTAGGAATGTTAAGGGGGTTTTCCTGCTTAATCCCCATTCCTATCCCATGTGAGTCTTCTCATCAGTGATGGAGATGGGAAGCCATTCTGGATAAAGTAAGTGTAGAAGATCAGGACATAGTCTTTCCTTCAATCCCTGTGTCATACTCCTTAGCTGGTTCATTCTAGCTGGTCTTCCATTCTCTGTGGATTCTGTTCCAATTGTTCATTCACGGCTCTGTCCCATTCTCCAGAGCCAAGAATGGCACGAGCTTGTTAGCATCACAAAGTATCAGCAGTAAGGATGGTTGGTGCAGGGGCAGCAAGACAGGCAGGTACTCACACTGGGGGAAAGAGGCAAGGACCTGAAAGGGCCAAATGTAAAAGTTTGACAGTCACTAGATTGTTTGAACCTGGGCCTTAGTAAGGCAGCTGCCTATACCCTTGGGGAATTAGCTCAGCCACAGTCTGGTCCTCAGCCCTGCAGCCTCAGAACTTCAATTTTAGCTAATAATAATAATAATCAATATTAACTGAGCATTTACTATATGCTAAGAAGTGTCCTAAGTGCCTGCATATATGAACTCATTTAGTCCTAATGCTAACACCGAGAGACAGATACTACACAGTCCTGGGGGCTGCAGGGAGAGCTGCCCAGGCAGCTAGTTAAGGGTTAGAACTGGAATTAAAATCCACAGGCTGGTTCCAGAGTCCACAATCACAGCCATTATGCTCCGCTTCCTCACTGTTCATCAAGCATATGGAAAGTGAGGAACTGTTCTGCAAACTAAGAAAAATTTACTAATGACTCAGTAATATATCAGAATACCAACATTAAGTTTCCATGAAGGAAAATCATTCCAGAGCTTTGCTGTCCAATACAGCAGCCACAAGTCACATCTGGCTACTGAGCACTTGAAATGGACCTGGTCTGAAGGGAGGTGCGTTGTAAATGTAAATCACACTGGATAGTGAAGACTTCATCCAAGAAATGTAAAACAGCTTATAAACAATGTATCAAAAAATAATTTCTTATGTTAATTCCATGTTCAGATAAAATTTAGGATGTATTAGTTTAGACAAAATGTATTATTAAAATTAATTTCACTTGTTCCTTTTTACTTTAAGATGTAGGTACTAGAAAATTTAAAATTATGTGTGTGGTTTCCTTTATATTTCTATTGGACAGCACTGCTCTCGAGAATGAAAAATGTGTGAATAATCTAGAGCACCCCTTTCCTTATACCTGTGAAAGTCATGAGCCTGGATTTGTTTTACCATTTGAGTTATGGCATCAGAGCAAGAGGTACTGGTCCATTGACCTATCCTTTTTCCACTACTGAGTGTTCCAATCTCATAAAGCAGAATACAGAAGGGCAGACTAAGTGAAAATAAAAAATACAGATAGGTAGGTATTGACAGGTGGTTGGAATTCTCATAGATGGAGGCAGACGCTGCAGTTTGCACTGTATGAGCGACGATAAGTGCATTCTAGGAGGCGGAGGAACTTTCCATGTGGTTAAGGTAGCTGGGGGCCAAGTTGCTGAGAATTTTGTATGTCAGGAAAAGGAGTGCCTTCAGACTGACAAAAGTTCACTTTCCAGGTGTCCTTCTTTTAGAATTCTTTATTGATCAACAGAATATTTTGTCATGAGTGGCTTCATAATTTATGATATTAATATATTCAAATTTCCAAATTTGCTATTTATTTTATGTTAGTTATATCTTAGCTCGATGATTTCCTGGTAAAATTTGGAAAGACATCTTAATCACACCAGAAATACTTATGTGAACAATTTTTAAGGTTGGTTTACTTGGAGAACTCTCAAGGATGGATAATGCTAAATAACCATGAAACAAAGATTCTCATTTTTCTACTTGGGGGTCTTGTTCGCTTCCTAAACCTTTGTCCCCTAGGCTTTGATAATGGACTGTATGTATTTCATTTAGAGGCCTCTATTTTCTGACTGTGTTAACCATACTTACTTTGGAGTTGGAAGACCTTGGAAGGAAGCCAGAATCTAACAGTCAGGGTTGTGGATCTTCGGCAAGTGTTACAAGCAGGCCCTAGGTGTGTGGAGTAATGGAGTCCCCTCCAGGGGTGGCACAATAGAGTCACAAGTTATGTGGAGATTACATCCTGAAATTGGAACATGAAGTTAAACAAAAAATGCTTACAGTCAAATTTAGCCTTGACAAGGCTTTTGAACTTCTCCTAAATGTCTAGGACTCTCGAAAGCTCTACCACCAAGAGTTAGCATTGTTGATTTTGATTTGCATTTTGCTGAGACACTCTTTTCCAAGAGACATGAAGGCCAGGTCTGCTGGGAATGAGGAAAAGAGTTAGGTAGTAAATAGAAAATTCTCTTTCATCCTCTCATTTTTTTCCTGGAGTGTAGAAAGCTGAATTTGTGTAAATTACACTGATTTTGCTAATAAGTAAATTGACTTGTATTATGCTTTACATATTTCAGGCTTATTGATTGATGTTTGGTTTTGGTTTTGGTTTTTGCATCTAATGTGTAAAGGCAAAGGTGAAAAAGCAGCTGAAACATGTCTTTTTTATTGAAGAGCTTTAACTCTGGTAGGGAAACAGACAAGCAAACAAAGTTATAATGCAGTTTGAGAAGTGCTTTAACAAGGCATTGCCTCAGTGCTTTGGGATCACAGAAGGAGGAGTCATTAAAGTGATCTGGGCATGAGGGAAGGCTGTGGCATGACACCCTGGTCCAAGCTACCGTCTTTCCTCACTAGATTGCTGCAAAAACTTTTTTAAAAATTAATTAACTTACTTTTATTTCAAAGTATTACAGGGATACAAATATTTTTGGTTACAAGGATTGCTTTGCAATGCTTTAGTTAGGGCCATAAGTGTACCCATCACCCAGATAGTGTTCATTCTACCCCTTAGGTAGGTTTTTGCCCATCTACTCCTCCCCTCTCCCTCTGATTGATTTCCATTGAATTTTACTTCCCTCTATGCACATGAGCTCATTGGTTAGTTCCAATTTAATAGTGAGTACATGTGGTGCAACAACTTTCTAAGTGCTCCCCCTGCTTCTGTTTTTGCTCCTGGTTCTTCCTCTCTCCCAAGTCTATAGCCCCTTAGCAGCTGGAGTATTCCTCTTAATACCTAAGGGAAACATATACGCTTCTCTGCTCAAAACCCTCCAGTGGCTTTCCATCTTGCTCAGAAGCAGAGATCAGGTTCTTGGGGGCCTAGAAGACCTTGTAGGATCTGGCCCCTGCCCCCTCTCTACCCTCATCTCCAGGTTGCTCCTCCTTGTTCACCCCGATCCAAACACATCGGCCTCCGTTATGGTCTTTGAACATACTATTCACATGACTGCTCAAGACTTTTGTACTTGCTGTCGTCTGTCTGCCTGGGATTCTCTTTCCCCAGATGTCTACATGTCTTTCTCTCACATGTTTTCAAGGCCTTGCAGAAATGTCAGTGTTTTATAGGCCTTGCCTGGCTACCCTGTGTAAATAGGAACAAGCCTCCGCCCTATCCCAGCATACTCTCCCGCTGAGCTTGCTTATCCTCATCTGACATACTATAAATTCACGTCTTTATTTGCGCCATCCATTTAGGTTTTACAGTCCATAATGGTAAGTCTTCATCTGTTTTGTCTATTTTGGAACAGCTTCTGGCACATAGTATTCACTCAATAAATGTTTGTTGAATGAATAATTTATTTTTCTTCTCTGGCATGGCTGCCACATATATTTGCCTAATGAGTGGATAGATAAATGAATGATGAGTATGTTTTCTTGGCACTAGCAGAAACTGTTATTTCCCAGTGTACCATTTCTCTGGAATGACTTTATAGTTCTTTATTGGAACAAAAGACTTAATCAGAACTTGTCAGAAACTCTTGGGTTCTGCCAAGACAGCATCTCACTCCCAGATGGAAATATCCATTAATCATCTGCAAGGATGGGGGAGCACAGTGTTGGAAAAGAAGATGCCTCCTGGAAAGCGGGGTTTGGGGTTAGAGAGATGGAATAAGAGTGAATTGGGCTGGCCACCAAGACCCTCCCTCATGTTGAGAAACCTAGCTGGTAAGACCCAGATTGATAATATGTGTACACTAACACCAACCCTGTACATGCTTTTGTATGTGTATATTGCAAGTGCATATATATACCTTTGTATATGTAAATAAAATATATGTAACCCAAATCATCAAAATCAAAGACTCCAAAAGTCTAAAGACTTGGACACCCCAAGGGACTCTGAAGTCTCAGCAGACCTCTTGATGCTTAGGGAAGTAGAAATGTAGGAAAGATTTGCAGAACTCTCCACATTCACTTCTAGCTCACTGGATGTAGCTCTCTGCTGAGCCTAAACATACAGTAGTAAACAATAACAATGACAATAACAGAAGTCCCTGCTTTCATAGAGCTTATATTCTATTAAGTAGAAACAAAGAGCATGCAAACAAATCTAAATTATATATGGTGATGTGAGTGCTATGGAAAGGAAACAAAGCATGATGAGGGAGAAGGAGATAATGGAGCTCATTTCAGAGAGTTGAGGTGGTAGGAACTGAGGCTTACTTGACAAGAGATAGAAACACCAGCAGATGCAAACATCTGAGACACAGGTACCTGTTGAATGCAAGGGATATGAAAGACAAGCAATTAAGGAAGGCCAAGTTATGAAGAGCCTTTAATCCAAAACTTTGGATTTTATTCTGGTTACACTGAAAAGTGATCAGGCATTTTTTAGCAAGAGAGTGATTGATCTGCACTTAGAAAGATCCCTCTGGCTGATCTATGGAGGATAGAGCATAGTGTGCGCTTGTGGAGACAAAAGACAGGTAGATGCTGTTGCTGTCACCCAGGCAAGTAAATATAATATATCAAAGTGGATTAGAGAAGTAGCAATGGGAATGATAAGACATGGATGGGTGTGGGATCGATTTTGGAGGTAGAGTGAGTAGGATTTATTGGGTGTGAAAGGTGAGTAATTGAGGGTATCTTTATTAGCCAAGGTAAACCAGGCTGTGTTTTGGCAACAAACTGCTCCAAAATCTCAGAGGCTTAATATAAAAGAGGTTTATTTTTTGCTAACACTACACATCCTTTGTGTGTTGGCTGGTGGCTTTGCTTAGTTTGTTATTGTTCTTACTCTAGGACATGGAATGACAGGGAAGCCACTAACTAGAACATTGCTTATAGGCATGGAAAAGGGCAAAGAGAAATTTAAAGGTTTTCACACTGAGAATGATTAAGTGTTTGGCCTGGAAATGACACATATCACTCTACTCAAAACTGATTGGCCAAGTAATCACATGACTCCATCTGCCACAAGGTAGCCAAGAATACAATCCTACCTTCTGCCAGAAGACGAAGGGTTAGAGCCTACTCAAGACAGTAATGTTAATGACTCCATAATATCTTCCAGGTTTGGATAACTGCTAATAACATTATCCAAGTGGGGATGCTTGAGAAAAATGGGTTTGGAGGAGGTGGAATCCATATGTCCATTTTAGTCATGTATAGTTTAAAAGCCTGTTGAGTGGAAATATCAAGAAGACAGTTGGAGATATGACTGATGATCAGAGAAGATTTATGGCTAGAGATATAACTTTGAACATCATCAGCACATATGTAATATTTAAAATATTGGGACTCACAAGGTGTAACTGGTACAAAGAAGAGGGCCAAAGACAGAAGTCTGGGGTTCTCAACAGGTAGCAGTTTTATAGAGGAGAAGCCAACACAGGGAACTGAAGGAGAGAGGTTATAATGGTACACAGGAACACAAGAAAACATGGAATCTTAAAAAGCCTTGAGACATAAATATTGCAAGAAAAAGAGAGTGCTGAGAGGTCAAGAGAATCAACTGTTGGTTCTGGCAAGCTATGAACCACTTCCGTAGTGTGGGATGGGCAAGAGACTAATTTGAAGTGGGTTGAGAAGAGAATAGTAAGTGTGGAACCTATGGAAACCAGCATAGCCAACTTCTGGAAGAGTTTTGTTGTAATCAAAGCAGTAAAACGGGGTTTACAGTGAGAAGGGACATGGTATCAAAAAGACAGGAGGACAGCAAAGGGAGCAGGTTTGTGGGCAAGATGATGATTTTGTCTTTTGATATATTTTGACCTCATAGAAAATGAAAAATACTCAGATATTAGTTGAAGGGATGAGTCTGAACATAGAGGAAAACCAAAGCTAGCAAAGATATACATAGGAGTCCCTGGCATAGAGAAAAAAGTTAGAACTGGGAATGTTTATGAGCTCTGACAAGAAAAGTGTAGAGACAAAAGGGTGGTGATATTAAGGCTGAACCTTAGGGAACACTCACATTAATAAAATTAGGAGAAGAAAAAGTAAATTACATGTTATAGAAATCAAAGAAGGAGAGTTTCAATATCTTTGTAAGAGGTTTTTCTCCAAGTTCTATGTTCCTAAAAATATGTAGTCTATATTCTGTATTCTGGGCTCTCAACAGTAGACCAAATTTGTGCTAGATCCTACTGCATTTGGTTAAATATATAACCAAGAAGTGTGAAACATAAAAAATATCTTAATGGGGTAGATTCTCTTTGCTTTTCTATTCTTTTTGTTATTGTTTCCTTTCATTGTTTTGAAATTTCTCTAACGATGAAATATTGTTAGTGCTATACTCACCACTGTATTTTTCTTCTCTTCCACCACTTCCTCGTTTTCATCCTCCTCTTTCATTATCATCATTGTTATCTATTATCATCATCACTATCAAAATAATCATCGCCATCAGGCTTTATTATGTTATTTATTTTAGTATTTTAATAATTCAGTTAATACTGCTTTTCAGAATCTGATTAGAGTTCTCAAGGGGTGTGCATTTTAGTATATAGTAGGACATATTTATAGCACTTCTGATTGTTTGATTACTTGTTAAATGCTTACTTCATACATGGTCATAATTCCTGCCTTGAGGTCTTTCAGTTCAGGTTCCTAGAAAAGATAAAAGAGAGTCACGAGGTCAAAGAAGTGCTCAAAGGGAATATAGGCTATTAAGACCACAAACATATGGTGTCACTAAAATAATTTGGCAGAAGTTTCTTTCTATTTTGGTTAATTGGTTATAAGAAGCATATATAGATGAATAGTCTAGGAATATAGGTACAGGGTAAAGTGATATCTAAATATATTAATATCAAACTGAATAAAAATAGACTGTATCTTCCTTCTAGCAATAATGTGGTCTTATGATATTCCTCTGGAGTATGATTTGGCTCACTTAAAGTTTTGGTGGTCTGTTGGGTAGCTTGGTCTCTCTCTCTCTCTCTCTCCCCCTCTGTCTCTCTCTCTCTTTGCCCCTCCTTCTGTCTGTCTATCCATCCTTCTGTCCTCCCCACCATCTCTTACTCCTCCTACTGAATTTCTTCTATCAGTGACTTAACATCTACTCTAGTTACCCTAGAGACTTGGAAGTCATTACTATTCCCTTAAATATTCCTCCAAGAATGTTTTCCCTAAGAATTTGTCCCTAGGGCATGTTGACTCGACTCACGTCTATCTTCATCATTGCCACTTTATTACTCCATCTTACTCATCTTTCTTTCCTGGGTTACCCCCATGGCCTCCTAACTTGTACCTGCCTCTTCTGTTTTATTCTACTCCAGTGATCCCTCCTACTCAAACTCCTATCCTACTCGCTCCCATCTTAGTTATTGTGCTTAAGAAAATTGTGGATCACCAACCAAGTGTAGGATAGCAGTGGGGAGAACAGATTGAAGGGGGGAGACATTGGGGTTGCAGCTAGGACTAGTTAGGAAGCCATATTGTACTAGTCAATGAGAGACTTAATCCAGACTCCATCTCTCCAGGGCAGAACTGACCATTTCTACACTGAACTGAACATCTCTCACATCCCATACATACTTCTCTTCTGACATGACTCTCGGTATATGTTTACATGTGTAATACCTCTACTAAGATGTAAGCTCCTTAAGGTCACGGACCATGTCGTGTGTTAGTAAGCTCTCCACAGTTGCTTATTGGATGAATAAACAAAATGTCAGCCTAAATAGGACCAATGTCAGAAGGAATGAAGTAGAGAATATGAATGGAAAAAATGCTGAATATGGAATCAAATGAACGTAGTCACAGATCAATTCTAGAGGCAATGAAGAAAGAAGGATCAGAGATATATACAAAATTTTGAGTGTGGGTGACCATTAACAGAAATAAGGAAGTCGGGAGGAGAAACTGATCAATTTACTTTTAGGCAGGTTGATTTTGTAGGTTCTGCAGAGAATTTTAATGTTAGGTGGATGAATTGTTCAAGCACACAATTCAGACTTGAGGCCTGAGGCCTTGGAGAGAGTTGTGGTTGAGATGCAAAGATGTGTGAGTGAGGAAAATTACTGAGAGACAGCAGTGAACAGGAGAAAGAGAGACTTCATCAGATGCTCGGGGAAAGCCTCTTTTTAAGAAATTTGGAAAAGGAGCTGATGACAGAAAATGAGTCTGAAAATGAGAAGCATAAAATGAGTCATCAATGAGTTACTTGGAAAGTGTACAGTCAGGAAACCCAGGAAAAGAGAATTTTGTGGAGGGAATGATGGGTAAAAATGTCAGCTATGGCACAGATACTGCATATTCTGAGGATGGTGGCCTATTTAAATTTAAACAATAGGACATTAGTAATATTATTTTAGAATTATTTACTCCTGACTTAAGAATGTTTTTTCTTAGGAAGCAGCTAAGTTAAAACACGGAATTCAGAATGTTACAGAGATAAGGTGGTAAAAACTCTCCACTCTATCATCGGTGGTTGAATAAAATTCCTTTTATTGGTTTTTCTTGGAACTGAACCCTCTAACCACACAGTCAAGTGGAATCCAGTGATAGAAGCCAAAGACATAAAAGCTAAGTGTCTCGATTTATCCCTTTGTCACTTTCAACTTTCTCTGCTCGATATTTGGTATCAAGATAAGCCATAGATTTAGGTTTCCTGATAGAATTCAAGTGGATGCCTTGACTCTTCTTTGCCCTAGATCTAGGGACACTCTAATCTGATTCTCTCTTACATTTTTTTCTTTTCTCACACATTCATATTTTGAATAAGAATACGAGAGCTCTGATAGATCTTAACAATTTTTCAAGCGCAACAGGTGCTGCTGTTATTAATAGTATTTTCTTCAAGGCAGCTCATGAGGAGGCCAGAGAAGAAGGACACTGCTGTTCACTTCTGTCCTCAATTCTTAGATTGTGGGAAACACAGAAGACACTTGCTGGTCAGGAGAAAGTTAACTCATTACGTTAGGCAGTAGACCAAAGATTTTCTCCTTCTATGATGAAAGAAAACTCAGATAAAGGCATGACCAGTAAACAGCTTATTAGAAATAGGGAAAACCAGGACAATGCAGGGCCAGTGCTATGGAAGGTCCAGTTCTTTAGAAAACTCTGGAACTATAAACGTAATTGTGTACTATTTCTTTTTTTTTGTTTCAGCGTATTACGGGGTACAAATGTTTAGGTTACATATATTGCCTTTGCCCCACCCAAGTCAGAGCTTCAAGCCTGTCCATCCCCAAGACAGTGCACACCATACCCATTAGGTGTGAATATACCCATCCCCTTCTTCTCACCCCACCTGCCCGACACCTAGTGAATGTTTGTACTATATGTGTACATAAGTGCTGATCAGTTAATACCAATTTGATGGTGAGTACATTCGGTGCTTGTTTTTCCATTCTTGTGATTCTTCACTTAGTAGAACGGGCTCCAGCTCTATCTAGGATAATACAAGAGGTGCTAGATAACCATTGTTTTTGTGTCTGAGTAGAACTCCATGGTATACATAGACCACCTTTTTTTGATCCACTCATGTATTGTTGGCCACTTGGGTTGTTTCCACATCTTTGCAACTGTAAATTGTGCTGCTGTAAATATTCTAGTGTGGATGTCTTTTTTACAGAATGTCTTTTTTTTCTTTGGGTAGATGCCCAGTAATGGGATTGCTGGATCAAATGGTAGTTCTACTTGTAGCTCTTTGAGGTGTCTCCATATTACTTTCCACAGAGGTTGTACCAGTTTGCAGTTCCACCAGCCATGTATGAGTGTTCCTATCTTTTTGCATCCATGCCAACATTTATTGTTTTGGGATTTTTTGGTAAAAGCCATTCTTACTGGGGTCAGGTGATATCTCATTGTGGTTTTGATTTGTATTTCCCTGATGATGAGAGATGTTGAGCATTTTTTCATATGTTTGTCGGCCATTAGTCTGTCTTCTTTTGAAAAGTCTCTGTTCATATCCTTTTTCCCCTTTTTAATGGGGTTGTTTAATTTTTTTTCTTGCTGATTTTCCTGAGTTTTGTATAGATTCTAGTTACCAGCCCTTTATCGGATGTGTAGCATGTGAATATTTTCTCCCATTCTGTAGGTTGTGTGTTTGCTCTCCTAATAGTTTCCTTGACTGTGCAGAAGCTTTTTAATTTGCTCAGGTCCAACACTTTACTATTTATCTTCACTGTAAACACCTTCTTAGAAAGAATAAATAAAACACCTGATAGTGCTTACTTCTATGCCAGTCCAAATATAAACTCTAAAGATTAAGGAGGCAGAGGTAGGAGTGAGTAGGTTTTTCTACAGTCTTGGCTTCCCCTCAGGACGTCTGTTAGACTTTTGGCAGTAGGAAGGGGCTTGTAGTCACCATATATTCCCTGGGTTCTTTCCCTATTGTCTTGCCCCCTTGAATCCAGTTTGGCCTGAGTAAAATCTTTCCTGCCGGTGATTTAGATTCCAAGGAAGCTTGATAAATGGAATGATATGGATTCAAACCTGCAGCAATACAGCAGTCTTGGGTGAGGTTTTGTTTGAGATCATAGGATTCCCTAGATGGGAACCCTTTCCTGAGAAATCATAACAGTAAGGGATTGAAGAAAGGCTGTTTGTAGGCTGTCTGTAGACTCTTTTCTCCAGAGTAATTGGAGTCCATGGGCCCACCATACAGCCTATGGGTTCTGAGAGTACATTTGGGAGTCAGTTGGCCTTGAGTTTAAATCCTGGTCTGCCACTTAGAAGCTTTGTGAGCTTGAGCAAGTCATTTGACTTCTGTAAGCCTCTGTTTCCTCATCTGAAAAATGAGATGATGGTTTTACCTCATAGAATTGTTGTGATAATTTCAGGAAATTCTAAGTATAAAGAATTTGGCACAGTTCTTGGCACTTAATGTCTATCCTTCATCATCAGTCTTAGGTAGAGAACTAAATGCGTCGACAGACCTGGGCAGTACAGCACTCCCAGGGCCTCCAACAAGTTACCAAGCCCTATCAGCTTTATCGCTGAAATTTCTCTAGAATTTTCCCATCCTTTTCCATCTTTACTATTACTGCTCTGTACCCGGGCATTACCTTCTCTTATTTGGATTTTTTTGCAATGCCCTATGCACAGGTGCTGTATAGTCCTTCATAAATCTTGCTCCTTTTTTTTTCTCTACTCAAATACCTGTTCTAGGTCCTCAGTGCTCAGTGTTGTATTTAGACTGTGATTTGGTATGAGCCTGTCTTATCAGCTTAATCATCTATTTTTCATTTTCTTCATGCATTTCTCCTCTGACACATATATCATCCCTAAGCCAATAATAATTCCTTTCATAGTACATTTGATACTTTTGGTCTTGTATATGTCACATTGCTGTAACTTTTCAAGTTGTTTTTCTGATTTTTTCTCTTGCTTTTTAAAATTCATTCCCTATGTAGCCCCCAGATTAATCTCTTATACAATACTAACCTGACCCTGTCACTCTTCCGAACCTGAGTGGTTCCCCGGTGCCTTTAGGATACAGTTAAGGCTTCTGCATGAGCTGGATATGGGAGGTCTTCTGGGGTCTTATCCAGCCTCCATCTTCAACATCACTCCCATTACACCAATGTAACTTAGCCAAATTGGTTACTCTTGAGTCTAGGAATATGCTAAGATTTCTCATCCTTTCTCTTCACCCACGCTATTTCTCTTACCTCTTTCATCTGGCTAATGCTCCTCATTTATCAAGTCTTACCTTAGTACTCAATCCTTTGGAAGGCATTTTCTAATTGCCTCTTCCCTCTACCCACAGCTTGAATGAGGAACTCAAACCTGCTTTCATAATAATTTGGAAATGTCTTTCTAGAAATCTTTATCAAACAAATTGCTAATTCTGATTTTCTCTCTCCCCTTCTAAGACTTTCTTGCAGTATCTTTATCTTTGTGTTTCCACAGAGCATGATGTTGAATAAATATTAATATATAATGAGTGTGTGAATAACTGAATAAGTATGTATATATATGTTTCCCTTCATAGACTAAGTTCTTTGAAGGAGGAGCCAATGTCTCTTTCCTCCTTATATGCCCCTCATTCCTAGCAGGGTCCTTTACCTATAGTATTAGTAGTTGCACTATAAATGGTCAGTGAATGAACAATGACATACATGTCTGTCTTCCCCAGAAGACATTCTAAGTTCTTCAGGTAAGAGATTGTGTCATAAAAATTATTCAGCCTCTGGCATGACAAATTATACACAATTTATTCTCTGTTTATTTCTTGTGTTTAATTATTGCTTTGAGTTGAACTCAAGTTCTGGTGGGCAATGAGAGTCAGGTGGCTTCTCTACACTCTACAGGCATATACTTAATAAAGCTGAGGGATCAAAACCCTGGTGGCTAAGTTAGCTGGTAATTTAAACTTCAGAGACTGGATGCATCCTTGCAGTGGATTACTAGTATTGGTAGGCCCAGAGAATTTTCCATTTTTACTTGGTTCTTTCTCCTCCAACCTGAGCAGTCCAGGTATGGCAAGCCTCAAAGGAGTCAGGCCTGGTCCTGGGGGTTTATTGCAAATCAAACTCTAGCAGGGGCTGGAGAATGAGCAGAGGGAGAGTGTATTAATTTCCTGTGGCTGCTGTAACAAATTAACACAAATTTGGTGTATTAAAACAGTAATAATTTATCCTTTCACAGTTCTGGGGGTTAGATGTTCAAAATCAGTTTCACTGGGCTTGCCTCTTCCATTATCTGGTAGCTGCCAACATTCCTTGGCTTGTAGCCTTCAATCTCTGCCTTCAGCTTCACATCACCTCGTGTGTGTGTGTGTGTGTGTGTGTGTGTGTGTGTGTGTGTGTGTGTGCGCAATCTCCCTTTGCCTTCCTCTTATCAGGATACAAGTGATGACATTTAGGGCACACTTAGAGAGAATACAGATAATATGATCTCAAGATCCTTAACTTAATCATATCTGCAAAATCTGCAAAGAACTTTTTTTAAATTAGGTAACATTTACAGGTTCCAGCAATTAGGATCTGATATCTATGACATTATTCAGTGTACTACAGAGACAGATATCTTTCTCAGGCTCAGAGTGCTTGATCGTCTAAGAACATAGCTTACTATGGTTTGTATGTCTATACCTCATGAATAAATGGCTTCCAAACTGATGGCCCATTTAAAAGAAGCCTGGTGCTGCTGTCAGGAAGGGTCTAATTTAGGTCAGTCTAATGCCCCTGAACAGATGTGTATGGTGACATTCCCACCTCTCATCATGAAAATAAACCATTAATTAATACTCATTGAGGAGCTGATAAGTGACTGGAGGAGCTGGTGTGAGTTCTGGGCAGCCGGTTCCCGCCATCTGGCTGTCCTGGGTGGGCTGTGGTACAGTTCTGCGGGATCAGGTGTGCTCAGCTGGCCTGGCACTCACTCTTCTGTCCAGCAGCAGCTCTTGCCATCTGCTCCATCAGGAGAGTCACCAAGGATCTAGGTGGTCACCTGGAGGGGAACTGAGATGGTCTTAAGGTGCAGCGTGAACTCCCGAGTGGGCCACTCCCTGCAAGGTCAGAGCAGCGACTACACCAATTTTTGAATTAGAGAAGAACTTCAGTAATTGAAATTGGGATGTGGTCACTTCTTGTCTCCTCCACCTCTTCTCCACTTCTCTCATATGGCCTAAGGAGGACGTGGACCTGGGAGAGAACTTCCTCAAGGCTTTGACAGGTGTTCCTGAACATGCTTCAGTCATGCCTACTGGATCTGCCAGCCTGAGCCACGAGCAGGAGAGACCCACTTTTCTAGTGACTTCTTTCATGATCCAACTATCTGGGAAAGTTTGATCAATGGAAGGATCCTAATGTTTCTCTCCTGTTGTAGAGAGGCAGGATAGCAACAGTTGTTGAGCACACAAGCTCTGAAGCCAGACTTACCTTCCTTTCCATTCTGGCTCCACTACTTAATAGCTGTGTGAGCTTGGGCAGATATTATTAATAAAATCTCTGATTCTCAATTTCCTCATCTATAAAATGAGGATAATAGTTATAGTAACCAATACTTACAATGTGCCAGGAGATACCTTAAGCACATTTCGTATGCATTATCTTCTTGTCCTCACAACAACTCTATGAGGTAAGCATGCTATTGTTATCCCAGTTCAAAGGTGAGGAAACTGAGGTACAGGGAGTTTAAGTAACCTGTCCAGGTTACACAGTAACAAGCAGCAGAGCAAGGATTTGGACGCGGATAGTTTAGCTTCAGCATATGTGCTGTTAACCGTGTTTAGTGCTGCCTCTCATGACGCAGGTTGCTGGGAGGATCGAGAAGGGTGGCCATCCACCCCAGGTCACCTTGGAAAGTTCTGAGTTACATTCTGCTGTCCAGGTGAATTATTAATAGTGCCCTCTTTTATTCTCAAAAGTAGTGTCATGCTTTGGTTTGAATATTTTTCACATCAGGATTAAGTAATTATCATATGTGAAGCACTAGGAACAATGGCTGATACATGGGAAACCCGCCATATTGTCGGCTGTTGCTGTTTCTACTGCTACTATCCTCACCACCACCACCCTCAACCATCCCAAGTCTTGGATCCTTAGAGCTAGGGGGGTTAACCCAAGTCCTGCAAATGTATATCACGGGAACCACTGTTCCCAGTTCCCATTCCCATAGCAAATACCGATCATTGATTATAGCACAACAATCTTTTCTACTTTGTGTCCCAAGCAGCCATTCTGAATGGATCCCGCTTGACATGTGAAATTAAAATTATTTACCACACCTAGTTTCACTGACTCTTAAGAATTCAATATCCTAGTATATGGCCAATCTGACTTTAATCTGAGCTTGTATGTTTCTCTACTTATATTAAAACTTATTTGATTCCTAAAAGTGACAATGAATTTAGGGCCTCTTTAGACATCCTATATCCGTTTTCTTCCAATGTTCCTCTCTGCCTATTTCTCTGTTGTTTCTACCTCTTCTTTTATATAAATACAAAAGAATTTTAATTCATAATAGTTTTCTGTTCACTGCCTATAATTTTAGATCTTATGATAAAAGGCTATTGAAATACTATAGAAGTTGGCACAATATAAATAAGACAGAGAAGTGAGTCATCATAGGAATTATAGTTGGCACCTAGAATCCAAGGCTTAGAAAGGCTATCTTTAAGTGTGATTTGTGTAACTGGTAGTGAAATTCATTTCAGGTTGGTTTCGCATGGCATAAGGGACATCTAGTGGTTATCTACGTCTCTGCAGATTTACTAGAGGTAATATAAAGTCATAGGTGTAAGTACCAGGGTTAAGTACCATCACCTTGAAATAGAGTTCCAAGAAAGGAGGGGGGCCTCTTTGTTGCATGACCCTTTATTTTGAAGTTAACAAAGAGTAAAGAGACATTTTCAGAAAAAAAAATGAATTTGAGCCCTAGCATTTCTATCTATAATTGTCAGTTCAGACCCCACTCTCATTTGCTGTCTTCTGCACCAGGTTGGAAATGATTCTGTTATCAGCTACCTGCCAGCCTGGCATATTCTTCCTGTCACTTTCCCCACCTCTTTTGCTGATTGCAGAGGGGCTCTTTGGACCACTTTGAAAAGCCATCTGATTAGAGCCTTCATTAGGCTCGAAGCAGAGCTGCTTAGCAGGCCAGGCAAGAAATAGTTTGTAATTGCTTCTGACAGGCAGAGCTCCTTTGGAGGTTGCTTAGCCATCAGGAAGCCGTCTAGTTCTGGTCCACATGTATTTGTATAAATGAGTGGGTTTCACATCATAAGAGGATGCCCTTGTGCGAACTTATTTTATTAGCTCTAGAGTTTTGGAACGTACCATTGGTCAGCACCTCTTGGTATATACCCTGTCACCATCCATGATTCTGAACCAACTACTTCTGTCATCTGGGCAGCATAGAACACTTCTTTGCCTCGTATGCTACTATTGTTTCCAACTGACTATGCTGGAATTCCTAAAGGTTCTGTTTCACTGAATCTTTTTATAGTATGATATTATGATATTTTCTCCTGCTCTTCTGTCTTTGGGGCTTTCATATAAGCTCTTTTTCCAGAAGCTGTTTGGCATGCCTTTTGTCATCTTTCTTCTTTCGGAGTAGGTGGTGGCAGCCAGAGGTTGCTAGGTATGGCCAAAAGCTTTGTTTTTAGGGATTCATGCTTGCTTTTGAAATATAAGCATAGAGGATCATGGCTCTGAGGTACTGTTTCAAAACAACCATGTGTTTTCTATGGCAAGTCCAAGCTACATTGTCATGTAAGAGGTATACAGTAATCCCTTAGCATACCCCAGAGTGGGAGGCAGTGCTGGTGCTGAACTTTGCCAGCCAGTCTCTTAGAGGATCTTACTAGGATTTGCGATTGGGTTTTGTACTTCTGTTAGTATTCTTCCCAGGAAGATAAACTAATGACAGCTGCCACTCTAGGGTGCAGAACTTTCCATATAGATATCCTTAAAACAATAAGCACATTTCCTAAGCATGCTCACTGGGGAAAAACTCAACTAAATATTCAATGGGTCCATCAAATGCCTTTTAACTGTCTGTAATACTTCAGCTTTCTCTCTTCCTATCTCATCACTTGTTGTCAGGAAGAATGAATATAGAGGCTTCTTTCTGAATTAGAGTCTTCACCCACATAGAGGCATCAGGAAGTTGCCCTTGTGATCTTCCTTGCCCTTCTTCTTTCCATTCTTCTACCTCCTCTTATAAAAACATGCTTTGTGTCAGGCACTGGGAGACACAGAGAGAAAAGGTACAGTTTCCTCCATTTGAGAAGCTCCCAGTCTACTGAAGGAAACAGACACTTACAGCACAATGTGATAAATACAGTGACAGCAGCTAGAACAGGAAGCCATGGGAGCTGAGAGGAGGAAATCAGCTGTGGGTGGGAGTGGGTAGGAGTATTGGAGGAGGTGATACCTGAACCGTGCTTCAGACGGTGAGTAGTAGTTACCCAGATAGAGAATCCAGGTAAGGCTTGTCTCTGGGATGGTTCATTGGAGGGACTGCGGAAGTTTGGCAAGGCCGGTGATGACGCAGTAGGTTCTAGATCAGGAAGAGTCCTTTATATAATGCCTAAAAGTTTGCATTTATTTCTAAAGTTGAAGAAGAACCATTGAAGGATTTTAAGCAGGGAATGACATGTTATCCTCAGAGAAAACAGTGAGATAATTAGAGCCATTTCTTGTCCTCGGAATAAAAATAACTGTAGATTCATAGTGATTCAGGAAGGTACATTTTAAATTTTGTCACCTTTCTAATCAAATTGCTTAAGGCTTCCTTTCTACTCTAATGGTTACTTTCTTTCCCCAATTGCATAAAGTATGTATTTTTAGAGCTTTTCATAATCAAGTACCACCTACTCATTTGATCTTAGTTCCTCTGCTTGGTGAGATGTAACGTTCACTCTAGTCAGGTTGGTGCCCTCACAAAATACTCTAAGACAGAAGAAAGTGCAGGTGTTCTCTGGGTAGGTCTGTTTAGTGCATAAGAAAATACAGGAAATGAGAGTTTTTATCGAGCCTCTACTATACGCCATGCATTTTGTTAAATATTGGGCATGCTTTGGCTACCACATCAGAAACGCACAGCCTCTGTGTTTATGAAGTTCACAGTCTAGAGGATCAAAACAGTGCCATCCCTGGAAAGCAGAGGGCACAAAATACAATCTGAGTCAAGTTTCTGGTCATAAGTCCTTGTGTATTAATTGGCATGACAAATGTATCTCACTCTGATTCTGATATAAAAAATATCCCCCCGTAAGCATCCTTCAACTTTCTCTAAGCACTTTGGTCGCAGGGATTATATCTCATGCTCCCTTGTATACTCCATGATCTGGAGCTAAAGATATAGTAGTTAATTAACATTGTAGTCCCCAACTCCTGGGCCACGACCTGGTACCACTCTGTGGCCTGTTAGGAACCTGGCCGTGCATCACGCCTGAGCTCTGCCTCGCCCAGCCACCCCCTCACCATCTGTGGAAAAATTGTCTCCCATGAAACTTATGAAACTTAGGAACCTGGAAAAACAGAGCAGGAGGGGAGCAGCGAGCGAAGCTTCATCTGTATTTACAGCCGCTCTGCTTCCCATTGCTTGTATCATGCCTGAGCTGCACTACCCCCTCCTATCCCACTCCCTCCGCCACCCCCAACCCCCACCCCCAGCTCCACCCCCATGCGGAAAAATTGCCTTTCATGAAACTGGTCCCTGGTGCCAAAAAGGTTGGGGACCACTGAATTAATACATTTACATAGATTTTTTGTTTCTAATGTTCTAGTATAGCTAGTTAATTTGTATTAAATTGGCTTTTGTGTTAGAGGACAACAAAGGTGGTGAATGGTTCACTTCAAGTTCCAGCTCTTGGTGACTAGTAGGTTACTTCCTGGAGCATTATCTACCTTACCTTGAAAAGAATTCTGAGGCTTCATCTGGATTGAATGGTAAAGGGAATAGAATAGAATGACATCAATTAAGGATGAATGTCATCTGCCAGGAAAGGAAGACAAAGGCACGTTTGCCAACAGCTCTCAGAGGTGGGAGGGTTTGCTCTCCAGTCGTAATAGAAAAGATCAGCTGGCTACGGAAAACTATTTTTTTTCTTTACCGCCCATTGACAAGGTCTATTTTGGAGAACTACAGCTCATACTTGCAAGTTCATGTCTTATTTCTCTGCATGGGTTTGTCTATGCTGAGTTCTTGTTTATTATTTTAGTAGACACTTGGTAGACTCTGTAAAGATGATGGAGCCTGAATCAGCAAGTCTTACTCCTGTGATATACTGAGCCTTTATAGAATCCTGAATACCCCAGAAACTTGACTGGGTGGAATTTTTTTCTATGAGTTGTATGGATACATGGCAGTCTGTTCCTGATCAGCCTTTGTAGCTGAATAAAAGTCCTAAGAAAGTTCCCCTTCTCAAGAAGAATAAAACTAAGACCTTCACTCTGATCATACCAAGGGTTGGATATCCTCCTTAACATATTGCTGTTTCCATCTGTATCTTGGCATAAACCTGTATGACCATTTCCCTTTCACAAAGAATCTATCAGGCAAATAAATGTTTAAGCCTAAGCTTAACTCTAACACCAGTGGTAATGATTTGCACTATCAGCAAGGCTCTTGAGCCTTTGAGTCACGAGGGCAGAGTAACGGGCTGGCCCATGGCTGTCCCTCTCTCTCTGTGGCTGGCGTGCCTGTATGCCTAGATGACTGAATGGCTCTCTTCAGAATGAGGCAGGGACTGGGGATTTTGCTAGTTCAGCATCAGTTTGCCTGGATCTTTCCTGTCACTGCAGCTTACCTTATGTCCCTTTTATCTTTTCCCAGCCACACTCTTACAAATGGGGCCATAGATCAGATGGTGGCCCCTGGTGAAATCCAGCTTGCAGATATGTTTTGTTTAACTCATAGAGTGTTAGACCACATAGAATTTTAAAAATGTAACTTTTTTAACATTCCAGTACTGGTTTTGTTTCAACTTTATCTGAAGTCTTTTTGACCTTTATTTTGAGCTCTAGAACTTTGGTGTTTTCTGGCTCCTGCCTTTCATGTCTGAAACTTGGTTCCAATTTTTTATTTCTGGGGCTTGGTTTTCATCTTTGGCAGATCCTGACTGCTGTTAACAAAATATAAAGCATGAAAATGGTGGTATCCATTGTATGTAGCAGTTGGGACTTGGAGCCCCAGGTTGGATGTGAGCTGAATCTCAGCAGGCAGCGTTAGTTTACTGACCCCTGTAAGCAAGACCATGGCTGCAGATGTGACTCTGGTCATGCCAATTATTAGGTTCTTCTGACTTTGGAAGCTGAGAGGACCATCTGCTGCCACATTTGTGCTTGGACTTCATTCACCGTTGGAGTTTGGTCAGTGGTATCCTGTGATAGAAAATGATGTTAATGATAATGAATCCTAAATCTGCACAAGTGTATGGGGTGTGTGTGTGTGTGTGTGTGTGTGTGTGTGTGAGAGAGAGAGAGAGAGAGAGAGAGAGAGAGAGAGGGAGGAGGAGAGCGAGAGAGATGGAATGGCCACCATTAGGCATATATACACACACTTGTATACATGTATGTATATGTGTGTATAACTCATAAATGCCACATTAGGCAATTAAGTATTTTATGTATATATATATGTGTATATATATATAATATAAATATATATTTAATTTTAGAGTTTGTTAAATCCTGAGTCTGACATTAATTGTAGCCCTGGCTATGGAGCTGACATTTGGCTTAGAAGTTATCCTCAGGGAGAATCTTTCCTTTCTAATGACTCTATGTGGAGCTATACTGTCTGTTGATTTAGTTCTGGCTTTTCACAGAAAATAACAAAAGTAATAGTAATAACTACCATTTATGGAGTGCTTATTAAGGGCCAGGATCTATATAAAGTACTTTTATGTGTGGTACTATCATCTCATTTATTTCTTATAATCCTGTGAAGTAAGACTTGTTATCTATATTCTACGTAGAAGAACCCAGGCTGAGACAAAATAATATTTTTTTTCAGTGTCACATAGTTGGTAAGGTTGGAGCTGAGCCCATAAATTCTATAATTTTAACCACTGGTCTATACTACTATTTGAGTCCAACATCCAATTTAATGAAAATGTGATCATTTATTAAGCATCTATATGGCTAGGAACTAGTTCAGATTTTGAAAGCTATCATGCATAACTTTTGCTCATAAGGTGTTTGAGGCCTAATGAAAAGACAAGTCCTTTGCTCACTCAAAGATTCAAAGTTGAGTGATTTAAGTGACAAATGAGTGGAGTGGACAGTTTAAAGGAGGGGAAATCACAGCAGACCAGAGTCATTGGTGGCCTGAGGGACAGAGGGGAAGGCGGGGTAGAGAGAGTAGGAGATGTGGTTCTGGGAGACCCTAGGATCAAGATTCTTTCACAATGCATCCTAGTCACTTTTCACCCTGAGTAGGAATGTTACACCGTAATAAGATTAGCCCACAAGTTTTATCTGGAAGCTGCACCATTGTAGAAACTGAAGAGAAAAACTTCATTTCATTACTATTGTCAAAGCATTAAATTTATGTGGGGGATAAATATATCTTTGTTTTGTGCTTGTTGTAAGTAAACTCCTCCACACATAGGTATAAAGTTGAAAATCTTTATTAGGATTTCTGGTCAACACTGTGCTACTCAAGGCACCCTAATGCTGGCTTCTCCACTGTTCTGTTTTGTCCTGCTTAGACACTTCAGAAATGTCCACCAATGTCCTTACCTTTAAACATCCTCCACTGACCTGGAGCAGAGCCATGGCACTCAGTCATCAGATAATAGATCCATAAATGATATGGTCTCATAAGCTGACCTGGTGGTTGTGTTGAACTTGTCCTATATGTAGACCCACAGGAGATTGAAGATGCTTTAAACACAAGAGAAAAGAAAGACCAGGTGGTAAACCTCCTATTTCTTGATACGAGAAATAGTGCCAAGAGGCCATCTGGGCACTGCAGGGCACATACTCATATCCCCTGTCCCTTCTGTTCCCTTGCTGGAATGCATAGGGTGTGACATTTACAACAGAACACATGGAAACATGTTGTCAGGAAGTTGAGAGCAGAGTAGTCTGGGATAAGATGGAAGAGGGAGAGGAGAAAATACCTCTGTCAGTGGGGACTGTCCCTAACCCTTACATTCATTCTCATGGTGCTGCCTTGTAACTTAGTTACCTTATAAGAGTTTAATGTAAAAAGTGCATCCTATAGGATTAGAACAGTCTCTTTTTCCAATCAAGGCAAGTGGTTTGGGCAATAAGACAGACAGCTTCATCAGGTGCAGGTAACATAAGGATTCTGATTTATCAAATGGTGGGACTCAGCAAGTACCAGAGTAGCCAGGGAGGGCCTGGAACAGGTTAGGATGTAGACCCTGGTGAAGGGGCACCATTTGAAGAGGTTGGAGAAGAGAGGAAGGCACTGTGTCCTGGGAAACCCAGAGAGCAAAGATGCAGAAGCACTAATATTTGGGTTCATACTAAGGCCTCTGGGGCAGCTTCTGCATGGGGAAGTGTGAGAACCCATTTGAAAGGGATTGTGCCAGGTGTCAAGGGCTTTGCACATGAAGATGGAGTTGAATGTGGTTTTTGTGCATGAGTAAGGAATTTCTGCTTTATATGTAGGCATGGGCTATAGGAGAACCCAGAAACAGTAGTCTTTGAAGCATAATCTTTCCCCAGTTTAGTCAGAGAGATAAAGGATCAAGTCCTGGTTATGCCCTTAATGTGCTACGTGATCTTGGGCAAGTACCTGTCTCCTCCTCTGAGCCTCATGTCTGTGAAACAGAACTAACACCACCTGTTTCACTTGCTTATCTTGGATGACAGACAGTAATGTTTTTAAAGTGCCTGGCACATGGCAGGCTCTCAATAGGTGGTAACTATTTTGATTATATTGTTCCTGTTCTCATAGATTGCCTTACTCCTGGTATTGTTTTGGCGTCTCTCTGTATCAGGGATCATGGAGAAATACAAGCATATTTGTTCTGAGAGACTTTCTGTTAACTCTGAGACTCTGTCTTCAGCTGTTGTACTGTCTGGCTCCTAAGCAGGAGTCACAAGTTCAAACAGCAGTCTTTACAAGTCCATGGGTGGAGGAGGAAGACCAGCTTGTCACTCTTTGTGACTCTGCTCCTCCACCTCTCAGGATGTGACATCTTCCCCCATGGGGAGTCATTTCTACTTTGTCTTTAATTGCTCCTTGTTGAGGCGACTTGTCAGACAAGGCTGCTTTCTGTCACTTGATGCCACATCTCCTCCTAGTTCAGTCAGTCAGTCGGGGACATGCATTGAGTTGAGAGTCTGACTTTACAGAGAACGCTGTACTGGATATTAATTTGCAGGGTGTGGGTAGGTGCATGCCCTGCCATACTTACCCAGGGCACTTCTGCACGGCCACGGCTATGGTCTACACGGAGTGAGTGGGTGGGTGCGGAAGGCGAAGATGCCAGCAGTGGAGCATTTCAGTTGAGTACCAAGGGGTTGTAAGACCCTTGCCCTCCTGTCTCTTCTGGGTAGGAGAACCTCCACAGAACCTTAGTTCAGCGCCCTGTCAGTTTCTAACAGAACCCCAACACTGCTGGAGAAGAAGATATACTATTATTTCTTCCTAGGTTTGTGTACCAGTTTAGAATTTTCTGTCCGGCTATATATAGCATCCTATTTGATCTTGACAGCAGTCTTTGGGGGAGCGAGGGGGACAGTTTGTAGAACAGGTATTAAGGCTCCTACCTTTGGAAATAAATAAAATGGGACTCAGAAGCGCTACCCAACTGCCAGTGACAATGGTATTGGTTCTTTTTTCATCACGGTAGAAAGTCTATATAAATGGACAGGTAATTTCAGGGCCACGGGGTAGATGGAGAGCTCACCTTCAAGGAGCCTTCCAGAGAAGTCTGGTTATCTCTGTCAGGCCAGTTTCTGGCCCTTCATTCCCCTGCCCATTTCTCCAGGGTTAGTCACTTTATTCTTTATTCTTTATTCTGGTTAGTCACTTTCTATCCCTGTCTCAGCTATATGCCTTTGTCACGGAAGAGTTCCTCTTTGCAGCCACTGTATCCCTTTAAAAGGCTTTTTATTTTTCTCTTTTTCCTTCTGTCCTTAGACTCCTGTAGGGATATCTGAGCTCTCTTTCTATTTACTGTTCAATGGAGCCAAGCATCTGTCTGTCCCTTTGGGATGAGCTATTGTTATACATTAATAATTAACCTTTACAAGGAACTCTAGTCATAGCCATTTAACCCAAATGCAGGAAAAGCCAAAGTTTGGTTATGACACAGAGATCTCACATGCTGAGGCATAATAGTGGGGATTATAAAGGAGAAGCTGTCAGTCATTAAACTTTTATCGTTTCTTTTCTGGTTCACTCACTTGAGTGATTGTCTGAGGATCCTGCTGTATTTCCTTTTGCACACGGCCAGTCCAGAAGAGCTAAAAGAAGAAATTCAACCTTTGAATTGGGAAGTTGAGCGTGCATGATTTTCCATAGAATGTTACAGCTGATCTTCATGGATGCTGCAAGTGGGGCCTAGTTCTGAGTTTCTACAGTGGTAAAGCACATGGATGCTGTAGCCCAGCTACCCAGGTTCAAGTCCTCGTCTGCCACTTACATCCACTGTGTTCCTCGACTGTTCTCTGTGTCAGTTTCCCCATCTGTAAACTGAGGGAATGGTTATAGGTATCTCAAATGGGTATTTTCAGGTAAAGGGATGGTCGGTGTTAAATCCTTACTATAGTGCCTGGTAGTAAGTGCCCAGTGAATGCTAGTATCATTATTTTCAATGTTCTTGAATATAGTTAAGTCCATGGTCAAGGTTACATAATAGCTGAGGCATTTTCAATATTTTGTCATAGTTACATATTACTCTTGTAATACCTGTTAGAAGGCAGATGACTGTTTGATTCTCTCCTAGTGATGGGGAGGTAAGGAAAATAGTTCTGCAGTTGGATGTTGGGGATTAAATGATACATACTAGAATGACCCATCCAATTTAACTTTCTCTCATAGGGATGAAGAGATGAGACTTATTTTGGCACTTAAGCCTTGTTTTATTGAAAATGGAGATTATAATACAACCTTGTAAGGGCTGTGGAAAGGATGAAATGAGATTAACAATAACCACAGCCACTCCCCCCAATAGCTGAGACTTTTGTGCCCATATTATGTGCCATTTCTAAGTGTTTTATGTGTGTTAGATCAATTTATCCTTACCAAATAGTTTACTGCTGTATTCCCATTTCCAGAGAAGGAAACAGACCCCCGGAGAGGTTACTTTGCCAAGATCACATAGCTTATAAGTAGTGGATGTGGAATTCAAACCTAAATCGTTTCTGACTTAAAATTTGAATAAGATAATGTAAAGAAAATAGCAAAGTGGTTGGTATGGTGAAAACCCAAATCTTAGTTCCTTTCCCTTTCATTTTTTAAAAATTATTGTTGTATGGATGTGACATCACCCAGAGATCCAAGCACTAGCCACCTTCTCAGAGCACTACATCAAAATTCAGTTCTAATAAGAGTAAAACTTTTTTGAAGTTCTAATTTTGGGGAACAAGATTAATTCCTGCTTTTACATGGATTACACCTGGTTTAGAAAGCCATAGTAGGTTTTTTGTTTTTTGTTTTTAACTGGTATCCTCACCTTCTCCACCTACCCTCCCATTGTGCAGGACAATGGCCATGGCTGTACAGAAGTGAACTGGCACCTTGGGTAGGGCACAGAGGCAGGAAGCCCTGCTGGACCCCCTTACAAGGCAAATTAGTATCTGGCACAGTGTTCTCTGTAAAAGCAGACTGTCAACTAAATAAATGTACCCAACTGAATATGTGAATTAGCGTTTCAGAATGTCTCATTTTAACACTATACAGAGGGCATATGCAATGTGCAAAAAACACAGAGCTCTGTCCCTACCAACTCTTAATACTTAATCATTTTTTTAAAGTAATAGATTTACCTAGTTAAAAACAAAGTCAAATAATGCAAGAGGTTACCATGAAAAGTAAGTCTCCCTCCCACTCCTGAATAGTAATCTCACACATCTACTCCCCAATGACAATTTTATAGTTCCAAAGAAGTTGTATGCTTATATGAGCATATATACATAATACCCTCACCTTCCCCCCCCACACTTTTACACAATGATAGGATAATGCACACTCTGTCCTGTTCCTTGCTAATTTCTCTTAATGACATGACTTGGAGATCTTGTATGTCAAAACCAAAAGCAATACCTCATTGTAAGGGCTGTATAATATTCCATTATAAAGATATATCTTCTGTTATTGATGGTCATTTAGTTTTTTTCTGGTCTTTTACTAAGGATGCTTCAGTAAATATCTTTGTATGAAGTATTTACATCTGTGCAGCTCAATCTCTCTTGATTTTTATTTGCAAGCTCAGATTGTATAAATTTCCAACAACACAGGAAATTGGCCAGAAGAAGAGAGACAAAAGAAATATCATGGAAATATGGAGGCTTATTCAGAGCTTTTGTGCATAAGAGACATTTCACAGATGCTTTTCTGAGTCTTGTGTGTCATGTTTCTCATGTTGTTTCAGACTATTATGTCCTGAAGCCTCTTCTCGGATCACTTTTCCAGGTGCCCAGTGAGTGATGGATGGATACGATTTGCAAGATTGATTCATATGGCACTTTTGTTTGGCTTTTGACAGGTTGTTTATAAGAATAATGACATCCGTCTGGAGCTGTCTCGCCTGGCCCGGATTGGGGATACCAAGATGAAAATCTATGGCGAAGTTGTGTTCAAGTGTGAGAATGTGGCTACGCTGGACCCCATCAACTTCGAGACCCCGGAGGCTTACATCAGCTTGCCCAAGTGGAACACTAAACGTATGGGCTCCATCTCCTTCGACTTCCGCACCACTGAGCCCAATGGCCTGATCCTCTTCACTCATGGAAAACCCCAAGAGAGGAAGGATGTGCGGAGCCAGAAGAACACAAAAGTAGACTTCTTTGCCGTGGAGCTCCTGGATGGCAACCTGTACTTGCTGCTTGACATGGGCTCTGGCACCATCAAAGTGAAGGCCACTCAGAAGAAAGCCAATGATGGGGAATGGTACCACGTGGACATTCAGCGAGACGGCAGATCAGGTAGGAAGAGGCAGGGTGCGTAACAGACTAGGGGAAAGCTGCAGTTTCTCAGTTTGTTTCCTGGCTTTATATTTTTTATGTTAATTCTTGTACTTGCATGTTTGTTGATTCTTTTGCTGTTCTCTTTAATGGTTGTTGTAAAATTATGTTTCTGAACAAGACACCCATCTCATAGATGGCTCACATTCCCCACTCATCTCTCCCATCACTCACTGCACCATGGTCGCAGTGATAACTCTACATCCCGGGAGCTAAGGACAGTTTTACAAGTAGCATTTCCGCTGCTACCAAAGCAACTGTCATGTCACTGGTGTGATGCCCTCCTCCGCTGCTTTTTTCTCCTTTTTCTCATCACCATGGAAACCAATTGTGACATCACAGATGCTGCATTAGGTGATTACTCTGTAGGATAAGCTTTATCCTGCAAGAGTTTATGCAAGAATAATTGGCAAGAGTAATGTTGCATGGGGAAATTATGACAAGAAAGGAAAAGGCAAATTGATTTTTCCTAAAGTCATGTTCAATTTAAAGCCTTCCTTTGGTGTAAAAGCCTATATTTCACTCTTTGCTCAGACCTCACTAACTCTCCCTTCCTTTTCATAACCTTTTACATTTGGTTTAAATGGCTTTGTTTGTTTCTGCAGCTGCAGATCAAACAAGCTAGCCCTAGGCAGTACATAGCCACTCTGGAATTGTAACAAAAGGGGGAGGGGGCACACAGAGAGAGTCTGGGGTTTTTGAATGCTTGAACAGTCTGCCTAGCTTTCTATGGACAATGTGGCAATGAAGGTCACGTTCTGTGCTATCAGAAAGGGCATTTCCCCAAGAGCAGCCATTAGAACATTTGAATTTCAAACTCATTTCCTGATTCCCCATTTAGGTGGTATATACTCAAGAAGGATCTTGGCTACACGTGCTGTATTTGTAGGGATTCACTTTCCTGGTGAACATATAGAAGTCTTCATTCGGGCATTTTCTTTCTAGGTGCATTTGGCCAGTAAGAGAAAGCAATAGGTTCCCCAAAAGGCTGAAGCCAGGAATAGCTGAGCTTTGGTGGGATGGCTGTTTTGCATAATTCCGGAACTGGAGGGATGGTACAGATGAGCAGTATTGCCTTTAGGAAGAGCTGGATGGGCGCTGTGCAGAGGGCAGACGGGTGGCAGATTGCAGCCCTGGGTGTTTTATTGCCCAGTAGGAATCTTTATTGATTGTTTGAAATCTGATCAGAACCAAGAGGCTTCAAATTAAATGTGCTTATTGAGCAAGAATGAACAGTTTGTGCTTTTTTAACAGAAGAACACACACACAAAATTAATTTCTCTGGAAGCTGAATCTCTCTCTCTCTCTTTCTCTCTTTCTCTCACTCTCTGTTTATCAATAAAATGTCAGCAAGGGCAGAGTCGGAAAGCTATTCCAGAATTACAAAGAAAACACTGCTGCTGGTTTTTAAGACCATGTGTTGGGGTCTCCGGAGCTGGGTCATGGTTGAAGGTTTTGTGTTTGACAAACAAAACCTTGACACAGCTTAAAAGTTACTTATCTGTGTAACACGCAGGCTAGAACACACAAAATTGCCATATGTTTATTTCTGTTTATTCCCAATACTGATTGCTTTTACAAGTAGAGTCGCTATTTTGTTGTTGTTGTTGTTGTTGTTAGAACCCATCTTCAACAAATATGTTTGGATTTCAGAAGCGATAGCATTGGGTGATTCTTTGAAGGACTGATGGAATTTGATCAAAGCCTATAAAAATTTATTGAGTAAACAAATAATTGTCTTGTGAAAACATTATGACTTAAAATTTTAATATGATCTGTTCAACTTTCATGAGGATGTTTTCTGGTATATTTAGTTATAAACCCATACTAAAATGGATAGTTATAGAAACAAGTATATCTAAGTGTGGCACCTCCTTCCCTGATTACTGTGAAGAAAAATATGACTGAGAGGTGATCTAAAATAAAACTTTTATGATCACTCACCAGTTGGGGAAATTGAGTCTTAAAACTTGATAAGTGCATTCAAAACAGTTGTGGTCACAAATTCAGAGAACAGATTTTCCTTAGGATATATTTAAGGCTCCAAAATTTAAATCAGTCTTATTACTGTCCTTATTTGGCAATAGATGTTCCTTCCCTTTAGCTGGGGATCAGATTGGCCCTGTGGACACACGGGGGGTAAAGAAAGGAGACTGTGCAAGAGAGAAGATGATAAGAGGCAGAGATCTCAACTTCCTCACTTGTAAAATAGAAACTAATATTATTACTCCTATCTCATAAGATTGTATTGAGGGTCAAGTCCAAAAATGCACATAAAATAGTTAATATGGTGGCTAGGACATTATTGTTGTTATGTAGGTTTTTGAAAGATTAAAAAACAAAACTGCAAAGCATATTTCTCTAGGAGAACAGTGTGGAGGGAGTAGGGGAAGCAGATTGTTAGCTTAACCACTCTCACCACCAAGACCCTCAATAGCCTTTCTCCTTGTCAACTCTCATGCTGACTGTGTAATTCAGAGTCTGTGCCACATGTTGACCTCATTTGGTCTTCTCAGCCCTCCAGGGTGCGTACCTTTCATCACTGAGGGGATTGAGAGTCAGACAGAAGTGAAGGCTCACTGACAGATGGCACAACCCAGTTATCTTGATACCAATAAAGCACTTCAAGGATAATAAATATATATATTTTTAAAATTTCAGGCAGGTGTTTGGATATCAGTTAGTCCATGTCCTTAATTTTACAGTTCAGGAAGTTGAGCTGTAAAGTGGTTCAAAGACTGGCCTAGGGTCAGAAAGCCATTTAGGACTAGAATCCCTGTTCCCAAGTTCCCAGGTCAGTTTCTGGGGTTACATCATTTATAATCTCATTTGATATCTTTAATCCTACCTCCTGCCTAGGTCTATCTTTTTGTTTGACTTTACCTCCTGCTCACTCCCTCTTACCCCCTCCACTCTAAGCCACACTCATTCCTGCCTCAGGGCCTTTGTACGTGCCACTCTTTCTGCCTGCCATGCTCTTTCCCCTGGACTTCTCGGGCTGGATCTTTCCTAACATTCTGGTTTCAGCTTAACTATTAGCCACACAGAGAGGCCTTCACTGACTATACACTTTAAAGTAGAACCCGTGAATTGTTGCCACACCACCCATTTTACTTCTTCATATCACCTGCCTTAGCTAATTTCTCTCCTTTACCAGGGTGATTATTTGGAACATTGGCTCAAGGAGAGGAGAGATCTGCCTATCAAGTTCATGTCTGTGCCTAGAACTATACCAGAGACAGAACACATGTTCAATGAATATTTATTAAATGAATAAATAAACCTGTTTCAATTAAAATTTATCAAAGGGAATGCTCAAAATACTCGCTGGAAGAGCTGGTAGTTAATGCCCAGTCTAGAGGGTACCAGTGCATGGAAGGAGAAACAGAAGAGAAAATTCCTTTTGGCGAAGAAGACTGCAAATACTCATGGAGCTCTTACTCTGTCCCAGGCATTATTAGAGGAACTTTACGTATATTAACTCATTTAATCATCACACCAACCTGTGAGGTGGGGACAATTTTCCCATTTTCCAGATGAGGAAATTGAGGATCAGGAAGGTGATGTCATTGCTTCAAGGTTATACAGGTGGTACATGTTAGAGCTGGGGTTAACATACAGGTGGGAACTGTGCTGCTGTCAACCTGTAGGGTATGCTGCCTCTCAGGACTGTGAGGGAGAGGAAAGATACAATAGGTGTTAGGTCACTGGGATTTTCCTGGGTCTTTCTAAGGGCCAGGCTGTCTCAGCTGGCAGAGATTGGAACCAAATGGCCTACATCGTCCTTTCTATGTGCTTGCAGCCTTTCATTCTCTTGTTTGCATTTTTCTCTCCTGGCCAGGAAGCACTGGTCTCAGCACTCACCTGTTGGGCTCCTTTCATTTGGTCAATCAACTGATTGGCCTCACCTGAGATGCCAAGCGCGCTGTTAGCTCACTCTGTGTCTGTTCTCCCACCCCAGGTACTATATCAGTGAACAGCAGGCGCACGCCATTCACCGCCAGCGGCGAGAGCGAGATCCTGGACCTGGAGGGGGACATGTACCTGGGCGGGCTGCCAGAGAACCGCGCCGGCCTCATCCTCCCCACCGAACTGTGGACCGCCATGCTCAACTACGGCTACGTGGGCTGCATCCGCGACCTGTTCATCGACGGGCGCAGCAAGAACATCCGACAGCTGGCGGAGACGCAGAACGCGGCGGGCGTCAAGTCCTCCTGTTCACGGATGAGCGCCAAGCAGTGCGACAGCTACCCCTGCAAGAACAACGCCGTGTGCAAGGACGGCTGGAACCGCTTCATCTGCGACTGCACTGGCACCGGCTACTGGGGAAGAACCTGCGAAAGGGGTGAGTCGGCTGGCCTGAACGGCAAACGAGGATCTGAGTGGGGTGGAGGTGTTCCGGTTGTGTTCCTGGACAGCCCCAGCTTTTGTACCTACCTGAGCTTGCTTTCCTACAAAGAAGAGTTTTGGAGTTTACTGATTTACTGATCATCACCCTTTCTAGTTCTGAGTGCTTGGATTTGTTTGGCTAGCATTGGGGTGCAGAAATATTAGTGTAAATATTAGCATGATTGGGATACTTTTTTGATTAAGTATTTTTGATTTAGAGAGGGCAGGTAATTCTCTTTTGGGATTCCGTGAGGGCTGACCAACTGGCTGTTTCATTTCTTCATTTAAGTCATGCTTCTTTAATGCTTTCTGCAAGCTAACTCCTGAGTCGGGCTTTAGAAATACAATATTGAACAAGGAAGATCCATCCGTCTTTATGGAGATTGCTGCCTAGCGGAACAGTTAGCTATTAAATAATTCATTGCAAACGTGTTGAGGTTTAGGAGAGGCAGTGTGATGTATTGGTTAAGAACATGAACTCTGGGGCCAGACTGGGTGAGAAATCTGGCCCTCATGGAGAGGTGTGAACTTCATTAAGATAATCAATATCTTTGAGACTTGATTTCCACATTTGTAAAATGGAGATAATCAGGCACCTACCTCACAAGATATTGATTATGATTAAGTGAGTTAATAGTTCCTGAAATGTGGTGAGCAGTTAATAAATATTAGTGATTATTATAGTCATGATTATTATCATCGACATCATTAAACAGAAGGTACAGAGAAATTTGGGATGCCTTTGCAAGGGAACCCAACATTCTGTGGGGGTTCTTAAAAAGCTTTTGCAAAGAAGAAATATGTGAGTTAGGACTTGAAATATGAGTAAGGAGTTGGCTTGGCAAAGAAGTAGGGGGAAGGACTGTCACTTAGACAGGAAGGACAACATGTACCAAGGGACAGATGTGAGCAAGCAGACACAATTAAGGAGCGGAACAAAGTCCAGAATGGACTGGAAGCTTTGTTCCTTTATGGAAAAAGTTCAGAATGGAATTGGAGGTGGGGGACAAAGGGTATGAGAGGTGGCTGAAGAGGTGGGGGCTGACCCTTGAGAACAGGCCAGGATGTTGAGAGGGGCCCCTTTCCATTCACTGCTTTAGCATCTTACATTTGCACTGATTTGGGCAAAGGGAAGAGATACAGGTAAGCATAGGAGATTCCAGTCCATAAGATATATCCAGATTGCATCTTGGTCTATTTTTCATATGCCTAGCACAGAATCAAGCTGGCTGTCCCTGGGTTGTCAGCCTCTATTTCTCATGGAAGGATAATGTACATAGTTACCAAGTTTTTGCGGAGAGCATAGCTCTAAGGCATTGAGGATACTGCATCTCTAGTAGATGTAGTTTCTTCCCTCAAGAAGCTTCTGATTTATTTAGCTGATGAGTTAAGAGATCTACACAAGAAGGTATAATAAAATGGTACAAGGCAGCAGCATGGGCTCTGTTGGCGGACCAGAGTAGGAGGATGTGAAGATTCAGAGAAGGGAAGAATGTCTTGAGGAGAGACCTGAAGGATCTTATTCCTGAAGATCACCAGTGGTCAGGAATTGTTTAAGTATCAGAATTTTGGTGATGGAGAGGGATCCTGGAATAGGGCCTGGATGACTGGTGAGAAGGTATTTCCAAAGACTGGTTTTTATGAGATCAACTGTGTTAGTAGTTAAGATGTATTTCAAGAAAACTGTAAACCTTTCTTACAGTCAGACCAAAAAACAGAACACAGGACATTGGGACAAAGGAGAGAAAGAGAGCTTTCTTAGAGCTTATGGAATTTGAATTCAGATTCCCTGAATTTTCAAAGCAGCAACACCAGAACTTGAGCTAAGAGGAGTAAGTAGCCATCTGGAACAGAAATAGGCCACATAGGCTGGTCAGTCTGTCAAGTGCCTGAACTTTTTCCAAATATCATTGTAGGGTAGCCTACCCTGGTGCTAGCTTGGGAAGATAAAAAGGTCACTCCACCTCGGAGATGCATGAGACAGGCTTGGCGTAAGCCAAAGTATTGTGGATCTTTTGCTGTCTACAGAGGTAGTTTAAGAACCAAATGTCACCTTGGACATCTCACTTCTTCCTCTTGGATCTCTTAACTCAAGGGCCCTGTGGTTGTTGGAGGCGGGCAGCAGAGACTTTAGCCCGCTGTGCAAGGTATCTCTGAGCTCACCTATTCCAAGGGCAAATCAATGGGAGTTGGTCCAAAATTTGCCAAGTACAGTGAAAGTCATTGCACCCTTTACATTGTCACTTCTGACTAGTCATTAAAAGGCAGCTGATTGGGGATATATGAGGGACAATTATTCTTGGTACAGTGCAGCTACGAGTCATCCATTCTGGCCAAATGAGAAGGAGCTCAGCAAATGTAAGACATTTGATCTATACATCGCTCAAATCCCAGACGGTTCAACTGATTGTTTTGTTCCCCCACTAATTGTTTTTTGCCCCTGTATTGTTCCTGACACCATGTTCAGAATGAATCAGTGGAGTGTGAAAATGATAGGACTTCACTCTGCTAGCATAG
The DNA here is from genome assembly GCF_020740605.2 of Lemur catta. Taxonomy (NCBI): domain Eukaryota; kingdom Metazoa; phylum Chordata; class Mammalia; order Primates; family Lemuridae; genus Lemur; species Lemur catta. The sequence goes on along the minus strand of NC_059128.1, from coordinate 22,177,538 downwards.
AAAATAGAGCTTCCCAATGACATTGTTTTTCTTTATTGAAACTGATTCCTCAGTGGTGACTCTTGAGGATCTTTTCTTCATTTTTCCTATGTGCAACAGATGTTCACTGAAGCCCTAGTATGTTTGAGGGGCTACGTTTGATGCTGGAATTAAAAAAAAATCAACAACAAAAATCCAGCACAGCCCCTACTTTTGATCAAGCGGTGTATACTCCTCCCAAGGAAACAGAGGGCAATGTGGGAAATGTTTAATGTGTGGCAGATGTGATGCTGGGGGTCTGTAGGGGAATAGCAGGGCAAACAGGTGACAGTGGCCACTTCTATATAAAGGGGAGCAGTGGTGAAGACAAGAGGACCCAAGGTTTCTTGGATTTTCTTGGCCCCTATTTCTGACAAAACCATGGGCTCTTTCTACTCTTGATACTCAGTATCCATTCTAGGTTCTTCTGAAAAGTGGTGGAGAGAAAGTTGCCCTGTCTACCATAACAACATCAACTTGGTCACTCAATTTATCAAACTGTCTCTAATTATTTTCCTAGAAGCATTAACCCAAAGCCTAGAATTTATCATTTGTACTAGATATGATAAGCCTAAGGGATTAATAATTCCTAAGGCTATGTGTCCCACTGAGTTCAAACTGTGCTCAGACTGTACTGGAGCTTCCTAGGGGATGAGTGCCTTGGCGTTGCTGGCCCCACAACAGGAATGGGAGTGTTAGAAAGAGGCACTTGTGTATATAAAATGCAGAAAACACAGGTGGAATGCTGACAACTGGAATTCAGAGGTGGCCACTGCCCAGGTCAGACACCAGATCAAAATAATCCAAGGACCCAAGCAAAGTGAGCAAGCAGATCCGTCTAAAGGACAACTCTCATATCAAAGTTGTTAGCCTAAGATAAGAGGAAAAGGCAAAGGAACTAGGAAATATATGAGCATATAAGACTAAGATTAATTTGCATGGGTATCTTTCTCTTCTAGTAAGATTGAATGACTGTTGTGTCCACCCTCATGAGAGTGCTTCTACTGCCTGTGAAGATGAGCAACTCTAAATCTTGACAGCTGAAAATTGTCTTGATACCGTATCGAGATTTTTTTCAGCATTATCTGATACTATTCTAAGACAATGTAGATATCTCTACCCATCCCAATTGTTCAGCTCTAATTATTTTGGTTTGCTATTCATAGTGATGTGGGAGATGTCCCCATGACATGAAAAACAAAGGCCTGTTTTAGCTACTTAATTCTAATCAGTTGGTTGAAATGCTTTAATCTACTGGAAGGCCACCTGCTGTTCTTTGACGTCCTGTTGGACAGAGGCCAATCTGGCTTATCTTCAGTCTGTTCTGGAGTTCTTGTTTCTTAAGAAAATATGGTCATCTGACCTGGGACAACATAGGAATCTTCTTGCCAGTGTAGCCAAACAGTTTAGTCCAATTGATGAGAGTCAAGTCCCAATAAGGCAAGGCCAAGGACTTGATTTATTTGTGGACTATCAAGCTTAAATTTGAGGCCACTGCTGATTCTGTCATCTTACCTGGATGGCTTTTTCTAAATGTATGCTAGCATTTATTTGGAAAAAAGTAAACAAGGCTCAGCACAACTTCATCCCTATGTTAAGAAAAAAATAACCTACAGTGCAGGGCTTGGGGGCAGGAGTCTCATGGTTAATGTTAAGCATGAATTTTGGAATCAGGCAGACCTTGATTCCTGTGTTGGTTCTGCAACTTACTAGCAAGATGATGTACAATAAGTACTTAATTCTAAGCCTCAGTTTTCTTACCCATGAAATAGAAATGGCAATACTTACCGGTTCAGTTTCTTTCAGTTGCAAGCTATAGAATTGACCATGGCTACCAGAGTCAAGGAAGTGGATTTACTCGGTGATTATTGATCAAATGTAGATCTCACTAACTGTGTCTTAGAAAGGGAAGCAGAGAGGCTCTGGGGAACCCAGGACACCACAATTGATGTTCCTTGACCTACATGTTCTGGATTTTTCCATTCAGAGTTTGCCTTTTCCAGAAAGAGAACTCGATTGGTCCAGTTTGGTTCATCTTTCTGTCCCTCTACCAGTCAGCTCTGTGTAGGTGGGCAGTATTACCGAGAATAGATTTTTTGAGAGTTCCCCCACGTGTACATATTGGGGTGATTCCTTGAGAGGAGACATATTTGGGAGCCAGAACCATCCTACCCATATCCTAAGATTGTTAAGAAATTCAAGGACAAAATGTTTTTAACTGTTAAATACAGTGGCTGGCATATAGCATTTATGGTGATAGTCCCTTATTCAGGGCACTTTTTAAGGAGAGTGGGCAATGATCTAATAAGGAAGAGCCAGTTGCAGTATCTGCCACACCCTATTCTCATTGGGACAGTGTCCTGTGGAGTCCTAAGCCTTCTCCTCATTTGGGTGTGTCTTGTTCACTCAGGGCAGGTATTTGAGATAGGTCAGGTATTTCCAAGAGATCAGATGGGGATCAACTTTTCAAGTTCTTCTTTGGAAGAAGGTGAGAGGTCTGAGTCTCCTGGGAGATGTCTGTGCAGTGGAACAGCTCGGATCCTCTTCCAGGATAAATGGTGCCTTAGATTTTTTTAAAATTCTAAATTCTCCCCTATGTTCAAATGCTTTACTGCCCTGAGGCCTAGGGAATCAGTGGAATCACTAGCACTGGAGGCCACAGCAAAGAATGTAGACTACTATGTTTCCTTTAAGTCATTCAGCTTTAATAATTGGAAAAAAATTAATGCTATATAAGAATTATATGTACATTAAATAAAATTTAGAAAGCACAGAAAAGTAGCAAGAATTATGAAAAAAACCCACCCACTTCACAAACCTGAAAATTATTAATCATTTGGTGTAGTTTTCTGATCTTTCCCCAGTTATGGATGAGAGTTCTGTTTTCTTGTACATAGCTAGTAATCATGCCACACATAAAATTGTACCTTCTTCTCCTACCAAATAACATATTGCAGTCAACAATTTCTCTTCCTGGTTATGTATTATTTGTGTGTGTGTGCACACACACATATAATCTCATTGAATGGTTCCCTTAGTGCTCTTTCATGGTTAAGGTCAGGGTCCCCTGACCTATAAGGCAACATCTTATTATAGATGCCCAGTCACATGGAACTTCACATTTTTTTAATCATGGTTTTTATTTTATTTTTTTATTTTTTGCCACTCTTGCAGTCTGCTAAAAGAAAATATTTCCTGGGATCATGGAAACTGGATGCTTTTGAGAATATTAATTTGCAGAACCAAGAAAATGCAGTGGAGAGAGCAAATCTGCTCTTCTGGGTCCTCAGGATTCTATTTACCTGATATGTGCACCAACTGAAAACCAAGGATACAGATATTTTGAGGTCTCTCAAGCAACTCTTGTTCCAACAGGAAAGGCATGCAGGCAGCAGTGGCTCCCTCCCCACTTGTAGCCCCTCCTTTCAGGCAATCCCCCCAATTTCTGCTGTGTGCTCCTAAGACAGCAGCAGTGGCAGACTGTGCCTGGGAAGGGTGAGACATCATCACTCTCCGATTGTATCATTTGGATGCCACATGGAAATTGTGATGTCAGATCCAGTGATGTTACCTGTACCCAATCTTTGTTTTGGTGGGTGATTGAGGACTTGCAAGGCCTAAGAAGTTAACATCACTTTGACTTAGAGTAGCTGTAGAATGGTTAAAATTCATGACTTCTGACTCCTAATCCATTACACTTTCCATTAAATTGAGCAATCTTTTATTCATATCTATGTATATATATGAAGGAAATGCTGTTAAATATATAAACTCTACACACATACATACATATATCTATCCATCTACATATATATCTTAGAATCTGAGATTGTTGAGGGACAACCAGCACATTATGTATCTTTGTTTTCCCACAGTCTCTAGCACTGTGCTCTATATACATACTAGGTGGTTATTAAATGCTTGAGGGCCCCAAGACTCTGTCTTGGGACTCCTCTCTGTCCATATATTCCCCTTGGTACCCTTACCCATTGCCATGGTATTAAAGGTCATCTATATATTAGTGACTCCCAAATTGAGATCTCACCTTGGAATCCCAGATCTCTATATCCCCAGTTGTCTACCTGACATCTCCAAATCATATCACAGAAAAATAGAAATCTTGAGTTCTTCCTCCCTGTACCAGACTTTTTTGCTTTCAGTTTTTTCTATCTCAGTAGATGGCATCTACTGTCCTTGGGCATTTTCTTTTCTTTTTCTCCTGCAGTATTCAACTATCTCAGCAAATCCTGTCCACTCCTCATCTAAACCCATGCTGCATCTGTCTACTTTCTCCCTCTCCACTACCATCATCCTAAGTCAAAGCACACTTACACAGCCAGATAGCATGTAGTATATAATTATGAAAAACCCAACTTCGTTTTGTGCCTTCCCTAGAACATTCAGGTTAGGTTATTAAAATTTCTACATTCTCAGCACAGCCCTATCTGTGTTCAGTAGCTTGTCTTGCAGTGGCATTTGGTCCAGAAAAGTATAGGAAATGAAGCTATGATGCTTGTTTGGAATGAACTTCAACATTAACATAGGGATTCTGTAAACAGGCATCTAGCTCTTCTCTGTGTCAGGCTTTGTGAGCTGAGTCATGAGGATGCAAATTTCTGGAAGACATGTTTTCTGTCTTCCATGAGCCCACAGTGCAGCAGAGAAGATGGAGAAGTAATCTGCAAGCTGATATGCAGTCACCAAGGGCAATGCTTCAGGGAATAATCACAGGAAAGGCGATAACAATTAGAAAGCAAGATATGACTACTATGACATGCCACTTTATAACTGGCTCTGGATCCACTGACGTCTTGATCTGGAAACAACAGAAACCCTGGCTTCCAAGGTCAACTATAATAACGATGGTTTCTCTCTCTGGTCTCAATGCCATTAAGGAGGGGCTCTCCCTCATGGCTGTGCCCCCATTCCTCACGGATAGACAGGTCCTTTATTTAGATATGTGACCTTGAGATAGTTACTTGGATCCTCTGGCCTCTCTGTTCTGTAAGAATAAAATGAGGCAATAGGGTTTCATGCTCTCTCAGGGCCCTTTCAACTCTAAAACTCTGATTTTCAAATGTCATCACTTGGCAATGTCTTCCCATGTCCCGAGGAGAGGGATAAAGGTGAGTGAAGGGTAGGACAGTAATCTGCGGAACTGTCTGGGTTAGGAGCTGAGTTTAGTTATATCAGCACAGTAATAAAGTTTTCACTCCTGTTGTTCCTTTGAGAAAATGAGAAAATGAATACCTTGGGGTACTGAGTATACTTCAGGCCCATGATGCATGAGTTTTAATTGATGGATTAATGAATAGAACCTTGGATTTCTTAAAGGCATTAATAGGCTATCTCCTTTGTGGAGATATTGTTTACCCCTCTTGATGGATAATGACATGCATCCGATAAAGGGGCTTCCCAAGAAATACACAATTCATTGACATCAATCAAAGTGTCCCCATTTTTGCTTATCTATAGTTGCTTATGTCTTACAAATGTATCTCTGGTGACAACCACTGCATTGCTCAGATTCAGCCTCTTCTTTTTTCTCTTCCAGTTCTGCAAGTTTCCCTTTGCACAGGCACAGGATTTTATGATCCCAGGAAATGGTGCTATAGTCCATGAACCCTAGCTCAGAGTTATCCCACCAGGCCAGCATCTGAGGTACCCCCGATCACAGCTGCTCCTCTATTCCAGAGAAGAGGGTCAAGAAAGTAGATTCTAGTTATTCTGGAGTCTTGAAGATCCAGGGGTCTCAGAAGGACAGGCTTGGGACTTTGAAGATCTTTGAAAAATCTATACCTACACCTGCGTTCAGGCTGAGACTGTGAGGGTCAGCACTTCGGTGCAGCGCGTGACAGCTGCTTATGAACCACAGCACACCTGCTGCTGGCTGTGGTGCTGTCAAATGCAGGGACATGGTGGCCATTTACATTGCCACTCTGTATCTTTATTACTGCGTTTGCTAAAAGCAGCTTAACTGCCAGCAGACATCTGCCCATTATAATGCAATAAATTGAGACGCTGCTAAATTATGAGAAACAAGTGCTTTGAAATGCAGCACAAGGGGATCGTTGCAGGCTTTTCTAGCATCTCTGGCTGGCTTCATGTTTCTTTTCACAGATTGATGGATCCTTCTTCACTACGATTTGGATTAAGAGGAAAGGAAAAAAAAAAGAAAATTATTGAAAAAATTGTCCCTGTTCCATGTCAGGTTCTTAATGTACACTGGGCCATTTAACCCTCTTATCCACTCTGCAAGCTGCATACTATTATTCTCCTCATTTTCTAGATGAAGAAATTAAAGGTCTGATTCATTCCAAAGTACCTGTTGAGTGCAATGTGCCAGGGACTGTGTTGAGTACTTGGGATACAAAGGCATGATTGTGGTTCTCCTCATAAACATGTCATTATGTTCTGGTGTCCAAAGAAGGTTGGCCATCAGTGCAGGGAGCAATATCATGGAAGACATCATAGATTGGTTGACACTAGAGCTGAGGCTTGGTGGAGGAGCAGAAATCACCCAGGCAGACCAGGCAGGGGAAAAAAAATCACAGGCAGAGGGAATAGATGCACAAAGGTGAATTCAGTAAACATTAAGTTGTTCCATATGAGTGGAATGCCAGGCTTGGAGAGAGAGGATAAGGGATTTGAGGGGAAGATTTTATAAGATGTGGCTGTAGGTGTGGCCAGGCCAGCTGTGAAACACGTTTGCTCTCCCAACATGCTTGGACTTTTTTACCTTATAAAAGGTATATAATTTTTAGCAGTGGGATAACAAGGTCAAATCACTCTGGCAGAGGATGGATTGAGAGGATGTCTGGGAGACAGAAGGCCAACAGAGCCGCGTACATCATTCAGTTTGCATTGACATTAATTCAGGAATGAGAGAAAAGGGCCCTACCTGAGGTAGGGAGAATGGAGGTTGAGTTTTGGGGACATACTTAATAAACCTATAAGAAACAATGTCAATAGGACTTAGTAACCAATTGTACATAGCTAAAGAGTGGCTAAGACTGGATTAGAACAGGAGTTTGGCCATTGAATCCTATTGTTTCTTCCCTGTGCTATTAAGTCTTCTTAAATCAGTGGGAGACTTTTTGGAGGAGTGGGGAGAACTAAGGTGACCAGTGAGCAGATGCAGCTGGGAGTCAAACCTACACCTGCTTTGCCCCCACTCTGAACATGTGTGACCTGCCATGTCTCTGTGCCTCAGTGTGCATATTTACCACTAAGAATATTGACAGTAGCTGTTTAATTGCCTGTTGGGAGGCTCTACTATAGAGACAATGTGCTTACACAGATAATAAGCCAACATAACCCTTTCTGAATCTGAATTCAGCAATTCAAAAATTAAAAAAAAAAACCCTCTGGCTGTTGTTTTTATTCTATTTTTTTCTTGTGTTGTGGAAATGATCCAGGTCTGATTTATGTGTTTAAGGCATGTGCTATACGTAAGAGCTTAAAAGTGGGAAGGTTAAGCCATAAGGAAACATACCAAAGCATGCTTTTCTCCATACTTCAAATGGTTTGGGCTTAGAATCAAGAATGACTCTGCTGTAATCCCGAATTTTGAAAAAGTGTGTCAAAATGGTTTGTTGTGATTGTGATTATTTCAATCAAGCATATATTTGGTGGGAAACAAATGAGGTGTAGTTTATCTCTCTTGTAAAAGTGGCTAGATTTGAGATTAAGCCAAATAATTCTTTCCTTAGAGGTATAAAAATCATATTTTGAATTTCTCCCTATTCTGTTCTGTCATTTGGGCTTTATAGCAATGCCACCCAACACTGAGGATTGCATATGTCTATGCATAGAATGCATGTGTATGATTTTCCGCTAGCTTCTGAGAAGTTTCTCTGTTTTATCATGAATTCTGTTTTAATCTAACCTGGGATTGTTAAGGGGAAGAAATAGCAGACATGTAATAATTATGAATAGAAGTCCCAAACTCAAAACCTAAAATTGGACCAATCCAAAGAAAACCAGGCAGAGTATAAAGGGTCATGGAATTATTTATCTTATCAGTAGGATAGACATTCAGATATTATCTACCAAACCACCCCATCCCCAATTTTAGAAGAAGAAACTGAGCCCTCTAAGTAGAAAAATGTGTGGCCCAAAGCATAGAATATAATGTTCTAAGCCCCTCATTTTGTATTCCCTGTAGTTGGATTTTTCAAAGAAATATACATGAGCTGTATTTGTGCATATTTTGTGAATATGTGTGTTTATGTCCTCATGACTAAGCAGTAAAGTCATGCCATCAGAGTAAAGACATTAGGTCAACCTCTAGCAGTTTGCTCTTGTTCAATTTTTTTTTTGAAATGTTGGAAATTGATTCAGAGAGAAGAAATAACAAGAGAAGAGACATGTGTTACCTTTCTCCTCTTTCTCTTTCATCACCCATCTTACCCCATGAACAACAAATAAACCCAGCCCAACAGAAAGGATTTTGGAATGGCAGCTGCATCTGGGACTTATAGCTGGAAGCCCGGGTACGAATGGCTCTGGAAGGGCCCCCTTCTGTGGGCTATTGGACAGCTATTTCCCTGCCAAGTAGCTGCAGTCTTTCTTGGAGAAGATCGTTTCATGCTTCTTAGCACGTTTAACCTTTACAGCAAGACATTCTCATCAAACTGACAAACCCCAGCAGGGCCTTCTAAGACGCCAGTAAATCAGAAGCCTTATGAAATCTGTGGGATTAGTGCGCTCCCCCTCTTTATTACCCCAGGGAAAGAAAGCTCTGTGCCTTTCAGATTTCAATCTTCTCTGCCCCTTGTCTGAAACTTCCTGCTGTGGTCCACTGGTATTTGAATATTGTTTTCATACAATTGCCTGGGGCCACATCCTGACACCAGCTAAGGCTGGCATATCCTTTATCTCCATCAGCAATGTTGTAGAGGAAAGATGAGTGCTCTGATGTCTATTTAGTTGAATTCTCCCCACCCCGGAAGACATCATTTTTGGGTCTGAAGATAGTGGCTGATTCTTAATGTCACCATTCCTGTGGTGCCAGGCTGTCACTCAGAGTGGTCTTGTCTCCAGCCAGTTTTCTCTGCTCTCCTTGCCCCTTGGCTCAGTCTGGGAAGATGGGAGCCGCCTCCTATGAACATCTACAAAGTCAAGACTATGTTGAGAGTAGAGGTGGAAGGAGAAAAGGTTGATGAATAATGGTTTTGTTAGCTGTATAGGCAATAAAAAAAATTATTAGAGGTTGGAATGGGGGGGTGACTCTTTTATCAGAGTTGATACATTCATATTTACAAGTTGGAAAGGACCTCTGAGGGTTTTGAGTCTAACTCTTGACAAAATTCCTAAATTGCTGTGTGGACTCTATGGGGACATTTACTCTCTTTTCCATATGCTGTTCTAAATGCTTAACAGCGGTTAGCTTATTTGATCATTGCAGCAACCATATAGATAGGTGCTATTTTCACTCTTAATTTACATCTGAGGAATTGGGATCAAGGATAGGTTAAGTAACTTGCCCAAAGTCACCCAGCTGGAATATGGTTGAGGTGATCTTCCGAGTCTTCCACTCCTAAGACTTCTCTTTTGTATTCAGTATACTCTGCTGCTCCCAGTGACAAGGAAACTCAGCTCTTCCATTTCTGGATAGTAAGAAGTAGTCTAAAAATCTTCCTTTTACCATGAACTGAAGTCTCTATTCTCTGAATACCTGTCTTTTTGTCTTGGTTCAGGCTTCGAGAGCCATACAGGATTTATTCACTCAATAAACATTTACTAGGTACTTACCATGCCATGAATATTGGGACAGAATAGATCAAGTAAAACCTTCTTCTATAACAGACCTTCAGTTATTTAAAGACAATTATCACTTTTCCACTAAAATGTTGTCAGTCATTCTCAGGATAAACATCACTAATTTATTTGACCGGTCCTCATCCATTGTGATTTTGAGTTCCTTCGTAATCCAGCAGTCATTGGAGGAGGTGGGGGTAGGTGGGAGAGGGCTGTGCATTCACTGAATGGAAGGATCCATCCATTACTGGGCCTCTGGGAAGCAGGCCATGCCTGCCCAAGCAGTAGGCGTGCACTATGACTGCAATAACTCCTGTGCGTATCAGGCATTGTAATAAATACGGACTATGGTTCATGTGGCTAGTAGGATTCACTGGTATATTTTTGAAAGGGTGAGTGTTTTTGTTAGTTTCTTGTCCTGAAAAAACACCTTGGGCCATAATAGGTAGCATCACATTTATTGCCTTGTCTTATTTCTCAAAATAGTCCCAGATTGAATGTGGTTAAATCACATGCACATTTTAAAAGGAAAGCTAAATTTATTTTTGACCATAGGAACATCTCAGGGTATCACTTGACAAGGAAATCACAGTTTTGCAAATATTATATGATACAGAATCATTGAATGCTAGAGTTGGTCAGGGCCTTAAAAAGTCATCTATTTCAGTGCTGATAATTTACCAAGAAAGAACTGAGATTGAGAGTGGTTATATAACTTGCCCAAAGTCACACAGGTAGTAAGTAGCCATGGTGCCACTTGTAACTCAGTAGTTGGAATCCTAGACCAGAACTCTCTATCCTAAAGCAACGTTAAAGGTACTCTTGGTGCCTTGGGACTGGTCTTCATGCATAGCTGATGGTAAGATGCTTCTGCAGCACAGCTCGGAATCTTTCTGCGCAAGCTCAGTGGGCCCTTGTGATTTTTTTTTACATGTAATAGTCTCTTTATTTATTGCAAATAAGCCAGGCAATTAATTCACAGTTAGCAACTTATGGCCTGGAAAATCTCATTACCCAAACCTTACATTATCAACACATCTGTTTAAAAAGAGATGCTTAAAGAAATAGTCTGAATATGCAGATTCCTGATCATCTCCAAAAAGGAGGGAAACACTGAAAGGCAAACTGGGAGGGAGTGTAGGGTTGTACTGAGGCCATGAAAGTCATTGATGTCCACACATAAGGGAATATAAAAAGGGAATTCACATTTACTGAGTATATCTGCATGTGCCGGGCATAATTTGGTTCTTAAGATGTATCAGCTTTGGAGAGAGACAGAAGTGGATTTGAATCCCAATTCCACCGCTCATTATTATGTGATCTTGGATGTGTTTTTAACTGTTCTGAGCCTCAATTTTCTGATCTATAGAAGAAGTCTTTTTGGGGTTGTGATGAGGCTTAAATAAGATGATTGTGAAAAATCTTGGCACAATGTCTGTCATTTTCTAAGCGTTCAATACATGGAGGAGTATTACTCTCCTCTCATTTAATTGTTAGAGCGAGCTTATAAAGTTTGGGGTATCATTCATATTTTTTAGATAATTAAAGTAAGGATCAGAAAGATTAAATAAATTGCCGTAGTCACAGTTAGCAAATACTAGAGGTAGGAATTTTTAACCCAGCCTATCAGATTTTCGATTATACTTTGCCATTCATTAAAACAGTGGGCTCAGGCACTTTGGGAGGGAGAGAGAGCTGTGAGAAATAGAGGTGGACTATTTTGTTTGTCTTCCAACCCTGTCTGTCCTCTGCTTTAGGACTTTCAGGGGGTGAACATGAGAAATAAGCAGAGATGGAACCTGTCCCCTTGGAGAAAACTCAGGATTGAGAAAGCAATCAGGATCTTCCATGTCCTCTTGTCCACACTCTTGGTTCCTAAGTAGAGGAGACATCTAAAGTTTCATGGGGCTTGTTCAAAAAAGCATGAAATGGGTACAGTTTGAGAATGGGAAGACAAACTTTGCCCTTTCACAATTTTCCCAGGGCTGCAACATACCCTAACTCACACCTACACCCATACCCACGTACACACAAACACACACCACACGCACACGAATCCTCAGACACAAATTCTTCAGCAATATACCTGGACCTCTCTAAGTTTCACTTTGCTTGTCTGTCTTCTTCACTGGACTGTGAGCCAGCAAGCATGTATCCCCAGTGAAAATGAAAAAGAGTTCAAGCTGTGTTTGTGGAGGGGGGAAAAGATGAATAAAAACCTAAGTGAAGGGGATCATTTCTCAAGTTAACTATACTTTAGTTAGAATTCTGGTTTATCATCTGACAAACATGAAGAAACTTGGTTCGGGCTGGACATCTGAATCTCCCAGCCTCACCCCCAACAATGGCTTAGGATTTTCTGGTGGGCAGAGGAGGGGTGTGCCTGGGGAAGAACCATCCAGGAGCTCCGTCAGGCTGGGCCTAGCCTCTTGGCCCTGTTGCCGCTATTCCTATAACCCCATAGTAGCTACAGGGAGACAGGATTCAGTGTTGCTTAAAGTGCACAGATGCGCAGGCAGGGAAACAATGTATCTCCGATAGAGGGAGAAGCTGGCTTAGGCATCCAGGGCAGGCACTGCTACCATCTGACACAAGGGGGCGATCTTGCAGCTCTCCCGGGTGAGAGGAGCTCCCATGCGTGACACCCTTTTGCTGCCGCCCACCCTCCTTTTATTCACCCCTCCCCTGGCCTCCATAACTTTTCCCCTCTTCCCTCTTCTTTATTTCTTCCTCATCAACTCCACACAGTCCTTTCTTCATTCTCTATTCATGTTTTAGGCTTCACGCAGCAATGTCTATGTTTTAACAGGCTCTTCCCTCCCAGAGGGATGAAACTGACCCTTGTGCATTCAGAATGACCAGCTAGGTGCTGTCCTAAAATGTGGGCTGCCCAAAACTGCAGGTGGCTGGTGCCTAGCAGCTGCCTAGACAAGTGGCATCTGGTAGAAGGGGAGGGAAGGCTGCCAAGGCCTCTGCAAGTGTGTTGTCTAGCCTGGAAGCCATCACCTTTTGAACTATATGAATAAGAAAGAGTCTTGGGAAGGGGAAACAATGGCTGTAAAATCAGGTGGCTAAAATATAACGGAGGAGTGCAGAACAGTACATTGGGATACCAGTCTCTGCTCCAGGAAATGACTTGGCTACTGCAAAGGAGCCCCTCTCTGTCTAGTGTTGGGTTTGCCCATTGGCTTTTCCGCAGGTGGAAGTGGAGCCATGGTCAAGGGATGTGTCCTCAAGACGATGCTGGTCAGAATTATGTCATCGTAGAATTTTGTACATCTTTCTGTCTCTCTCTCTTCGATCCTCTCACTTCTTTCTCACCTTTCTTTTACCTTGTTTTCTTGCCCATGATCCCTTCAAAACACATTTAGTTTTTGGGTTTTTTTTAAATGTGAAGAACATGTTTGACCCATTCAATTTCATTTCACTACAGAGTGGCGTTCCTGAGGGTTTTGATGGAGCAGTTGATATAATGAATCTTGACTTTGGTAGGACTGTTATTCTGTCTTCATAAAATGCTACTCAATAAACCAATCTGTAGATTATAGCTCTGTTAGGAGTGTTTACCACTGTTGGAAAGAAGCTTCATAAAGAATTGTCATCAGCTGGGTTATTACCAACATTATAGGTCATAGATCTCCATTTTAAAAAATAAACACTGATTTTTATAATTCTAAAAGTAACATATATTCACTGTAGAAAATTTGGCATATGGAAATTTATTAATTAAACTTTTTATTTGGCTAACAATTGAGCACCTATTTCATGGCAGACTAAATAAATAAAATCAAGTATAATTATACCAACCAGAAATGGTCATTGTTAACATATTGGTATTTTATTCTATTCTGGGAAACATATATATATATATATATGTTAATGACATATATGTATATATGTTAATGACATTTTATAAGTAATTTTCTATCCTGATTTTTTCAGTTCCTGACTTTTCCAGAAATTATCTCGTAATTGCATAATGGTAACATAATTTCAATTTAGCATTATATGACCTTTGTCTCAAATCATAAGGAAAATCTTGGAGAATGTGATTTTTAAAGATGCTGCAGAAGCTATATTTGCCAGCTATTGCCTCAGTAATGTTGTTAACAAGCCACCCGAAAATGTAGTGCATTCTAACAAGCAGTATTTAAATTCTGTGCTCATAGATCTGTGGATAAGCTGGAGGGGCTCTGTTCCAAGCTATGAAATGGCTGGCCATAGCCACAGGTTTCAAGTTAGGTTCAGGTCTGCTCTTTGGCCACTGCATTTTCCTTGGACCAGAAGCTACCCAGAGAATATTCTGCTCTTGGCAAATGGTAGGAGTACAAGAGGGAACATGGAAGAGGTCTCAGGAGAGACTTAGTCTGCATTTCATGCATTGTTACTTCTGTCCGTGTTCTCCTGGCTAGAGCAAGTCAGGTGGCCAAGCCCAGCATCAGGTAGGTTAATACCCTGTACCCACACTAGAGGAAGGTGCTGCAAAATCATACACAAAGGGTATGAGTATATAATTCAAAAACAGGGAAGGTGCTTAGAATTATGAACAGTGATTCAGTCTACCATAGTAGACTACTTGATTTTTTGTTGTCATTAATGACCATCGGTTGCTCAAAGCAGACCAGTTATTGACCCTTTCTGTTAACCTCTAATATGTCCCAATATTAATTGATACCGTGAGACCCTTTTTCAACCCACATGGGGTTTAGAGGACATGAAAGCATTCTTCACTGCTCCATTTTCTGCTTTGTGGTTCTATTTAAATAATACATCTTCTCTTTGATACTTAAATTCTTCATATCTCTAGGAGTCTGATTTCTTGCTTCACACAAGTCTCCTAGACCAGATCGGAGACTAGCTCTGATTTTAATGGAGAGAATGCTAATGACCATTATTTCAGAAGGGCTTGAAGTAATGAAGCCTAAGACCTAGGAGGGTCAGTTCCAGAAAATCATTGGCTTCAGAATCTAGAGATGAAGCAGAAAGACTTGATACCCAGTTTGAGGGTTGTTCTACAAACATAATGGAGGGAGGTCAGGAAAGCCAGTGGGGCAAGGCTCCCTGACACTTGGCTTCTCTAGGAGCAGGAAGGAATAACTGAGTCCAGTTTTTTGTTTCTTAAAATTCAGAATCACTGAAATCCACTCCCGTAGTCTGTACTGATTTACTCTTCAAGTCTGGAATTCTTTTCTTACTTAAGGTTTTATCAGGGCTTTGAGGAATGTGCACTGCTTAGCATTCTGGTATTTAGGCTTTATTATTTTCTTTTATTTTTCATTTTTTTGGTTCTACTTGCTTTGTGACACTTGGGGTCCCGGTTCTCCACTGATGGACCTCTTAATTTTGTTTCTTTTGTATCTGTACTTCTGCTTTTAGTTCATGTTTATTTTTTGAAATACACACTATTTTCCAAATTAGATAACACGTTCTTAGAAGGCTAGGACCATGACTGCCCCACTATTTTTCTACCTGGTGTGTGGCATATAGAATGTGATCCACACATCCTGGTCAGTGGTGATAGGTTTGAGGTACTGGTATCCTCCCTCATTTCATCCAAAGACTTGACAAATCTTTTTCTCACCCGTACTTTATCCCTCCCGTACAGATTTACTTGCTTTAAACTTAAATTTAATTCTTAACATCTAAAAATTTCCTGCAAGAAATCTAGTTTATTGTAGTCATTTTGAAGATAATTTTCTCAGGAAGGAAGGTGACCATCTGAGCAGAGTTTGCCAGTGTCAAGGAATCAGTGCTAAAAAAGTCAATTTAGAGTGGTCAAAAGTAACAAAGAGAAAAATTAAATTGATTAGGTTTAATAACTCATATTCTCTCCCAAAGAGAAAATGTTCCTGGCCAGAATTTTGTCAGGAGCTTGTTGCCCTGAGCCAGCTATATTGCATGAGAACTTGGTGACTGAGTGTGCAGGAAAGGAGAAATTGATTTAGAGAGATTCTGTGGTGGGAGGGATATTGTGTAAGGCTAATATTATAGAATGTTAGCAGAAAACCATCTATTACCACTGTGGTTTACTACCATTCAGCAAATATTTATCGAGACCCTATCATGTGACCAGCACTTCAATAAGAACAAAGGACACAAAGGGTGAGATGGATCAGATGTGAGGCCCATTCAACCAAGATCTCATTCTCACTGTTGCATGAATTACCTTATTTAAGATACAAGATTAATTGGAGGGGGAAGAGAATAGGTCTAAACATCAGTCAGAAGAGAACTTCAATTTCTCTACTACCAGATACAGTGGGTGTGGTAAGACTTTTCTGTAAAGAGGCAGAGAAACTTCTGTTAGGATTGGATCAGGGTTTCAGTGTGAAAAAATCCAGGTTAAAAGAGAGCCAAATGCACATATCAGCATCTGCAAAGATCAGCACGCACACACATACAAACACACACACACATTCACTCACTCACCTTCCAGCTTACTCGTACTTGTGTCTGCCATTCTTTGAGTAATAACATAATCAGTTTTAGGTGCAAGATCAAAATAAAGTCATCTTATCCAAAGTGCCAGAATTTCAAAGACGTATAATGTTATACAGAAGAAAGCTCTTGCATACTGTGCTATTCTTCACACTGTAATTTTAAATGGTATTCATTCAAATATTAGTACTGACCAAGTTCCAGATGCCATGCTAGCCCTTGGGGGCTATGATGGTAGGCAAAAAAATGACCCATCCATGGCCCCATGAAGTTTACAACCTAGTGACAGGAGAAAGACATTTACCAAATATTCAACTAAACATGCAGTTTCAAACTTTGCTAAATTTGAAAAATATGGAGAACTAGCCCTAGTTGGGGGAATGAAGGAAAAAAATTCTTGAGGGAGTGATTCTGGTGCTGACATTTGAAGGATAAACAGGAGGTAACCAGGCAAGGGTGGATGTAGTCTTCCAGGCAAAAACTTGCTCCAAAGCCCAAGGGGCAAGCGAGAGTCCGAGAAACAGAAGGTAGGTCAGTGAGGGTGGAGCACGGAGGGGGAAGTGGAGCTTGGTCATGCAGTCCTCTGCTGGTAGCTTACGGGCTGATTTAGAATTTATCCTAAAGACAGTGGTGAACTGTTGAACAGCTATACACAGGGTAGTAACGTGACCAGATTTATTTTTTAAAGATCACTTTGGCTAGAGGATGGAGAGTGGATTGGAGCAGGAAAAGAATAGAGGCTAGAATACTAGTTCTCTAGGAAAGAGTTGATGGTGGATGAGGTTTGGACAAGGGCAGTGGCTATGGAAGTGAAGGGAAGTAGAATTTGAGATATATTTAGAAGGTCCTATATTTATAGCACTTGAGATGTCAGAGGAAAAAAATCAGGACTTAGTAAGGAGAGACTTTGATTCAAAACAATTATTATGAGGGAAGTTAAAAAAAGGAACAATTGCAACAAGGAGAATGCTGGGACAATAAGGTCTGTAAGCATCTCAAGATCCAGCAGAAACCTTTGATGGGCTGGAGGAGGAGGTGAACAGAGATAAGCAGAATCTTTGAAGTGAGGGAAGCCGGACAACCAGGGTGGAATAACCACTGGGGGCTGAAAGGAAAAGGGTCTCACTTTGGTTGGCTGATTCCCAGGAGGAACTGGGAAGGGGGCATGTTCCACTGTTTGTGTGTGCCCAGGTTTGGGGGCAGAGTTCAGAGACATGTGGGAATAACCAAAGTTTGGTTAAGACAAAGCAGAAGGTAAGAAACAAGCAATTGTGAATATGTGATTAGAGGATAGATAATTCACCATGATCTAAAAGACGACTTCACAGGAGGCAAGCAGGGGAGGTAGAATCTTCTCAGTGGGTCACTCAGTCCTTGGTCGCCTCTCTCTAGGGGACAATCGATATCTTTAGCTCAGATTAGGGCTTTGTATTAACATTAGGGGTTGCAAAGTTTGCTCACACCCTTGAGTTCATTTACCTTCACAGCATTCAGAGAAGGCTGTTAGAGTTCGATGAGTTAGATTAGCAGTTGCTTTTCCAGTCTTCTTTTATGTATGAGGAAAACATAGTCTAGAGAGGGAAACTGACTTAGCCAAGACATCACCATTAGATAGAAAACTGTGACCAGATAGCAAGACTTCCTGCTTCCAGTCTGGGAATGATCCCTCTTCACATGGCTGCTTCCCATCTGAGATTTCTCGTGACACTTCACTGTCACATTGTGCATTCCTGCACAGAGCACACGGAGATGCTTTCCCCCCTCCCCAAGCCCTACAGTGCTACACGCACAGATATTTACCATGTACACATGCATATCCATGTATCTTATTCTGAAGGCTGCCAGACATCAATTTGAAATTTGATCTAATTGCTTCCTTGAGTTTTCAGTGTCCATCATCCTGCTCCATCTTACACTTAGCTTGACCATCCTGGGGTTCAAGATACAGTTGAAAGAAAGCACGGTGTGGCAGATAGACTGTAGAATTTGGGGGAAGGCAAAATTTAGTTGGAAGTGTAAGTCTGCCATTCGGTAGCTATGTCATTTAGGTAAAATTTCTCTTCTCTGAGCCTTTTTTCCTTCATAGGGTTGGGTAATGATAATTGTCTCACTTGATTCTTGCAACTATTAGGTGGGGGTATAATAATATTAGCCACCATTTTATTGGGTACGCACTATGTGCCAGGCATTGTGCAAAGTGTTTTATGGACTTTATCTCATTTAATCCTTGTGTCATAACCCAGTGAAGTGGGTAGTAATGTTAACCCCCACTTTGAAATGCTTGAGAGTTCCCAACTCTGATAGTAATAATGGCTACTGCGTATACAGTCACTTATTCACACATTTTTTAATTCACTTATTATTACTAAGCACCTACTCTGTTCCAGGCATTCTTCTGGGCACTAAGGACACAGAGAAAAAACTGACAAAACTTTTTGCTCCCGCAGAGCTTACAATGCAGTGGAGAAAATTGAAAATAAGCAGAATACATTAAACATATATATATATATAGCTTGTCATATCAATGCTCTGGAGAAAAGTAAAGCAGGGAAAGGGGGTGAGGAAGTGCTGGGATATTGCTGTGTGTGTGTAAGGGGGAGGTCATGAGTGTGCCCATTCATTGGACGTATATTTTATCGTTTCAGAAAAGAGTGCCTGGTAGACTACAGGAACTGTTCAGCTAATTTGCTTTTTAGCAATTTTAGCAGTTGGTAGATCCTCCTTTCTTGCCTTCTCCCTCCTTCCTTCCCTTCATCCCTTAATGCATTAAACATCTGTGATATTGGCTACATTAGTTGCTGGGGGTGGAAAGATGAATGTTTCTTTTATCCGCCTATCCTTCTATCTCTTTAATGCCCAGTTTGTTCTGCAAAGTATTAAGACACACAAGAACGAATAGGAATACTCGTGTGTTTTGATGGCCCTTGCTTGGGCCACGTAGATCTGCTGGAGTGGTTTGGGATCTGGAAGCTGAACTGTCCTGTCGGTACTCAGGGATCTCAGCAATGTTCCCAAGTGCACTGTAGGAAATTCTGATAGAATTTAAGGTGCCCTAGCCTGCACCCCTGGGATGAGTCATAAAAATCTGCTCAGTGCATTAAGGGGCTTCCCAGCAGGGCTTCCCCAGCCTGTGCTCTTTGCAAAGTGGTGGATGCCCTCGTTCATGCTGTGGCAGGTGCTTGAGCTGTGAGCTGCAGCTGCACCTGCACACAAGGAGAGCTTTGCTGCCCAACACCAACCACCCCAACCTCCAGGTAGGAGAGCGAAAGAATTTACGAGGACGCAGCAGAAAAAGAGGGTAGAGATGGAAACTGTTTCCAATTAATTTCAGATATCCAGTCTTAGCTCTGAACGACAGCTGCAGGTTTAATCACTGAAACACTTTCCATTCAAGAGCAGCGTGTGTCCCGTGAGGAAGGCACTGTTATCCAGCAGTTAAGTCCTTGGAAGCTGCTTAGGGGCTGGCAGGCCCTCTGCAGGGGGAGGGGAGGAGGCTTCTCTCTGTGGCCATGATCTGGGTGTAGCAGGCACCCCCTGCCTGCCATCCTCCCACCCTGTCCCAGCAGTCCCTGAGGATCGCTGTGGTACGTCTGTCACTGAGGGGGGTGCGGGGTAACAACCTGCACAGGGGAATATACTGGGGCCACAAAACGCCATGCCTCAGTGTTGGGCTACAGAAGCTAATAGACTTGTTGATTTTTCAGGTTTAGGGACTCAGGAGGGAATTGTCCTTTTCCGTCTGTCACCAGCATCACCACACCAGGAACAGCAACTGCAACCACCACACACGCCAACAGCTTCAGTAGCTAATGCTTGTGCAGCACTTCCTAACTCCCAAAACAGTCATGCCTTTATTCAGTTACTACTTACTGGGCATCTACTATGTGCCATACTTTGTGCTAAGCACTGAGGATAAAGCAGATTTAAGGCAGGTGTCGTGTGTCCCCTTAGGGAGATGAAAAGCTAGTGGAAAAGATTAAACAAAGCATCTGATGAGTCCAAATCTGGTCCCCTAAAGATGTCAGCTCACCTGTTTGAGGAATGAGGCTCATCATTGTTCCCTCACTCCCAGCCCAGACGGAGAACGTCAGCTGATGTGAAAGCTTCATTCCTCCCTCCTCCCATTCACCCCTCACACCCCACCCTAAGGCACGTGGTGTCTGTCCTTGGCTTCCATCTGGGTGTTGCTGCCCATCACTTTGAGAAACCAGGGGCACTTGCCAGAAAGCTCTCTGTCTTCAGCCACAAGACCTTCTTCCATTCTATTTGTGGCCCCGGCCTATTCTAGGGAAAAGTTATAAGTATGGAGAGAGAGGCTGGAAAGAGACAGGTTAAAAGAAACACTCCCTGCCTTGTTCTTTCACCTCCCTTATGGTTTTCTCCTTCATTGTCTTCTGTTTGTTCTATTTTATAATTTTTTTTCATTTTAACATGATGGGTGGGCTCTTAAACCAGAGTCAGAAGCAAACAGGCCTCAGCTCAGGGGAATAACAAAGCCCATGGAAGAAGGAGCTGTGAGCAAAGCCCAGGCCAGGTGGAACCTGCGTTGACCATAGAGCGCTCATGTGGGCCTGTGGAGAAAACCAGAACACTGCAGTCACGAAGGGGAAGCCCTGGCGACGGTGCATACAGATTAGAATTAAGATGTGCAGTAGTGGCAGCACCGTGATGTGCTCGTTATGCTTTCCTCATCCGTCTTGCAGAGCCTGTCTGCGAACGCCAGGTCTCCACTCCCTGCCCCAGATCCCATTCCCAGTCCTACATTCTCCATCACACATTCTCACCTCTTTCCATTCAAGTCTGAATTAACACTATAGGTGTTGCTCTTTTTCATCCTTTTCCCTCTATCATGACCAAGGTCCCATGTCAATTAGGAATGCCTCCAGCTAAAAGTGGGGGAATAATCTGTGAATAGTAGCTTAGACAAATAGGGATACTTTCTTCTTACATATCAAGAAGTTGAGAGGTAGGCAGTTCAGGACTGGTAACCCAGCCCAACAATACCATTAGGAAATATATTCTGTTTTTTGCTCTACCATCCAGAGCATGTTGGCTTCTATCCTCAAGTTTCCTACCTCATGGTTGCAATATGGCTTCTGCCCGTACAGGCATCACACCCTCATTCCAGGCTGGAGGAGGAGGGAAGGACAAAGACCTTTGTTCTCCGCAGAGGCTTTGATAGTCCTTCATAGAAAACTCTTATATCTTAGGAGCCCACATGCCCATCCTAAGATCAATCATTGGAGGAAGGCATACACTTACCATGCCTGGTTTGAACCAACCATGTTTCATCTTCTGTAGGTGGGGTAGAGGCCTACTTTCCCTGAGGACAAGGGCTCTCTAACCCTACCTTAACAAACCAGGGTTCTGTTTTTCAAGGAAGAAGCAGAAGCAATGGCTGCTGGTAAGTCATGAGCCATGGCTGCCACTCCTCTCCTTTTGGTTAGATTTGGTGCCCTGGAGTCGTTTAATTTGGGGTGGATGTGGGAGGGGGGTGTCTTTTTATGCAAATATTTTTAATGTCCCAAAGAAGCCCATGTACAATTTCTGACAGTCCATTCCACTTTCAAATACTCTGAGCTGTGCCTTAGTCTCTGGACTAGCATTCTAGTTTTAGAAGGTTTTCCAGGCTTGCTTTTCTAATAGAAACCATTTGGGGCCAGGCGCGGTGGCTCACGCCTGTAATCCTAGCACTGTGGGAGGCCGAGGCTGGTGGATCGCTCGAGGTCAGGAGTTCGAGACCAGCCTCAGCCAGAGCGAGACCCCATCTCTACTAAAAATAGAAAGAAATTATCTGGTCAACTAAAATATATATATAGAAAAAATTAGCCGGGCATGGTGGTGCATGCCTGTAGTCCCAGCTACTTGGGAGGCTGAGGCAGTAGGATCACTTAAGCCCAGGAGTTTGAGGTTGCTGTGAGCTAGGCTGACACCACGGCACTCACTCTAGCCCGGGCAACACAGCAAGACTCTGTCTCAAAAAAAAAACAAAAAAACCATTTGGTTTTGTGGCCATGTTTGGAATGTGACATTGCTCTTTATTTAAATTGATTCCGCTTGCCTGAATGAACATCAGTTGATGTCTTGGGGCTTAAGAACCCAGACTATCCTTCATTCTTTTCTTCTAACAGGTAGCGATAAAGCACTTGTTACCTTGTCTTTTTTTTCCCTACCACGGCATTTCTCAACCTACTATTTTTCCATCCTGTCAACTAGTAGTAAAATTCTTCCAAAAGATACCCCAGTTCATCACCAAGGATAACGTGCTTACTTTCAGTGTATAGCAGAGCTCTTTAATTTGCAAGGCATTTGTATATATATATTAATCATGAATCCTATACTGTTGCCCTCAACATCTCTCTGTCTTCCATATAGAGCCCCTGTGAAACATTTCTGCTGGCACCTAGTGTTCTCCTCATGGATGATGAGGGTGGCACGTCGGCTTTCAGAAACCCCAAAGTCAAAATATACAGCTCAATTTTGTAAGCTCTTGTGCCCTAATTATCTGTGATAATCACCTTCCTTGAGACTATATCTTACATCTTAATTTATATTCTTCCTGGTTGAGACATTTTTTGTTCCCTTTTGGTTAGCTCTAACATTTTAATTTTATACATTTTTAATAAATACCTGAAATCTTGTGTTGGATAAAACTGTTTATTTAAAAGAAAATAACTCTGGGCAGTGGGCTTTGTTGTCCTTATTTTAAATATGAGGATACCAGGGAATCTTAAAGGTTAAAGTCTGGGGTGGCAAAGATGTTCTTCTGCCAGGTGTCCACTCCAGCTGATTGGCAGATTTCAGCCTGGAGTGCTGTGGAAAGAAACATCCAGAATCTCTGTCCTTTCCTGGGATGCAGACTATAGTTTTTAATTAGTAATGGCTGTTGTAGGTTTCATGGCAAGAGGAGAAGGATGCCATATCTTCTAAGCATGCAATTTCCCCCCAAGAAATCCAAGAAACCTCATTTTACATCCATGCTGAAGAGTTCTAGAGCAGAATTCCTCTTACCCCTCCCTGTCCCTCTCTCCCTCTCTACTCTAACAAGAAGTGGGACAATATGATGGAAGCAAAGAAGGGAGTGAACGCTTCACCTCAATGGAAAGGCATCTACATTTTTTTTGGTTTGGAAGCCAGAGAAGCAGAAAGTGAAAAGCTGACCAGCATTGCAAGGCAGTAAAATAAATACGTAAAGTGCAAATGATTATAGATTCTCAAAGCCTCAGCTTCTTTTTTTTTTTCTTTCAAAAAACCACTTTATTAAGCTATGACTGACATACAAAAAGCTGTACATACTTAATGCATACAACTTGATGAGTTTGGAGATGAGGATATGCCTGTGAAACCATCACCACAGTCTCTGTACTATGAACATATCCATCACCTCCAAAAATTTCCTCCCATATTCTTATTATTTTTCTTTTGTGATAAGAGTGTTTAACATAAGATACACTCTCTTAGCAAAATGTTAAGTATATAATACAGTGTTGTTAACTTCAGACTCCATGCTGTGCAGTAGCTGTCTAGGACTTGACTTGTATAACTGAAACTTTGTACCCTTTGACTCAGCTTCTTTTTCTGAAAAACAGGTTAGATGCTAATTTCTCTACTCTGTCCATGGAAGGTATCACTGATGTAGGGGAAGATGATCTTCCCAAAGCCTTTCTGCCCTATCTCGTGTTCGAACTGTAGAAATTTGTGTGAATTGGACCAGTGTGAAGCCCTGCATGTTGGTGTTCTTGAACCCTTGTCTTGAACTCTACAGAGACCCACGTTGTCCCTGGATGTGGTGCAGCCTCATTTCAACAAATCAAGTTATCAGCAGGGCTAGTTGTTTCCTCGTGTCACTCTCTGAGAATTGTCTTTCTTAGTTGGCTTTCCTACAAGAACTGATGGCATCTGGCGACTGTTTACTTCCAAATCTTCATCTAGAATGTTGCAAGAATGTCTGAAAGCACAACATTTTTGGACAGCCCAAGATGCCACGGGAGAAAACACACACACGAGCCCACATGCTTTCTCCAGTTCTTGGCTCTGAAGACAGTCATATGGCAGTCACGCCACAGCCCAATAAATTGTTTCACATCAGGTTTTGGCAGTGTCACTATTTGCCCCCAAGAGCTTACATTAGGCACTAAATAATAATAATGAGGAAATTCAATTAAGAACTTTTCTGAAGCTAGAGAAGGTAATAATTATAAATAAGAAAGGGAATAAGCTGTATCACCTGCTGCACATATGTTGTATATATAGCTTGTTTTGCTTAAACATTAGCTAAGCAACATTAAATTTAAAGGGTGTTTCCATTAGCTAAAGGTATATAATGAGTGATATAGAGTGATTATTGCAACTTTGACCAGCTTTTCCGTGTGGGGTAAGAGAAAATCTGGCCAGATGTGGCTGGTATGTTGATCACAAATTCCTAATGTCCGTCAAGAGTGGAATTATGGCTTTATAATGAAAGCCTGTCTTTGGCTGTGTAATACTATTCTTATTCCATTTTGCAGGTAATGAAAGTTTATAGGCAAATGAAAGTTTAAGCTTCTCTTTATAATAATTTATCACAGGAGCTGCCTGCAAGTAGACTCTGAGAATAAGAATACTCTTCTGTTAGCTATAACTCCTTAAATTTCTATTTCTTGCAAATAAACAATTTAGTTAAATAAACTCAAGAAACCATTATTAACAAATTCATTACTTAAAGTCTAATATCCCTTTATTATCAATCATAATCACTTCTTTATTTGAACTGAGCTTTATTTAGTTTGTTGCCTCCATTGTATTCTGAGAGAGAAGGAGAAATCTCCTGTCTGATTTATGCAGGAAAGTGTGATTTTAAAAGCATGGGTTAAAAGATCAAAGTCAAAAGGATTTGGCTATAAACCCCAGCTTTCTCATTAACCAGAATGGTGACTTTCATAAATGAGTATTGCCTCTCAAAGCCTCAGTTTCTTTCTCTGAAAATTAGGTTAGATGCCAGTTTGTCTACTCCATTCATAGCAGTTATCACTAACACAGGGAAGATGATCTTCCCCTAGCCTTTCTGTCCTATCTAGTGTTCCAATTAGTGTAAAGTCCTTGAAAGTTGGTGTGAATGTGATTAGTATTCTACCACAAGTCTGTTATGTCTTGCTATCCATTCATCCTCCTGGGTGATGTCCTCCAATCACAGGAAGCCAACTTTTGTCTATCTGGCCGACTCCAAATTCTATTCCTATAGCCCATAGCTTCTCACCAGCCTCAGACACACATAGTAACTGATTGCCTGGCATTTCTAACTAGAGATTTCACAATCAACTCAAAATCCTCATGCCCAAAAGAGAACTCTTATCACATATTAAGGCATCAAAATTAGATATCTGGGAAACATTCTCAGCTTAACATAGTCTCTTAAGACTAGAGCACAAAGCACAGGCATGGAGGAGAAAGGAGATAAAAGTGAGAGAGAATGGACAGGATTGTGAAGGACCTTGTACTCCAAGTAGGAAATGCTAATCTTCATTCCGAAGGCAATGGAGGGATCCTTCCACAGAAGGCTTCTTAGCAAGGGTGTAATGTGGTCAGCTTTAAGTCTTGTTGAGATTGCTCTGAGGATCACACAGGGGTGGAGTGAAGAGAACTTTACCGAATCCAGGCAAAGGAAGCGGAAAGCTATTGCGATAAGCCCAGCATTTGAAGAGAACACTCCATCATGAGCAATGAAATCCTGGTGGGTTTAGCCCTAAACCTCAGAGTTGGGAGGGCCTTTTACATAAACTAGTAAAATTTTCCTTTGCAGACAAAGTAACAATTACCCCAGAAGTTTCTCATCTTGACCAAGGTCACTGAGCCAGCAGATGGCAAACCCCAGACTGGCATCCTGCAGTCCTGAGATACAGTTTTATGGGTTTGCCTTGGAGAAAAAGAGAATTTCAATTGTCCATGCTTCATATATTTTTATGTGGCAACTTCCTTGAAAGGGAACAAATGTTGAAGGGCTTTGTTTGGCAATATCATTCCCATTTTATGGATGTGAGTTTTTTAGACTTGAGGAGACTGTGACTTTTCTAGTCATGTAATAAACTAGTGGCAAAGCTGTTATTTAATGAACTCAATCTCAAGATCAACTCCCACACGTATTCCAAGCCACTACACTGAAGGAAGTCCCCTCTGTAGGGTGGTTTCTGTTCTTGTACGCTGCTATGACTGCACAGTTTGAATGAGGGTACCACACAGAGAAACTGAAGTGTCAACTAGGAAAGGCCAACAGCCGGGGCACGTAGGAGGCCCACGGGTTGCCTTCCCACGGTAACTTCGTGGTTTCAGCCTGGCCAGCAACCTTGCAGAGTCAGAATCCTGGTTCTGACTGTCAGCACAGCAAAGGTGACTTCACCTTCCAGGCCTGTACCCAACATTGGTCGAGCTCCAAGACACTGATGTATAAAATTATAGCATCAGTTTACTGACGTACAATAAGACATAAACTCTCAGGAGACCTGCACTCTGCTGTCAGCCTGACTTGCACTTTTCCTTTTTGTAGAGAAGCTAAATTATAATCAGAAAGTTGCTTTGGGCTGGGCGTGGTGGCTCACGCCTGTAATCCTAGCACTCTGGGAGGTCGAGGTGGGCGGATTGTTTGAGCTCAGGAATTGGAGACTAGCCTGAGCAAGAGTGAGACCCTGTCTCTACTAAAAAAATAGAAAGAAATTATCTGGCCAACTAAAATATATATAGCAAAAATTAGCCGGGCATGGTGGCACATGCCTGTAGTCCCAGCTACTCGGGAGGCTGAGGCAGGAGGATTGCTTGAGCCCAGGAGTTTGAGGTTGCTGTGAGCTGGACTGATGCCACCACACTCTAGCCAGGGCAAAAGAGCGAGGCTCTGTCTCAAAAAAAAAAAAAGAAAGTTGCTGTGCTGAGCTTGGAATCAGCAAAAAAGAAAAAGAGTTTAGGTCGTCTTGAGTGGTTTTCCTCATCTGTGATAGCTTGTAGTTGCTGTCCACCCTTTATACGGAGCCCCGTCAATAGCACCGGGATATGAAGTCTTGCTGGCCCAGCTGCGGTGGCCTGCAGAGGCAAAGCCCATCAGAGCCTGCTCTGCTCACCTCTCCCTCTCCCTCCACTTTCCTTGGTCAACCAACCCCCTTTCTGATTGACACCACATTTTTAAAGATATATTAGTGCTCTCCTTAATATTATCACAGAGTTTATTAGACTGGGAGTCATTCTATTTCTTTGATCTCCTTGGTCTTTTCCTGCATTGAACCTTTGTGTGCTAATTTATAGTTATCTTCTCACAAGACAGTTGATTTCCATTATATCTATGTTTTCCAGGGTTCCTCTGCTTTTCTCTCTTTCTGGACTGTATAGGGCCTGATGCCAGGCACAGTTTATTTGTTTTATTTTATATGTTGAAAAGATCAGTTTTTCCATCTTTATTCTAGATGTTTATTCTCATCCAGTATGAGAGGGGCACTTGGTGGCTCCTTTTCGTACCTCAACAACTGATCTTCTTTTGTTTTGGTGAAAACATATTTATGTTCCAAAAATGTGTGTCTTAAAGTGAAAATAACAGGAGTTATTGAGTCAATCAGAACTGGATTCAAATCAAATTTCCAAGATTTCTTTAACCTCTGTGAACATCACTCTTCTCCCTGTGAAGTAAGGATTACTGTCACCAAAACCATGCGGATTATAAGGCTTAAGCAAGATAAAATGCACTAATTTGTTTAACACACACAGTAAGAACTCATTAAATGCTAGTTTATTTCTATTTAAACTAGGATACTGATATAGGAGGCAGAGATTAAACACATTCTGGTAAAGCAGCGGTGTTGGTGGCTCTGATTCTGATAGTGCAAACCATCAGCCACGGCATGTTAAAGAAAATGAACGGATACCCAAGGCTCATTAGAGTAAAAGGCTGCTAATGTCCTGTAAGCCGTTAGCAGATTTTTGCCCACATTTGTGAAGGTTGATTTCTAATCAGGTCAGAAATGACATAGGTTGGTGGCATCATCTCTGAGTCACAGCATTCCCAGGAGACTCAGTCATATCACGTTGGCTTGCTCTAAGTGAGGACACAGAGACCTTTACAAATTTCACAAAGGCATGCTCTTTCCCCGGGGTGTGTAACTCTATGTGTTGACCTTTAGTAGGGTACGTTCTTATAATGGAGCTACTCTGGGAACAAAACCTCCCTACTTTGTTAACCTCGGGAAGATAGCACTGTTTGTCGATTTTACAAGCCCACGCTGGGTGTCTTGATATGTCAAAATGGAAGTTCCTGAGCACAAAAGAAACTCATAACACTTTAACCCAGCGGTCCCCAACATTTTTGGCACCAGGACCGGTTTCATGGAAGGTAATTTTTCTATTTACCAGTGGTGGTGGTGGTGGGGATTAGATTCTCATAAGGATCATACAGCCTAGATCCTTCACATGCACAGTTTACGGTAGCGTTCCCGCTCCTATGAGAACCTAATGCCACTGCTGGCCTGACAGGAGGCGGAGCTCAGGCAGTGATGAGAGTGATGGGGAGTGACTGTGATTACAGATGAAGCTTTGCTCCCTTGCCCACAGCTCACCTCCTGCCATGGAGCCCAGTTCCTAACAGGTACTGGTTCATGGCCCAGGGTTTGGGGACCACAGCCCTAAGCAATTGTATCTGATAACCTTATCTGAAAGAGAACTAGGGAAGTCCTCTCCATTTAAGGAAAGTGGGAAGTGTGAGCTAAATAGGACTGTCTGTAGGAGAGATGCCCGATTGCCCACTTTCGCTTGTGCAGAGTGTTGCACACCACCGCCTCAGGGGCTTAGCTAGAAAGGGGACGGGGAACACATTCTCCAGGAGTAGTGGCTTTGCAACAGGTTTTTCAAGTAAAGCGTTGACAAAATTGTTGTAAAGACTATGATGAAAGGGCGATTGAGGAAGAGCTGTGAAAGCCAGATCTTCACATTTACATAAAATCAGGCAAATGCCTGCCCTGGTCTGAGTCATGATCCCCGGTGGTTAAAATCCGGTTATGCCTCTGCTTCTGAGGAGTTAGCTTAGTGGCCAGAGCAGGTGTGAACAGCCCTGTTTTAGAGAGGAGGAAAGCTGGGTGCCAGGACGTTAAGTTAGTTGCCAAGACCCCAAAACTCATAAATGGCAGAGCCAGGACTAGGGGTTGAAAGTCCAGTGTTTCACACTGCCCGACACTGCCGCCGTGGCCAGTGCTGTGTGTGAACTTCAGGGACCAGCAGACTCCAGCTGAAATCCTCATGCAAATGTGGTGTAGGGCTCACAGATCTACTCCTTATGAGGATTAAATAAAGTAATATGTGTAAGAGGGGTGTTTAATAATTGTTAGTTCCTTTGTCCTTCCCATTTCTCACCAAGGAAACCAGGTGCAATGAGCTTTAGTGATCTGCTAAGGCCACGAGACTGTATATAGTAAAAGGGAAGAGCAAGGATTCAACCAGATTATTCTGCCCCCAATTTCATGTGCTTTGGTGGTATTAACAGAACCCTGTTCAAGAGTTTTTCTTACTTTGTTCTCGGAGAAGTTGATTTTCTTTTTTCTAATAATCCCTCCCTATTTGAACTCAGAACGCTCTCCTTCTCTCGGTCCCGTCTGCTTTTTTTTTTTTTTTTTGTTCGATGAGTTCTGTAGAATATGGCATTGCATTCCAGCTTAATCATAATTTTGGAAGCTGCTTTACTTTCCATGTGATAACCATCATTTTAGCTGCAACTTCTCAGAGATCCAAAACTCACTCTTCTTACATGATCAGCTTCTATTTAAGTTGCAGACTGTGTCCCCTCTGCTTAAAGACCTTTTCTGCCTCGTTTTGCTTCCTTCCTTATCCATGTCTGTCTCTTCTCCCTGTGCCTTGATCTAAGGCTTTTGTGCATTATGGGACTTTCTCCAAGTCCATTTTGCAGTCAGTGACTCATGTGAGATAAATGCACTTATTTAAGCTCTTTTCATTTTACATAGAAGAGAGCCCCTGGGTAGCAGTGAAATGATGAGGGAAGGCACCTGCTCTGGGGAAGATGTGGGTGGGAGGGGTGTTATGCCTCTTGCCTTCTCTTCTTTTTCACTCTTTCCAATTCGATTCCATATAACAAATATTTACTGAGCATCTCTCTCTGCTGGGTGCTGAGCCAGGTGCGGGGGTATCTAACTGGGTAAGACACAGCCCCGTTCTCTGCAGAGCTTGCACGACACTGTCACCACAAAGACAGCACAGGGTTCCAGGTCCAGTCAGCCTGTGTTTACAGTGAGAAACGAAGGCTGGGTAGGAGACAGCCATGGGACAAGGATAGGACAAAGGGAGCATTCAGGGCAAAGAGAATATTATGTTCAAAATCCCAAAGCCAAAAGAGGGCACGGTACACTGGAGAAACAGAAAACAGTGTGGCTGGAGGGTAGAGATCAAAAAAGGGAGAGAGACATTGGATAAGGGGGGAAAGGCAGAAAAGGGTGTGAGGAGCAAGTCAGGGATTTCATCCTCAAGACAATGAGAAACGATTTGAAGCTTTAAGTGAGGTGTTGGTGTGATGTGAAATTCCTTTTTGAATGATTATCCTGATAGTAGCATGCAGAGAGGACACAGGCAGGCATCAAGGAGAGAAACAGGAGACACACACTGAAGGGACCAACTTAGACTCAGAGGTAGCAGAGAGAGAAGTAAGTAAGCAGATTAGAAAGATTTAGGTTGAGAAATTGCAGGACATGTTGATGATTCAGCTGGAATGGTGTGAGGGAGTGTGGGCAGTCAAGTACCTGCCTATGCCGTGTTCCCTAAGAGTTAATCCCATCAACCGGTTTCATCTAAAATGTGAAAATACAGATACTGCAGTTGGAGCAATGGTAACTCGTAATTGACATGAGCCCTTGGCACCTTCATCCAAAGCAAGGACTGCACTAGGATTATTAGATGACACGATTAGAACCAAACCCAGGAAACAAGTGTGCAGAGGAGCCTCCTCTAATCGCAGTTTCTAACTTGGCCACATAAAAGCCAGTGAGAGGCAGAACCACCCAACTCCAAAATGCCCTCTGTCTGGATGCTCTTTTCTCACAAAACACCAAGTGAGAGAGTCTGGCCACATTCTGTTGATTTCTCTTAGAAGCTTGGTGGGGGGGGGCAATAATTTCCTGAGGAAGTGAACCAATTAAGTTGTCAAATGGGCTGATCAGTGACTTCTTTCTGGCTCTGCTGTGGGCCTCCTGATGGATGGACAGGGGCCCTGTGGTAAAGAGGTGGCTCTAGAAATGCAAAGAAACGATCGATTCCAGGTTGACAAATGAGAAACAAATCCAATCTAACCGGCTAATCAGAACTCATCATTTTGCCCAAGTAATGCCCATAGATTGCCCAGCACTATTATTAAGAAAAGCTTTTATGCACATTTCTCCTTCAGTGCCCTTTATCCCAGGTCTCGGATTTCTCCTAATTTCATTGTCAGTGAAGACTTGATTTATAAAAACAAATCAATCCCCATGGCTGATTGTCGAGAGGCTGGTGAGTCTCACCTGTGTGTGTAAGATGTAGTCTGTTGTGGTTCAAGAAATAGAACAACAAAATCTATTTTGAGAACAATTTTCAGATCTGAAGCTGATGGTCTGGGAAAATCAGAGGCGTTGGTTTAGTTCATTTATTCATTGACAATATCAGTGTGCCTGTCTCTTAATCCTCTGGGAATACAGAGATGGCTTCAGAGAGGTTGGCTGAGTAAGGAGGCAGAAGCATCCAAACTCTATTCCCTTAAGGTTCTATCTCCTTGAGGCTCCTTTATCTTTTCCTTCAACTTTCTATTCCTTCAGGCCTGGCAGCTGATGAAGGAACTGCCAAAACATACCTGCATGGCACACAGGTCCTGCACGGTCATTTTCCAGTAAGTAGAGGGAAGGTGTTGTTTCTAGAAATCTCATCAAGAAAAACCTCTGCAGGTGTGAGACCTCCCCAGCAATCTTCTCTGTCCAAAGATTAGGTTGCATTAGTGATCTCTAGTTACTTCAGCCTCCAAAAGCCCTGCCTAGTCCCCAGTGTTTATTTGAGAACAGCACCTTTGTAAGCAGATCAATGGGATTTCCTGCCTGGAATGTCATAGAAGGCTCCATGAATCCAGCTCCTATTAACCCCATGCTGTCTACCTGGGCCTCACCTGAATGATACTTACAGGGCCATGTTTAAGGTTGGAGATTGCTCTTTGGCAATGGTGGCTTTGATCCCCTATTGCTCTGAGCTTTCCCCTCTGCTTGTTCCTCTGTGTAGTCTGAAGAGCAGATGGCATCATGTCCTGGGGCTTGTCTGCATTTGTCATTCTCTGCCAGTCAAAATGGTCTCTGAATGTGTTGTAATGTGTCCTACATTTTAGAAAGCCCACAAAATTTCTTGCAGAATGACACCTTTAGCCCCAAACATTTGCAGAGCAGATACAGCTAATGCATCCTGGGTCCACGAATGAGCAAACTTTTCCTTATGCCAAGAAGAGCCAATCACAGGAACTCCACATGTAGGTGACCTTGCTATGCTGAATATCTGATGTGATGTTGGCAGAAAGACAGCCAAACTGGGCAGTTGGCTTTTCCATATTTTTGGAGGATAATATATTGACTAGATAGTATTAAAGCTATAATGATAAGGCCATGGAGGAAGCTATAGGAAAACAAGGCCTAGAAATGCCCAGAGAAGCTAGACAAAGAGGAACAACACTTTCACCTGCTTAATCTCCTCTTCCTCCAAACTCTCCCCAGGAAAGAGAATGGGCCCCAACCCTGAACTCACAACTCTGATGTTGGAACCTGGCTAGGCATGCTGGCCTTAGTCGTTAGGGTATTTGCATGGGCAAAAATCCCCAGACAGGCTTTTTGGTTACCTTACTGTTTTCACGTCTCTCTGTGTTGGTAAAGGCCAAGGATTCTCGCAGCTGGGCTGCTTCCTAGGCTCTCCGAGGACCAGAGATCCCAGAGCTCAGGAAGTAACCGGCGCTGGCCCTTTCTTCGTTTCTCTCTGAGAGCTCATTGTCCATGACCCCAGGGGAACAGTTCCCCGGAATCCTACCATGACAATTCTACAATATTGAAAATATATTAAGAGTGACAGGCATAATTCCCACCAAGAGGGGAGAGGCCGTTTTGTCACGCAGCTTAGCTGGAGGAGAGACAGGGAGAGCTGTTAGGCTGTCTGAAGCCTCTTAAAGAGAGAAATCCTCAGCTTTGGCAATAAGACCAGTTATGCTCCAGCCTCTCCCCCACCCTACATTCTTTATAATTTCATGGTTAATCTCAGCACTACAGTCTCTGTGGCCCAGAAGAAGTTGCAAACAGGGATTCAGAGGAGGCTTGAGTTAATCTGAAGGGTCTAAGTTGGTAAAGGGAATCCATCTGCCCTTGCAGTATCCCCTGTGTTCTGATGACAGGAAGCAGAGCCTGTTTTTGACATGGGGATAAATTCCCTTTATAGCTAATTAATTACAAAGTTGCCCCAAGTGTGGGGATGCACGTTTGGGGATAAATTAGCTCAGGGAAGGAGTCTGGCTGCAGCTTCTCTCCTGTTTCTCCCTCCCTGTCTCTCCATCCTCCTCACTCCCTGCTGCTTGTGGGCCATCTCCCATCTCTCTATTTGTACAACCAGTGCTAATCTAAAAATCACAGTTATTAGACCACATTAAGCTCCTGAAAGTGGATGAAGTGGCTGTGAGTGCCTCATTAAGTCCTGGACACACACAGCCCTGCCCCCTCTCTAAGGAAGGGATCTCCACTCTTCCAACAGTGCTGGCTGTTTCCACGAGAGGGTGGGTCTGCCTGAATGGGCTGGAAGGGGGAATGAGTGAGGGGTGTGTGGGTGAAGCTTCTGCATGGACAATGACCTCACCCAATGCCCCTGGAGCAGCAGCAGCACCTGGGCACTTGTTACAAATGCAAAATCTGGGCCCATCCCAGGCCTACTCAATTGCATTTTGTAGTTTAACAAGACCACCAGGTGATTCATATGTACATTGAAGTTTGAGAAGTGCCAGGCCAGGAAATAGATAGATGGGTGAC
Source organism: Lemur catta (assembly GCF_020740605.2). Taxonomy (NCBI): domain Eukaryota; kingdom Metazoa; phylum Chordata; class Mammalia; order Primates; family Lemuridae; genus Lemur; species Lemur catta. The sequence continues at coordinate 22,143,303 of NC_059128.1, read as the reverse complement.
TCCCAGGATGCAAACTGGTTGAATCCCAGTTGTTAGGAAAATCATGAGTCATCAGGAGGCAGAATTCAACTCTGCAAAAAATAAAGTCGCCAATGGCAAAGGATGAGTGAGTACTTGTTATATTCCTTACGAATTGTTTGCAGGTGTGTGGGTGTGCTTGCACACACATTTTTGCCTTTTAAAAGAGTGTTTTGGAGGACTAGAGGGGGTGGTGATAATGTCACTGGATATATATTTGATTGGAACCTCTGTATGCCAAGCACTGGGGCTAGAGTGCAAGGCAAACATGGTACCATCTTGAGAAATTTACAGGGAAGGAAGATGTTGAATTAATGTTCCTTTTCAGGGCTCTCTGGGGATTCTTAAACATTGCGCTCATGTCTTAGAAGAGGAGGTGTTAGGCTGAGACTTGAAGTATGAACGAGTACAGGGGTGGGAAGGATGTACCAGGCAGAGGAAATAGTGTGGACAAAGGCCCAGAGACCAGAAGAGCCCTGTCCTTGGGGACAGTTCAGATTGGCCGGAACGTGTGGCCTGAGCAGAGAGGAGTGTGAGATGTGGCTGGCAGTGTAGGCCAAGATCTGCTCCCGCAGGGCTGGGGAGCCAGGTCAAATGGAGCTGTACATCAGGAAGTTGTTGAGGGGTTTTTGTCAGAGAATTTTGAGCAGGAGGTGGGCAGTGGGTGCCCCGACTGTCATCTGGGTGCTGGCTGCACTGACTCGGCATTGTGGGGGGCCGAGCACGCTGCAGGCTGGAGGGAGGGGTGTGCACACTGTTCTGCTTCCACAGCGACGGAGTTCCCACTGACTGTGCTGTCAGGTACAGGGACCCCAGATACCAATTCAGAAACCACACACTCACACGTTACTCTCTCTGTAAGTGACCAGAAACTGAGGAGAAAGGGGAGACTTGAATTTTGGGGATGGTGGCAAAAGTGAATTGCCTCCAAATCTGATTGAACACAACAGTATTGACTGGTCCTCATTTCCACTGCACAAGGACGCCAAGAGTCCCAGGAACTCTTATAGGTTCTGGGATAACAGTGAGCAAAACAGAAAAACACATTTTTTTCTGTATTTCTGGACCATACTTTGGGGTTGAGTTGAGGGACTTATATCAATTTCTACCATTATGTTCCTAATTTTGTAGACACTGAAACTGTTCTGGTTTTTGCCTATTTAGAGAATCTACTTTCTTCCTTTGTGGCTTAAGCGGTTGTCACCTTTACAAAAACATATGTTGCCTGAAAGAGCTTTTAAGAAAATTAAATCTATTTTCTCCTTCCCCTGTGGATTAGAGGAAAACTTACCAGTTACTGTTAGTTGTTTTTTTTTTTTGAATGCTCTCAGTGACTAATGACAATGGCAGCTAAAATTTGAAGGCTAACTCTGTGCCAGACATGGGTCTAAGTATCGTACATGATTAATTTGGTCAACTTCACGAACCTTATTAGAAAGGAATTATCATCAGCATTTTACAAATGAGGAAAAGGAAGCTTAGAACAGTGTGGCACTTACTAAGGCTGTAATGGGCAGAGATGAGTCCAAATAAGAGAACTTCAGCATTGTTGCTTCGACAGACCCAGGGAAGGTGCTTGGTACGCTGGCCACCAGAAGTCAGAAAACTTTTACCTTTCAGAGAATGAGATCTAGCTGCGTCACCTCCACTGTGTACTACCCTTCCTTGGCTGCCCCAGGCTCAGTAAGATGTAGGAACCATTGAAAGAAAAACTCAGGTGTTAAAATTTTAATGAGTTTCTTTGAGCATTCAGGGATTCGTGAATCGGCAGTTCAGGGCTCCATCGGGGAAAACATTTATAAGGTGTCACAGAAGCAAGATAAAGAAAACATTTGATTAGTTCAAGTGGAAAGTTTGTAGTTGTAGGTTAGTTGGCAGTGCCTGATTGGCTAAGCTTAAGTTTCCTTTTTCTGGCCTGTGACCATTCACTCTCAGTTGGGTTTTGGTTCACTTAGGTAGGACCCCAAGGCGCTGGAGCCATCTCAGCCTAACCCCCTCCCAACTCGTTATTTTAACACTACAGTGGGCTTGCGGGGCTCAGCACCAGTCCTGGGCACCAGCCACCCAGCACCGTTCCCTCCACTCCTGGCCACGCCGGTCTCCTTTCTCACCCTCGTTCTTGTCCTGTGTTTTCCTGCCACCGAAGCTTTGCACATCCTGTTCCCACTGTCTAGGATACTTTTTCTTCACATATTTTCTCCCCTACAAACTCAGATCTCAGTTTAAAGGTCATTTGCTCTGGGGAAGCTGTCCTTCCCTCACTAGATCAAATCCCTAACTAGATCAAATCCATTCTGTTAATTCCACATACCTTTCCATTGCAACAATTAAAAGAAAATTGTAATTGTATACTTACTAGTGCAGTGGTTTTCGAGGTCTGATCTCCACAGCAGCAGCAGCAGGATTCCCTGGGAGCCTGTTAGAAGTATGAATTCTCCCACCCTACCCCAGACCTACTGAGACAGCAACTCGGGAGGTGGGTGGGGCCCAGCAATCCGTGTTTTGCCAAGTTGTCCTGTTGATTCCAGTGCACCTGTGAGTTCAAGAATCATTGTTCTGCATTCGTCTTTAACTGGTGCCTTTCTCCTCTCACAGGCTGTTTGGCTCCATCAGGGCAGAGACTGAGTTGTTTGTCGTTGTTCCTGTCTTGATATCTTTGCTTCCTGTCTGGTACACATTTGGTATTCAATTGATAGTTGTTTAGTGGATGAATGTGTGAGCATGCTTAATTTTTATAACATCTTTTTGAAGAGGTATTACTTCAATTTTACAGATAAACAGCTGAGGCTTTGGGAATTCTAGTGACTGCTAGGCGTGAGTATGGCAGGTCTGGTGAATTGACAAGAGTAAATAGCAACAATGGCAGCTTTAGGTAAAAAACACCTTTGTTGAATAGATTCCATTGATAGTCAATGGATAGAGTTGGAAAAAGGTGGGGTAATGCCCTACCAATCTGAAATAAACCTGCTTTGTGTACTTCCTTACTCAAGCATTAAGTCTACTATAGCAGCTGCTCTTGAAGGTACCAAAATGAATACTGTACTCAAAGAACTTAGATTATCTCCATGTCTACCTATCGACTGTGTATTTGTGTGTACATTCACTGTGTATGCATATTTTTACAAAAATGCTAGGCAGATAGTGATACATTCAAGAGAATGATAATCAAATGAGTACAAAATACTTGCAGTTGAATAATACAGATTGTTTTATGCATTTGCATGATATTTTTGGACATGGAAATTATGAGAGAGATTTCTCACAAGGATGCTTACAGCAAGTAAAATAATATTAAGGGCATTTTATTTCTCATTGATTTATTTACCCAAAGCCCATTTAGGGCTACCCTAGACAATTTTATGCAGTTTATGTGGGAGGTATAACATCCAAGGAAAACTATTTTCATATTTTTTTAACACTGCTAAATGGTTCACTGTAGAATGAAAGTTTGCTTGTATTTGCTTTTTAAAATCATTTATTCCATTTCTCTCTCATTCCCACTTTTAAAAATTGTCTTCGTTTAGAAAAAAAAAAAAAACAGCTGTACTCAGCAGCTGGTTTGGAAACACAGCATTGAGGAACTGAGGAATTTGCACAATTAACAGTTATACACAGATACCAGCTCTAGGATGAGAATATTTAACGGTGTGCCACTGACTCTGGTCCACGTGACAGGCTAATTAAAATCTTATTTACATTTCTTCCACGTTCTTACAAATCCTATATTTCTTCTTTAATTTTCATTTAGTGGGTTATTGGATTTAGTTGAAGGGAAAGCTGATGCCGTTTGAGTGTTTAACAGGCTGTTTTCTTTTTCCTGCTGAAGTCTGTTATATTTCACATTTACTCTGAATTTGAAAACTAGCTTTGCAATCTCAGCAGAACTTGTTACTCTCATTTTGAACATGTTCCCCCTCCACCTTAAAAAAAAAAATACTTGAATCTCATGACTGATGGTCCAGATTTTCCTAACGATGATTAAAATGAGATTTTGTGTAGCAAAATTTATCAACAAGCATCGCGTATCTCCAATGTGCTAGGCAAAGCTAGACCTCCGGAAAGGCCTGGTGTCTGTCTTTGAAATACTGAAACTCTAAGTTTCACAGAGGAGATGCAAAAGATGATCACTAAATGATGTGCTACACGTAATAGAATTGTAAATGCAGCGTGATATCCCGGGGTGGATCCCGGGACAGAAAGAAGACATGAGTTGGAAAAAGCTGGTAAAATCTGAAGTTTAATTAATAGTAATGTATCAAGGTTAATTTCTTAGTTTTGACAAGCAACCATTGTGGAAGATGTTAACGTTCAGTGAAACTGGATGAAGGGCATATGGGAACTGTACTAGATTTATAACCTTTCTGTAAATCTAAATTCCAAAATAAAATGTTACTTTTAAATGAAAGCACTAGGATTTTAATCGAGACTTAATGAAAAGCTCCTATGCTATTTTTGGGAAATGTTTTCAGGAAAGCACCCCATTCTTGCCCTCCCCCAGCCCCCAGCCTTAGAGGATGCGTGAGGAACTGGCTAGTCCCTGGGGGAGTGGACTTGTCTTTCATGCATCAGGGCTATGCAAAAGGAACGTGGCCTTGCAACGTGGGCACTAGTGTCAAAGTCAGAGAGCCTGATACCTGCTTGCCACTTTGTAATCGTGAGGTCTTGGGTCAGTTAACCTATCTGAGCCTCTGTTTTTTTATCTGTATAATGAGCATATTGTTTTGCTTATGCAGATAATAGGACTACTCTAATAGCAATTTTCAAATGAAGTAGTACTGTAAAAGTGTCGTCATCACTGTGGTCTGGAAATGTGGGCAAGGTAGTCGAAAACCATCCAGCCATGGCCCACATGACTAATGACGGCTGAGAGTGCTACTTCCCAGACTTGAGGCCTCAACAACCTGAACTCCATTGTTTTATTAAAGACGGACAGATGAAACCTTCCTTGGAAAAAACAGCCAAATGTGTGCTTTATCCTCCTCTGGTGGACGGTCCAAGCATTGCAGCCTCTTCTCGGCCTTCAGTGTGCCTGCAAAGGGCAGCTCCAGACAGCTCCCTTACGTATTTCAGTAGCCCTGCTCCCTGAATTCCCCCTTCAGGGCAACTCCATCCATTTTTCTTTCTTACGGTGCCTCAAATGGTCTTACAACAACACGATGCTGTTAAATGTGTCATTTTCTGAGAACGCTCTAATGCTTTTCCCCTTATACCTCCAGGGTTTACTTTGTCACTCTGTCCTTTTCTGGTTTATTTCAGTGTACTTAGCATAAAGCCGATAGCAGTGGGATGTAATAGCTTAGCTTGGCTGAACTGTGGCCTGAGAAATGTCCCTTGCAAAGAGGTATAGCTATGGAATCTTCCTTGAAGGAAAACCCCACCTCATACTTACTTTCATCTCCTTTTATTTTTTATTAATTAATTTATTTATATACATATATTTTGTGTGTGTGTGTGTGTGTGTGTGTACCAGCAAAATAGCAATGCTGGCTCAGGAAAGAGGGACCTGTCAGCAATTCATTCACCTCCCCAGCTTTGATCTTTCTTGGCTGGATGCAGGGAAAAAGATGTTGTCACTCCAGCTTCAGCCACACCACAAATGTGCACTGAGGACCTGCTCCTCTGGATCAGAGGAGTTGCTGCCCACGAGAAAGTTACTACCTAGGGAGACAGGGGCAACACATTGAATATTCTCACACTCCAAGGCATCATATTAATAATGTCTATTTGGTGGTATTACCACTTGCTCATAATAGTAATAACAACAACAAAAATAAACATTAAGTGAGCTCTATGTACCAGCCTCTACTGTAACTAGGTGCTTTATACACAGTATCTCTTTTGATATGTCCAACAATCCTTGTAGGTAGTATTCTTTAGATAATTTTACAAATGAGGAAACCAGGGCTCCGAGAAGTTAAACAAGTTACCCAGATACAACCATAAGGTTATGGGAAGCAGAGGAGAAAATATTTTGCTTACACAGATGCATAGCTGAGTCCTGTCACTCAATAGATTTTTCTTATGACATTTCCTCATTCACGTCACACATCAGTCATCAATCTTCACGTATCGTTTTTTCTCCCCGGAGATTCTGGAATTGGCCACACATTGCTTCTTAGCCCTGACTCTAAGCAGTCATTATTTCTTGATCAGGTTTGGCATAGAATATAGTTCCTACTTTCCATTCAGTGAATAAATGTTTGTTGAAAGAAAGGAGGGAAAATTTCCTGGGCTGGGGTCGCCAAGGGAAATCATCACGGGAGTAGAAATTCAGCTCAGCCTTGGGAGAAAGGTATGGGGCCTGGATAAGCTGCGCTAATTATGATAGAAGCTTAATTATTGGGCGCTTACTGTCTGCCAGCTCTTGACCATGGCTACTGTTAATCCATTAAAAGCCCACAGCCTTTCTAGGAGACACAGAGTATTACTATGCCCACTTTACAGATGAAAAACAGAAGCATAAAGAGGTTAAGTAGCTTGTGCAGGTTCACACAGTCCCTTCAAAGCAAAGCCAAGATTCTAACCCAGACAGTGGGTTTAGAGCCCGCACTCTTAATCAATACACCATACTATTTTAAGAAGGCAGATGGATCTGCTCACGGATGTACTCTAAGGGTTTGGCACACGGTAGACACTTAACATACAGTGAATGAATGAATGAATATTTTTTCCTTTGCTAAAATAAAAGAGGGAAGTTATTCCAGATAGAGAAAATGGCCATTGACACAGAGGAAGAAACACCAATGATATTTTAGTGATAAATGGATTTCCATATGGCAAGTATTGAACATAGATTTGGCAAGGTGGGTTGAGGCCAGCCTAAAGTTTGGACTTTGTTTTGCTCTTGTGATCAGGGTTATCACTTTGTCCCGAAGTTTGCATAAACCATGGCTGCTATGTGTTATGGTCCCATGTGCTGAGGATTATCTGCTACTACTTCATAGTGGGCTGCAGTCTAGCAAAATAAACTGTCCCCAAGTTGTTCTCGTGAGCCCTTCAAGTGAACAAATGATGTTTGTGGAGGTGGAAAGGGTTGGAATTTTCTGTGGAAGTCAGCATGAAGAGGTGGGAGCTGTCTTGGCTTGGAGAAGAGTAGATAAAATAACTGGTTCTAAGAAGATCTTGGTTATTGACTCTATTTCTTCTACTTCTCAAAGTACTAATTATCAAACAGAGCAGTTTTGATGACTGTAATGACATATTTGCAATTTTCCGAGCAACTCATGTTTCCTGTAAATTGAAGGGATTTCAATGGATTTCATTATATTATCACCATAGAATGCCATATCTAGAACTGGGGAAAGGAAATGAATCGCCCAAAGCAATCTTCATTGAGATTCCCACTGTAGGAAAAAACAGAAATGGATCAAAATCCTCCACAGTCATTCTCTGCCCGCCCCCACCGTTCACAATATATATTTCTTCCTGAGACCTGAATATCCTGAGAAAAATCCTCTGTTTCAGAAAATGGAATTAATCCAAATAGTGTTTTGACTGCTGCCGTTGATAAAGTCAGGAGAAATGATTCCTAGGATACCAAAGGGCTGAGAGTGTGAAAGTCAAAACCCATTAAAATCCAGGGGGAATCGCCTATGAAGCAGGGTGGCTTCGTGAATGAGTGGGTGGTTCTGATTTCCAGGGGGGGATTGTGCGGTAAATCAGTCTCTCCAAAGATATTTAGCTTGTTTAACTCAATGACATTTTCACTCATAGTGCTTTTATTTCTCATCTCAGGCATAGGAGACAGTATCAATTCTGAACAAAACTGAGCTTGAACTTTTACTTCATTGTATTCTCCCATCTATAAACTCTTATCAGGGTGATAAAACTGGGAATAAAACCTAGCAGTTTCAAAAAAAATCATTTTGTTAATGAAAGAGTCTATGGCTGGTGGTAAAATACACATTGGGGCCACATCTGAAGAATTAAAGAGGATTAGGGAAGAGCTGCTTTTCATATAGAACTTCTCTCAGGAGTATCTATGCATACACATATTAAAAATGAGTGCCGGTGGGCACTTTTTGTACAGCATTTGGTATAAGCCCTGGGGGAGAGATGAAAAAAACAACATGATGGTGTTTAGAATTTATTCAGATATTTTTATATATGTTAGCTCATTGGAGTCCTCACGACAGTTCACATTAAGTGGTGTGTTAGTACCCTTATTTTACAGACAGGGAAATTGAGGCACAGCTGGATTAGATTAGCCTCAGGCCCCAGAGAGAGAGTAAAAGCAGATCTGTTTTACTCCAAAGACCATTCTCTTTATCGCCAAACTATTGATGAATAGTGATTCACAAAGGTCTGTTTGTTTCCTACAGCTGTGTCATTGTCCATGCAGGACAGTATCCATCTTCTCAGGAAGTCATGATGGGTTGGTAGCTCCTAATTTCTCTTTTAGCGTATAACACATCTTCCTGACCCCACCACCTAATTTTCCTAAGGAAATGGAGAAGCATAAATTTGGATAGCAGCTCTTTCTTTGTCTTACCAGATGTGACTCTGCCTCTCAGAAAGCTAGACAATCTCATTAAGCCTCAGTTTCCTTACTCATAAAATGGAACTTAGCGTAGTACTGACTGTGTTTTTGTAAGATATAAGTGAGGTAGCATCCGTCAGTGCCTAGCCCATTGAAGGTATCAACAGATGGGTCCTCAGATATAAACAGAAAGATAAGAAAGTGCCCATAATGAAGAAACTCATAGTGTAAGGGGTGGAGGAAGCAAACAAGTCATCAAAATCAATCTGGTTTCTGCAGCTGAAAAGTGGGGGTAATGATGCCATTTGTCCGAAAGGATTGTTATGAGGATTAAATGGGATAATGCATAGAGAGCATTTAGAATAGTACCTGGCACATAGTAAGTGCTCACTAATTTTTAGCTGTAACAACTGCTCAATTGGAGGCTGGCACTGGTATTATGGTTGCTCCATGTTCAAAGATTCCATCGTTGGACTAAGTCAGAGAAGGCGTCACAGAAATAGTGTGACATTTGGGCTGGGTCTTGGGGCATGTAGAGGAGCCTTCCATGCTGCCTCGAATTCTTCACCCTTATGGCTAATTTTATAAATAAGCTTCAGTGCAATGTGTAGGACAATTGGAGTGGAAGTTGGTGATGCCAGGTGTGCTGGTACGTGCTGGAGGAACGGTGCAAGGGAGCACAGTGCCACATCAATGCATCTTGAATTTCATGGCAACAAAAATACTCAGCTAAGTGCAGATTAGAGGCCACAGTGTCCTGCTTATCCACTGCATCAATAGCATTCTTTATTAGGAGCCTCAGCATGTATTTGGGAGCAAAAGTCTTTGTGGTTTCATTGTGAAGAAAGAAAGGACTAATGGAACAAACTCTGACCTCCATTGAAATCCTGCTGTGTCACTAACTAGCTGGATGATCTTGGATAACAGTATAACAATGTAAAGTAATTACATTGACTTCCTGAGGTTTCGTTTCCCAAATTGTCAAAGGAAGTGACAATTACATACCTTGAAGTATCGTTGTAAGTATTTGAGATAATATGCAAAAAGTGTGTAGTGTTTTAATAGATTCTCGGAAAAAGAAAATAATGCCAATTTACATATTTATAATTATAGGTATAATTTATATTTACATATAAATATATAACTATATCACATTTACATAATATGATATACATAATCTAAATATATTTATGATTATAGTGAAATGCTAAGCACTATGCTAAGAGTTCTATAGGAACTATCTCCTTTAATCCTTTCGATAAATACATGGGTACATATAAATAAGTATCATCCATATTTTGCAAAGAAGGAAATTAGCGAAGCTTAGAGAGTATACAGCTGTCACAATGGGGTGGTGATATGATTGACAGAAAGATGCCCACAGACCCAGATGGAGGATGTTAAGATTTTTTAGTGACAAAGATCCAGAAGCGTGTAGAGATGGTATAGCAGATAGTTGTAAAGCAGCATGCTCCCTGAGAGAGGTGCAGCTTCCCAGTGTGTCCTGCGGGGCCTGCAGCTGGGGATGATACCACCTATCTGGAGTAAAGATTCTGTTGGGTGCAAGGAGCTCCCTCTGCTGTTCTCAAGGAAGGATTATCTCTTGGCATTCTCCTTCACATCTGACTCTTCTGGCAATTCTGGCCACCTGCAGGAACCCCAGCACATTGCTTCTCGTTGACTGTGACACTGGGTGACAAGCACATCTATTCCCCAAGAGCATTCCCTGTGACAATTGGCCTTAGGTCTGTCCAAAGTCCGCTACTATGGAGCACTCAGTAACTTGCCCAAGGTCACACCAGTACACAGAAAAATTAGAACTCAAACATGGTGTAAGTGTTCCAATGACCATGCCATATGCAGTTAAGATTTGGACTGAGCAAAAAATTTGCGAATAAGAGTAGAGGGTGGAAAACTGAACATCAACTTGCAAAGCAACAGAAGTTAGATATTCTATAATAAAGCTATCGGTTGCAGGCAGAAGTAAGGACCAACGAAATTATAGAGATGAGCAAGGCCTGGAATGACTGCGGAGGAGGCAGTACATTCCGGGTTTGCAAATGAAGCCCTTCCAGGAGGGCTTCCCACATCTCCTGACACAGACTTCTTTGCCTTCCAGCTGAAATACAACCACCGCTCCTCACTTTCCCCTCACATTAAGCTGCCCGCCTAGCACACTCCAAAACAACATGTGGTAAACATATCTGAAACAGCTTTTCGCTTTTTTCAATCTTTTTTTCCCCACCCTCTGGCTCCATAGAGAATAACAATTGCTAAGCCTAAGATACGTTGTAAGAATGTTAAGAATTCTTCTCTCACTTTGCCAAAGTGACGACTGGCTTGGACAAAAGTTGAAACTAGGTGGTGAAAGGCAACTTAGCAGAGAGAAAATGAGTGGTCATTTCCTGAACAAACAAATGATGAGAAAACAGTCGGGGTTGGGATAATGTGAAACAAAGGCAGTGGATTAAACGAGGCTTCCAAGCGCTTTCAGGAGGAGTGCACCGTAAGACCACCACCCAAGGTTTCCTGATCTGGCTGTTTGGGACAACTGTGTCAACCTCCCTAGCCTGACCCAAGGGCTGAGGAGTTGATACATGGGGGGCATACGTGTAAACAATTCCTGACACCCAAACTGGGAGTTAGACAAGGTTTGTTTTGCTAGTGGAGGGAGTGGGCAGAAGAATTATTTGACTTCTGGTTGAGCAGACACCTGGAGCTGAGTTTATATCACAGCAACCTCAGGAGGGAAAGAGATAGAAAATATTACCCTTTCCTGGATTGCTCTCCCTTCTTGTTTTCCTCACATACCTTTAATCATTCTTGAGGATGCAAATAATCGCTCCTCTTGGACATGACCTTTCTCAGGCAGACTTCATAGCTTCGTATTTGTCCTTGAATGGAATCCATATCTAAGAATGATTCCTTGACAAGCCTGTATCCCTACTAGAGTCAATGTGAGACTGTAATTGTGAACAGTGGCTTACTCATCTTTGTATTGATACTCTCTAGTAGAGTGACTTTATTGACTAAAGTGTTTTCAATAAATGTTCGTTGAATGAATACATGGTGAAAGATGTACACATCATCACCTTATCCCACCTGTTGATTCTCTGGACAAGGCCACCTTACTTCTCCTTGTTTGACTCTGAATATCTGTAATCTGCAGAGACTTTTCCCATGCCAGTTTGTATTGCTAGTTGAGGTGTTCTCTGAGCTTCCCAATTGTTACGACAGAAAGTACTTTACCAGTCTGTGACTGTCCCTAGGAGCCATTAGGCAGACGAAAACACCTTCAGCTGAAGGAAATAGTGTTTATGCAGAGACTCAGGACCTAGCGCATCAAGAAGCCCTAGGTTTGAGTTGGTGCTGGAGGTAACTCCAATAAGAGGGAACTTGGTCTAGGCTTTGAGACATTCTTCCCCAACTAAAGATGACATCTTAGTATAAGGTTTGATAATCAGATAGTCCTTGGCAACTACCTATTTCTATAAGAAATCTAGTTCTTTTCACCTTTAATAGTTTTTTATAAAGAAAAAGGGAAAAGCAAGTAATGGAAAGGGGAAAAGGGCATCAGGTTGTATAAGTGAAATGATTTATCTGTGTAATAGGACATTTGCAGAAGGGATATATTTATAGTGGTCTACCTAACCAATTACATTGCAAAAAAATTAATTGCTTTTAGGGTGCTTTTAAAAATTCTTCAAATATCTTAACTCTCTCTGCTGCCACTCCCACATCAATAATTCCCAGCTTGAGGACTATGCCTAAAGGATAACAGTCTCCACGAGTTGATTTCTGATATCTGAAATCAAATTGAGTTTCATGTGATGGACCAATTTCTTGAAATCTCACATTCTCTTCAATGCCGCTCTCTTTGGATTCCATGCTTCCTCTTTATGGGACCTGAAATGTAGAGAAATGATCATATGACACAGGCAGACTGCATCGGGGAATCACCCACCCCAAATTGGTAAGTGAAGGCCAGTAGCAGACAGTGTGTTGGAAAGAACACAGGCTTTGTAGTCAGACCTACTTGAGTTTTAAACCCAGACTTCTTTTTATTATCATATTATCTTGGACAAGGATCTTGAACTCTCTCTCACTAACTCTCCTCATCTTTAAATTGGGGTTTGCAATTTGTCATAGAGCTGCCATGATGGTTAACTAAGGAAAGTCTCACTGGGTATCAAGGTCCTCGGCACTCAGATTGCACTTACCCTTTGCCTCTAATTCCCTGTCTTAGTTTTCTTTTTCTTCAGAACAAATTACCAGGGACTTAGCTGCTTAAAGACAACACATATTTATTACTTACAGTTTCTGTAGGTCCTAATTTCAGGCATAAATTAGTTGGTTCTTTGCTTTACAACTTCACCAGGCTGCAGTCAAGGCCAGGGTTGTGATCTGGTCATCTGACACTTGGGACCTTTTCCCCAGCTCTTGTGATTGGCAGGATTTGGTTCCTTAAAGTTGTAGGATGGAGGCCCTCAACTCCTAGAAGCTGCTCATCGTTCCCTGACGTGTGAGCTTTTTCATAATATAGCAGCTTCTTCAAAGCCAGTAGTAAAGAAAGTACAGAAATACACTTGCATATATACTTATTAATGTAATCACAGGGGTGACATCCCATCACCTTTGCCATATTCTATTGGTTAGAAGGGAGTCACAGGTCCTGCCTATACCCACGGGGAGCAGGTTACACCAGAGTGTGAATACTAGAAGTGGACCACTGGAGATCACCCTAGGGTCTGCCTGTCACGCTCTGAGTGCAGCAGCTCAGGCACAAGTCACAGAGTGCCCCCTCCTGTCTGTGATGGTTACTAATTGTTTCAGTGAAATTAGATTCATCTTTCCAAATAAATCAGAGATGGTAAGTGCTTGGGAAATTGTGAGCGATTTCCACATCCCTCACCAGTGCAGACAAACATAACTGATACAGGGCTTTTGTTTCCTGTGAGTCTAGACTTAGAATACTTTAAAAGACAAGGCATCAGACAGAAGCTAACATTTGGTCAGTATTGGAAAGTCTTAGGAAACCTATTTTCTGTCCTTGTACTGTACTATATCCTGGTGGGCTAGAAGCATGGGTTTGCCTAGCACTGTTTTAAACAAACTGATCGTAGCTCTGTGCCTGGAGTCCTTAATGTGCAAGTGTCCTTAGCAAGAACAATGATAATTCATGATGAATTAATAGGAATTCCCACATATAAAATTTGTCCTTCACTCTGTTTCCTAGCTGAAAAATCAGAGAAATACATTAAAACCAACTAGATGACAGTGCAGTAGAAAACAAATGTGTTTACAAAAGAAAAAAGAAGTACAGGTGAATAACTAAAGAAATTAACACAATAACTAAGAGAGCCTACATGAGTTTGAGTCCCTTGGCAAGGGAAATATGTCTGTAAATACATTTGTTTCTGTCAGTATTTGCTTTTCATTGTGTTCCTCCCACGTGCTTAGGGTTCCCTTATGCCTTCATGATTACGTAAGTGAATTACTAGAAATGCTATTAGTCTCATTATTTTCTGAGCCTTGTAAGATAAAAAGAGCACCCTGTGTCTGTACTTGTGTTCAATTTAAGTTAGAGAAAAACAAAATTCACCTACAAGAAAAGGTTCTTATAAGATGGCAGAGACATACTATTGATCTAAGGCTCATTTGTTTTAATAGGGGTCCTTAGTCATGGATTATATCAGTGGAAAGCATTATATACTAAGTGCGATTTTAGCAAGAGCTTGTTTTTCTAGTTGCATAACGGATCACTACAGGATAAGAAACAACAACAAAAAAATAGTTTACTGGCAGAAATAGAGGAAATATATATATCAATTTTATCTCCCTAAGTATAAATACATACAAATATGTATAAATAATTCCTTATGGAAAGAAACTGTGCCTGGATATCTTTTCTATCCTTAAAGGCCTGGCACAGGGCTAAGTACATAGCACATAGTAAGTATGTAATAAATTTAACATAGTTCATGGACAGTTTGGGGACTAAAATGTTGATATTTGGCTATAGCCATTGAATCCAGGAAAATAATTGTCAGAAAACTCCCAAACTAATCTTGTTCAATCTATAATCTTACTTTAACCCTGGTGAGTGTAGATGACTCTCCTGTCTATTCTGTGGAATAGGATGTATGAATGCTTTTTAAAAAAAGACCTATTTTACTTCCAAGTTTGTAACTTTTGATGGGCTTCGTTACATTCTAATCATAAAAGGAGGCATTATTAGATGTGTTTATATATCATATTAAAACATATAATAATGGGCATTGAGATAATTTTGTAAAAGTGTACTTCCAGTAGGATGTAGTCTTTTTTTTTTTTGAGACAGAGTGTTGCTTTGTTGCCCTGGCTAGAGTGAGTGCCGTGGCATCAGCCTAGCTCACAGCAACCTCAAACTCCTGGGCTTGAGCAATCCTACTGCCTCAGCCTCCCGAGTAGCTGGGACTACAGGCATGAGCCACCATGCCCGGCTAATTTTTTCTATATATATTTTAGTTGGCCAGATAATTTCTTTCTATTTTCAGTAGAGAAGAGGGTCTCGCTCTTGCTCAGGCTGGTCTCGAACTCCCGACCTCGAGCGATCCACCCGCCTCGGCCTCCCAGAGTGCTAGGATTACAGGCATGAGCCACCGTGCCCGGCCAGGATGTAGTCTTTTGAACCATGAAGAATATGGTGTTTAAGTCCCAATGCTGGTTACTGTATTAGCCTCTTAGGGCTGTTGCAATGAAATGCCATAAACAGTGTGGCTCAAAACAACAGAAATTCATTATCTCATACTTCCGGACACCAGAAGTCCAAAATCAAGGCCTTGGCAGGGCCACGCTCTCTCTGAAGGTTCCAGTGGAGGATCCTTTCTTGCCTCTTGCTAGCATCTGGTGGTGGCTGGGAATCTTTAGAATCCCTCAACTTGTAGCTGCATCACTGCAATTTCTGCCTTTGTCTTCCCCGGTCAGTCTTCCTTCTGTGTGTGGCTGTGCTACTATGATGTGCTTTTCAACACCACTTCTGACACCAGATGTGTTCATTCCCCTCACATCAACCAATTTTCTGACACCAGCTGGCTGTCGTATAACTTAATTCAACGTGACACTAACTACCTGGAGTTAGCATCAGATTCCACAGGTTAAGGGAGCGTTGTACAAGACTGTCCCCCGTTTCTGGTGCCAATCACAAGTCTGGGCCACCTGTACTTCTGACCAAACTATTAATCGGGGTCCCCACAACCCCTCCTCAGATTTGATGATTTGATAGAATGGCTAACGGGACTTAGGAAAAAATACTTTACTTACAGTTACAAGTTTATTATAAAGGATGCAATTTAGGAACAGCTAAATGGCAGAGATGTGTAGTGCAAGGTATGGGGGATGGGATGCAGAACTTCGTGCACTCCCCACACTTCCACACCACCTTCCAGCACCTGCATGTGTTCAGCAGCCGGAAGCTGTCCAAACCCCA
Source organism: Lemur catta (assembly GCF_020740605.2). Classification (NCBI taxonomy): domain Eukaryota; kingdom Metazoa; phylum Chordata; class Mammalia; order Primates; family Lemuridae; genus Lemur; species Lemur catta. Next base: position 22,127,338 of record NC_059128.1, on the reverse strand, counting down.
TTGTCTAGGGTTTTGAAGGAGGTTCCATTACAAAGGTGTGATTAATTAAATCATTGTCCATTGGTGATTAACTCAATCTTTAGCCCCCTTCTCCCTCTCCAGAGGCCTGGGGATGGGACTTAAAGTTCTAACCCTCTAAACACATTGTCGGTTCCTCTGGCCACCAGCCCCCATCCTGGAGCTATCTAGGTTCCCACCAAGAGTCACCTCATTAGGATAAACCTAGATATGGTTGAAAGGGGCTTATTATGAATAACTAAAGAGCCTTATCACTCAGGAAATTTCAAGGATTTTAAGGCTCTTGTAACAGAAACCAGGGACAAAGACCAAATATATTTTTATTATTATATCACAGTATCACAGGCTGTTTCTGTATCCAAATTTCCTTTCCCATAAGGAAACCAGTCATTGAATTGGGGCCAACCCTAATCCAGTATGACCTTGTCTTAACTGGATTACATCTGTAAAAATCTTGCTTCCAAGTAAGGTAACATTTATAGGTACTGAGGCTTGGGACTTAAGCACATCTTTCCGAGAGGCACAGTTTAACTCAGAGCGGTAACTAATTGGCTTTCCTTCTCCTGAGCCACCTTGTGATTGAAGCTCAGCAATTTCCTCTAAGGACATAGCACTTCAAAGATGTTCTATAATCACAACATCCTAGTTGCTCTAGGAGCTCACCCTGGGCCTGGCCTACCCCATTTACTGTCATTCGCTTCTATGAGTGATACTGAACCCAGGGCAGGATGCTAACGAGGGTCCAGAAAGCACACTGTGAGGCTGAATAGGATGAGCATGACACAGATGAAGTTGTGCCATCTAGAAAAGGGAGATCTTTATCCTGCTGCGGAGGTGGCCATGGGAGGTCACGGCAATTTGGGAGGCAGGAACAGAATGAGTAAAGGCACCGAGACAAGAAACCATGGGGTACATCGAGTGGCTGGCTAGTTGTCCAGCTTGGCTGGAGTGTAAGGCACGTTTGGAGGGACAAGGATACAGGGGTGTGACAACACGAGTTTTGTCCCATTAAGTCTTCATTGCCTGAGAAAAAAAAGAAAAGACAGCCCATGGGATTTTTCTTGCCTGTTTTTACTGCTGGATAATAAAGAGGCAGGGCCTCTGCAGGTGCATGTGTGTGTGTATTGCCTGTGTCTGTGCGGATTAGGTAACAACATTCTTGAACACTACTGGGTGAGATGTTGTCATAACAACAGGGTGATTGGGGTTGCGTTAATATCCCTATTTTTCAGATGAGTAAACTGAGGCTTTGAACAATAAGGAATTCACTCAGGGCCACACAGCCCTGGTAAGTGTTGGGTTCAGGAGCTGAGCCCAGGTCAGGCTGGTTCCAGGGCACAGGCTGGTACCTCCATGGCATGGCCTGCGGTTGACCTCTAAGGGGAATCGGTGCTCTGCTGCTGAGGGCTTAGCTGTGATTCCTTTCAGAGTGAGTTCTCCGCGTCACCTCAGCCTGATGTCTGTGCTTGAGGGGGCTTTCGAAGGTAACTTAATAATGTCCATGAACCTGGTCGCTGGATGAAATTGTATCTTGGAATAAAGATGTGCAAAGATAGCTCCTGCTTCTCCATTCCTGTTTGTGAAAATTGGCAGATTTGCTGACTGAAGACATAATGGTCGAATGAATGAAGATGAGCACTTGAGAGAATAAAAATATGTTTTAGGGAGCTTTAAACTACTGTTTCAATAAAAGAAAAAATGTCCACATCAAGTGGAAAATTACTTATCAGGTAAAGATTACAATTAAGGTCTTCTAACTCCAAGTTCAGTGTATTTTCTATTATATTTAAAAAAGTAAAAGGAAATTACAAAGAAGATACTTAATATTTGGAGAGAAGGGACAAAGTATTTAGGCAAGGACATGGTGGACACAGAGGGAAGGGGAGGGAAGTGTATAAATTTTGGGGGGGTGGCTACTAAAGGGAGCTACCCTGAATCCTGGCAAATACCCTGCGCTTTAATAAGCCTTGTAAGTTTCTCTCTCCTTGTTAGAGGTAATGCCTGTAAAAGCAAAGTAGCAATCGGAACAATGCAGTTTCCCAGAGGGCCCTTTAAAAAAACCCTCCTGCGGCTCCGTACTATTGTTAATGCTCCCCTCATTCTAGTCTCCTGGGCTTCCTAAACGCTCTGTACCACTTAAGAAAGGCTGATCGCTAACTGTGCTGAACACCTTCAGAGGTGCCACCGTGGAGCAAGACCAGGCAACCCGGCCTCTCTAATGGGCTTGATTGTGGTCTCTGAAGTGAAAACCACCTCTTGAAAGCTGCTGCAAGACAGCTATTGGGAGGTTTGGGAGGGAGATTTAATGCTGCTCTTTGAGGGATCGATGTCTAAGCTCTTCAGAATCTCTTGACACCTCAGATGGATTCTAGGTGGCTCCCCAGGGGGGTACAATCTAACTATCATCCACGTAAATTTATCTGTCCCCTAATGGGGGCCTATCCCTGTACTATGAGGGCCTCAAAGCGTAGTTGTAGGGGTAGGACAAGACACATGAAGCGATGAAGGAGCATTAACTGCTGAGTTGCATACCTTTGATGGCCTATTCAAGGTGCAGAGAGAAGATATCCAAGGGGGGCTGCAATGGTCAGGACTGGGGGTGAGGATGGTAGAATATGAAGGAATTGCTTAAGAGAAACAGGTGGTTGGCATCTGAAGGGATTCCTCGCTGCAGGGAGCAGCCTGCCAATAGGGAATGAGAATGTACACAAAATGGCTCGAGTGAAATAGAAATTGAGTATTTCTTTTGATTGTAATGAGAAAAAAGTCTTGCTTATTTTTAATTTGTCTTGTATACCCCCAATACTTACTAATTTCACTTATTTGCAAAGAGATGTCAACCCTCAGGCTCAGAGTCTTTAGAGGGCAACGGTATCTACTGACAATTTACTGGTATTTTATTTTTATTCTGTAGGTTGAATATCCCTTATGGGAAATGCTTGGGACTGGAAATGTTTCGGATTTTTAATTTTTTTTTTTTTGGACTTTGGAATATTTGCATATACATGATGAGCGTGATGAGGTATCTTTGGGATGGGACCCAAGTCTAAACATGAAATCCATTTATGTTTTATATGTGCCACACATCTGTCACATGAGTTCAGGTGTGGAATTTCCACATGTGGCATCATGTCAGGTCTCAAAAAGTTTTGGATTTTAGAGCATTTTGGATTTCAGATTTTCAGATTAGGATTGCCCAACCTGTATTTATTTTTGTGGTACTTCTGCAGGCAAATGATACTGGTTTTCTATTCATAGTACTAGTATAAATGTACTTTAAAATGAAAATGTGTGTAAGTAAAAAGAGGCAATTAAAACAGAAGGATGAAGTAAATAATTCAGGCAGTATATAGATGGAGTGAAATGTATGATACTGATACGTCATTGACCAAAGTTTGGGAAAGCTGTTGACAAAGAGTGGTCGCAGTAGAATGTTGATCCCAATCTTAAAGTTCCTAATCTTCCTTCCCTTTCTCACCACAGATATTCCAGCAAAGTGGAATCGCCACATTGTCCCCTCAGGAACCATTCATGCTGTCCTACTTCCTTATGGCTGTTGACTTTCTTCAAAGTGGAAATGTTTTTTTTTTCAGAGCCCTCAAACCCAGCCTTACACATAGTAGGTCCCTGTAAATATGCGATAAATGAATTAAAAAAAGAGTCAATACATGAATCAGTTGTGGCTTTTCCAAAAAAATTCCAACTGTCTTGTACAAAGTGCCAAAACTAAGGTAATGGCAACAATTAGCAAGAGAAAGGAACTAGTCCAGGTAACACTTGGATCACACTCTGATCACAGATCAGAGTTAGTTTACTGTTTCTCAAACTGCAATCTGCACACATACGATTTTGTTAAAATGCAGTTTCTGATTCTCCAGGTCTGGGGTGGGGCCTGAGAGTCTGCCTTGCCAGCAAGCTCCCAGGGACTGCTGTTCCGAGGACTATTTGTTGAGTTGTAGCATTTTAGGTGATATAAGACAGGAGGAGAATCAAAGAGAGCTCCAATGTCTTGTACCACTTTAAAATTTTGTTCAAAATGCAATTTTAAAGAAGAAATTTAAAAAAATTTCCTCCCTAAACATTCTAATTCCAAGGAGTTTCTTTTCTCTGTAAACTCTAGTAATGTCTTTCAATTCTACAATCTCTTGTTTTATATCTGTAACTCATTTTACACTGTATTTTGTGCTTGTTTCTCATAAATATAGAGGCCCGAGCGGTCCATAATAAACAATGATCAGAAGAGGGCTGTGAAATGCTGTAAAATCATGATCTAATTAAGATGAGTCGTTTGCACTTGAGGAATGATGTTGCTCATGGTCACATAGTGAGGGACAAAGCTGCTCTGCAAACTCAGGTCCTCTAACTGGGAGCTTTTGCCTTAACGCTTGTTGTCATTCCCATGTTGCTATACCAGTAACAAAATCTTTCAACCTTCTGAATTATCCCCCTAGCTCCTGGGACTACGGGTGGGACAGGCTGTGGGTCAAGGGTATATTGAGTGTTGCACAGGAGAGATTCCTGCAGCCCCCCAGCATAGGGAAGAGAGGATGGAGTGCCAGCCAGCTCTGCCGCCTGCCTAGTAATTATCATTTTATGGAAGTTTGCTTTGGGGATGGGCAAATCTCTGACAAAAGGATAAAGGAACCAACACAGATTTTAGGTCCCTCCCCTCCCTTGTGGTGGTAAACCTCGCTTAGCTTTATTTTATTTTTTAAATTTTTATTTTAAGTTTAGAAGCTTCAGTCAAGAACCGCAAATTAAGTTGTGCACTTTGGTCTTTTCCAGCTTGTAGGCTGTCGCTAGGCTGTAATTATTGCTTGACATCCTTCCTCAACGTTGACATCTTCACCAGCCTGAAAAAACAAAACACAATTATTTATTTATTTTAGATTGGTTTTCTTCAATTTATTTTTATCATCCCTATACTTTTCTTTCCTGTTTTCTTACTTGCATGCTTTATGTCTGCTGTTATTTAGTTCCTGTGATGTTCCCCAGATATATGGAATTAGTGATGCCAGATGCTATTGTATGTTCAGAAAACCCAGCAGTCACACAGCATTATAATGGTTAAATGCTAGGACTGAAACCTGAGTCCTGGTAGTGTAGAGATCATTTGTGATGAAGGTTCTGGACCTGTGGTCTCTTGAGGGTGAGGGGATGGCATCTCTTTGTTTTCCTGTCTCTTTCTCTCTCTCTCTTTAGAGATACGTAAATACATACACATGTGTATTAGCATGCATGTATGTATATATATGTACATGCATATGTATACATTTGCATAAATAATAAAATCATTTTGAAAAAATTAGAAAATATTGAAAAAAGAATGTATAAGATAACTATTAACCCAAATGTGTCAACCAGAAATAACTGCAATTTATACACTCTAGTATAGTAAGAATTTTCCTATACATAAGAGAAAGCACACTTAATTTTTTTAATATTTCTGATTTTTAACCTAACATTCTATAAAAAGCAGTTCCCTATACTGTTAAGTCTTTGACCTTTTCATTATTTTAAATTTCCTTTTTTTTCCTTGATCACCAAAGTAATACATGTTTACTGTAGAAAATTTGATAAATACTGAAATATTAAAGAAAAGTAAAATCTATAATTCACTATTCACAGTTAACAGCTATTACCTTTTAGTATATTATTTTCATAGGTAGATCTACATATAGATATATATTAATATCTCCAAATATCCATATCTACATATAGATATGGGTATTAATAAACTGAATATTTAATAAGAACAACTGGATCATATTACATTTATAGTATTATAATCTTTTTTCATTTGGATTTAGCATGATCTTTCCCTATGTTATAAATATTCTTTAAAATGAATTTTAAATGGCTATATAATATTTCTTTCTATGTTAATTAATAATAAAATCATAAGAATCTAGTACCGCAAGCTAACTGAGCACCATAGTTTATTCATCGCATATTGTATGTCTAAGTAAATGAAATAATTTGAGGGGTATTACATACTGCACAACTCAAATATTCTAAATATATCTTATGTAGATCCAATGCCTCAAATTTCTATTATCCTCATTATTAATAGGTATCGCATTGATTTCAAAGTAGTAAGCATCACATACACTATCTAGTTATTATTTGCAGCACTCTTTGAGGTGCATGCTGTTATCTCTACTTTATAGTTGAAGAACCTGAGAGTCAAAAATAGAGGTTACATAACTCATAGTAAATGACTGACTGAGCTTAGATTTCAACTGTCTAATTCCATCATCCATGTTATTAATTATTACACTGTACTCATTTAATATTATCAATAGATTCATTTTTACCTTTCCTAAATGTATGTATTTTCAGCTTATTTACCTCCTGGATAACATGATTCACCACCAGTATTTTTATTCCACAACTAAGTGTATAATGCATGCACTGTTCTCAGTTCTGTTGAGAAAGACACAGAAGTAAAAGCCATGGTACTTGTTTTAGAGCTTCTTACAATCTCACTAGGGGTACAGAGTATACATATGTACAAACGTTAGTTTAGTAAAAGCTGTAAGCATCCATATAAGTTAATAGGATAAGAGCTATCCCATAGCAGTACAGAAACAATTTGCAAATTAGAATTATGGTTAAAAAATATTTGTGGGATAGGGTGACCTGGAATATTCTAGGTCAATAAGTATCTCTGATGCAGAGAATAATTAATTGCTGGTTATCATAAAATATTTTCTTTTTAATTTGAAGACATGCTCCTTCATTTTGGTATTTCTCAATTTGTTAAACAAGACCATGTTTGATATCTTTATTTTAAACTCCAGTAGTCACCCTTTATGCAGTTTTACTTTCCACAGTTTCGGTTACATGAGGTCAAGCATGATCCCAAAATATTAAATGGACAATTCTAGAAATAAACAATTTGTATGTTTTAAATTGCACCCTAATTTGAGTAGCATGATGGAATCTCACACAGTCCTGCTCTGTCCTACCCAGGATGTGAGTTATTTTTTTGTCCAGCATCTCCTCACTGTATAGGCTACTACTACCTGTTAGTCACTTAGTAGCCATCTCGATTATCAGATCACCTCTCATGGTATCTCACTGCTTGTGTTCAAGTCACACTTACATTATTTAATAACAACCCCAGTGTCCAAGAGTAGTGATACCAGCATACTCTTATAATTGTTCTATTTTATTATTAGTTATTAATCTCTTACTGTGCCTAATTTACAAATTAAACTTTATCATAGGTATGTACATATAGGGAAAAAACATTGTGTATATAGGGTTCAGTACTAGCCTTGGTTTCAGGCATCCACTGGGGGTCTTGGAACATATCCCCGAGGATAAGGGGGAACTACTCTAATTCTATCTGGGCAGTTATTAGATTGTGTCAACTCTTGAAGACTTACCAAGAACCAATACTGTATATGATCCAAGAGTCCATTTCAAATAGTCACACACCCATACCTAGAATGGCAGACTTTGAAAGGCTACTATGTAAAATATGGTCTGCGTGCCAATTACCTACCCTATGCTTCCCACATTTTAACTCTGATTCTTAGACTGCTAGTGAATTCAGAATTCTAACTTAGTGTTGTACAGTTTCAAAGTCTCTGCCCTTTCATCATACTATCTTGCCTCTGATTAAATACCTTCTTTGTATAGATCCTTATATAATATAGAGACAGATATAATCCTTCTAAATGGTCTCATAATTTTGTATAAACCCAAGCAGATAATCGTATCGGGGGATATGGGATTTAGGGAAATTCATTCTGATAACTATGAGAAGGAATTTATAGGTCAGTGTGGCATTATATTAATCCTTTTTCATCTTATTACATATTTGGCTCAGAATATAAAATGTGTACTGACATGAGATCTGTATATTAGGTAGTTATTTATTTTTCTTTGAATAATTCCTTTCTACAACAAAATGCTGGCCAGCAGAGGTGGTGAAAATGCTAGATGGTTAGTCTCCTTTGCTAGGATTCATGACCTGCTTCCTAAAGGACTTTGCTAGGATCTGTGACCTGCTTCATGAAGGACTTAACGTTATTTGAAACACTGAACTTTGGAGCTGAAAGGAATATTTGAACTTGGCCCGTCTAGGAGTTATCAAACTTCAGTGTGCGTCATAGTCCACGTGGAGGGTACGTTATAGCACAGCTTTCTGGGCCCGCCCTCAGAGTTTGATTCAGTGGGTTTTGGGTGGGGCCTGAGAATGCATTTTTAGCATGTTTTCAGGTGATGCTGATGTTCCTGGTCTGGGAGCCATACTTTGAGAACTACTGGTCTAGTATAAGGCTTTCTTTTTACAGATGAGGAAATTGAGGATGTGAAAGAAGCCATCCATGTACATATATTAATCAAATCCTGTTCCTTTTCTGCTGAAAGTAACTCATGTGGTTTCCTGTTGCACTTTGAATAAAACATCAAATACTTAATATCCAGAAGATCTCGAATGCCTGGTTCCTGCCCATCCTTTGACATCATGATCCCAATAGAGCCACATTGCCCTTCATTCCAGTTATTCAGTGGGCACATTCTTATTTCAGCATAAAAAGCAATGAATATGGACACATGGCACAGAACAAAGGAGTGAAGTTTTGCCTTACAGAGATTTTCAATCCCATTTTTCAGTGTCTGCCATTTCCTTGCATCTCCAGTTATAGCTAATATAAGCTGCATGCTTAATGATTTGCCAGTCTACACTTCCATGTGATGGGTTCAGCTTGATTGCTCTATTTTATCCAGCAGACAGTTTGATCCTCATTATAACAATAGCTAACATGTATTCATCAGCCATGTGCTAGCTACCATGCCCAGCACTACTGAGATACAGACTCTGACTTCTGGGGCTTGAATCTTCATCTTTAGAAAATAAATGATACCGACCCTTAATAATATCCTAAAATAACCATTATGTTTGTCTAAAGAGCCTTACCTGGTCAAATACTGGCAATAACCTTTTCTCCTGGCTTCTATTTTACTGACCATTTAACAGAAAATCAGGTGGTGCCTTTGGAGGGAAAGATAGGAGCTTTCGGTTGAAATTCTCACAAAGATATATGAAGAGATTAAATGGGAGATAAGCATGGTCACACTAAAACAAAGTTCAATACCTCATGCTGTCATGTTTGGCTTAATAATTGAAGAATTTATGTAAGAGTCAATAGACGAAAGGCATTTGGTGTACCATACGTGCTACATCTCAACTGTTACTGAGAATGGTTTATTCTTCTCTTGTTCTCAATAATAGAAATATCTAATACACTGAGAATTACCCTCAAGAGTTAAAAAATCCCACAGGCTTTTAAGAGTTAAAAAATCCCATGGGGTGATAATAATAGAACCTCCTTTAGTCTGACCTTACAAAAGGATATAAATACTGCTTCTTCACTGAAGTTAATTTTGGGCCAAAATACAATTGTTAGTTGGATGCACAAATTGTTTCTTTATTTCTTAAGGATCAGAAAAAATTTCAAGTAATCTTACTCTCTTCTTATAGGGGGTTTTAAATAAGATTAGTTTTATACAAGCTAATTCTTCCAGTGTTTTGTTTGTTTCCTCTTAACAAACTGTTTTACCAGAAAATACAAGTATATTCTAAGGTTTTACCATAAAAATCTTTCTTCCCTTCTTTTTTTTTCTTTCTATTTTTCCCCTCCTTCTTACTTTCTTTCAGGTAATCATTAATGACCTATTCATTCTGTACATAGTTATTTCATACTTACAATGAGCCTGGCATATTTGTTTTAAATACTGAAATCCACTAAAAATGAAGTCCAAATGTGGGACCTTTGTAGTGGTGAGCCCACCTGTCACAAACACCCCTGAGTACTTCTGAAATGAAAGCAACTTGCCCCTTTTTTTTTCTTTTTTTTTTGTGAGACAGAGTCTTGCTCTGTTACCCAGGCTGGAGTACAGTGGTTGTCACCATAGCTCATGGCAACCTCAAGCAATTCTGCCACCTCAGTCTCCTGAGTATCTGAGACTACAGGCACACACCAACATGTCCGGCTAATTTTTAAATTTTTTTTAGAGATGGGGGTCTCGCTGTTGCCCAGCCTGGCCTCAAGTGATCCTCCTGCCTTGGCCTCCCAAAATGCTAAGATTACAGGCCTGAGCCACCATGCCTGGTCCAATTTTATACCATTAAGCCATCTTCCATTCTAATGCACAACTGTATGTGCATTTAAATATATGCTTCTAATAAAATTTCTGAAGAAAATGCCAACAAATTTAATTTAAAAAACTACATCATAAACAAGGAGATGTTTTCTCATGAATGTGAAGGTAAAGCATCAAGAAATATGTTAATTAAATTCAATATCAGATAATGAAGAAAAAAATCACTTAAATACGTGCAGAAATTTTTAATATAGTCAATATATATTATTAATAATAATATGAATAAGTTTATTGGAAGAGAACTTTTTACTTTGAAAGGGGGAAGCTGTCAAGAACCTATGGCAAATACAGTTATTCAGATCAGGAGTAGAGCAAGAATGAACACTAATGTTGCTTCTGTTGATTATTGAAATGGGAAAAACTAGCCAATGGAATAAAGTGAAAGAAAATCCCAAAACTCAGAAGCATAAGGATCAAGGAGGAATATACTTCAATATCATGTATTCTCTTATTTGTAGAAAGTTCATGAGGGTCTGTAGGTAAACTATTAGAACAAAAAATGATACCAGGAAGTGTGTTGGGTAGTAGATAAACATAAATCTAATTAGCCTCTCCCTACAATTACAATTACCAATTAAAATATAGAACAGAAAAAAATTCCATATATAATGGCAACAAAAATATAAGGTAGCTAAGAATAATAAATTATTCAATACCTTTATGGGAAAATATGACAGAATATTATTGAAGGTTATAAAATAAAGTCCTGAATAAACCATCAATATCTATCATATCCATGCATGGGTAGACTCAATAACATAAAGATGCCAATTCTTACAAAATTACTTTATAAATCCAATACAATTCCACTCAAAACCCCAAAAGAATTTTTCATGGAATTTGACAAGCTGATTCTAAAACTTGTGTGTAAGTTCAAGGGGCCAAAAACAGCCAAGGCAACTCTGGGGAGAAGAAAAGAACAAGAGAAAAGACTTGCCTTACTGGATATCAAGACATACTTTATCTCCAAAATAATTAAGATAGTGGAACGTTGGTACAACGTATGCACACAGACCTGTGGGACACAATAGAGCTCAGCAACTGTCCCATGCAATATGGAAAACTGATGCATGACCAGGTTGACATGACAAATCAGTGATTGATAACCAAACTAGTCAATAAATGGTGCCAGGATAATAGGTTATCCATATAGAAAAAATAAAATTAGACTTCATTTTATACCATACATAAAAATAAATTAAGAGTATATAGACATTTAACTGTAAAATACATTTTACAATTTTTAGAAGAAAATAAAGGTGAATAAGTTTAAAACCTAAGGGTAGGAAAGGTTTCTTAAATAGGGCCAGAAGAAAAACACAGACTGTAAAGAAAATATTGATAAATTTGACTACAATTAAATTTAAAACTTATGTTCAAGGGAAGACATGATAAACAAATTAAAAGGCAAGCCATAGACTGGGAAAAAATTAGCAATGCATGTAACATACAAAAGATTGGTATTACAAATTATGTAATAATGTCCTATAAGTCAGCAAGAGAAAGACAACCCATCAGAAAAATAAAGGATATAAATAAGCAAATGACAGATGCCAAAACCAAAACGGATAGTCAACATATAAAAGCATATACAACCACACCAGTGATCTTAAGAATGCAAATCCAAACAATATTGAGATATTCCTTCAAACTACCAGGGTAGAAAAAATTTATAATTCTGGCAATATTAAGTGCTGACACAGGAGGAGAAATGGGAACCCTCATATCCTAAAGAGTGGGAGTGTAAATTTAGGCAGCCACTTTGGAATACAACTTAGCATTAAAGTTGCACATTTGGCCTAGAAATGGCACATCTGTGTAAATGAATTAGAGAAACTGTGAAACAGGTTCATATTGAGACAGCTATTAGAATGCATAGTGGTTGTAATGTAAAAAAAGAAAACAAAACTAGAAACTAATGCATCAGGAGAGTACATAAATAAATTGTAGTATTTCTATACAATATAGTACCATCCAACAGTGGAGCAAAACAAGCTAGAGTTACATGCAACATTAGTGAACCTTAAAGCCATATCTTGACTGAGAAAAGCAAATTAATGAATAAAATATAAAGAATTATATCATTTAAAGTTTGTAAACATGCAAAAATCATCTGAAATATTTTATGTATAGATCCATATGAAGAATATAAAAACATACATGGACATGATGAATGTCTCAGGAAACAGGTTACTTCTGTTGGAAAAGGAAGTGGGACTGCTACAAAGATATTAATCTTTGTATGTAATATTTTGTTCTTCAAAAAGAATCTGAAACAAATACACAGGAATGTTAGGAATTATTAAAAGCCAGATTATAGGTACACATGTATTATATTACACATATTATATTATACATATTATAGGTACACAGTATTATTTCTGCTTGTTTGAATGTTTGAAATACTTCAAAATTAAAGAACAACCTAGCCTCAGAGATACGTATGCTGAGTGCTCAGTTAGGCTCATTCACTAAGTTCTTGCACTCCTTGCTGTCAATGGGACTGATTAAAATTTGTGACTCAACAGAATTATATATGACCACATGGTATAATTATTCACTTTGGGCAAAATGTCAAAATTGTGAATGTTAAATTCTGAAATACCAAGGGTCAACTGGAGACATACAAAACCAACTAGAGACTTAAACAATAAAAAGGAAAACAAAATAAAAGCTCTGTGATAATAGAGTTCAGAACAATATAGAATCTCTTCTTTCCTGTTAAAATCAGACCAGAGATTGGCTTTTGCCTTCCTGAAGGATTCTCTGTCTCTGTGAACAATAGCCAGCAGGAAAAAACACACAGGTTAATATAATATGAAACAAAACAACCTTCTCATGTGAAGGGAAAAGAATACTCAGCAAAATGGCTGCACCTTCCCAGATACATCCTTCAGCTCCTCAAACAGTTGTCCCATGCTTGACCTTCTCATTGGAAACCTCTCCTTAAGCAGTTACACAGCTCTGCAAATGTTAGAGTGACATTTGGACTGGGCTTGCGTGATCCGCTCACCCGCTCTTCTGGGCTTCCCCCGGGGGCCTGACAAGCTCTAGCAAGTCGGTATTAGCCTTGTGGACCCTCACCTCCCAGAGCTAGCAATAACATTTACCAGCTACAGTTTTCTCCATTTTCAAATATTTCCTTTGGCCCACGTGACAGTGATCCAGCTTCTGTATAGACTAGGACCTGAAATGAGTGGTTTAGAGAGATGAGAGCCCTCCTTTAAGAACTTTTAACATTTACTTTTCATTAAAGATTTTACTTGTGTTTTAATTGGGCTTTCCCCCTAGAATTCTGATATGTTTTGGAAAAATTAATTACTAAAATCTGACACCTCTGGGGAGGACGCACTTTTGATTATTCTCATGTCAGTGGAAAAGCTGAAAAAAAATTACTGGTTGGTAAGGAATCAGACCTGAGCTTCCACCAAAAGTTTTTTAGAATCCTTAAGAAATCATATTTGATGAGGAAATTCCACAATTATAAATCACAAATGTAGAAAACAGTTTTAGAGCCTTGCTTTGCTTAATATATGACAGAGAGTGGGTCTAAAGACATTAATGAAGTCAGGGACATTGTCTCTCTCATTTGTTGTATCGCCAATGACTGAATGAATGAGCGAGGAATGAATTGAACATCCTCCGAAAAGCTAATGAATCATGAGCTAATATTCTCTTTATTTTATCAATGAGAAAACTGAGGCTCAATTGAGAGTTGAAGTGACTTGTCTAGTCACAAAGCTAGTAAGTGGCAGACTTCATATACAACCTGAGAAGTGAAGTTCTCTGCTATAATCTGTACTTGTAGAGGTCCATACTTGTCAAAAATGTCATCACCAACAGGGGAAATTAAAAGTGAATAAAAAGCAATAGAGTTCCAATTAATAAATATAGAAGTAAGGAAGGAGAGAGAGCATTAACAGTAGACAAACACCATAGTAATAAACATTGCAGACAAGATGCACTGCTGTATGCTAAAATTAGTGGGTAAAAGTTTGAGGAGAAACAAGATTTATTATATATAGGCTCAAGTATGTTCTACAAGATATGTACACACTACAAAGGAAAAGACAGTAATTTAAAAGTGGAAAGACCTGGGAGATACCAACTTAATCAAGAAAGCGTTACCAGGAACAAGGCATATCAATATCATGAACCTCTTGATATAATGCACTGAGGAGGATGCAATGTCATTTTCATGGTATTCTTGCTAAAAATGTATAACCTCTCTCCAATCATGAAAAAAATTTGACAAACCAAACCTGAAGATATTTGATACAATATCTGATTAGTTCTCTTTAAAAGGACGTAAAAGACAAGGAAAGATGGAGGAACTGTTACAGTCTAGAGAAGACCACTATGGAATAACAGCTAATGTGACGTAGGATCCTGGGATGAAAGAAGAACATTAGGGGAAAAAATAGTAAAGTTTGAGTAAGGTCTGAAGTTATTTTAAACATTGTATCAATGCATATTTGTTATTATTGGGAATCACTCTATGGTAATGTAAGATATTAGTATTAGTAGGGTGAGGGGTATAAAATAACTTGGTATAATTTTTGCAACTTTTCTGTAAGTATATAAGTTAGAAATGTTTAAAACAACAACCAAAACAAAATAAAAAAATGAACAGAAAATATATTTGGCCCTCTGATTTGCTTCCAGTGTTAAGTGAGAGACAAACATGTAAACTAAAATAAAATACAGAAACAGTTTGATCGGCACTACTAGTAATGAATGCATGGACCAGATAGAAGGCCCCGGAGAAAGGTGGTCATCTTATCTGGGAAGAGAGCACAAGTACCCAGGACAAGCTTCATAGAGAAGGTGATACTCAAGGTCTTTTGTTCATCCACCATCTATTTTCCTAAGTACCTACCATAGGGCAGGCACTCTTCTAGAAAATAGCTACATAGTGGTAAACAAAAAATAAAAGGTGTCGGCCAGGCGTGGTGGCTCACGCCTGTAATCCTAGCACTCTGGGAGGCCGAGGCAGGTGGATCGCTTGAGGTCGGGAGTTCGAGACCAGCCTGAGCAAGAGGGAGACCCCATCTCTACTAAAAATAGAAAGAAATTATCTGGCCAACTAAAAATATATATAGAAAAAAATTAGCTGGGCATGGTGGCACATGCCTGTAGTCCCAGCTACTCGGGAGGCTGAGGCAGTAGGATTGCTTGAGCCCAGGAATTTGAGGTTGCTGTGAGCTAGGCTGACGCCATGGCACTCACTCTAGCCCCAGCAACAGAGCAAGACTCTGCCTCAAAAATAAATAAATAAATAAATAAAAGGTGTCTGTGTGTATTCCTGGAGCTCGCTTACAGTCTAGAAGGAGGACTCAGATAAACACATGGGCAAAAATAAAAAAAATTAAGTGCTGTCATGAAAAATAAATGAGCTAATGTGATAGAATATGCCCAGGGAGAGGGACAATTAGGAAGAGTAGTGCATATCTTTCTGAGAAGATAATAGTGAAGCTATTTGGGCCAAGGCCTGAATGGGAAAGAGCCAGCCATGCAAAATGAACATGGAGCAAGTAATTCCACACTGAAGAAGAGGTTGGCAGAATGGCTGAATGCAAGAACAAATTGGTGTGTTTGTGTTTAAAAATAAGCAAACAACAACAACAAAAAACCAGAAGGAAGCCAGCATTCTGGGCTGTAATGGACAAGGAGACAGTGGCAGAAGATGAGCTATAAAGTAGGGTTGCCAGGTGGCTTGACATCCATACTGGCACACTTTTGAATAAAAGATGGTGCTGTTAATAATTACACCAGGACAACAGAAGTGAAATGGGACTATCTGGCCAAACCTGGACATGTGATTATCCTGTAGAAAGGAAACAAATCCTGTAGGACTTCGTGAGTCAGCCAAGGAGTATAAAGTTATTCCAAGTGCATTAGGAAGCATCAGAGGGTGTAACAAGGGAAGGAAGTGATTGTTCCAGCTGCCATGTGGACCATGAACTCCTGAGAGCACAGAATGAAAGTAGAAGTGGTTGTTAGAAGACAGAGGGTGTGGACTTGGACCAAGACTTGGAAGAGGATAGAACTGGATGTTATTAGAGTCCATGAGCCTTGCTTATTCTCAGCAGATAGGCTGAGAACATTCCACACGAAGGGAACAGTCTGAGCAAAGTCACAGGGGCAGAGCATATTCCGAGAGCCAAGAGTGTATTCTATGGCAAAAGTGAAGGGCACAGTGGAGGCAGGTGATCGAGCTGGAGATGAGACCAGGGGACAGACCATCTAGGACCTAGAATTCAATGCTAAGTAGTAAGAACTGTAGTGTCCTTGAAAGTACTTGACTTGAAAGTGACAGGATTTGATTTGTTTTTAGAAAAATGTCTCTAGTCCAATATGAGAAGAAAATAAAAAGATAAAATGTAAAGAAAAATAAACTGAAAACGGAGATCATTTTTGCTAGTTAGAGAAATGAGACCCCAGAAATATTTTGGGAGTGGTTCAATAAGGTGAAGGGATATTTTTATTTTTTGTGGAAACTGTCCACCCATTCATCAGACATACCCTTGACCACTGAGTTCCTTACAATATAATTAATTGTTGACTCAAGGACTACTGAACAGTGTCGCTGAGTCATAGAGACAGCTCCAAGAGGAAAGCTTTGGGGACAAATTAATGTCATGTGCAGTGTACCTTTTTTCTTCCGTTCCAGTGCTATTCTTGGCCCACTCATTTCTAAGTTTTAGCAATATCTCTCAGACTGGTGTGCCTCACATGCATTTTGGCAAGCTAAGCACAGTGAAGGAGCCAGATAACTTGTTCCCTGTAGACTTATAAACTCATCAGCTGTGGACTAACAACATAATTTACAATGCACTTTGTCAGCCCTATAAAACAACTTTCTGTTTGCAGGGAAATGAAGCCCTGACAAGAAGAAATGTTTATGACTTAATTTTAGCTGTGTTCCCCATGATTACTGCGGTAACAGACTGTGTATGATGCGTCCTAGTCATCCGCCAGACAGTTACAACTTTGTTGTTGTGTTATATGGTTTGGATGTTTGGCCCCTCCAAATCTCGTGTTGAAATTTGATCCCCAGCGTTGGAGGTGGGGCCTGGTGGGAGGTGTTCAGGTCATGGGGACAGGTCCCTTATGAATGGCTTGGTTCCTTCCCCCAGAGATAATGAGTGAGTTCTCACTTTATCAGTTCACATGACAGCTGGTTGTTTGAAAGAACCTGGCACCAACTCCTCTCTCTCTTGCTCCTTCTCTCGCCATGTGACACATCATGTTTCCACGTTGATTGGAAGCTCCCTGAAGCCCTCACCAGAAGCACATGCTGACATGATGCTGCTTGTACAGCCTGTAGAACCATAGCCAAATAAACCTCTTTTCTTTATAAATCACCCAACCTCAGTTATTTCCTTTATAGCAATGCAAAATAGACTACCACATTGTGTTTGGCAAGCTAATATCCACCCCAAGATCCTGTTACCTTAGGTAATGACCATCATGTGTACCTCCATCTTTAGGGGTAAAGGAATTGAGATATAATTGTTGGATACTTCCCAGCTATGACTCGTATCTTGATGAAATTATCTGATGCCTTACCCTACTAGACAAAGTTCCTGTAAACTGATACTAATAGAAGGCTTGAGAATGGGAAAATCTGAGATACGCCACCCCTATATGCACCTGCCATTCATATTATTAGGCTAACAAGGTTTCTTCTATTTAGCCATTACCCTAGGTGACTATAGCTAAAATAAAAACTCCGCAAGGTAGGAGATTTGTTTTATCCATTGCTAAATCTCCAGGGTCTAGATAGAACAAAACGTGGAATACATAGTATATACTCAAAAATGATGAGCTGAATTGATAAGCTCAAATATTGACATAGTTAACCTACCCCAATGATTTGGAAACTCATGCTACAAATAATGCAGTCTCCCAAAAGCACATTCTTCTGATTGTTGGCCAGGCGGTTGATGAATTGGTCTGTCAGCCCTGAGACATTACATAGAATCCAATATACTTTCTAATAACATTCTAACAATTGTAAGACCATGAAGAATTCAAATCCAGGGGCG
Source organism: Lemur catta (assembly GCF_020740605.2). Lineage (NCBI taxonomy): Eukaryota > Metazoa > Chordata > Mammalia > Primates > Lemuridae > Lemur > Lemur catta. Next base: position 22,109,090 of record NC_059128.1, on the reverse strand, counting down.
GTTTATTAACCTGGGTGACTCTAGATTCCACTGTGTACAAATGCAGAGTTGTAAGATTTCCCTCTATTAATTTACTGTGTGCTCTTAGCCACATTCACTGGAGGAGATATCTTTTACGTTATGCCCTGTGTGGGTTGTAAGCAATACCTGGCCTCTCACTGTTCTTTTTTATTCCCATTCCATAGCTAACTCTGCTTAATACGTGTTGGAAATAGCATATATATATAAAATACATAGAAGCATATATAATATTCTGAACCAGGAGACTCAATAGATCTATATATATTATATAATTATTATATATATAAAATATGTAAAGGTCTATTGAATCACCTGGTTCAGAACATTGTTGATTTTGTACAACCTGATTTTGGAAGCAGGATCCAAAAGAGGGGAGGAAAAAAAAAATCAAGGTTTTAAATATTGCGATAAAAAAGAAGTCAAGACTTTTAAACATTACCTCGGTTTCCTCAGGTTTGAAATAAAAGGTTTGAAATAAAAGGTTTGAATGCAAGTAAATTTTAAGTTTCTTTCTAACTCTAAATTTCTATGCAATTCAGAGAGAGTAATCTGACAACTTCTTTGATATTTTTTCCTGATAAAATGACAAACTGATTTGACTTTAATCAGTTAATCAAACTTCTGGAATTTTCTTTGTTAGCTTGGCTTTTCTAGAAAATGTATTCTGTATTCCTAGACAACTTAATTTTGGTTCATGCTGTGTTAATGGCCTAGTTTCTACTTATAAAAAAATTGAGGTTTGTTGAACTAGTGCATTGCAAAACAGTTGGCAGGAAGAACGTGTAATTTCTTTTGCTGCCCTAAAGAACTTATTTCTCTGATCTGGATGCAGACAATACCGAAGCGATCACATTCCAGTGAGCACAGTTGTGTTGCAGAACAGTTCTCTAGACCTCAACCCAGTTATTTGGGAATCGCATGCACCAACAACTAGCCTGGAAGACACAGCAATATCAGGCATGCAGTTGGCCATTAATCACGTCACAAAATCAGCTCAATGCTATTGTGTAATAATATTCTAGAATAAAGCAAAGGTGATAAGCATACAAATCCATTTACTACAGATCCATACCTGCACTCAAATATCCTTCTTGAGGTTCAGAGCTAAAACCTTTATTCAGCTATTACTAACTAGACATTATCAATGATAATGAGAGAGCAAATGTATTCTCTGGAATACTGACAAGAATATGGCAGAGTGAAGCAGTAATAAAGTCTGACGAATAGTGCTTTCAGGATGAATAATCTGCCCATGCCTGTTATGAGCCATGTTTACCCTCAAAGATAAATATACAAGATCTAACTTTAGGGTTCTTGAGTGTGGTCTCTACCATGATTGTGACAATAGATCCATTGCACAGGGAATTTAAGAACAGAAGAAAGCAGAAACTGCACTTCTCTGTGTAATCAAAGTAGACCTCATAATGAAGAGGAAGACTAACAAAGAGCTGTAATTACACAATTACATTCCACTTTATAGTTTGCAGAGCTCTTTTAGACATATTTTCTTATGTGACTTTTGAATATTACTTAGGATTTGACATAGGGGAAAGTGAGGCCAGAGACTGTGTGGCTTCCCCATGGTTGCCTGCCTTGTAGGAGGTGGAGCTGGGAATGCAACAGGGGCTTCTTGACATCAAGGCTCTTTCTACTGACTAGTGCTACCTGTAGTGTGTGTCCTCTCGTGGAAGCAATGGTCCATCTCCAGACCTCAGGAAATTAAAACACACATGCATGCATGCACACACCACATTTGTTGAATATCCATTAATAGCAGGCATTATTTGGATATTTTCACATTCAGGCTTGAGAGTTTCTTCTCAACTCTGGATCCATTCTCCACTCTTCTTCACCTTTCTCCATTTAGCTTTGCACCTTGGAAGGTCATTCTACATGGGTTGCATTAACAGCTCCCTTGCCTTCCATATTCCAGTTAAGTTTGGGCCAATAGGAAACACCTATGGGAGATGAGTAGGAAGAATAAGAATGAGGTCTGGTTAGTTAATTTCCTGGCTCTTGTCTGGTGGAAAGGCTGCCAACTGGCTCACCCCTTGACCTAAGATCTCTACTCATAGCACTCTCTTCTTTTCCCTTCCCCTGGGTTCTGGTAATTGACCCTCCCTTTAGCCCATCAGGCCTAGAGGGGTAGTAAAAGGATCTGTTCTTAATAGCCCTAAATACTGCTTTACCCCTGGAAGGTACATTACATCCCCTACCTAAACCTTATAAATATCACCTTTATTAAACCTTCATCAAAAGGCACAACTTACATGGACCATCTGTTTCCTATTAGTATCCTGAGTTATTCAGTGTTGTTATTACACTGGGGAAACTGAAGCCTAACAAATTTTACAGTTAAATAACTTGCAGACCTAGGATTCTGCCCAGGTCTTATAACTCCAAGCTTTCAGTGACAGCGCACCAACGATGATTCTGAATGGGAGGCTGACCCATACGTGTGACTGCAGCTCTGCACAATTGAGCTTTCTTGAATTGACTCCAGAGTCAGGGCAATTTTCAGAAACATACCACTGTCACTTATAATGGTCATGTTTTCAAATTTCATAACATGTTTGCAAAATAAAGCAATGGCAATAGTATCTGGAAGAAAATTGGATAAGATTGCATCTGGTCTCTCAGCACACCATTCTGTCTTCCCTGCACTACTAGAGTTAGCCTAAGAAGCAAGTTTGATCATGTCACTTCCTGGATAAAAAGCCTCCCTATTCACTAGTGTCTAAACTTGCTAACTGTGCTTATTAGGGCTCTCTATGTGTCCCTCCAATCTCAACGTTTAACACTCTAGTCCATGTGCTCTATAGCCCAGTAGGTTCAACTGGGGGCGATTTTTTCCCCCTGAAGGGCATTTGGTAATGTCTAGAGACATTTTTGGTTGTCAAGACAAAAGGGAGTGCAACTGCCATCTAGTGATGGAGGCCAGGGATACTCCTAAGCATCCTACAATGCATAGGGCAGCCTCTACAAAAAAGAGTTACCTGTTTCAGAATGTCAGTGGCGTCATTGTTGAGAAGCCCTATTCTGTTCTAGCCACACCAAATTCCTCCTGAACTTTCAATTTGCTTGTACTGTAACTACTATTCACCAGACTCTGTGCCAAGCACTGTGCTTAATATGATTTCATCTCATGTGCTTGTCAACCTTGTGCCTGCACAGATGGTGTTTTCTCAGCTGGAATGCCTCCCTACTACTTCTCTCTTTGGTTCACTCTTTCATCTTTGAAGCGCAAGTTAAACACACTCTTCCTAACAACTCTGAGCCAAGGTATAGACACCTCTGAGCTGAATTCCCATGCTACTTTGTTGATCCTTCAAGTATAACAATTTACCTGTTTGATTCTGTAATTCTAACTTGCTATATGCTCATTAAGGGCAGTGACCGTGTTATTTGTGCTTTCTGCCCAATTTCAGGACAGTGTCTAGCACATATTAGATATTAATCCTGGAATGAATGAGCAAATATTATTGCAAGCAGTAGAGATTTCTAAAGAATTGTGTCATATTTAATTTTTATAAATTAAATCACATTAGGTAGTAAAAATTGCTATTTAGAAAAATCTTCAAGAATTCATTGGTCAAATGGACAGTTGTTAAAATACATGCATTTATAAACTAGGGTTTCTCTATCCCATGGTTCTTTTTTCCCCTCTTTTCAATATTAAAAAATATAGAAAAGTACATACCTGCTTTTCTTAAAGTGAGAAATGTCAATCAAAATTTTTGCCACTTCTTTGGAGTGCTGTAGTGTTTTGGGAATGAGAAACCAATATGACTGTATGTAATGGCATCGTTATGTTAAGAATGTGAAAAGTTAGTTCTCAGCCTTGTCCACAAGAGGGAAGACATCACCCCAAGTCCCCTTTGTTGATTCCCTGGAACTGTTGGGTCTGTTCGGAGCTGGAGATTTATGTTGCTCCTGCTGTTGCAAAATACAGATTTAGAACCTGGCAGGCATTCCTGCATAGATTTGCACACTGTTTAAGATCAGCCCAGTTCGAGTGGAGAGGAAGCAATCTGTGTATTTTGGAAGCTTTGTCAGAATAAAACACACTTAAAGAGTGTGTGAGGCCAATAGCTGCATGAATGAGCAGGAGGATGTCTTGAAAATGCACAAAGAGAAGAGGTTGAGGGAAGTGATACTTTAGTGGTACTTTGCTTATGAGGTTGACCCCGACAGTGTCTTCTCTCCATGGGAGATGGCTTAAGGGCTGGGGGATTACAGTGCTAGAAAAGGAAGTCTGTTCAGTATGCTGAGAGCAAAATGAGAGCGGCAAGTCCGCCTTATGAAATCACAGGGCTAGTTGCTCACACTACTGTATCAATGCCAAGGCGCCCTCTGCATTTGTTAGCAGGATCACATCAATTGTGTAGTCTAATACTTTGGTTTTACCTCTTTTCTGTTACGACCTGCCAGGCTGGCTTTCTCTTTCAGGACCCTAGGACATGTAAATGGTGTCACTTCCTTGTACACAGAGTCAAGAAGAACCATGCCATTCACCTCTTACGGTCCATTTTCCCTATAGTTTTCACTTTTCTTCTCGATTAGGACTTCATCACACCTAAAACAACATATAGTAGAATTAAAGAAGTTAGACCTCTACATTTTGATGATTTCCTATGGCACTGTTAAGTTATTAAGTATGAAATGTCTGATTTCCTTGAGTGCAAAGTTTGACAGTGGCTATCTCTGACATTTCACTTTGATACTTCTTGTTTTATTTTTATTGTGAGGGTACATCCTCAGTCTAGCAAACGCACGTTTTGGCTTGTGATTACCTTTCAAAATTTTTTTTAGAGCAATCTTTGTGAAATCATGGTTAAGTCAAAAATTTGTGTTATTAATAATCTGATTAAATAAAGAAGGTAGTGGCTGAAAAAGTTGACTACCAGAAATTCCCTCCTTAGTTTTGAATTAAACAAAAGAGAACCACGTAATTGTGAGTCCCAAGTAAGGACAGGGACACAACCCAATGTCATAAATCTCAAAAAAGTTGGAGCAAGACAGATGATTCTGAGGCCAAGCCAAGAGAAACGGTCAAGCATAATGAGGTTCTTAGCCCTGCCTGTGTTCCTTGAGTGTGGTGCTGTCTAGTTGATAAAAATGCTGAGAATTAGCCCTAATATCTTTATGTATGAAAAGGAACAAACTGAGTAGTTACTGTTACCTGTTCCCATCTTGACTGAAAAGTAGTGTTAATAGAAATGGCTATGGGAGAGAAATATGTGTAATAAGAGACAACAAAACTGAGAATCAAAAGAGAAATCACCAGACTACACAGGCCAGAAGCCCGGATGTAGCCCCTCATTGCCCCAGGATGCCTGCTTACGTAGGCAGGCTGACTTCTGACAAAGCCTTGAAAGTGAGAACATAGTCCAGGTAGCTGAGTGAAGGTTACACACAGCCCTGACTACACCCTCCATCTCACCCCTCTATTTCCTTTCCGTATTCTGCATCTCCCAGGCAGCAGGAAAAAAGTACATGGAGTTCACAATATTAAACCATCAGACTGTAGATAATATTAGGAGTCAAGAAGTCCCTGAAACTGTATCGGAACAGTTAGAAATTCTGGACAGAGTCACCTGAGTGTGAGCAAGATATAAGGCAATGACACAGCAAAACAATTTCCAAAACAATAGAAATGTAACTTAAAAAAGTCAAAGCATTGGATCTAGAAGAAAACAAGCAAAAGAGAGAAGAAACATTTTCCATGAGCTACATGCTATAGCACTATAGCACACTTGCACTATAAAATGAGAAAATTGCATTAATTTTCATGCCACAAGAATGGAAAGAAAAAAATTGAAAAGAATAGTGAAGGAAAAGGGATATATTGTAGACTGAAGGGAAAACAATGAAAGCCTAAACAATGTGATCATATAACTGACTTGAAATAATTAGTAACAACAGGAGGCAGAGAAAATATGGCTAAAAATTGAAATATTGCGAGAGGGAAAATGCTGGAGATCACCACAGTGAATGTTGATGAAAAAGTCAGAGATTAAATCCATCATAGAGCAACTAAGAGATATGGAGGGCAGATGGGATAATTACATTCCTGAAATAGAAAAACTGAGTACTTTAACAAAGAAATTATCCAAAGGGATCAAACTGGAAATTTTTCTTAATGTAAAGAACTGACTCTGAAGTTGAAAATAGCATGCTGGGTTCTAAGATAATTTTATATAGTATGCTAAACACTGACATACTGACATGGTATTAATTATGTCATTGGACTTCAAAAACTAAAGTAATATTCTTCATACCTATATCAAAACATTGCATATACCCCATGATTATATACAACTATTATATACCAATAATAATTAAAAATTAAAATTAAATGATACTCTTTAGACATACAGAAAAAACTTACATCATTTACCTCCTATGAGGGAGAAAGCTGGCATGATAAAATCCCAAGTACAATAAAGCAGTGTCTATAAAACTGTGCATTAAATAAAGTGTGAAAAGAAATGTATGTAACCCACATTTCAAGAGGGCAAGCAGACATTCGTAAACATGAACAAACTTAGATAATATAACACCAGTGAGCTCTTTTTCAAAAAGCTGTTACATAAAATCCAAGCATTTAAAAAATAAAGTAAGATTACTCAGACATGGAGAAACTGTAATGAAAGGCTTGATGAGGATAGTTAAAACATTTAAATATACAACAGATACCTGATGATGAGACATGTTATACATATAGAACAAAGTATACCCATGTGTTAGAAATCCCCCAAACCACTTTCCATCTGGATTATTCCCTAGAAGAACTCATAGGACCCAGAAGCTGTTATATTTATAAGTAAGATTTATTACAGCAAAAGTTACAGAGTAAAATCAGCAAAGGGTAAAGGTGCCGGGGCCAAAATCTGGAGGAAACCAGGCACAAGTTTCCATGAGGCCTCTCCCAGTTGAGTTGCAAAGGACGTGCCTAATTTCTCCAGCAACGAAGTGTGGCAACACAAGCGAAGCGTCACCAACCAGGGAAGCAACCCTAGAGTACAGGATTTTTTTGGAGGGTCAGTCACATAGCCATGCAATGCCTGCGTGACTGACTTCAGTTACTGAAGCTCCAGACCTCCAGAGGGAAAGCAGATGTTCATCGTTTTTATTAATATAAACTATATCAACTGCTACAGTGTGATGCAAGGTCCTAGGTGTGCAGACGACTCTCACCACTCAGAAATTCTGTGAGCTCAATTCCCAGGAGCTGGTGAAGGGCCAGCCATGGACATAGACTCTTCTTGGGAATACGCAGAGTTTGAACAACCCAGATCTTTTGAGTTAACCCTTTCCTATACAACATGGGATAAAAATACAAAATAACAACCAAAATTCAGAGATGAAAGAGAAAATGTGAGAGAATAACATTCTTATTTTTGATAGGAGAAAGTCAGTCTTTACTGGCTAAATTTGAAGCAAATCATTCAAATAATGGCGCCAATCTTTTCATGTTTCTAATAGCATCTTTTGTAAATTTTAGTGACTTCTCTTGGGAAATTATCTCTCTTATAAAATATATTTGAAATTCAGATTTTTTTCCTTTTACTAACTTCATGTAAAATTAAAGTTACCTTTAATTAAAACAGCATATATAGATTTTTTTTCTATCTTTTAAAGAGGTTCTGTTTATTCTTACATCTGTATATATGTGTAGGAAAATATCTGGAAATGTACTCCTCTACTGTTAATGATGGTTATTTCTTAGTGTTGTGATTTGGAAAGTTTAAATTTTTTTCTTTATATATGCCTACACTTCTTATATTTTTAAATAGTATATTAAAATAAAAATAAAATAATTTGATTTTTCTTCAAAAAGAGGGGAGGGCAATAAATAGACTGAGTAAATCATGACTCCCTGACACTAGTTTAACATGGACTGGAAAGAGTGGCTCTTATTTTGCAGGAAGCTCAAGCATTGTGTAAATAACACACACACAAACACACATACATACACAAAGCACATACTATGGATTTCTCCCTGAATTGTTTCTCCAACCTAAGTATTTTACAGAAAACTTTTCCATACTGTGTTTTATCACATTCCTCAATATTCCAGTGCCAATTCCATCCTTTATTTAGGGAAGTCTCTGAATGCCAGTGAGAGGGTAGCTTTTCCTCTTACTGGCCAGGAGATGGAAATATGCAGAGAAGCCACTGATCATTGAGATTGAAGAATGATAGGACAATAAGAAAAAAATCAAGGCTAAAATGTGTTTTTAAATGTCACAGCGATTAAATGATATTGTTTGTACCCTTATAGAATAGAAATGGGCCCACTATGACAAATGCAAATATACACCACTTAGAGCTAAGAACAATTTTGTGGAGAAACGTATATGGAACATTGGTAATAGCCAAAAATAGATTCTGGAATAGCTGTACAAGGAGCTCAGCAGACCCTCTTCCCTGTGACACAACCATTTAACTGCTGAAAACACACACATACACATTTAAAATCCTGAATATTGTTCTAAGGACAAACAGCAAATGGAGAAATATTTATTCAAGAGATCTGTTAAATATTAGTAAGAAAATGATAGTTGTGACATTTAATCCACAGCATGCTCCCATCTCATACCTCACCCCTGCTCCTTGGTATGGAAGCTTTATTCCAGGGTGGTGTGGCCAAGAGGGTAAGAGCTCCCACACCTACCTGTTACCAGTCTAGGGCTATAGTTCTACCCCAGAAAGGGCAGGCTGCTTGTGCTTTTCAACTCTCCCCAGCTCCGTGTTGCAGGAGTAGTATTCTGAGTATGAACGGCCAAGACCATGGGGCTCACTTCTCCCATCCAGCCCCCATTCATAGGAAAGAAGCTCTATTCCAGTTTTAGCATGCCAGTAATACTGAGACTTCAGTTGTTCCTGTCCCAGCTTGCTCATGGGGCAGAGGTTCCATACTGGGAAGGACAAGCTGAGAAGACCAAACTCTATCATCTTCCCCCAGGGCCCAATCATACAATGGTCACATCACTCTAGGAGAAGTGGGCCACTGCTTCTGCTTCCAGCTTGGGTGAATGCAGAGAAGTTCTACCCAGGGGTAGATGCAGGCCGTAAGGATGAAGAACTTTATGCTCTGCCTGGGGTGACTGATTATCTGGAACAGAACTTAGATAAGTTTATGGCTAAGGGTTTTTTTTTCTTTAAAGCAATGGAGATCTTGGTGCAAGCAAGGGCACAGATAGTTCTATGATACCAGTAGCAATGAGCAAGATAGAAAAACAGCCAGAATTAGTTGAAAGAATATGGAGAATAGAAAGCCATGAAGAGAAAGCCATGAAGAGCTCTCTGGGTTTCACACTAATCCCTGAGGGCCTGAAAAATTGTACACATTTGCTAGGCCATATCTATTCAAAAGTAATTAGAGTAAGACATGGGACAGATTTGAAAGCATTCTCAAGTCACAGATCCATCAGCTAGGGGAAGAGTCTTATGGGCTCAAGGAGCTGTTAAGCATGATCTCTCAACAAACACTGGCTGAACAAGAAGTTACTCTTACCCAGGTGCTACCCCTAGGAAACCAGGCTTAAAAATAAAGTCACTCATCCATGGTGATATGGAAGACTGTGCTTATTCTCAAGGCTGAACCTGCTCAAGAGTGACAGGGGAGACAATTTCCAAGCTACCAGTCCCTGGCTGAACATACGCCAAAATCATAAACTCCTTGAAAGCAGTTTCCAAGTCACACATATCCAACAGATAAAAGGTAAAACTATAACTAACTAAGGGTACTTAAGTACAGCATTTGACCAATATGTGGCTTATACTGATCCAGGAGCAACATCTAGGAAGGCAGGCCAAAAAAAAATAAAAATAGGAAAAAAATATCTGACCAAGAACATGAGAACTTTCACACTGCTAGAAAAATGTAAGCCACAGAATTATCTCGGTCAAGCCACTAAATAAATAAACATATGAACAAACCGGTAAGAAATAGACCTGATGGCGATGGAGTCTGTATCCAGACTTGCTAGACTGTGTTACATAAAATGTCTAGTTTTTAACAAAAGCAATAAATGAAGAAACAGGAAGTGTGACCCCTACATAAAAATAAATGCAGGCAATAGAAATTGCCTTTAAGGGGGCTCATACATTGGACTTAACAGAAAAAGGCTACAAAGCAGCTGTTAAAATATGTTCAAAGAACTGTGCCAAAAGAACTAAAGGAAATGAGATAACACTGATACATCAAATAGAGATTATTAAAGGGATAAAAATTGTGTGTGTGTGTGTGTGTGTGTGTGTGTGTGTGTGTGTACCTCCAAATGGATATTTTGGAGTTGAAAACTATAATAAATTTTAAAAATCACTAGAAAGGCTCAAGAGTAGATTAATTTCTCTAATTCTTCTGTCAACTCTAAAGATCAATAGAGATGATGCAATCTGAATAGAAGAAAGAAAAATTAAGACAAATGAACAGAGCCTTAAAGAAATGTGGGGCACCATTAACTGTACCCACATATGTATAATGGGAGAACCAACAGAGAAGGGGACTGAACAAATATTTAAAGAATTGTGGCTGAAAATTTCACAGCTTTGATGAAAAACACTAATCTACACATCCAAGAAGCTCAATGAATTCTAAGTAGGATAAATGCAATGAGATCCACATCCAGACCCATTGCAATAAAAATCTTGAAAGCCAAAGGTAAAGAAAACATCTTGGAAGTAGCAAGAAAAAAAAAATGACTCATGGTATACAAGGGAACCACAATGAGATTAACAATTTACATCTGTTCAGAAACAATGGAGGCCATACACAGGGGGAAGACTTTCAAAGTGCTGAAAGGGGAAAAAAAAAAATGTCAACCAAGAATCTTATATCCAGGAAGGTTCTTTTAAAAATGAATGTGAAATAAAGACATTCCCAGATAAACAAAACCAGAAAATTTATTACTAGCATACCTAACTTACAAGAACTACTAAAAGAACTATTTCAGGCTAGAAGGAAGTGACAGCAGTGAGTAATTTGAGTTTACATGAGTTAAAAAAAGATCCAGTAAAGGTATTTATGTAGGTAATGATAAAACAGTATAATTATACATTTCTTTTTTCTTCTTTCCTTAACTGATTTTAAAAGCAATTGCATAAAACAATATCTGTAAAATTGTATTGTTCCTATAACATATAGAATTATAATATATTTGACAATAAAACACAAATGAATGAAGCTATATTGGAAACAGGAAATGACACCAGATGGTAACTAGAATCCACAGGAAGAAATGAAGGGAGTCAGAGATGGTAAATAATAAGCTTAATTTAAAAAAGCCATTCTGTAAATATATTTGAGCTCTCCTTTCTTTTTGTAGCTTTTTAAAAAAAGACATAAGTTTTTATAAAGCAGTCATTACAGCAGTGTATTGTGTTGGGTTTGTAAGATATGTAGACATAATATGAATAATACCAAAAATGGCAGAGAGAGAGATGAGAAGATGGCGGAGTGGAGGTGACCTCCTGGATTTGTGCTCCCGGAGAGGAAGGCGTGGATCTCCACCTGCCACAATGCTGGAGGATTGCTCCTCCACAGGAAGGGTGAGGTGAACCCACGGAGAATCACCGTGGGACACAGGGAACAGGAAAAAACAGAGGCGAGTGGGAAATCAGACCGAGATAACTTGGAGAGTGCGGGATGGAAAACAGACAGCGGAGTGCGGGACGGCCGTACCTGCCTCACCGGAGAGTGGGGCGGGTTCAGCCCCACAGCAAAGCGGCTTGATCTCCCCACTGACCCCAACATCCACTCTGTCAAGGATCTGACTGAAATTGGTGCAGAATCACTGCGGGAGACCTGGAGCTCCGAGGACAGGTCCCCTTCCCAGGTGTGAACACTGAGTGCTTCCCCAGACGCAAGAGTGTGGAGCCCGGACCTTGGGAACACTGGGACAGTGTAGACCCTTGCCCGTGGGAGCTGCAGCAGCTGGGGCACTGAGGGAGTGAGGGCACTGCCTCCTCTGCCTAGCCAGTGTCTTTCCTGCAGAAAGAGACAGAAACCACACATCCAGAGGAAGAACGAAAAGTCAGGGGGGGGAGAAGAAGGAAGAGGAAAGGAGAAAAAAAAAAAAAGAAGAAGAAAGAAGGGAAAGAAAAAGAGAGGGAGAAGAGGCTTTCTGCTTGCAAATAGTGTAAATCCTGCCTACTAACTGAAAGTCCACAACACAGTGATTTAACTTGCCAAACTGGTCTTAGGTCAAGCCAACCCTCTGGGGGTGGACCCATCAGAAGCAGTCCCCCAACTGAGATAGAAAAAAAACTCTAAACAGCACACAACAGTCTCCCCCTATAGACAAAGGAAGCAACATACCTAGACTGTTTCACAGCCTAAGAACAGAGTACAAGACGTGCTGTTAACTAGACTAAAGCTGTGAGAAAAGATCTAACGATAGAGCCAGATGGGAAGGGCTCAGCGGAAAAATATGGGGAGCACAAAAAACCAAATGGAAACCTCGCCCCCAAAGAGAAATACCAACTCTCCTCCAATTGGCACAAGCCAGTTTCAGAATACCAACATGTTACCAGAAGAATTTCAGTCTTGGGTTATAAATAAGCTGAATGATATACAAGAAAAAATTGATATCCAATGCAAAGAAACCGCAAAAAAATTCCAGGATTTGGAAGAAAAATTCACTAAAGAAATAGACATATTGAAGAAAAACCAAACTGAACTCCTAGAAATGAGGGATTTATTCAGGGAGCTACAAAACACAGTGGAAAGTCTCAAGAACAGGGTAGATCAAATAGAAGACAGAATCTCAGAGATCGAAGATAACTCTTTCCAATTAAATAAGACAGTCACAGAGATAGAGCAAAGAAATAAGAAAAAAGATCAGAGTCTTCAAGAAATGTGGGATTATGTGAAGAAACCTAACGTGAGAGTTATAGGCATCCCTGAAGGTGAAGAAGATAATAAGCAAGGGCTGGATAAACTATTTGAAGAGATAATAGAAGAAAATTTCCCAGGCCTTGCTAAAACTTTAGATATACAGGTTCAAGAAGCTCAAAGAACCCCTGGTATATTCATAGCAAATAGTAAAACACCACGCCACGTAGTCGTCAGACTGACCAAAATATCCACTAAAGAGACCCTTCTTTGAGCTGTAAGGAGAAAGAAACAAGTAACATACAAAGGGAGACCCATTAGAATTACGCCAGATTTCTCAACTGAAACTTTACAAGCAAGAAGAAGTTGGGGCCCCATTCTCACTCTTCTGAAACAGAATAATGCCCAGCCTAGAATCTTGTACCCAGCTAAGCTAAGCTTTCTATATGAAGGAGAAATTAAGACATTCTCAGATAAACAAGGACTAAGGGAATTCACCAAGACAAGACCACCCCTCCAAGAAGTACTCAAAAGAGAGTTACACACGGATCATCACAACAAAGACCCACGAATGTAAAACCACCCAAGAACTAAAGATCAAATTCTAGCCACCACAATGGCTCAAGAGAGAAAACATAGAAAAGAAGTTCTACCCAATAAGATAAACAGAAATCTGTCCCAATTATCAGTTCTCTCACTAAATGTCAATGGCCTGAATTCCCCACTCAAGAGACATAGACTGGGCCAATGGATAAAAAAACACAAACCAAGTATCTGCTGCCTTCAGGAAACACACTTAACTGGCAAAGATGCATTTAGACTGAAAATAAAAGGATGGAACTTGATATTTCAAGCAAATGGTAGCCAAAAGAAAGCTGGTGTGGCAGTTTTAATTTCCAATAACTTAGTCTTTAAACCAACAAAAATAATAAAAGACAAAGATGGTTACTACATACTGGTGAAAGGCACAATTCAACAAGAAGACATAACCATACTTAATATATATACACCCAATCTAGGTGCACCCAGATTCATAAAGCAAATCCTACTCGATCTAAACCAAATGATAGACAACAACACTTTAATAGTTGGAGACTTTAACACCCCACTGACAGCACAGGACAGATCCTCCAAGCAGAAAATAAGCAAAGACATAGTAGACTTAAACAGAATGTTAGAACAAATGGGCCTGACTGACATCTACAGGACATTCTACCCGAAATCCACTGAATATACATTCTTCTCATCGGCTCACGGAACATTCTCTAAGATTGACCATATCCTAGGCCATAAAGCAAGTCTTAAAAAAATTTAAAAAATAGAAATCATACCCTGCATCTTCTCAGATCACAATGGAATAAAAGTAATAATGAACCCTAACAGGAACTCTCATTCCTACTCAAAGTCATGGAAGCTAAACAACCTTCTTCTGAATAACAATTTTGTAAAGGAAGAAATTAAGTCAGAAATCAAAACATTCTTTGAATTAAATGACAAAGGTGACACAACTTATCAAAATCTATGGGATGCAGCTAAAGCAGTCCTGAGAGGAAAATTCATTTCCATAAATGCCTATTTCAAAAAGACAGACAACTTACAAATAGACAACTTAATGAATAGACTCAAAGAGCTGGAGAAAGAAGAACAGACTGACCCCAAACCCAGCAGAAGGCGAGAAATTGTTAAGATCAAATCAGAATTAAATGAAAAAGACAACAAAAATACTATAAGGGAAATTAATAAAACAAAAAGTTGGTTCTTTGAAAAGATAAATAAAATAGACACACCACTGGCTAGACTAACCAAGAGCAGAAAAGAAAAATCTTTAATAACTTCCATCAGGAACATAAAAGGAGAAATCACAACCGAAGCCACAGAGATCCATGACATTATCCATGAATATTACAAAAATCTTTATGCACACAAATTGGAAAATGAGGAGGAAATGGACAAATTTTTAGAAACACACAGCCTTCCCAAGCTCAATCAGGAAGAAATAGAATTCCTGAATAGACCAATATCAAGAACTGAAATTGAAACAGCAATAAAAAACCTTCCCAAAAAGAAAAGCCCTGGTCCAGATGGGTTCACACCTGAATTTTACCATACATATAAAGATGAACTGGTGCCCATCCTACATAAACTATTCTTCAATATTGAGAAGGATGGAATTCTCCCCAACACATTCTACCAAGCCAATATAACATTGATACCAAAACCAGGAAAGGATGCAACAAAAAAAGAAAACTACAGACCAATTTCTCTCATGAACGTAGATGCAAAAATTCTCAACAAAATCCTAGCAAATCGTATCCAAGTGCTGATTAAAAAAATAATTCATCACGACCAAGTAGGCTTCATCCCAGAGATGCAGGGGTGGTTCAACATACGAAAATCTATAAATGTAATTAACCACATAAATAGAAGCAAAAATAAAGACCATATGATCCTCTCAATAGATGCAGAAAAAGCATTTGACAAAATTCAACACCCTTTTATGATAAAAACACTTAACAACATAGGCATAAATGGGACCTACCTAAAAATAATACAAGCCATATATGACAAACCCACAGCCAACATCATACTGAATGGGGAAAAATTGAAAGCATTCCCACTCAGAACTGGAACCAGACAAGGCTGCCCACTGTCCCCATTACTTTTCAACATAGTATTGGAAGTCCTTGCGAGAGCTATCAGACAAGAGAGCAGAATCAAAGGTGTCCAAATAGGGACAGAAGAGATCAAACTCTCACTCTTCGCTGATGATATGATGTTGTATCTGGAAAACCCCAAGGACTCAACCAAGAGACTCCTGGAATTAATTAACGAATTCAGTAATGTCTCAGGTTACAAAGTCAATACACACAAATCAGAGGCATTCATATATGCCAATACCATTCAATCAGAGAACCAAATTAAGGACTCAATACCTTTCAAAATAGCAACAAAGAAAATAAAATATCTAGGAATATATTTAACTAAAGAGGTAAAGGACCTCTATAAAGAGAACTATGAAACACTAAGGAAGGAAATTGCAGAACACGTAAATAAGTGGAAATCCATACCATGCTCATGGATTGGAAGAATTAACATCGTTAAAATGTCTATACTACCCAAAGTAATCTATAGATTCAATGCAATTCCTATTAAATTACCAACATCATTTTTCACAGATTTAGAAAAAATAATTATACACTTTGTATGGAAACAGAGAAGACCCCGTATAGCAAAAGCAATCTTAAGCAATAAAAACAAAATGGGAGGTATTGATTTGCCAGACTTCAAACTATACTACAAAGCTGTGGTTCTTAAAACTGCTTGGTATTGGCACAAGGGCAGGGACACAGACCAGTGGAACAGAACAGAAAACCCAAATATAAAACCATCCTCATATAACCATCTAATCTTTGACAAAATAGACAAAAACATACTCTGGGGACAAGAGTCCCTATTCAATAAATGGTGCTGGGAAAACTGGATAGCCACATGTAGAAGACTGAAACAGGACCCACAGATTTCACCTCTCACAAAAATCAAATCACAGTGGATAACAGATTTAAACCTTAAATGGGAAATGATTAGAATTCTAGAAGAAAATGTAGAAAAGACTCTCACAGACATTGGTCTAGGCAAAGAATTTATGAAGAAAACCCCTAAGGCAATCGGAGCAACAACAAAAATAAACGAATGGGACCTGATTAAATTAAAAAGCTTCTGCACAGCCAAAGAAACAGTCACGAAAATAAACAGACAGCCTACAGAATGGGAAAAAATTTTCGCATACTACACATCAGATAAAAGACTGATAACAAGAATCTATTTAGAACTCAGGAAAATCAGCAAGAAAAAATCAAACAATCCTATCAAAAAATGGGCAAAGGACATGAATAGAAATTTTTCAAAAGAAGACATAAGAATGGCCAAAAAACGTATCAAAAAATGCTCAACATCCCTAATCATCAGGGAAATGCAAATCAAAACCACAATGAGATACCACTTAACTCCGGTGAGAATGGCCTTTATCAAAAAATCCCAAAACAACACATGTTGGCGTGGATGCGGAGAGACAGGAACACTCATACACTGCTGGTGGGAATGCAAACTAGTGCAACCCCTATGGAAAGCAATATGGAGATACCTTAAACAGATTCAAGTAGACCTACCATTTGATCCAGCAATTCCATTATTGGGCATATACCCAGAAGAACAAAAGTCATTCTTTAACAAAGACACCTGTACCCGAATGTTTATAGCAGCACAATTCACAATCGCAAAGATGTGGAAACAACCCAAGTGCCCATCAATCCACGAATGGATTAGTAAACTGTGGTATATGTATACCATGGAGTATTACTCAGCTATAAGAAATAACGATGATACGACATCACTTTGGTTCTCCTGGAGAGAGCTGGAACCCATTATACTAAGTGAAGTATCCAAAGAATGGAAAAACAAGCATCACATGTACTCACCAGAAAACTGGTTTCCCTGATCATCACCTAAATGTACATCGGGGAAGGATACCAATTGGATATCAGACTGGGATGGGGGGGTGGGGGGAGGGGATGGGTGTATGCCTACATGACGAGTGCGTTGCGCACCGTCTGGGGAATGGTCATGCTTGAAGGTGCAGACCCGGGGAGGTGGGGGGGGGGAGGGGATGGAGGTATGACTACATGATGAGTGCCAGGCGCACTGTCTGGAGAATGAGAACGGACGCGCTTGGGACTCTGACTCGGGGGGATGGGCAGGACAAGGACGGTGTATGTGACCTGAACTTATGTACCCCCATGATGAGCTGAAATAAAAAAAAAAAAAAAGGTAAAAAAAAAAAAAAATGGCAGAGAAGAGAGCTTATATAAGAGTAAAGTTTCTATATTTTACTGGAATCAAGTTAACCTAAAGATGAAGTAGACTCTGGCAAATTAAGATGTATATTGTAAGCCCTAGAGCAATTAATAAGAAAGTAGCACAAAAAATGTAGTTAAAAATTATTAAAGAAATTAAAATAGTATGCTTAAAAATATTCACTTAAGACAAAAGGTGGTAATAAAGAAGAAGAAGGAGACGGGGAAATATCTAACTACCATTAAGTGGGTATTCCATGATGTGGTCTCTCAAATACTCAGTAATTTGATAAATTTTTGATAGCATAACTTTTCCTTAGTAGGCTCATTTCTCCCCTAAAATTAGTATCCTATTCATGCAACTCATTGCATTTGAAATCTTTTAAGCAAATTAATATGAATCCATGTAACAGAGTTTGTTTCAGCTGATTTCCTATATTAAATTTTCTGCTTCACAACCCTCTTCCTAAAAATACTAGGTTAATAATGGAACACACAGAGATTCACACAAAGGTAAATATTGAGATACACATTTTGTACTATTAGCTGTTAACTACGTAGTCACCTGATATTTACCAATACTCTAATACTACTAATATTGACATAAAGATGTGTTTATTTATATGTGTGGTCTGGCACTACACATAACCAGAAGGACAAAGAGTCCATTAATTCTGTAATGTATTTAAGTTCAATGCATTAAAACAGCCATTTCATCGCTCACTTAATATCCTAATATCTCTTAAAAAGCAGTGTGATACTATATAGGAGAAGGTATTAACGATTAACAGTGGTCATAATTACACAAGCACACAGAGCATTGTGCATATTCATATAGAATAATATTATTTAGAAATATATGTACCCTCTATGTCTATATAATTTTGCATATTTATAAATACTAGATGACTTTAAATAATGGTGTGTGTGTCTGTACGCGCACACACACACATACACAAGAACACCATTCCCTATCATAAAGCATTATAGATATGCTTTGGTGCTTGGAAACATGAGCATGCTCCTGGCATAGCTCTCTGACAATTTGGCAGAACTAAGTACACAGCTGCGAGAATCAGACTGCCTGCATTTAACTCCCAGCTTAGCCATTTATTAGCTGTGTGACCTGGTATCTAGAAAATACAATATTGTCTTCCTCATGGTGTTCTTGAGGATTAAATGACTTCTTAATGCATATAAAGTCCTAGAAAGCACCAGGCAAATAGTAAGTGCTCAATAAATTTTAGCTGTCATTATTGATCTTTTTTTTTTTAATTCTGCTCTTCCAGGGGATAAAATAGTTGCTTTCACATCTGGAGCATGTGTTAAATTTAGATTATGTTTCCCATCTAAGAACAGATCATCATAATACGTCTTTTATTGTGATGATGTCTGCAACTGTCACACTTTTATTTGTGACTCCCTTAGAGTTTGAAAATTGTAATGTACAGCTATTAGCATGTCATGGGTTTTACCTGGAAAGTGTTTGCTTTCCAGGAATATGGGTAGGTATATTTATATTAATTTTCATGGATATTTAATGTGTTGTATGAATAGGGTGGGGGTATGATGGTAACAGACTATTTTGAGACTCTTCCACGTGGTCTGCCTACCTCTTGTGTCTCCATGTTTTGTTTCCTTCTTTATGTGGGGGCAGGGTTGTTTATCTCTTTTGTTCACTGCTATGTCCATAACACCTAGAAGAGTGCCTGGCACTCAGTAAGCACAAAGGAATGTACCATCGTACCTCATAATCTAAAATCATTAACTTACTTTTCAGCATCCGCCCAACTCTCTTGATTTTATTCCAGTCTCAAACTACCTTTATGTAACTATTTCCCAAACGAAATGTCAGATGCTTCTGTTAAATAAAATAGTTTGTTATTATCTGAGCATCCCCCTTCTTTATTCCCTTTATAGAGACGCTACCTGATCTACCTGTCAAATCTTATGCCATTACTTCTTTTGTTGCAAACCCCACCCATCTCCCAAGACCAGCTCGGACTCTGCCCCAGCTTCCTTACTCAATTGTGTCCCTCAGCCTCTCTTCTCTGAATGCCACTGGCTTTGTATAACTTTCCTCTGTCATTGAATAATTTTTTATATTCTAGTACAGTTATTTGTGTATGTTGTCTCTTCCTTTAGAACATGGCCCATGTCTGTTGCACCTTTGTATTCTCCACGGTACATGTAGGTAGCAAACATTTGACAACAGCAAATGTTTAATGAAGACCTACTCAGTGCCAGATACTGAGCCTAGTGACAGGCTGGCTTTATAGGAATGTGAGTTATATTATCTTCCTGTGTTTTCTAAAAATACTCTCCAAATGAATGATTAAACAAGTTCACATGTTAAGCATCGTGGTTGCAAAACAGTCCTTGGATTGGTAATAGACATACTGAGTTAAAATCTAGGCTGTGTGACTTTGGGATGATCACCTCCCTTTCCAAACGCTTTGGCTTTCTTGTTTGAAAGTAGGAATAATAGACCCATCCTTATAACATTAGATGAGATAGCATATACCTGAGATCCTAACCGTTGTGCTTAGACTAAGGAAGATACCAAATAAAAGTGAACTACTTTATGGAAGTTCTCTTTGAATAAAAGTAAAATGAGTTTCTCAAGGGTGTCATTGGTTTTCGTAGCCATTTTTCCAGCTCTAGCTCTATCAATCTTCTTTGAATGGGCCATGCAAACCCTCACAGTGCCTGGCCACGAGGGCTGTTATGGTGCCAGGCTGTGCTGCTGCCCTCTTCTTCTTCCAGAAGCTCTCTGGAAGATACCTATTTGTCTGCTGAGGTGCTTCTAAACTGCTGCTCTCTGCTTAATCTTTGTTAAATACATGGATTCTATAATTTTTATTTTATGTACTTGTGTTTTATCTACAGCATACAGAATTGCAGGCACTATGATTTGTGGTGGCATTTTCACTATTGCAAAATGTCTTCACATCCATTACTTAATTTGGCACCCTTGACAAGTTTGTGAGCACGGTGGTGGGCAGGTATCATGCCGTCATACACTCTTTGCAAATGAGGAAATAGAGCCTCAGAGATTAAGTGGTCTGCCCAAGGTCACATAGTTAAAACATGGCAACAGTAGGGGTTAATAAAACACAAGTCATCTGGTTACAAATTTGATGCCCTCTCTACTCTATTGTACTCAGCCTGAAAGCAAAGCAGTATTTGACAACTCTAACGCCTTTCACCCTAACGATCTCCTCCGCTCTTCTTTGGCAGAGGCGTCCATCCTGAGCTATGACGGCAGCATGTACATGAAGATCATCATGCCCATGGTCATGCACACCGAGGCAGAGGACGTGTCCTTCCGCTTCATGTCCCAGCGAGCTTACGGGCTGCTGGTGGCTACTACCTCCAGGGACTCTGCCGACACACTGCGCCTGGAGCTGGATGGCGGGCGTGTCAAGCTCATGGTTAACCTAGGTATCGTATGAAGTACCCTCTGCCAATCTGTTTGGGCTTGTCTTCCCTTTCTTTTCTGATTTTCATTGGTTTGATTGAATTCTTTGTTTGTTTCTTGAAAGTTAGCTGCTCATCTCTTGTTTCATAGACCAAGGATAAAACCCAACAGCAACAAACACCTTCTCCTTGTTTCTGCATGAGGTTTTGATGTCGATTTCTGGTTTCTGACAGTGGTGTTTTCTTTACTAGATTATTTATTTTCTAAGTTTCCTTTCTTGGTTTTTTGGAATCGTTTAGCTTTGTGTAAAACACGCTACTTTGGTCCATCTTTTGATCAATCATATTCCCATTAAGTCCAACTCCTCAGTCACCTCTCAAAACAGTCAAAGACAAGGGCAAGGGCAGGGCAGGAGGTGGAAGCAAAATGAAAGGGTGGGTTGTGGAGAACTAAGCCCTGTGAGTAAGATGGAAGGGCTTTGTTTGCAGCTCCACGATGACCATTCAAAGGGGGAATTCTGGTGGCTGTGATAGCACTGATATCTCCTTGTATTTTCTCATAGTGAGAGGACAGAGTCAGATTATTTCTGATATCCCACAGGAAAAATAATTCCCTAACTTTGGACTCTCTGACACGTGGAAGGAAACTATGGATGCTAATATACATACCCGTTTTTCTTCCTGACATTCTCAAGCATCGCTCAGCAGCGCTTTGTGCAAAGGTTGTTACCTTACACTGTTACCAGTTACTCTGCTGTCCTCCTATACTACATAGCCATTTTACCTTAGAATTGAAAAATTATGACAACTTCAAATTTGTGCTTTGTTGGAACAAGATCTGTTCTTTCAATGTAATTAACTATAACAGACACTTTAGAAATTGTCCTTCTTAGGGCCTCATGTTCTGTCCTCCTGTTGACCTTCTCTATTAGAGTCTAATTGACCTTCTATGGAGAATGGGGGCCTCTTGAAGATAAATAGGGGAGGGAAAATTCTCTATTTCCGCTGTTTCTACTCAGCAGAAAGTCAATGCCCAGTTTTGACAGGATTAGTGATATAGCTGAGTCCAAACTTCCTAAGCTAATGGATTTATTTGGGCATGTAGAGTATGTTTTGATACAGTGCTCCTTTATAAAGATTTCAGTGAACTGGCTTGTCAGAGGTGTGGAGAAGTGATGGACAGATGTACCAGATGCCAGACCACGTACAGATCTATGTGGCCTGGTGGGAAGACGGAGTTTTTATTCCATGTCGGTCTTATTTGCTGTCAGGTCTACTGGTCACGCTTAGAAAATGCCTACAACATAATCCTAAAATCTCTAGGACACAGAGGACTGTTTTGAGCAGTGGCTTATTTAGTTATGTCTTTTTCTTTTTCTCCTAGTTTGCAGCTTTTCAACACTATGCCATTTTTCTTGTCCAACCTTATTCGATTTCCGTTGTCAGTGTGTCTCTTAGTTTTTCTTTTGTTTGTGTATGTGTATGTTTGGTTACTTTAGGTTTTGGTTTTTCTCTTTTGCTGGATCTTTTCTGTGTTCTTGAGTTTCTAATCCTCCCCACCATCAACCATGGTAAATCAAAAGATGGTATTCAACCCTTCAAAGGCCCAAAGCCTGCGGCCCGCATAGCAAACAGCCTTGAGAACAGAGAGTACTGAGCAGCCTACAGGGACTGGCATACCCCTGTCCTCACCCCCCTCCCCCCCCCCACACCATCCTCTCCACCTTAAACAAACCAGTGTGAGAATGTATTACCTAAAACCAACAACCAGCAGTTGATTATCTACTTCACAGAAAAAACAACAGAAGGAATTAAAAACAAAAATAAAACAAAAACCAACACAATTTCCTAACTAGCTCACGGAAAAAGATAATGAAGACCATTTTATCTCCGGATTTTTTTAAAGTAGAGGAGAGACATACACATAAGGACAATTCAGTCTCACAGAATTCTGAGGGGAGTACACACTGTGTCTTTAAACAAACATTTTTTTTTCCTAATTACATGTTGTTTTGTAAAGACTAGGATGTCAACTGTGACAGGCCTCACATCTCAGAAGGAAACACTGGGGTGAGGAAGAGAGATAAAAGGGGTTGAGCAATGAAGGAAATAGGTGGACAGATTCTCCTGTACACTCATGCACACACACTGAGTTAGTCATAGATCCTATGTGTATTCCTAGAAGCACTATTTTTCTATATTAAACTCTCACCAAAACATGGGAGATGTGCTTTTCAAATAGACTTTGCTTTTGCCTTTTGGCTTCTTTTGGCACACCATCGATCTAGCTCCCACTACATTAAAACATCTTAGGCAAAAGAGAGTTAGCCCCTCGGAAGAGAGCACTGTGCTTCTCCAGAAGCAATAGTTGTTTCTTTTTACTCTGAAGCATATGGTTCATCACAATTACAGGTCTGAATTTATTTAACTTCCTTTCAAATCTGACATGGAAAACTGACCTTAAATTCCTTATGCTTGTGTACATATAACTCTTTGTATTCATGCTTTGTTCAAAGGTTCTCCTTTCACCCCTCCCCAAAATGGACCACTTCATGAATATTTTCTTTATCCTTGTTATGAATTCACATTTCTTTCTTCCTGGTTATAGAAGAAAATGTCTCCAAGCAGAGTTTGCAGTCACACACATTCCACCAAAACTAATTTCCGAGGTCACTGTGTTCCCTCAATTTATGTTGTCTTTTTTCTAACACATGCACACATGATATTCCAGTTTATTTTAAATTGGTCACACATACAAGCTCATGATATAAAAGCCTAGTATATATTTCTCTGATTAACATATCTTATGGATGCCAAGGAGACTGGTCTTCCAAGGGCTTTGTTTTCTGATGACAGTCCTATGTGATGATAGCAAATCTAAGAAATATTCCACAATGCCCAGCATGTTTTTAAAAGTTGTGAGGTTAGCTATTGATCAGCCATCGTTTGATCTCTTAGCATTAAAATATATAATAGTATTTCATTATTATAGTATATCCAAAGATTTAAAAGACCTTGTCTTATTTTAATCTCATAATTTTGTGAGATATATCAAGAAAGTATTTTTATGCTGACTTTTATGCATGTGAAACATATATATGATTTTTCAAAACTTACATAAAAAGTTGGTAACAGAGCTGGGACTAGAACCCTTGTCTCCAAACTGCTAGAGCAGCGTGGGTTAACTGTGCCCTCCACAAATCAATGCGGTGTCAGTCTAATGACTTGTAACTGCTTTCGTGTTGGTTACCTTTGAAGCATGCACACAGGGAATGTCCATTTTCTTCAGTGCCCAGTTTGAACTGAGCTACTGCAGAAAAGTCAGTTGATACAGGCAGAGTCTTTAGGGTCCTCAGCAGAGTGCCAGGGGCCCTTCTTCCATGTCAGAGACTCTGAGGGAGTGACATGCAGTTTGGCTAATTGCATTCCAATTCTCCACATGTTCTTTCTGGAAATCTACTTGCTGACTACTGTTTACTCTATGCACAACTATTAGAAACATTAGAAAATACACAACTATTAGAAACATTCACCTCTTCCATATTCAACTCAAAGCTCACCAATATGGAAATTAATAATTTCTCCTCATTTACTAAAATAAAACAAAAAACTAAACCCAGACAACTCTCTCTCTCTCTCTCTCTCTCTCCTCAAAAGACATACCAAGACTTAGATAGTCTTTTTTCAAACAGAACTTTCGCTGCTACCAAAGATAGATGTAAAGAAAATCGCCTTGCCACATCAATTCCCCTGACTCATTTTTTTATTAAAAAAAATATATTCTCACTAACAAGACCACTCCCTCAGATCCTATGAAGAAAGGACTGGGGTGGATTTTTCTCCTCGAACTATTTATTCTTCAGGTAAAGTGGTGACATAATTGTTCACATCTTGATTAAAGGAAACAAATTGCCATCTTGAAAGCTTCCAGTCCTCACATTGGTTTAAAGACGCCTTCACTTCACTTCACATGGAGCCATTTGGATGACCCAGAAGGATGGGTCCAGCCCAGTATCTCTCTCTAGAGGGAGAGGTTCTCGTCTAATAAGAAAATCCTCCACTGCACAAAAGCCAAAGAAGAGAACCATTTATTGTTGGCAGTCCTTGGGTTTGTTACTTTAGGTCCACTCTTTCCTGTCTCTTAAGAATACCCAAGCACCTGTTTCCCTCTCTCTAATACACCAGGAAGAGGCATTTGTCCAGCTTTGGGGGATTGTAGGTGCAACCAATAGCTGAATCCTCCCTCCCTCCCTCCCTCCCCATCCCCACCAGGGGCATGGCCTTCTCTGTCTGGTGATCGTACCGGTTGCTCCAGGGCTGTTTGCTCCCACTTTTCTGTTGCGGTTGACGACACATGACAAACCTAACCGCACGAAACCAAACCCAGATTTTTTTCAAGAGATGTTCTTCTGGGGGAACAAATAAGCTTTCTGCCTCCTTCCTCAGAATAACTGGGTGTTATAAATTGCTCTTACCCAGACTTCACATAGTTTCATTCTACCCTATTGGTTGCCACTGGTTCCTTTTTCACTTGCTCACTTATAATGGTTTGCTTTGGGAAATTCAAATGGTGGCATTATCCTTGACAAGCCCTCTAAAAACTGTTGGGTCAGCCTAAAGCGGAAGAGCACAGTTTGTAACTGTATTTTTTCCTATGCCTTTCTTCCTTTTTAAAAAATCACTTGACTTCTACCTTTTAATATCTGACTTTAAACAATTTCTTACTAGAATTCCCACCATCATAAACTCACCTTAGGTTCAACCGGGCAGATTGGTAACAACTCACCTGAGACATTTCCCTAACCATTCCTGCCCAATCCCCTATTCATGCCCACTGACTCTACTGAAGAATGTTCAAGGTGTGTGCTCACAACTCTCAAATAGAGATTAATACAGTGACAGGCACTCTGACCTCCGACACGGATTACCTTGTCTGGTTACCGGCACTGGACAGTTAGTCACCCTTTTCTTTTTTCTCTTTCCCATAGAAAAATAAAATGAAAACCGAAGAATTTTCTCCCCTCAAAGTGCAGAATCACAGAGTAAAATAGGCGGGATGTCAAAGGTGCCAAGACCTCCTCCACACGAGCCTGCCTTGCCTTCTCCCCGAATGCTGTAGGCCCTTCATTCAGTCTGAGCATTCAGGCAGGAAGACAGAGATGGGCTTCGTGAGGGGGTTGGTCTGGGGGCCTTTGAGAGAGTAGCGATCCACGGTGATAACCTCATAGGACCCCTTTCACCCTACACCTGACCCCACCTCTCTAAAATCTGGGATGGGTGTTTGTGCGGTTAGCTGTTTGCAAGTGGCCATTTTATGATGGGAAATGACCAGGTGGTGTTAACCCTTTCCTCACCTCTAAGGATGATGGCAAGTCTGCCTATGCAAATTTCTGTAGCATCTGGGGCCCGACCTGAGGAGAGGGGTGGAGGGAGTTTGTTTTTGGAAAAAGAGAAAGGGTTAAATACTGCACTGAGAAACTTTATGGGCAGATTTTTAAAAGGATACCATGTGTCAGACTGGTGATATATCTTTGGGATACTAATACAAAAATTGTATTAATGCTACTTTTAAAGGTAAATTTTAAGAAAATAAATTGAAGGGGGAAATAGAATATAACCTGCATTTGGTGGGGGAATTTTTGCCTAATTTTCCAAGTTTAATGAAATTGATTAATATTTCAAAGTCCAGGTTTAAACTTTATATAAATGAATAGGTTTTTTTTTAAAAAAAAAAGAAACATGCTTGGTGTCTATTGTGGATATATATGTATACCAGTATATATCTCTATACATATGTGTATATATATGTGTGTGTGTGTATATATATATGTATCCAACTTTACTAAATAATATACTGTACATATACACCCACCCTTAAACTTGTACATACTGTATATATATAAAATGGCCACATTTCTTGCGTGTGTCTGTCCCCGGAAGGGTGGACTGATTGTTTTTGGATGTCTGCAGCTGTTACCTTGAAGGATGCAATTTCATCTTTCATTTATTTTTCCCCATCTAGACTGTATCAGGATAAACTGTAACTCCAGTAAGTTTTCCCTCAAGTTTCATTTTGTTCTTTAAAAAAAAGAAAGAAAAACTGACTTTATTTTGTTTACTGGTTTATGAGCTGGTTTTTATTTGAATTATTTTTTTTTACAATGAAGTTGGGGGGATCTGGAGGGATGGGGGAGGGGAAAGGGCTGAGTGTGGCTTGGGTGTGGTTTCTGAATTGGGGCAGGTCCTCTCTTCTTTCCTTGCTCTATATGCAGAAAAGGAGGAAAGGGCATGGGAATAATGAAATAACTTGAAAATGAATTGAAATGGTCATTTGTTGTCTTTGGGAAATAACTCTCAGAGTGAACAAAAAGCTTTAGAGCAACCAGCATGCACTTCTCCACTACCAAAAGCTTCAGATAATAAAAGCAAAGTTCATGACCCAGAGGTGGCTGCCAACTCTGACATTTCTTTCCTGGCATTCATCACTGTTGGGGCTTTTTAGCGGAATAGGCAAAGCACTGCTCTTGGCCATAATGCAAGATTTTAACCAAAAGCTTGAGACACACTCTGGCTCTGCAGAAGGAAGGATTGTGGTCTATTATTTTTGCCTTATCCTATTCAAATACTCTAGCTCTTCTAGAAGGGTCCTAAAAGATACTGGCTGAAAACAATTCATGCATTTCTCCCTCTGCCTCTGTGCATTAACTGAAGTCAATGAGGAAGGGGATGTGAAGAGAACAGGGAGAATAGGCATGAAGGGAGAATAGGCCAAGTTGATGAAAGAGGAAAAAGGGAGAAATACGATTTGAGTGCAATAGCATATTATATTACTTAGGCTAATTAACACTAAATGCTATAATAAGCAATCCCAAAATTTCAATGAATCAACAAAAAAGGGTTTATTTCTTGTTCAGGCAAAGTTCAGTGATAATCAGATGGCTCTCCTGGACCTTTTTATTCAAAGAAGTAATCCAGGGATCTAGGATCCTTCCGTGAGGGGTGTCTGCCACCTTGGATTTCTTCACTTCCAGCTGTATCCACAGGGAAGAGAGACAAAGAGACCTTGGATGGTTGTACAATAAGTTTTATTGCCTTGCCTGAAAATGACATACATTACTTCTGCCCATATTTTAATTGTCAGACATGACCTTAATTCATTCTAAATGCAAAGAAAGCTGGGAAATGTAGTCTTCCAGTACATCCAGGAAGAGAAAATTGGATTAGTTGAGCATTTAGCACACATAATTCTCAACATTATTTCATCATTTCTTGGTTCTTTCCTTGCCTAGGGTCTTTCTGTAGGAACAAAAAGAAAATAATCCAACTTTTACATGTTTATTCCATCCTATTAAGTCTATTAAAGGTGCTGATTTAACCTTCTTTCTTGGTAGGAGATATAGGGATGAAAAACTAAAAAAACCCAATTTTACTTTTTGGGGGGCAAATGTTCCATCTAAATTAACAAAAAAAATTTTAAAACAAGCACTTACTAGAGTGCTTTATTATGCTTGTCTTGGCATCACTTTTAGTTACTTTAAGCAATGTCCTATTTTGCTATGTTTAAACATTTCTAATTAGCCAGAAATTTCTCATGATATTTAGATCATTAAAAGTCTAATTGAAACATCCTTTCTCTCCAAAGCCTGAAGTTTTCTATTTTTGTCTTTTTGTTTTTTTAAGCAGCTTTATTGAGGTATAATTTTCATACCATAAAATTTACCCATTTTAAGCCTACAATTCAGTGACTTTAATTAAATTTATAGGATTGTCCAAACATCACCACAATCACATTTTAGAACACTTCTATCACCTCAAAAATTTTCCTGATGCTCATTTGCAGGAAATCCCTACTCCTACCCTTAACTCTAGGCAACTACTTCTGTGCTTCGTTTCCATAAATTTGCCTTTCTGGACCTTTCATATAAATGGAATCATATATTGATATGTAGTCATTTGTGTCTGGCTTAATTTAGAAAGTTGTACAGCATTTCTATGGAAAGCTTTCATCTTTCCTTTTGCGTTGGTTTCAAAGAGGAAATAATATGGAAACTCAGGATGGAGGTGGAAAATCTGCTATGCAGAGCTGTTATCTAGCATCTTCTGGCTTCAGGGACTGACCTGGAATATAGAGAACTGAAGGAGTTATTTAATCAGAATATTAGGACTTGATTTTGATGCTCTGTCTGCAATTTCTCATGAAGTCAACTCCATATATTCCATATGATCAGCCACGAAAAGTCATTATAAAATCCAGGATTCTCTCTCCTGGGAAGACAGTGACACAGATAGTAGGTTTTCTAAACCTGAGAAAATATTTTCTATTCAGAACCACCAAAATCAGCATTGAGAGGGAAATATGTCAGCAAAGATATGCTCCCAACTTTGATCAAGTATAAAAACAGTGTCACTTACTTTAATTCAATCATTAAGTAAAGAGTCAAGGTTAGATTTTGGAAATCATTTTTGAATTCTCATGATAAACCTTTAACATGCTAAGAAAGCTAATTTTGTTGGGAGCATCAGAGAAAACAGTGCTCCCTGGTTGAATTGTGGTTGACTTGGAAAAAACAAGAGTCTTTTAAACTAATCTAAAACCTTCAGTGCTGAAAGTATGTAAACATGTATCTAGGATTATGTAGAGTCACAAAGTAAATATACATTTTACTGAAGTTGATTTTAATTGTTGATTTGGAGTAAAGTATAAATTGAAACCAAAGCAATATATTATGAAGAAGAATGCAAATAAGCATGAATCTTTAAGAATAAAAATGTAAGAATTTGGAGACACTTTATTTTTATGGTGTATCTTCTCTATTTCATCCCTGGCATTATTGGCTCTTGAGTAGAAAAATTTGAAAAGACTACAATTAAATTTGAAGAGAAAATGGGTCCAAAGTGAATAGAACTTCTAAACCCCTTTTCTTATTGACTCTATGTCAGAATTTGTAGCTCCACCTGTTAAAGAATCTCAAGTTGTTTCTGCAATAGGTGTGCAGGTCTTGGCTTTTACCTGATTTTTAACTGTGAGAGTGCAAGACATAAGATTGACCTGCAGCCTGGGTTTAGAGGAAGGGGGCTTTCCTCTCACCCCTCCACTTGAGGTCCTGCTGTCATTTCAGTAGAAGTCATAGGGTACTATTGCTCATGTTATAAAACAGAGCTTTTTTTTCCCTTGAAGAATTAAATTTGAATCACGTTTGATTATTAGTTCGTGAACTTTTCCAGTAATTGTTTTTTTAGGGTGCCTGTTCTCTGAAAAGTCACTCAGGTAAAATACTGAATGACATCAGCTGTTTGTTTCCTGTTCATCTGCCACAAAATGTTGTTTGTTCTGGGAAATGGCTATTTCCAGGGGATTGTGTCACACTCTGTAATGGAGACAACAGCATGAAAAAGAAGGATGATCTTCCAGCATTAGGAGAAAACAACTGGCCATGATAGAGGGCAGAGATCTTGAGACCAAGTCAGAGTGTTCTTCTAGCCTTCTTCCTTCTGGTGTTGTGGCTGGCCCTTCCGTCAGACACCACGGCCCAGTTTCACACCGAGGGTTTCCTACCAAGAGGCAGGAATGATTTTCTAATCAGCTTCTGTCTTTCTCCCTATCCTGACTTCTCTTTTTCAATACTTTGCCTTTGCCCATGCTATCTAAGATACATCTATCATTACTCAATTACGCCATAAATTCCTCCCTAGCTGTTCTCAACACACATATTAGAAAGTGTGTAAATCAAGGTCTTTGGTTGAATCAAGGTCATTGCTGGGTTTGATTCATCTGGCAGAATATATTTAAAGGTATTTAATCAAGAAAGTTCCAGCATAGAATTTAAGTTGCAAAAGGACAACAGAGTTGGCAGTCATCATGGAAGATTGAACTCCAGGATGACCTGGAAGCACTGCTAAAGAAAACAGGGCTGCTTTCTGGAAATTTCTGGAGGAAATCGCCTTTCCTATAGCTCCAGTTCCATGAGGCTGGCAGTGACTTACAGAGATGAGGTTCTGGAAACAGGTAGGGGTTTCTCGTTGGTCTCGTGGGTGTTTGTTCAAATGAAAGTGTGGAAAACGGTTTGTTGTCTTTTACCTTGTCTGATTGTGCCTAGGCCCTGTAATTTCCTAGCCCCTACTTTATTCTATCCTTTTCAAGTTGTGTATAGTATAAATGAATGTAGTGAACTTACGTTAATTAAATGAGTATAGCTTGAATAAACACAGTGAACACATATTAATAAATATCAAATGCCCCTTACTTTTTCCATCTCTTCCTCCTCTCAAAGGCTAATTCTTCAGTCTTGTGGCTATTAATCTTTCTAAAAAGGAGTAGATACACGGCTTAGGAACTGTTATATGCCTGGTTATTTAGGTTCATGTAGTAAGACCTCCTTCTCTTACTAATTACTTTGAACTTGAAGTCTTACTAATTTATCTGTAATGAGATTCATATTTTCTTCTTAGACACAGAGGAGAAAAGGAATAGAGTGCCATACAAAAATATGCTAACCTTAAGACACCGAAGTGTCACAGTGGAGCCATTTGTGTCAGAGAACAGCTTTGGTGATCTTGTCTGCTTTCCATACGCTCTGTCATCTTTGGGTCATCATAGAGGTGTACGACAATCTCAGACATGTAGGAAAATAACAGCACAAGGTTATGAAACTAATATCACACGGATATGATACCTCCAAATCGTACTTCCCAAGGCTGCTAGTATTTAATTGAATATTCCTCCTCTTGGACCTGCTTGCCTAGTGCCTGGTTTTTGCCTTTGGCCTCAGCTTCTGTGGTTTTAGTTTCTAAGCAGGCTTCATTTTCAGTGTTTTGGCAAAGTCAACTGCATGTAGGTGGTTCTTGCTTAATTTAGGCATAGCTTGGTGACCTACAGTTTATTATACTAGACTTTTGGTTTTCTTCTCTTTCTTTTTCTCTGTCTTATCTCTCTGTGGTACCAGACATATGTGATTGCATCTTTTGGCATGGTTTATCTGAGATTCCTAGAGTTGATTGTTTAGCTCATCCCATTAACTCAGAAACACTTGCCTCAGACCAACCAGGAAGGCTAACTTCTTCACTATTAAAAGTCTTCCTGGAAGAAAATTATAAAACCCTCTTTGATACCCATTCCAAGAGTTGGGTAACTTTGCTGTCAGCCATTTGCCTGACCATGTCACTTACCTTACTAGAGTTTTAGCGGAGATGGAAAAATCATGACACAAGATCCTAGATAATATAGTAATGTATTATCTGTCAAACTATGAGCATCAAACCTAAGCTTTTTAGTTTCCATACTAGATGATTATATTAGGACTTGATTTAAATGATTATACTCCAACTTTTCTCAAAACCTGATTTTTAAAAGATAATGCATAATTTCTTCTGCGTGGAATGTATGTTTCTTGTAACATGTAGAACATTTCAAGTGCAAGTATAAATATAGTATCAGTAATAGCAAGATTCGAGTATGATAGGTACTTCCTAAACATTTAACACTAAACTATTCTTAATAAATATTAATTCAGATTGGTTTTATTTTTAAATAGTTAAAAAAAATTATACATGGAACAAAAGGCAAAGTAGAGAAAATTCTTTCTCCCACTCCTGATCTTAGTTCCCAAACTCCCATTCTCAGATGCAGTCAAACTTATCAGTTTTCTTGACATATTCTTTCAGGGATATTCTATGAGTATATGACGTGTAGTTATAACCACATCCTTCACCTCTGCCTCTTGTCTTTCTTCCCATCCTCCTTCTTGACACAAACATCAACACACTCTTCCACATCTTTTTCCTACTTAAGATGTCTTAGGGACTATTTCATGTAAGAATGTAAAGGTCTACTTTATTTTTTCTAGTGGCCACATAATATTCCTTTTTATAGGGATATCATAATTTAAGTCAGCACCCTACTGATATACATGTAGATTTTGCTTAGGTTTTTATGATGACAAAAGGTAATAAAATATATTTATTTGTTCGTTAGTTTTTGCATACATGTACAAAAATTTATGTTGGATAAATCCCTAAAGGTGGAATTGATGAGTCAAGAAAAGTGCATTATAAATATTGAAAGATATTCTCAAACTTCACTCCAAAGAGGTCATACAAATTCACATTCCTACCAGCAATATGTGAGTGTTTGTTTCTCCTCACTCTTGCAACACACTTTTTTTACCCAACTTTTTATTTATTTTCTTAAAATAGCTTTTCAAAATGTCAGTCACATATTCAAATGAGACCTCATTACCCATAGACCTTTTCTTTCCACTCTTTCACTTCCTCAAGTATATATATTGACCATTGTCATTCAAAACTTTGATGACCACTTATAGCAAAAATCTTTTAATAGAAATCTGCTATAGCAGCATTTTATATGTTAATCTTTTTTTCAATAAACAGGGATACCAGAGAAAAGTGGTGCTATAGTAATTGTGTATGACTTCTCTCCTATATTACTGTTAATCTTTGTTGAAATCTCAGCACAGAGAGGCATTTCAGTGCAATTACAAAGAGTAAAGAGGATGCTGGAGCCAAATAGCTTGGGTTCAACCCTTGTCTGTACCCCTACTGAGCTATGTGTCTTTGGACAAGTTACTGCAATTCTTAGTTTCCTCAATTGTAAAATGAAGATAATTACAGTAACTACTTCTTTAAGAACAGAACCTGGCACATAGTACACGCTAAATAGATGATGATGATGTTAACAATGACCACTATCATAATATCTCAATTGAAAAGATGCTTTTTTGAGAGGTGCACTAGTTCCAAAATGGATAGCCATATATTCTTTAAAACATAATTTTAAATAGCTTAATAGATGCCTACGAAATGATCATTTCTATTTTCTCTGGCCAATTACCCAGAGAATAATAAATTCTCTTCCGAGGCTATCAGAGTTACATTGGATTCTGCATCAGTAGCATTACTAATAAGACTTCTGATGATATTAAAAAGATTTCAATAAAGATCAACAGTTATATAGGAGATAAACCACACAAAATTGCTATCTGTAGTTCATGTCAGGATTTTTTTCCCCTTCAGTGCATTATATTAAATACTTGATGGTAACCCAGAACAAATGAAAATATTTTAACTTCATAAATTCTTCTATATTTGTTTTGGGAACAGTGTTATCATTTTAATCAAAGTTTAATAGTGTTCTATATAATGTAAATATTATCTCTAAAATACACATATCTAATTAGACAGTATTGTCATATTTGTGACTTAAATATCTACTATTAATAATATCGATTTTATATAACTAACCCAGAACTAAAAGTAGAGTCTGAAAGTTAAGAGTTTTGCAGCAGTGGTATATATTTCTGGCCAGGAACATTGCTGTCTATTCTGCTTCCTTGGCACATTTCTTTTTATGGCTTTAAGAGTCACCAAGTTCATGCAGACCATGGTGAGAAAGGAAGACTAGTTTACCAAGAGAAAAAAAGAACAGTCCTCTCAGGAGATCTTTCATTTTGGTTTAAATCAGTTTGTTGAAGCATAGCAGGATGAGTCAATGTGATAAGAGATTCACACCTGGCCCTTTGGGTCATTCAAATTACACATATGTTAATGGGCTGGTGGCTCAGTCCTTATAAGATCCATACTTCATACCTAGAAAAGTAGAAGATTAATGATAATTTAGCAGTGGAACTACAGTATTATCCATTCTCAGCTTCTAGGAATGTTTTTTGTAAGAGACATTAACAGAAGAAGAAACTTCTGTTGGCTAAAGACACTTTTTCTGTGATTTCAAAATGGTCCCTGGGTTCTAGGATGAAATACATTACCTTTTGCTTCTCTTATGTACAGGGAGCTCCAAGTGTGGAAAAGTGCACTCAGGATGGTACTTTAACATTTTTAATTGATATGAAATTTAGAAAGGATAAAGGGATTGGGATCTAGCACCTAATTAAAAGGTAAATGGGATATGAGCTTGTGGCATTAAATTATAAATAAGTGGCTTCCATAAGACAGTGTACTTTGTTTCACTGAAGTAAAAAGCAGGGGAAAAAGCAAAGGAGAAAGTTGACTTAAGTTAAAAGCACAAACCTTCACAAGGTTGTCTTAGTCCATTCTGTGTTGCTATAACAGAATATCTGAGGCTGGGTAATTTATAAAGAAAAGAGGTTTATTTGGCTCGTAATTCTGGTGGCTGAAAGGTTAAAGATTTGGCAGCTGCATCTGGTGAGGTCCTCAGGTTGCCTTCCCTGATGGCAGATAGTAGAAGGAAAGCCAGTTTGTGCAAAGAGATCACATGGAGAAGGAAGCAAGAGAGAGAAACTAAGCATTCTTTTTAACAACCGACTCCAGTGGGAACTACTGCATTCCCATGCAGGAGAACAGCAACTCACTCACTCCTGCAGGAGGGCATTAATCTATTCATGAGGGATCTGTCACCCACCATGACCCAAACATCTGCCAACATCACCACATAGGGATCAAACTTGAACATGCTTTTTGGTGGGAACAAATCTTATTGAACCATAGCAAGATTTATCAATATAAACAAAGTTAATAGAACTGATGAATTTTAGTAAAGAGTGCTAAATAAAGGAGTGACATTTCTCTAACCAAACATCTTAAAAATAGGCAAAATCCTTGCCAATTTAGGAATGTTCTGTTGTGAACTATTTGGCAAGAGAGGTGGTAGAGACATATAGACTCATAGAAAAAACTGTTTATCAACCACAATTCCAACTATGGTACTTAGTCATATAAAATTAATGTGTGTAGTTTGCATATATAAAGTAAAGTTAGTGTAGCTAGTTTGGTGTTCTCTCTCTCTCTCTCTCTATATATATATATATGTGTGTGTGTGTGCGCGCACGCGCGTATATATATGTATGTATGTACATACAAAAGAGAATGAGCATCTTATGCAAGTACAACATAAAATTTTTACACTGATATCTGCCAATGTATTATTTCTATGATCTGAAGCTACCTTGGATATAATACATGCTCAGTAATCATTAAGTAAATGAGATAAATTTCATCTATTCCTCAACCTTAATTTATTGTTTATATAAATATTCTTAGGAATCAACACAAGAGGTACAAGTCTGAAAATTATAAAATATAACTTTTTGTTTTTTGTCATTCTAAAAGGAAGAAAATTAACTGAAAAGTGAATTTGTCCTCTTATTACTAATAATCTGAAAGAATGTATATTACTTCCTCTGTAAAACAAGATATTGCAGACAAAACAAAGATTTTCATGAAGTCTGATTTGGCCAGATTTTGGTTAGAGGTAAGGAAAATTTCAGGAAGGAAGATAACTATGTATTTGTAAATATTGCATGTTGTCAGTCTTCCTCATTCTTCCTTTACTTATTCCATGAATGTTTACGGAGAGTTAACAGGGTTCCAATGTTAAATGTCAGTTTTAGAGATTTATACTGTGGATTTCCAAGGAAAATGGAGAAAAAAATTCTCATAGACTAGGCAGCTTCTTCCCCCCACCCCATGCTTCCTTTTTTTTTTTTTTTTTTTGTCATTTCCTGTTTCTTTTAGAAAAATTGGACCTCAGATGCATATATGTCTAAAATCCAGATGAGTCTTCATAGATTTTGTTCAGGGCTGATTCAGTATTCAATTCAATAATATGGTTTTCTTTTTCACAATGTATGTGTGTGTATATTTCTCATGTTGATGCCTTGAACAATGGTCCACTTAACCAGGTATTTTCCTGATTTTTGTTTTGTTTTGACTTGCCCTCCCTCATTTGACCACATGCTTGGAGCTATGCAAGCTGTGTCTCTGCTCCCCTGTCAACAGCTGATATTTCAAGCACTGTAATTTTGAGTAAAAATGCTGTTTCTGGTTTTCCTTCTACCTTTTGAAGATTTCTTTTTATGTACCGCAATTCATTTTATCTGTCTAATTTCTATAGTCAGATGTGCAAGGTGACAAATTCAGTAAATATATTTGGCCCTTCATTCTGCAGCTGTGGATTCAACCAATTGGGAATCAAAAATATTAAAACAAATTTTAAAAAGGCAATACAACAATAAAAAATAATACAAATAAAAGCACAAAATAACAACTATTTACTTAGCATTTATTTTGTGTTAGGTATCACAAGCAATCTAGAGATGACTTAAAGTATATAGGAGGATATGTATAGCTTACAAGAAAATACTACGATATACCATTATATATAAAGCACTTGGGCGTCCATGAATTTTGGTATCCACTAAGGTCTGGGAGCCAATTCCCCAAGGATGCTAAAGAATGGCTGTATTAATTTTTGGCACAGTTTATACTTCGAAAATTAGAAGATATTAAAATAAATTAAGGTGGAGACCAGGTCTGAGGAATCTCTGAGCAGACAAAGCCAGTCAGGCCTCCTAAGTAACCTTAACCTTGCTTGATTTGCAAATATGAGCAAAACTTGAGCTATTTCTTACAAATGCCTATATTAAAGAGAAACACAACATAAGCCAAACCAATCAGAAGCATCCAACAAACTTATAATTATGTAACTAGGGACTTTCCAATGAGATAGACCAAATAAGGCAATAATACTGTTACACAACTATAACAATCAAATATTTTCTTTGCTTTCATGTTTGTCCTGTGAAACCCTCCACCTGTATTCCCTCAGTGGGGTTCCTGAACCACTTCATGTTTGCGGCTGCCCAATTCATGAATCACTGTTTACTCAAGTAACTGTTTAAAAATTGTACTGTGTCTCAGTTTTAACATTTTAACAGTTGGCCTCAATGAGATATAGGATGTACAGTGACCATTTGACAAGCTCACATTATTGACCAAACTTTCCATTCTTATTTGGTAACAAGATAAACATATCAATGGAAGTATTATTGATATATTAAGGTTATTAAGTAGATTATTAAATATGAAATATCCAATTTCCTTACGTACTAAGTTTGACAGTTGATATCTCTGATATTTCCCTTTGACACTTCTTGTTTTATTTTTAGTGTGAAAGGTACATCCTCATTCTTCCAAACACACGTGTTAGCTTATGATTATCTTTCAAATTTTTTGTGAAACCATGGATAAGACAAAAATTTGTGTTACTTTCAAGTTTGAGTTCTGTTGTGGAAGCAATGCAGCGCAGACAGTTCAAAATAGCAACAGAGTGTTTGGGAAGGATGTGGCTAATGAACTCACAGTATGTCAGTGGTTTGAGAAGTTCTGTTCTGGTGGTTTTAACCTTGAAAATGAGCCATCCGGGCAACCTGAGATCAAGGTGGATAATGATGAGTTGAAAGCTATAGTAGAAGTAAATCCATCTCAACCTACACGTGAATTAGCAGCAAGGTTTGACATTACTATCCCAACAATATTGGACAATTTGAAACAAGGAAACAAGGTGTAAAGAAGCTGGATAGATGGATTCTGCATGAATTGAACCAACATCAGAAGAGAAATAGCCTTGAAGCTTGCCTTTCTTCGCTGTCATGACATAAATGCAAACCATTTCTACACTGTATCGTTATGTGTGATAAAAAATGGATTCTTTTTGACAATTTCAGGTGTTTGGAATAATGGTTGGATAAAGATGAAGTGCCAAAACACAATCCAAAACCAAATATTCATCAAAAAAACCTAATGGTGTCTGTTTGGTGGTCCAGCGCTGGTTTTATCCACTACAGCTTCATAAAACCTGATCAGTCCATTACAGCAGATGTCTACTACAACCAATTGGATGAAATAATGAGGATGCCTGTGATTAAGCAGCTGAGATTGGTCAATAGAGACAGGCCAATCCTCTTCCAAGACAACGCTTGATCACACGTCACACAAACAATGCTGCTCAGGCTACAGAAGCTGGACTTAGAAACTCTCTGTCATCCACCATATTCAGCAGACCTTGCACCAACAGACTTCCACTTTTTCCAGGCTTTGGACCACTTCTTGCAAGGAAAAAATTCAGTTCTCAACAAGCTATGGGAAATGTCTTTCACAATTTCATCGCCACTTGCTCTCCATGCTTCTTCACTGCTGGCATAAACAAGCTACTGTTAAGATGGCAGCACTGTCTTGATAGCTTATGTGCATACTTTGACCAATTGTACTGCTGCTTGTTTGAGATACAATCTATACATTTGATCCAATAGCGGACATTTCATATTTAATGACCTAATATTTCCCTTTTATCATATCATGTCCAATATATAAATTATATGTATAAATACATACATGTATAAATCACAGCAGGTTTCACCCATATCTTAGAGAATATTTTAATTTGAATTATATTGTTTCTGGAACAATTAGCCACAAAGTGGAAGTCTGCTTACTGATTCAGAGGCTCTCAGCAATCACAGTTTTCAATTTTAGAATCAATTTTGGGAAGAAAACTTAGACTGGGGTATGTTCCTTCTAAAAGAAATGGAGTAATTTTCTGGCTGTTCTATTGACTAAGTGACTAGAGTCACATAACTTTTTAACTCTGATTAATTAGTAGTTAGGTAGATAAATCTTGGAAGAATTTATACATTTCCTTCTCAGTATGAAGCTGCTTCAGAGCAAGTCTGATTGTATAATATCTGTACACAAAATCAGTGTGCTGTCACCTCGGAGCCTGTGTCAACCCTCTGTCAGTGGCAGGCAGTGTTCTTAATGGCTGTTGGAAGGGACCCCATTAGGAAATGGGAAAGGAGAACATGTCAAGGGGTGCAAGCCAGAGGTGTGGTGTTTAGTTAGTTATATTAACCTAAGTGTCCAACTTTCTGAATAGCTGAAGTTATATTGAAGTCAAAAAATGTTAAAGCACACATGTGTTCCAAAACAGAGGCAAAATGTAATAGAGATTGTGTCCTCTGAAACAAAATCTTTGAGTGGTTGTGAGCTCAGGATCCTTCAATAGGCCTGTGGGGGCACATTTTTTAATATCAACATATTACAAATGGGGAAACTGAGGCTTGTGGAAACCAAGCGCCTGGCATAACGTCTCAAGGTGATTAATGGCAGGCATGAGTCTTTGTAAATCTAGTTTTCTGATTCATGAAATGAGTACTCTTTTGTCACACAAATCAAGCTGTCTTTTAATGAAGACAGGATATTTTTTCTTCAGAATTAGTAAAAGGAAAAATAAAAACCACTGCAAAGGTATCAAGTTAGAAAGAATATTATAGGCCTGGCGCGGTGGCTCACGCCTGTAATCCTAACACTCTGGGAGGCCAAGGCAGGAGGATTACTTGAGGTCAAGACTTCAAGACCAGCCTGAGCAAGAGCGAGACTCTGTCTCTACTAAAAAAAATAAAATAAAAAAAATAGAAATTATCTGGACAGCTAAAAATAAATATATATAAAAAAAATTAGCCCAGCATGGTGGCACCTGCCTGTAGTCCCAGCTACTTGGGAGGCAGAGGCAGTAGGATTGCTTAAGCCCAGGAGTTTGAGGTTGCTGTGAGCTAGGCTGACGCCATGGCACTCTAGCCTGGGCAACAGACTCTGTCTCAAAAAAAAAAAGAAGAAGAAAGAAAGAAAGAAAGAAAGAATATTATGACTTCAACTCTTAAATGTAGGATGAACAGCAATAGGAATGGAATGTAATTCAGTTCTGAAATCTGTGAGACGACAGAGAGATGAAACTGGCATTATCCACAAGTGTGGGCAAGATAAAATCAAAAGCAGTAAACAGAGGGTCACTCCTTTATTCCAGAGATAACAAAAAGCAAGAAAATCAGGAACACAAAAGCTAGAGGGAGGAAGGCCTGCTCATTTCCTGTGAGTGGCAGTCCGGGAAAACCTTTCCTTCCTTCTCCCCCCAGAGCCTGAGGGGAAGGAGCTGCCCCACCCACCAGAGTGAGGATGCCCCTGGGAGTGAGTGGTGAGTGCAGCAGAGACAGGAAGTGTGGAGAAGCAGAAGCAGTGGATGGCAACACACGTGTGCCAGAGAGAAGGACGACAAAGAGAAAGGGGCACAAAAGTGTTCAGAATGGAGAAACATGTGAGTTATGTGTTTTATCACATTGGGAAAATTCTGTACTTTTCCCTAATAGAGAAAAATAGAACACAAAGGAAGACGGATAAAGAAAACATGAAAAATAGGAAAATATAAAGAAAATATGAAGCCATTGGCCTGGTTATGTCTGGCTAAAGAAGAGTTGCCATCTACTTACGAGAAGAAATTGATAATTGAAATTAAACTCAGACTGCATAGGTATACCTGTCATTAGTTGGAGTGTTTAACTGTTCAATTCACATTATTATTGAAAAACCCCTTTGGTTAATGGAACCAACTTTAAGGACTTTCTGATTGTCAGCAAAGCTAGCTGTTTTATCACCCTGATGACTACTTAAGTGCCCAGGTACTTTATCCATGGTTTGGTTTAACCACACTCCTTCATACCGGATAGAAAACACAGACAGGTGGCAATCTCATGATTCACATTTCAAAGGCATAAAAACTGAACACTAGTGAAGCGACTACCTCATTCTTTCCCCTCTTCAAATTTTTCCTGCACCCTTTTCCTCCTTTGTCACGGCAAAAATGGGTGCTACTAAGTCCATGCACAAGGATATTTACAATAAAAGTTTGACAGTCTTTGCTATTATTATATAAAGTACTTAGACTTGACAGATGGCTACTAACTACAGTAAAAATAACAGCAAACATTGATTGGCTGTTTGCTGAGTGTCAGAAATGGGATAAGGAGTTTGCTCACATTATCTTGTTTAGTCTTCACTACAATCTTATAAGGTAGGTGTTGTTATCCTCATTTTAGAAATGAAACTGAGTCATGTGAAATGCTTTGCCTGGCCTCAGATTCAGTCTGTTTTGTTCCAAAGCCTCTGCTCCTCCCCACTGCACACACGGCCTCTGCTGTTTGGATACTGAAGTGTTGATGTTTAAATGGACAAAATCCATCACTCTGGGACACGTGCCGATGGTCCCCATGAAAGAGGTCACTTGTAGTCACTTATGAATTCTATTTCTTTAGGTAACCTTGACCTTTCCAGAGTCAGGCTTCCTCAGCTCAGCTCAATAGGTATAATAATGTCCCATCCTTGTTTATGACTAGTCTCTAAGGCACTGTCTATTTCTGTGACTGAAAGGTACTTGGCATTTAGGAATGCATAGAAGATGAATTAGGAATTATCATACAGGCATGGAGACAACTAAGAAGAGGCGTAACTTTAGAATTCCATAATCTAATGTATCTTTATCACTGCTGAGTCACTTTCCATGCACCTGAAACTTTGTTGGCCTTCTCTTGGTAATATCAGTATTCCTGGTCTCTTGTCTCTTTCTATTACACTCTAGTGCTCTGGTCTTAGCCAATAGGCTGTGGCTGCCCCAGTTCCCTAAGCTTCCCTACAGCTCTGTTCCTGTGTCCATGGTTTAGTGCATGCACTATAGACTGTTCTTCTCTGTATCTGCCTTGTCAGCTGCTCATGCTTCATGACGACTCAGTGGCTACCACTTGCATTAAACCTTCTGTTGACCCCAGGCAGGTCTAGATTTGTCCACCTCGAAGGTCTCATAGTACCTTCTAGAACTCTCATCACAGTTATATTGTTTCATTTAGTTACATGTGTGTCTCTGGAACCAATCTCTGGACTCTTCGCAGTTGGGGAAAATGTACCATTCATCATTGTATCTTCACTTCTGTCACAGTACCAGTCATAGAGGAGGCATTCATGTACACTTACTGAATTAATTAATAGTTATAAGCTTAATGACTTGAAACTTTGGGCCATAGGAGGAAATTTGTGTGGATAAATACAGATTTCTTAGTAAGAAGAAAGTTATTCCATACTTACAAAGAAGGAAATCTCAGCAGATCAGATGAAAAAAACCACAAATGACCATGATCAGCACATTCGTCCAACTCCTAAAAAGAAATATGTTTTTAGAAATCCTTATTAAATACTATGTTAGAAGGTTAAATGTAAATATGAGGAAATGTGTTTTCAAAACAATCGGATCCATCTTTCACGTATTGTGTCCATCAAATTGGTAGGTTTTATGTCTTAGGCACCCTGGATAGAAATCTATACTCATTCCTGTATTATTTTTATAGGCCTCTGTGAGCTTCAAACTGATCCTTAAAGAGAATAAAGATGACTCAGAACAGAAAAATAAAATGAAAACAAACAACAACATAACATGGATGGCAACATTGCATGGTCAAAAGAATAGAACCATCAGTCCAGTTAAACCTCCTCTGCTACTAATTAGCTTTTGGACCTCAGGCGATTTCTCTGAGCCATTATTATTAGTAGTAATAACTATAATATCATTTGATGAAGAGGAAGAATATCTCGGCAGAAGTATAGTTCCCATCCATGTGTTTTCTATCCCAGCATTTAAACAGTCACCAAAAACCGTGAATGCTTTTATAGCCCCTATGTCTAACAGCTTGAATTGATCATTGAACATCTGAGCATGTAGCAATAGAAACATCAGTTTTTTCTAGGCCTCCTGGGCACTTGTCTGACCTTTCTGATTTGTTAAAGGGAATTGCTGCTTTTGTAAAAGGTTTCATAGGAGACAGGACAGAAATTAGCACCCAAGATAATTTCCAGGATTTTACTGGAGGAGTTTTGTGGCAGTGGATTAGGATCTTGTGTGAAATGAATTCAAGGCTTTTTGTCTCACTCTAAATAAGGTCACATTATTAAAAGTGAGGATCCTCCTCTACCAAAGTCACAGGGACCAACCATACAGTTCAATACCAGAGGGGTTAAGCTGTCCCTGATAAAGTTGGGTAGGATGAGTGAAATGCATGTTTGTGTTTTCTTATGTTGAAATATATGCAGAAGGAACAAAAACAACAACGTAGAAAATATTATAATATTGGCTAACACTTACTTTGTGCCAGGTAATATTTTTAGTTGTTACATATATTATATCCTTTAATCCTCAAAAAGATTATATGCAACATACAGGACCATCTACAGAATTTGTAGGACCTGGGACAAAATGAAAATGTGAGTCCCCTGTTCAAAAGGCAAAATAAAAGCTTTTACTTTTAGCTTCTTTTTCAAAATCTTAATAAACTTTTAATACTGCATTCTGTAAATCCCTAATTGCTCCTGCATGTGTTCCCTCATGGCCAAAGATAAATTTTGAATCCTATGAACTATTCTTTCCATAAAGCTTTGAACAATGGCATAAAACAACGCATTGCATTTTCCTGGCCAATGGATGTCAATGTTTAAGAGACTGAAGTCTATGACTAGTGTAATTTTGCTGGTAAAAATCAGTTCTCCTTGAGTGAGGGTGACCTTCAACGGTTATCTGTGCCTGTGTCACGTTATCTTCCCTTGTCCTTCCCAAGGATTATCTTCCTCTGGTGCCCAGTTAGGAGTGGAAAGTCAAACTCCTTGTCCATTTTTGCTAAACCTTAGCCTTCAAGGGTCTAAATTACCATTTCATTTCTCCAATGGATCAGCAGCTAGGAAACAGAATTTGGACATTATCACCGTAATGCACCATCGCTGTAGAAATTCTCTGGGCTAAGAAAAAAGAGGAACATTCCAGGAATAATTGCCCATTCACCATCTTTAGAACAATACTGTCCAAAGACTTAGCTTCTGATTTGTTAT
Organism: Lemur catta; assembly: GCF_020740605.2. Classification (NCBI taxonomy): domain Eukaryota; kingdom Metazoa; phylum Chordata; class Mammalia; order Primates; family Lemuridae; genus Lemur; species Lemur catta. The sequence goes on along the minus strand of NC_059128.1, from coordinate 22,064,432 downwards.
TTTGTATTCACCTGTTCCTAATCTAAAGGTGAGTCAAATGAATCCCCTTCAAAGGGAATGGATGATGGGAAGTGTTGCATCCCAGCAGAATATTTTAAAGGAAAAGCTCCATCCTAAGAAACAAATTTTGTGGAATGTTTGTAAAAGAATAAGAGCAAATTGGCTTCGAGTTAACAAGTGAAAGTGAAACACTTGCTGAGGCCATAATAACTGTCATTCCTGAGGGCTGGCAGGCCATGCCAGTTTTCAGTGTCTTGCTGGAAAGAATAATTTGTGCAGGCCTCCACTGAGCAGCCGTACTGGCTTGCCTTGTCCCTGCCTTCTGATTTGGGGCACTGCAGTGGGAGCTGACATGCTGAGCTATTTAGCTGTCTCAGCCTCATGGCCAGCTCTTACTCAAAATAATGTCAGAAGAAAATGACAACATTCCTTCAGGGAAAACTGAGCTAGACCTCATGTAGTATTTGTATTCATGGAAGAACATTTTCCCGTACTTACAGAATACTTTGTTCTGTATAACAACGTACTTAGTCATATCTGATTTTATTGTCACCACCTTGGAAGGCACATATCCACTCTCCTATGGCTTGGTAATGTCCTTCTGTTCAAATTGATTTGTACCTAGTAACTGGTTTACTTGGCCCCTCTGCAATCCAGGGTGTCAGTTCATGTCACCGTTACCTGCAGGCAGCAAGTGTTTACTGATGAGGATTTCATCACTTTTTTATGTGATTACATGTTGGTTTAGCTTTCCCTTCTAAATTACCACTTAGTTTATTGTTCAATTATTATTGATCCAAGTGCTACCAGTGAGTAATTCTATTGATGGCAAGATATGTGTGTGGGAGGCAGGTTAACTTTCAAATGCACTCTCTTTTGGAGAGAATGTTGCTTCAAGTGACAATAATGAAGCTCTTACTTATATTTATCTCACACATGAGAGCCTTTAGCATTGAATAAACTTTATCTCCAAATATTTCCATTAAGAATTGGTGGTCCTTTAAAGAGTCTATATAGATCTTGGCTAACTTTTTCTGTAAATAGCCAGACAGTAAATATTTTAGGCTTGAAAGCCATATGGTCTCTGCCACAACTACTCAGTTATGCCCTTGTAGCCCAAAACAGCCATAGAATAAATAATATATAAACAGATGGGTAAGGCTGAGTTCCAATAAAAGTTTCTGTAGTAAAACAAGTGGGCTATATTTGGCCCAAGGGGCATAGTTTGCTAATCTTTGTACTAGGACCATCACAGAGGTACATTTGTAGAAATTGTGTTCGGAAAGTAGACTAAACTACCCAATAGACACATGGAAGTTTGGAGAGCTATTCATTTAAAGCAATTTTTTTCTAGGTGCTGGTAATGCAGGGCTGAATAAAACCAACACAGTTCTACTCCTTATGAGGTTTGAGTTCTATTTGAGATGTTTGTGAATGTATAAGCACATAAATGGGTTCATATAAAGTCAAGTGCAATGAATAAAATTAAATAAGGTGAAATAAATGCTTGGAAGTTGGAGGAAGTGCAACTTTAGATAGGACTATCTCAGAAGCCTTTCTGAGAAAATGATATTTGGACTTTGGACGTTAGTACTTGAATGATGAAAAGGATCCAGTCTTGGAATGTTTGGGGAAAAGTATTGTGTGCAGAGGCATTCACAAAGTTAAAGGCTTATGGAAGGAGCTTACCTGGTGTGTTTGAGGAATAAGAAAACATCGGTGTGGTTGAAAGGGAAAGGGGTGTTCATCTTTATCTTGAACTGTCTCCATTAGATTGATCTATCATCACGATTTTAAGTGAATTAAGGAACTTTCTTCCTGATTCACAATCATCTTTTGTTCTTGGTGGTTCACTTGGGGAGGCAAATTCACATGTATCTGCAGTGTTTGATGTCACAATATAATTGTCATAAATTCTAATCCACTGTTATTCAACTGGAAACAAGCCAGTGTTTCAGTTGAGGGATGGTTACATCATTGTTTAAATCATATTTAAAGAATTGATGAGACCAGGATATTAGAGGTAAAACTTGTAGGGTTAAGAAAGCCATGTATCAGATCCATAGGTCTAATCATTTGAGCAATGGAGAGGGATTCCACAATAGTCATCTTAAATTGCTAAATTGGGTGAAATAGCTCAAGCATGAGTTTCACTGTGGAGGTCTAGAAGCCCCAAACTCATCAGTTGGTTGAATAGTGTATGTAGACTGGGAAGTAACCTATCTTACCCTAAAAGAATCTACTCATTTTTTTTTTTTTTACAGAAAATACTGCATCTGGTCCTATATTAGATGATAATTTTCTGAAGCTTTGGAAATAAAATTACTTTAAACCCTTTGTTGTTTGAGGTTGTGAAAACCCTAATCCAAAGAGAATTGCCTGTATCTAAATAAAACAGCCTGAGTTAATTTGACTCAAAAATCAGGTCCTTTGCCTCAATTAAGTAGAATGTGAGGAAATGGTCCTAACAGAATTAAGTTCAGCTCAGGGAAGTTAATTAGAGTGTTTCACCTTGAAAGACAAGTTAGTTTTCTAGGCAATGGTATTTGGTACCAATGCTTCAGATGGATGCTGAAGAATTTTGTGCTCTGTTAAGAATTGCTGGAAGAGACTAGAACACTATGAACAAGTAACCTGTTACAGTTTCAGATGGCCAGAGGGGTAAATCTGCCTGAATTAATGAAAGAATAATAATGGATGTTTTAAAAAGTAAAATTGCTTTCAAATACATTCCATAACAGGACCAAGATGTATATTGTGTACCTGTGTGTGTGTTATTTGTCTCCATCATAATAAGTGATCTCAGAAAACATATAAGCCTGATTTATCACTGCCATATTAGTTGATTAAAATAAAATATTTATTTTGAGTTACTAAGATAGTTTTCTTCCCAGCATGCTTAAAATATTTTATTTTTATAAACAAGGTAGATAGGCTTGGCAAACTGTTTTAATAATTTGCTTCTCATATTCATTCTTTATGGATACTATAGAGCTACTTGTCAGCTGAGGCTGTTACAAATTCTGAATTTGTGTTTGATTCTGAATTAATAAAGTTTTATCAAAGATAAAAGTCTAAATGCAGTATTGCTGCTAACGTAATACAGGATTTCCAAAAGTTTAGTTGGTCAGAACAATGAAGAGTAAGACATTACATCGTGTAACATGGAACTTCTTTTCTACCTTGTTTTATCATAAGATATTATGGGGATTTTTAATTTTAAATCAGGATTGGTATACCCACTTTTTCCTGGTGTTTCCTATGTGCAACTAATATAATGCCACAGGCCTTAGGAGCATTAAAGAAAATTATTTTTTAAGACAGAGTCTCACTTTGTTGCCCTGGCTAAAAGAAAATTATTTAACAATAAGACAGTATTTGGCGACTCCATTTATGTTTTCCCATTTTCTAAGAAGATACGATGAATTCCTTTAAGCATCCTCAATCTCTTCTCTAGGAACTGGCAGCAGTAAATGTTATAAAGGGGAATGTTTTTGAAACATGGATCTTAATCAGATCTAGTGCCATATTCATCAGAGTTTCCATTTTACATGCCACATTCAACTTCGTTCCTCTGAACAGTGACATAATGCTACTTTAGACATCTATTGAAGTTTTATTGAGTATCATCGAATGCTTAGCAAAAATTTAAAACATTTTACTTATTCTTACAACCAGGAGTTGTACACTGAAGAATATTTCTTGGTTTGGGAACTTATGAAATGAAAAAAGAGAGAAATACATCTTAGTATGACATGAAAGTAGAGTAAGCTGATTACTAAGTGACATACTACATCCTTAAAGAACAGGATGGTAGAAATATTATTTTTCTATTAAACTATTTTCAAGGCCAAGACTATGTGACTAACTCTTCTTGCTTAAGCTGGTGATAAAGGTTGGACTTGTGATTTCCAAACTATATATAGCATGTAGGTATCAGAAAATTAATGAAGTTAACCATAATTCTCACTGAAAAAATATAGGATAATAGTAATTTCACATATTTGCAATTTTGGCAGAGTTTTCGTGGGTGCCTGATATCTGTTGCTCTATTTCCTGAAAATTCCTGTGGCTTGGAATGCCAGAGCCATCACAATTCACTTTCTCTATTGCCTTAGTAGTACTGACCAAAACCAATGTAGTTACAATCACTATATACATTTGCTTTACAAATAGTGGAACCATCACTTAAGTAGGTAAAATTGTTCTGTCTCATTCTTTGCCTGTGTTCAGAATCACATATGAAATTGCTTTTCTACAAGATGGCTTTCTACTTCCTTGGGCCTTGAAATCAGAAATTCTTTCAAAAATATGTATTTCAGAACATCAACTCAAATGAAGTTTAGCTTTGTCTCCTGGATCAAAAATGGTTATCAAGTTTTCTGGTTCCATATAATTACACCTGTCAAACATTTAATGATGGCTACTTCATGAAGTCCATATAAGGTGTTTACACAATCTACCAGTCTGTTCAGTTGTTCTTGTCAAGCAAAGATGCTCTTTCCAGATTCCAGGTGTTACTGCTTTACTGGATGTTTTACTCTACAAGGAGGCAGCCATTCATGAAGAACAACTGTAATTACACAGCATTCAGATATTTCATAATTAAACTAACAGCTGATTATAAGATGGCACATAGCATGAGATTTTGCAACTATGCTAAGCAGGAAATGAAGCCATAGCTTAGTCTTTGTTCCCCTCTTGCTGTTTGCTTTGGGCAAATCCTCTCTGTACCTTGATGTATGGCAGTTGATGATACCAGCCTGTTTCTCAGTGGGATAAAAGAGGACAGTTAGATTAATGAATGCATGAAAGTGCCCTGATCTAGGGCAGGCATTCCTGTAAGCAAAAAGCATCTTCTTGGATGTTTTCCCCCTGTTTTGAAAACTAATGGAACTCAGCTGTGGTTTAAATAATATGTCAAATATTGAGATCAGGGAAAACTGAGTATCCTTATCAATATCCCCAGGGCTCGGTGATCTTAGTCCTTTAGAGGACTAATCTTATTATGTAGGACTTTGAGGAGGAGCCCTTCTGTCAGTTGGATTACTGATTCTGTTGACGTTGCACCAGGGACAGTGTAAGATCAAAGAGTTGTAGAGGCATCTGTGGGTCCAGTACATATGGAACTTACAGACTAGTTTCACACATGAAACAGCTTTCTGGGGAAGAGATTAAACATTGCCCCTGAGGATTTGTAAACAAGAGGTTGGGCATGGACTTCTGGGAGGCTGATGCTGCCCATCCCCCACACTGCAGCAGAGCTGCTCAAGCTAGTAGTGTCTGTGGCTCCGCTCATCTCTCCCAAGTTCTCCTATTCCTAGTTCTTGGTAAGTAGCGTGGCTTATTTTCAGGGCTCTTTAACAAAATTCTGTAATTAGTATGCCATAAATTGTTCAGTGATCCTGGTTATCTTATTTTTCATTTTTGCCAAAGACCTCATATCTTTTGAGTGACCTGTTCCTTCAGGAGCCCTTGAAGTTCTCTGGTCTTGCTAGCCCATAAATGTCAGGATGATTCCAAGATTTATAGCCTTGTACAGTTTACAGAACTTTCATTTCCATGGTCTCCTGTTGTTGTTCTAGGGAAACTGTAGTGTGTCCGTCTACCTTCAAAGCATGGCAAGATAGACATTGCTTGGACTGAAGACTGAACATTTGGCTTTGTTCTCATACATAATCTAAGAAGTGCACATAATTCTTTTCACTCTGCTGCTTTTCTTAGAGTGTTAGCATTTTAACAAGAAAAGCATCAAAGCAACTTGGTCAAGAGGGGAGAATCCTTGGGTCAAGAAAACCTAGAGACTTACTTGGAGAGAGCATTCGAAAAAGATTCAAAGCTTTTGAACTCTCGGGTAGAGGAAAGTTATTTCGGGTGGTTAGAATGGTAGGAAGTGGTCTTCAAATCTGAAAAAAAATCCAAACATTTAAAAGTGCTCCAAGCATTGTGATTAACAATTTATGTTCATTTTATTATTTAGTCTTTTCAACAATCTTGCCAAAGAAGTACGATTTCTCTTTGAGGTGAGGAAACATAAGTGTATTCAACAATATTCATCCAATATTTATTGCATACCCGTATTTCTAAGTGCTGATAATATAGCTATGAACAAAACAGCTTGTATTTTAAAGAGAGGAGGCAGGCAATTAACAAGTTGACAAATAAGTAGCATGATGTTCCTGGGAAAATGTTATGTAGAAGGTAAGGTTAGGTAACAGGTGCCAATGTGAAGGTGGGGACAGAGTGTGTGTTTGCAGGACAGAAAGAGTAGGTATGGCTGGTGAGTGAGCCAGGGCGAGAGAGGAGGGTGGTGGTAAGAAAGAGACAAGGGGCCAGGCAAAGTTTTTCTGGCCAAGGCAAGGAGTTTGGATCTTATTCTAAGAGCAACAGGAAGCATGAAGGCATGTTTTAAGTAGATGAGTAATGTGATTCAATTTGCATATTCCCAAGCTTCCTCCAGCAAGAGAGGTTGAATAACTTTTTCAAAGGCAGGCAGGCAGGAACAAAGTGGAAAGATGGAAGGGGTTTAAATTGCTCACCTGGATTCAGGCCCCTCTGCCTTCCAGACAAGCTGTTCTACTTCCCCACCAGTATTAAGAGATTGGGAAGAAGGAATGCAGACAGTGGGAGGAGTGGAAAACCAGACTAAAAATCTAAAGCCAAAGGTTCCATTATCTTGGGAAAACTCAGCAGGGTTGTTAGTTAGTTCCAACTCCTGGGAATCTGGGGGCAGCTTGCCTGTGAGTGGGGGGCCTGCCTGGCCCTTGCAATGTTGCTCTCTAAGCCCTGTGTCCAGGTCGTGGTGAGGAGGTTCCTGTCTAAACATTCCACTAAGACAAGCAAAGCCTCCTTTCTCATTTCTCAGGTACAAGGAGGACCAATATACTTGGGTCACCTGAACTCTGTTGCTGAATTTTCTCTTCTTTCTCGCTAATAACCTGAACTGTCTAGCCACTGCTGCCTCTACCAGCACACACTACACAGTGTGGAAAGCGGCAAGGCTTTGGGAGGTTTAGGAGCAAGTTGTGCATGAAGCGTTTTTATGCTACCCTGCTAAATCAGGAACCCACCTACAGCATGTGGTGGGGGGAGAAAGAGGCAGGATGCGCCTTGAGAAACCTTTTGTGTTGCAGGCTCCTCTCCCTCTCCCTCCCTCTTCCTAGCCCACCCCCAGTCCATCTGTGGTGCCTGGATTCTTTCTTATTCAGGCTGTCTGTCTAAAGATGCCCCAGCCTCGATCACATTCTCTGTACTGTGTATCCCTCTTAAATCTATCTACTTATGTCGCTTGTTTACCAGTTCCCTTCAGCTGTCTGCTTTGTATCATATTATTGATCAGTCAATCTTGGGCGGGCATCTCAGGTTGGGGGAGACAGAACTGGGATAGGAGAGCAGTTGTAGAGAATAGCGGGGGTGGACAATCGGTTTTGATGCTTCCCAAAATAGCTCAGCCGGGCTGATGATAGCTCTGCCTGCAGCCACCCGGTATGGGATTTACGCACTTCACTGAGATTCTCTGCTGAAATGTATTCGACCAGCTGCTCCTGCAGTTGGCGGTAGCTGGTGGCGGAGGCAGTGGGCTGGCTACACCTCCGGAAAAAAATTGGAAGCAATAGGTTTGGGGCAAGGCAGGCTCCCACACAGGGAAATGAGATTTGTCAGAGCCTTTTAGGACCCCCTATGTTGGTGGGGCATTTTAAACTCTGTTCTTTTTAAACTATGGTCTGGGCACTTGGCATTCAGCTTTCTTATTTTCCCTATCTTTTTTTGTTTTTAAATGAAGGGGCGGGTTAAGTGAAGAGAAATGGTTATATTTTTCACCCCCTGTATATCTGTCTGCTATTGTGTTACTGTTGTTGTTGCCACAGTTTATTGTATACATAGGGTTTTGTTTCTACTGTACATTCTGTTAGGATACTTAGGCAGACAGAGTTTCCAACTTTATAATACTTTGGTCTTATCCAAGACCTTCATTTACCAAGGCAGTTCTGCAAAGTTGATGGGTCTAAAAATGTAACATAAATAAATACAACTTTGATAACTATGTTAAGCTTGTCTCATGTAGAAAATGCGGTGTTTCTCATCTTGATCTCATCTAGTGAGGAGACCCCCTCTCAGAAAGAAATTATCTTGTACTGGCTCTCAGAATTTTGTAATCAAGACTCCTTTCAGCCACTATGCCTCTAATTATAGGGCTTTTTGGCATCCTGATTGCCCCCTATAAAACTGTGAGGGTGCCCCCATAATTTGTCATGGTTGTGGTCTTACTCTGACACACAATACACACTGAATCAATTTTTAAAATCTCTTCTAATATGTCTACCTCACTCCGGAGCTCTAAGTACTAAAATTGTATGCACTCAGAAAAGTTAAGATGTTTAAATTTTCCAGATCAGAGAATCTTAGGAAATAGTCAAGACGCAAAATAAAAGACAAAAGGAAAGAGAATGTTGCTTATTCTATTATCTGTCATGGTGGGGAAAGAGGAGACAGAAAATCCACCTTCTTGTAAATCCCAGCTTCTGACATGCTGCCATGACCATAAATGTTATTCAAAAATCTTTCACCTCATTCTTTCTAGGCTCTTTAATGAAGTCCAAAATATGAAGAGCAATTTTACTGCTGGCTAAACAGCAGTTTGCTCAGCTTTGCACTCAGAACATCTGATGCAGCAGGTTGAGTTGGGACTGAGAATATGCATTTTAATAAGCATGTGCAGTAATTCTGATGTAGGTTGTATGGGGACCACAACTTGAGAAACCTTAGTCTTTTTAGTAATAACTTTTTTTTTTTTTTAACAATGGAATGCTATTATTTGGAACCCCCAGGAAGAGAGGAACCTGAGGGAGAACACAACAGCATAATCTATGTCCTCCATGATAGTTTAGTGGGCCCTAGTGTTAGTTTATTTCATGACTTGTATTTTTGTTCCATTTTGTTTTAATCTGTTGCACGATTACGTTTATGTATAATCCATGTTGAGGTGTAAATGGGACAATTTACATTAGTGGAAAGACTTTCAGCATTGACGTAAGCAAGGAGAAGTAGGCTATGGCTGGACCAGGCTCGTGCTGAGCCCTCCGGTGTGTCAGGGCCAGTTGTTTCCTTGCTGCCAGCCAGGCAAGATCTATGCTTCCTTTCCTTTGCATGCCACCCTAGAGTGGCCACCAGGTGTGTGTAGTCCTTGTTCCCTCTTCTGAAGGCTGTGTCTGTGAAGGCCATGTTCAAGTTCACTTGTTGACCTACATCGCCACCTACTGTCCACCCCATTCCTAACTAGACAACTTTTTCCTGGGGGTGGTTTGGCATTAGTGTGAGAGACTACAGCGTGAATGCAGAGAGTCTGAATGCCCTTCTATCAGCCTCTATTTAGAATGCTTCATCTGCAATGGTTTATTTAGAATTACAGCATTTTTCTGCCCTTAATTCTAATGTCTCTCTTTTAGTCCAGAAGCAAATTACCTTTGGGTTAGAAATAGCAGCCAAGTTCCTATTAAAATGTAAACAAACCTCTCTCCACTCATGTCTAAGGCCTTCTTTGTTGGCTGTAAAATGTGTATTAATTTGGGGATTTAATGTTGGATCCAGCTGTGAATAATGGCCACTTTGGGCCTTTTGAGTATTCCTGGCAGTTGTCGCACAAGTTTATGGAAGGAAACCTGAAAATACTTTGCTCTAGTCTTTTGTTTCTCTGTTTTTGTGGGGTTTTTTTTTTTTCTTCTTCGAGAATGTTTTCTACGTGAGTGGGGAATACTCCCATCTAGGACTTTTCTCTGACTCCCTTAGAAAAAGCCAAGTGTCCTTTGAGGAACACCTCTTGGTGGTTTTTGCCCACCTCACACTGAAGTTTCTCTCCCTGCCAGCTCTAGAACTGAAGTAGAAGCCATCCTATGGGTTTCTCTACTCTCTGGCTTTGGTCCCTTCTAAAAGTTTGTTCTTCATTTGCTCTTGTATTGAAACACATCAGTTATTTGCGTTTCCATCATTAGTGAAAATCCACTTTTGCATGTTATTATACCACAAAATAGTACCCAGAAAACAGATATTTATATAGATGCAAAACCTTGCCTTTATAATTTTTAGACTTATGTTGGATTAGGTAGCATAGTTTCACATCGATTTCTTGAAACTTAAGGATGAGTGTCTGTATTAGAAACTCAAGGAAAGCTAATACTGTTTCATTGTACGATATTAGACAAAGAAGAATTTTAGCTATAGATGAAATATTACTGATATAGATTAGATTTTTGATATTAGATGTCAGATATAAAGTGATTACCAAGGAGAATAAAGCAGGACTAGTACAATCACTTTTTTCCCCTTTTAGCTCTACTGTCTAGGGTATATAATAGAGGTTTTATTACCAAGTCTTTAACTTTCTTATCTTTCCCTAGCAAATTTTATTCCATTAAAAATCTTTAAAGTGCTTCGCTATTTTAGCAGATCTTTAGGAAGTCTACCTTAAACCATGCTATGCTTTCAAATCTAAGATAAGATTAATTTTATAGGCTAACATCCTCACTTAAAAATATTACTCCATTCTTATAACTTGAATTCTTATAGACTTCTTTATTGTCTAAGAGAATATGAATGCATAGATATGCCTGATAACTATATATATAATATGGTATTGAGATCATAAATGTTAAATCATTATATTACTAATAGCTGCCATTTATTGAGCACTTGCTGTCTACCAGACTTTTGGCAAACGCCGTCACATGCATTATTTTATTTAATTCTCAAAGTTACCTTGAGACAGTGGTACCATTCTTTCCATTTTACAGACATGTAAATTGAGACACACAGAGATTAAGTGATTCAACCAACAGCACACATTTAGTAAATGGCAGAAAATGAACTTGAATCAAAGGTCAACCCCATTCCAAAGCTCATGTTCTTAAGCATGCAGATTAAACTCATTCAGTGCTGAGTCCTTCCTTAATTCACAATTTCACCTTTGCTCATTTGTGAGGATTTCGTTGTTACTGTCATAGTTTCTTTCTCTCTCCAGAAGCGTCTGTAGCTAAATAGCTCTGGTGCAAGATTTCAGTCTTTTATTCTGGTGCAAGATGTATAGTCTTTTATTCTTTGTTTGGGGAGGATAGAGGAATTATCACTGCCAGAGTGAGCTTGGTGGGTAAATCACTGTTGGGGGAGAAAGGCTGCTTCCCTGCTCAGTAACCCTCCTTCACGTTTCTAGCTGTGGCCTCGGTGCTGATCTGCCCAAGCACTTCAATCTTTTTACCTTTCATGCATCTCGTCTGTCCATGCAATTCACCTGAGCTCTTCTCACTGGTCACAGCACCATCTGGAGTGGATGTGGAGTGGGTCCTGGGATGGGCTGCACACCCTCTCAGGGCTGGCTCTGCAGACCACTCTATGAGTGTGCAAAGGGATGCACATGAAAAAGGTACACCTGTTGCCTTACTCACCTGCATGTTCACTGTCCTCCCTGCCCCCTTCCTCCTCCTCCCCTGTACCTTGCCCAAGGCATGCTGACCAGCCTTGTCTCTCTGGCCACTAATTTCCCTAGCTGAAGCAAATAGGTCTTATGGCTTAGGCTGCTGGAGGGTTCAGCAAGAATAAAGACAGCCCACTACATCTGGATGCATAAACACTACGCAGCTAGCTCCTGCTTCTTTCTGAGTTGTGCAAATAGTCTCTAAGTGGTTTTACGCATCACTGCTCCAAAAAGGAAAACTTGTATAAAGACTAATTGTTTTTATGCTTCCTTTATAGAACATGAACACATTTGAGTTTTTGTTACTTATTCTGGAGCATTAATGCAAGGCCCAGGAATATCAGCTTTACAGATTTGTTTTTCTTTTCTCAGAAGAGGTTTGAAGCAGAGAGCAAAGTGCCTACCTACATGCCTTCTTTAGTGACAGTTGTTTTCAAAATATCTATCTGTCTTCTAAGAGAGAAGTAAGTGGGAATGGACACAAAGGGATTATCATGAAGATGGTTTTGTGATCATCACTGTCATTGCCATTGTCAAAGAGGCATTTATTAAATGCCAAATCCCATTTTAGTTTTGTTTGAGGTTCTGTTATATGAAGAGAATTAAAAAGTCACAGTTTTTTTCCCTGTGGGAATTTCAATCTATGAGACAGACTTGATTTATAAACATTTGAAGAGAGCACACAGGTAACAAGAATGAAAACAAGAGATTGGACCAATGTATAAATGGACTGAAGACATTTATGTTACTTACAAGTTAAAAGTCCAAACAAACAGCGATGCTGTTGTATTAGTCAAGATAAGGCAGGTTGTGCTGTGGTAACAAACAAACTCTATACCTCAGGATCTTAACACAGTGGAGTTCATTTCTCACTCCATACTTTATACCCATCACAGGCTGGCAGGGTGTTCTGCTTTGTGTCCTGATTATTCAGGAACTGAGGCTGGAGGGGCTGTCACCATCTGGATGTTGCCTTCCAGAGTTGCCAGTCACTCAATGTGAACCCACCTTTTACAATGAGCAGAGACGAACCAACTGGAGTGATTTCTGACCTGGTCACTGAGAATCACGAGGAAACATCTCTGCTTTGATAGAAATCATCTCTTGCTTTGTTGGTATTTAGAACCAAATGGATTATTTTCCTTTTTGTAGGCCATCCTCCTGCTGTTTTCTGCTTTGCCTTTTGTTTATATTGTTGGTGAATAACCCTTTCCTTCACCCAGGTTCCCGGGGCTCCTTAGGAGTTGGCTTCACAGGGTCTTTCATGTCTTTCTGGCACCATCTTGGATGACAAGGGCTTGGAACATTTTGTGACCATGCTCACTAAGATACCGTTAGAAAAGGCTTTCAGGTAAAGGGTTTCTTTAAGAATCCTTTTTCCCAAATTCACTCGTAAGTATGTTTCCCTGAATCAGGTTTTAAATTCTGTTTTAGTTTTCTCTCATATGTGAATGAAGTCTCTCCCTTTTGCTCTAGAACATCTTACTAATTCATTATTTTGTTCTCTGTTCTCTCTCCAGTGTCTAGCAAAATGCCTGATGTGTACTACTTGCAAGAACATATTTTAAAATGGGAAAATAAATTATCGTGCTGGGGGATTTCATATTCAGAGTTCTAGTTCTTCATCAATTCCTCCACCCTGCTTCTCTCTCTCACCAATGTTTTGACAGTTAGTTTTGTGCTAGCTGCTCTGCCTCTTAGTGACTCTAATACCCCCTGACTTTGTGGCTTTAATGAGTTTTATGACCTGTTTCTTGCCTGTAAAATGAGCATAATGATAGCTCCTACCTCTTAGGGTTGAGGTAAGGATGGGATAATTTCATGCTGCAAAGTACTTAGAATGCTGCCTGACACTAAGAAAGTACAACAGTAACAACAACAATAATCTCTTGATCTTTTGTCTTGAGAATCCAAATATTCCTTCAAATTTTACATTTCAAGTTGCTCTTTTACACTGAATTATACCTAAAATCTCTTGTTTTTCCTATAAGAATTCATCCCAGGGGGTTTGATTGTATCATTACCATAGATCTAGATATTTATTTCCTTTAATCTATTCATTTATAATCTGTTCAGGTTATTGCCCTAGAGAATGATATTTTGGTAAGACATTCATTCTTTTTAGCTTAAACACTTGTTATTGTAATACAATGGGGCTTGATTATTTTGGCTCCATGCATAGCAACATTTTTATTCATTGATTTATTCCTTTATTCATTCAACACATATTTGTTGAGAAACAAAATTATAGAGACCCTTAGAGCTAGAAATAATCTTACAATCTTTCAGCTATAAAGAATCTTAAAATCTCTTTGGCCAAATCCACCCTCACTTCTACAAGTTTAATACCTGCTGTGTAATAAGATCAGTGGTAGAATTGGCTTCTTTATGTCAGAGTAGACTCAACTGAGAGCAGCAAGAGAACATTTCATTTATTTCCATCCTTTTCTTGGGTGATCCCATTTCCCTCAATAAAGAAGGGGGAGGCACTTGGTGAAACTGAGAGTTTGTGCTCTTATGGGTTTGCTTTAGTATCAGTGGAAATATTTTGAATTACATATGAAGAATAGTAATTCCTACAGAGGCTGAGGAACCTAGATTTTAAGTCTGCTTTGGCTGACTCCAAGTCTGTGTTGACCTGAGGAATGTCCAGAGCACCGTGTTCTGAGGTCTGCAGCCCGGCATTCTGATGTCAGGAAACTTGAATGGTGTTTCAGAAAGGTGTCCAAAGACCTGGTGCACCTGCTTCCTGTGGCTGCCATGCAAATTGCCACCAATTTTGTGGCTTATGGCAACATAGATTCTCTCGAAATTCTGGAGAGTGGAGGTCTACAGCTGAGGTGCTAGTGAAGTTGCACTTCCTCCAGAGGCTCTAGGGGAGATTTTGTTCCTTGTCTCTTCCAGCTTCTGGTGGCTGTCAGCACTGCTTGGCTTGTTGCTGCCTCACTCCAGTCTCTGCCTCCATCTTCACCTGGCCTTCTCCCCCAGGTGCGTCTGCTCCTCTCCGTGTCTAACTTGCAAAGATATGTGTGATCACGTGTAAGGCCCACTTGGCTAATCCAGGATGAACTCTCAAAACACTTAATCACATCTTTTGTCTTGTAAGGTGATAGTCACTCTTTTTGCCATATGAGGCAATATTTATAGGTTCTGAGGATTAGGACATGGATATCGTTGCAGGGGCTGCCATTCAACCCACTATGCCTGAATCGAGTCCTTGTTCTTTGGCTCTTTTTCCATGATCAGGCAAGTTATCTCATTTCTCTTAAGTTTAGATTTCTCATCTGTAAAATGAGAATAATCCCAATTTACAAAGTTATAATAAGAAATAAAAGAGGTAAATATATATGTGTGTGTATGTGTATATGTATTTTATATATATTTTATTTTATATGTATTTAATATGTGTATATAAAATATATATAGAACGTTATCTAACCCAGTTCTTAGCACAATGAGTTGCCATAGTTCCAGGCACTAAGAGGGTGGAACATATTTTAAACAACTTTACTTTAAAGAGAAGTGTAAGGTTGGCCTATATTTGGTCAAGAATTTGTTAAAGTTTGATGGTTTGGCTGAAAAAATATTCTTGAGCAACCACAAAATGATTTTATATTTAGTTCCTCACTATACATAGAGTGGCCATAAAATGGTTTTATATTCAGATAACTGTTATATGTTGGCAACGCCTCATTAAATAAACATTTATTTCTGTCTTTTTTCTGCTACTTCATACCCACTGGCATATTTTGTAACATATTACTATGTGATGTCAAATCCTTTAAATAATAACTAGTAATAATTTGAGTAATGAACCAGTGATGTCTTTGATGATGTCACAGGCCTGAAAAAAATAGGTTGCAACAATCTTCTTTGGCTCAGTTAAAATAAGAAGGACAGTATAGAATTTATCATCCACATTTTAAAGAACTCTTGTTTGAGTCATTCACTTAGGGATTTCTATTCCAGGCTCTTTCCGAATTAAATTGTACTTTCTATATCTGGAAGTCAAAACAGTCGTCGAAAAATATTACTACAAATATGATATCCAAGTTTTGCGTTAACACATAGTGTTGATTTTATAGAGATTTTTTTTGTGATTTGAAATAACTGTCTTTCTGAATTGAGACATGCCTGCAGAAATGTTGCCAACATCCACAGATATGTATAACAAAAGTAAAGTCAAGGCATTTTTAAAAACATAACCTTTTAGTGTATCCCTCTGTAAGCTCTTATATAATACTCTTAATTCTTGCACATAATATCTTTTCATATGTTCTTGTTTAATTCTCACTTATTCCCACTTATATACTTTTGCCCCCACTGGCTTCTGCTCCCTCTTCCTGCTTATAAAAAGAATGTTGACCTTGAATATACATTGTTTTTGCATTCAATGAACTGTAGCAAAGTTGATGTGTAGATGGCAGTTAGAATAGTCGAGAGGTACAGTATTGGGTCCTGTTGCTGTCCAGGTATCTTCCAACTCTAACATGCCATGGACTTACGGGCTTAGGAATATCAGCTCTTTATGCAAGATCTCACGGTCTTTAGCTGGATTTTATAATTACTCTGCCTATCTCCCTTTCTCTCTAATCTAAAGACAAAACGTCTTATTATTTTCATATCTTTATATGTTTTTTAGTTACTTTGGGTTGTTAAAAGAAAAATAATGAAGATGTTAAGCTTAGATATTCCAGGAGAGTATAAGCATGTCAGGGTGTGTGTGTGTGTAAGTAACTGAGATTTTTGTTTTTACTCAACCAACACTTTAGAGATCTTCAGAGTTTCCAAGTAAGTTTATTTCTTTAAGAAGTGTCTGCTTTCTTTCATACAGCCATTCTGCATCTTCCAAGAAATGACTTCAAGAACATCTGCTTCAGTACTCGTAAACATCCCATCCGCTCATCATTTCCATTCTTTTATAGCACCCCCCTTCCAAGCCACATCCAAAATGGCAAAAAAAAAAAAAAAACCACCAAAGCTAATATGATTTTAGATGCCAATTGTGCTGTCTCTATGAATGTTCTCCATATTTGAAACGGCTGAGGAATTATCTTGCCTCTGCCCACAGTAATTTACAATGAGAGGAATCAGATAAGGGTCATTTCCTCTGTCTTCTGGGATTCCAAAAGCTCTGTTTTCTTTTATACCTGATCAGGCCTGCCAGTTGCAAAGCTTATATAATGTAGTGGAGAAGTGCATACGGTTAATTATGACAATTACAATCAGTTCTTTACAATCTTTGCTACTGTTATGGGATTTAAATACCATTGTGTATGTCAAAAGGACAAAATGATGTTTCTTTGTTTTCTGCTTACAGCTGCTTTTATGATTGGGTTTTGCTCATAAACAGGTGGTTATAAGATGCAATCCTTCCATAAATTCATTTATCTTACCTATCCCCTAACCTGGGTTCCTTGGTGTGTCGTTAAACACAGCGTTGAGATTCCTAGCCCCTCTGAAGTAATGTCAGGTCCTGGACAAGGCCCCTCGAACATACTCCAATGACAATGAAACCACTTGTGGTCAGTGGATGTGGAGAAAATGAATTCAGTTAATTCTCAAAGGCTCCCTTGCCACTCTCAGACCTCTGTGGTTTCCTTCTGTACCTTCTCTCCACAATTTCTGTCCTTGCTTAATCCCTACTTTCTCAGTTATGCCTCAATGAAATACTGGGCCTACTTCCTTCTCACCATTTGGGTCTCGAGCTCATAGCATGTTGTGAAGACTATTGCATGTGGGCTTGAATTTATGTGCTGTTGATAGCTGGTGACTTATTTCTGATGTTGTAAGTTAATCCACACAGTGCACGTGTTGCCCCTCATCATGGTGGAGCTGGAAAATAGGTAAGGTAATCTTTTTCTTTCAGCACGCCTTCCTTCTCTGCAGCTCTTACCTCTACCTAAAAAGGTAGGTATGAAGAGGTTTATGGGCATGAAACTCTGTAGGAGAGAGCCTTCCCCCCTGCTGAGTGTATCTTGCTTAAACAACACATTTCCAGTTAATGACCATCTGGTAAAGCTGACAGGCTTTAGTCTTCCTAATTCTTAACTGTCTGAAAAAATGTGCCCAACCTGCCACGGCTTATGACTGAATTATAAACCATGAAGCATAATAAAGTCATTAACTTTCAACATGTCAAATTTGACTGGAATTGCATCTCACCCAGAATTTGATGGCCTTTCCCCAGCACTTAAGAGAGCAGGCCTGTGTACTGTTCAAAAAGCACTTTGTCATTCCTCAAAGAATCATTAGCTTTGTGTAGCTGTCTGGACACGAGCATCAGCAGCTCTGGGAGAAGGGGAACGTCTTGTAAAATGAGAGCATGGAGGGGCAGACATGAGGCTCCCAAGGGAAAGGCAAAGCCATCTCTTCCCAGGAAAAGAGAAGAGAATGATGTTCTACATCATTTGGGTACTGCTCATCCATCCTGAAAATAGGATTCACCTTTCAGTGGGGAAATTTTGGATAAAAGCTTGTGCTTTTACAAGTCTCATCACCCTTCCCCCTTTGTTCCCCACTATCAAAAATAATCATATTCTATAAATGTCAGTGGAATGTGGTTAGAGTGAAACTACATTTTGGAGAACCAGGTGTGTGTGAGCTCTGTCAGATTCCTATGAATAGGCACATCTATATACACTTTTGTCAAGGAAAGAAAGGTCACTCACCACCCTTCTTGTAAAACTGTCAGAGGATTTAGGAAAGAACTAAGTTAGGCTCCCTTTTCACATGGGAAAGGAAATCTGGTTCTCAAGATATTTGGGGCATTGCAGTGAATAAGGGATATTAATAGAATTCCACCCCCGGCCTCTCTGGCTGGGAACTGATCTGCCTAGAATCCGAGGAGGAGGGAAGGCATCGAAAGGGTTACCTAAGGCTCAGTCCCACTGCAATACGAAGGTGTTACACTGAATGTGGAGGGGGCAGATGGGGGCTTTGTTGTATTTTGCTCATTTATGCCCCCCTCTCCATCCCCTGGTCCCCTGTACTCCCGTCCTTTCTTGCCCCTGCAATTCTGTTTGATGAACAGATGTAAGGTTGGAGGGTGCTCAAAGATCATCTTCTCTTATCTAGAGGCTAGGATGATGTTGGGCGTTCCGTATTATGGCATGGGTGGCATGGATGAAGGAGTGTCACCAAAGAAGCTTTGTCAAAAGTACTATCTTCCAGGTTTGCAAAGCCTCTGTTTCAGACACTGAATACCTTTGAAAAGAAAGGAAAGCAGGCCCTCTGGTGGCCGGCATGCAGAAATGCACCTGCTAAGCCACTGAGCTGTTACAAGCCATGCTTTCACGTAGAGAAGGAAACGTCAGCATTAGTCGGGTGAGTTTTGGAATAATTTATTTATTCCAGCTTACAAGTGAGGTTATTGGTGCATCTGTCACCCCAAGCATTTTCAAAGGAAATAAGGGAGGAGAGTCTTTAAGGTATTTAGGGTCATCTTCTGAAATTATTCAAGACTTTAACTCCCACTATGGACCTGGTGGGACACTAATAAAAACTTAAGGTATCAGTTACTTTGTAGGATCCAGACATCAATAATATATATTTAGCAAAAGTGAGTGAGCCCTTTGTTTCTGTAGGCAAAGGAGATTAGAGAAGAGAGACTCCTTTTTTGTTGAAGTAGCTGGGAGGAGTCGCTGGAAATCGTGAAGTTAATCCAGGCCTTGAAGGATGAGTAAGATTAGAAGGGAAATGAAGGTGGACATTCCAAATACAGGGGCCAAGGGAGCAGGAGTGGGTTTCTTTCTGAAGTCAGTAGCAACCAACATTGGAGAGTTAGTGGAAAATAATAATATAGAGAGATGACTTGGCAGGTAGAGACGAAAAGAATTATACGAATATTTAAAGTGGCTTAATATAAATCAAATCACAGGGACATTTCAGGTACTCATTATAAAGCTGGAGACAGTATAGCCTCTGGACTTAAGGGTGGGTCTTTGTTCAGATCCCAGGTCTGATGCTATTTGAGTCCTCAGGCAAGTTACTTAGCCTCTTTGTGACCATTTCCCCCATCTGTTGAATTGGGATGAGAACCAGATGTCAAGATACACTAACATTGTCTAAATCCAAGATGTGCTAATAGCAGTTGAGTACAGGAAAGTCTTGGTGGTCCCAAGGCAGTATCTTACTCTAGTGGTGAGTTTCCAGCAGCTTGGTGTGGACAAACAGAAGCTGAAGGGCCCTTTGGAAGGGGTGTTGTGGAGGAAATTTATGAATCGGATGGGTAGTTGGACCAGATGACACCCAGGGGCCCTCCAACCTAGAGACCTGGTCATTCTAAAAAGTCCATGATGACCCATGGAGGGCTGACTGAGACGAGGCAGATAGTACTGACATAAGTTTCATTTTATGCTAACACCCATGTTTAAATTTGGTTCTCAGTGTTCTGTGTAAAAAAAATACGATCACTTTAATTAATGCAGCCTATCACTAAATGACTGTCCCCAGCTGTTTCTCCCCAGCTTGTTGAGGGAAGGAGTAGAACTGTGTGCAGGGTGCAGGGTGGAGAGGAATGTGGAGGTGATACTGTTACCCAGAACCAGTATGTCGGCTCTTCAATGGGGCTGTAAGAAAACCGAACAAAGATCCCAGCCTGAGTATAAAGGGGGGGTGGAGACTTTGGGGAGCATGAAGCTTTAAGTAGAATTCACCCCATTCTAATTATTTGCGAAGGGAAGGGTAGGAAGAAATGTTGACAGCAAAGGTTTCACGGAGAACAGGCATAATAAGGCCCTGTGCCCTAGCACCATGTTCTTTTACGTACCACATGTGGAGAAGGGAGGAAGAACTGGGAGTTCAGTAAGGTTTAAAAGGCAGAATGTAATCACTTCCCTTTAATTAACTCAAACAATGCATGGCAGGTTATGTTAACGTGCCTGTTAGCTAAGACAGAGGAGGTAGGCAGTGCTGATACCTTCGAGAGAGAGAGACTCCTGTAATGCCAGGGCAGGAAGGGCCTAGAAACATCTTAGACTAATTTTACACATGAGAGAACAAGCCAAGCAAAATGACAGAACTCGCCTAAGGTTATGTGGTCTCTCAGTGACAAAGCTAGGATAATACCTGGGGTCTTTACCAACTCAGCCTTCTCCCCAAGACACCATATGATGGAGTCTCCAGTGATTTCACATTAGCCCTGGGGATACAACTAACCATAGCACATTTGAACACAGATGAAGATTTGGTGCATGTTTTTAATGAAAGATGAAAAAAGAGGTAAAATTAGAGAGGTACCTACCTGTATCTATTGAACTTTACTTTCAAAGTTGCTATAGAATATTCTTATTCTTATCAAAACTAGTGGCTATTTCCATGCAGCTGTTTTAATTAAATGTTGTATATTTTTTAAAAACAAGGTGATGAAAATTTCTGGTTGTAACTCTGTAGGAGACTGAACAGGGAAGCTATCAGAACTGTAGGTGGAACAAAACACTTTTATAATTTAGATCATGTGACCAAAATACCACCACCATGGGTAGAATCTGCCTAAACTGTAGAATCTGCCTAAACTGTAGCTTCAGATTTTTCAGGGGTAAACAAACCTCTTTTGAAAAAGAAAGCTATGCAGTAAAATTATAAAGGTACATAATATATTATAGGAAAGAATGAGAGGAAGTAAAGAAAATTAACTCTCTCTTGTTTTACTCATTTCATGGAAAATAATTTTATGAACAATTTCCAGAAGAGTTTTTAAGTGGTTGTAGATTTTATTTTGCTTTACACTTTGACAATATTTTAAGATTTTATATTTATACCTTTTTAAGCTGAAATATGCAGGACTAAACAGATACCCTGTCTAAAACCTTTTATTTCTTGGACAATTGGGAGAAATAGGAAGTAAGAAATCCTTTGGTAATTTTGGGGGATTGGGATAGTGGAGTAGATGGTACTCCTTTACTGAATTTATTATCAGTGAGATAAATACAGGATTTAGAGAGATGAAGATTAAAATGCAGCCTCTGTTCAGTGGTGTCCTGGTAAATGTTTAAGAGATTTTTTAGGAGAAGGGAGCCTGATTTTTAGTGTTGACAGATTGTCGTGGTGTAAATGCTCCCACCCTGGTGAAAAGCAAGGAACCAGTATGGTGTCGCTGAATTTGGTGTTGGGCAGAGATCTATACATTGCACTCTTGCAAGCTAGCATAACAGTCTTTGCCCACCACTCCTTGAGTGCATCACTCTTCAAGGCTGTGTCAGAGAATGAGCCCCAGATCTCATAGATAAGTGGGCTTGTTAATGCTGCACTTCAGAATTAGTCAGTCTTCAACCATAGGTCTGCACCTATGAAACTTTCACCAAGGAGGAGCAAAGCAGACAGTAACCTTGCTGTAGGCAGGCTGGCAGCCAGGAGAGTCAGTTGACTCCCTCCCGGACTCCACCACTCTGATAAGTCAATAGTCTGAATCAAGTTGGGAGGCCGCAAGTACCTCTCATATGGAAGGAAATGACAAAAGTAGGGAATAAATGTTAACTTTTAACAGCATCAGAATTCAGAATGATTCTTAGAGAAATGTTACAGGGTTAGTGTCAACAAGAAGGTTAGAGACAGAACGTTATTTTAAATCTCCATCATACTGAAGTGTAGATATTCATCTTTGAAGTAGTCAAGTGGCAAGAATTTTTGTTAGCAGAAAAAATAGGAGTTTTCAGGTTGCATTTAAAATAAACACAGTAATATACCTTTATTTTGTAGAAATACACAGAAGAATAAATTCATCTTTAGTTTTCAAATAAAATTATTTTTTCCAAATCAATAATTTCAAATAAAATTATTTTTCCATATCAACTAACCAAAACGTTTGTACCCCCATAATACTCTGAAATAAATAAAATAAGAAAATATTTTTCCAGCTGGGTGCAACTGAAAGAATTAGGGCAGGCATAGCAATTTTACTTAAACAACTTCATTGCTTCAGAGCAGATCATGGACTATTTTAATGAATATATGAAACGGTATCTAGCAAAAGCAGAATATTCGATCATTTCACTTCATTCTGGTTGATGTTTGGAGTCCCTGCACCCAAATTTATAGCTCTTTGCTTAAACATCCATCATTGTTAATATGTCAATACCCCAAGGAAGTAAGCCTAGAATTGGCTGCAAGAGTCAATTTTTTTTCCCAGTGGAGAGTAGTTTATTATTCTTGTTGCTGTTGTTGTTGTCTTGTTTAACCTGTGACAGTTTTATAATTAACAGTGATTATAAATTTGCTTTTTACTATGATGGCATGAGTCTAAGTGACCATATTGATAGCTTATTTTTGAATGTAAAATTTCTAGTTGTAAGTCAGGTGTCCGAAAGCATTTTGTTGTTATCACCAAGCTAGAAGAAAAATTCTCAGTTCTATAAGAAACTACTTTCTCATTCTGTTGCCTGTGACATTGTATAGGCCTGAATCTCATGTTCATATATTTCTACATCTGGTTCCTTTTATTATAATTTCTGGCCAGGTAATGATTAAGCCCCAGACTCCTAAGTCAAGTGGAGGTGAATTTTAGTCTTGGTTCTGCCATTTAACATACATGTTAATACGAATCCCTCCAAACCTGAGATTTCTCAGGCATCAAATGGGAATGATAATGCATCTACCTCCTAGGGGACTGGTGAAGATTAAATGGGGTAGTGTAAATAGCACATTTTGTATAGGCCCTAGTGTATAATAATTTTTCAATGTGTATTGGTAAATATAATAATTTGCTAATTTTATAAATTTTATATTATGAAATATGTGTATTTTAATATAATACATTAAAAATAACATTTAATGCACACTCTTAGTCTGTGTTGGAGGACTAACTCATTTTCCACAATTTTGGCAATGCTGTGTCTCTCAAAGAGATTTTTCCTAATGAAATAAGAAATTTATCTTTCCAATCTGCAATTTCTTTTCTCAGGTTCACATTTCTTTCTTTGCTTTGTCACTACCTTGACTTCTGCCTTTCCCTTCTTGACTTCCTACTACCCCAAGTCCTCATTTTTTTCCTCCACTGATCCCCATGTGAAAGTCTGCTTTAAGAAAAGGGTATGAGAAACTTTTCCTAGTAAATAATACATTAGTATTCTTAAGGCACTGCAGCAGAGATAGAGTGTGAGAGTTTAATTTCAATATTTTGGCTGTGGGTAAGAGAGGTATTTGCTCAGCAGTAGATTCCTTTGATGTCTCTGAAATCATTGTCATATTTGTAACTATCTACAGTCCATATGGCAGCCGTTAATTATACCTGTTGGAATAATCCACTTAGCTAAGGTCAAGCATTCTCTGATTACATGTTCTGTTGTTCCTAGTTGTCATGTATTTTTGGCAGCTGTCATCAGCCAAATTTGGTCCTTCTCATTTTTAGTGGTTCTTATCCTGTCCCAAGTTTCTGTAACACATGTTTCAGCCTTGTCAAACATGCTTTTTGCTTCAGCTGAGTTAGTCATCATTTTGTGGGACTTATCTCGGTATACTACTGGCCACGTTCTACTATAGGTAATTTCTACAAGTGACTTCATCTCCCTATCCTAACTTTAATTTCTCTTCATCTCATAAAATTCTAGGTAACACAACAATTAGTTAGCAAAAAGATGTGTTAACTTCCTTGCCAGAATGGGCCACATTTCAATAGTAGGTGAATTTAGCCCAATATAATCCAACAGTTATGTTTGGAAAGCCAACAATGAATAAATTAAATTAACATTTACTGAGCACCTACAATATTATAGTCATTTACTTATTTGAGATATATATCTCAAATAGAGGTATATCTAGATATATATACCCATTTAATCCTATGAAACAATCCTGTGAGATACATATATAATCTTGCTCTTTTCAGATGAGATTGAGATTCATAGAGGCTAGATATTCTGTTCAAGGTCAGACAGCTACTAAGAGGAAGAAACATGAATTAAAAGTTTCCTGTCTTGACTTGAAAGTCCCTGCTCTTCTCCCAAACCAGGTTTTCACTAAGCTTTAGGTTAGGCAGAATGAGAAATACAGAAGAGATATATGACTATAGCCCCTTGTCTTCACGTGGTTTATAGTTTCTCAAGATGGAGTAACTTTTATGTTTTCCTACCAGAGTTCTGTAGAGACAAATGTTTACGACATTATTACTCTGGTAAAGATAAGTAAAGCAAGCGAACAATGAAAAACCCTACCTGCTGGAAGTCATCTTTCAGAGGTTTGTTATTCTCTTCTGATAAAGGCGTACGCTTTGGTGCAGTGATTTATAGGAAAGCATGTGGACATTTTTCAGCTTTACTTTTAGAGTAAAAACTATAATCCCCACACCTGTTCTATGTGTTATACCTGTGTTTCCCTGAATGATATGTCTGTCTACTACCTCTTACATACGGTTTTCAGTCTAAAAGGTTGGCATTTACAGCTAGAAATTGAGATCACAAAAAGGAACAATTTTAGCACAGAAAATACAAATCCTGTTTTCTACCAAATTCTAATAACCCAGAGGCAATGAATGCTGCTGTCAAAAATAATTTGAAGGAAGTGTATCTGCTACTATTTTTCAAATTTAGCGACAATTTTGGTTTTACTTTGGGGTATTGCTCCAGTGGAGATTTGCTCACTATTGCATACCTTCCTAGAATACACAGATTTTCCTTGTAGCCATTCTAAGGAGATTTTGTTATGGATATTACACAGGACTTTATAGTTACAGTATTTCATTTGTAATCTTTTCTTCTGGAATAGAATACAAAGATTGTCCTGTGAAAATAGAAGAGTCCCAGAGACTGTGTTTCTAGTTATGATTCAATCACTAAGTAGCTGTATGACCTGGTCAAGCCACTTAATTACCTCTCTGCATCATCTTTCCTCATCAATACCATAAAAGAGTCAGAGTATTTGAACCTTGATGTCTCTTCTTAGTCTCACCAAAGTTGCTGTGTGCAGCCTTAATCCACTGTTGATGATAGTTACGTAAACACTCTGACCCCATTATACCTACACGCATTCCATGGGTGGTCTGTGAGGTTTTCCCGCAGTTACAAAGTAATTTTTCCCTATGATAAACTGTACTTAAATACCATTTTGGTCCAGCATGTTTTTCCTTACACTGATAACAAGAATGAGGGCTCAAAAAAGCACAGATACTTTATGACATCAACCTCAAAAATTTAGAGGATATATTCAAAATATAACTCCACTACAATAAATATCTATTTATGAATTAACTAATCTAAATCCTTCTTGAATCTCTAGTGAATTTATAATGTACATTTTTAGTACATGGGAACTTGAGATAGAAATTCTTTTATAAACCCTTTTTATTGGTCAACAGCAAGGTATTAATAAGATTATTGCTGCCTGTTTACTCTTTGTATCTCCTTAACAATCTTTAATGCCCTCTTTCAGGTTTTTCCAGAGGATGAAGTTCAGTATAGTAATTAGACAAATATATTTACAGACTTTTAGGGTCTTCAAATATTTATTCTGCCCTGTAGCATGTCTTGTGGTTAGTAATAGTATCTCTTGATGTGATGCTCAACAGTCATTGTGCTGTGTATTTTTTATTTTCATCCCATGGCTACATATGTTATGGAATAAGAAAAAATGTTTCCATGTCACACTTTAAGTGTAAAACTATTTAGGCAAGATGTATGCTCCTGTATAGACTATGATGACATGAATTGCTTTCTCCCCCCCCCAAAGGCATTGGTTAGACATATTTGCTGTCTTTGTCAAGGTTTTTCTTACTTTTTAAGACTTCTGAATATTCAGATTTCCCTCCTTTTTAACATTTACATTGGAAAATAAACATACTTAAGATAAGCAAAAAAAAAAAAAAAAACAAAAAAAACCCTGCATAAAGCAGTGCTGAAGAAAGCTATTCTGGCAGTTTTAGGGTTGAAATTCATATTCCATTAGAAGTATGGAAGCTCTAGATCCTTGAATGGGGCTCTACAAAGATTAGAATTTTGGGAAGTTTGACTGGTCCAAACTCTATAATTACTTTAAGGGAATCCAAGCTTTCTGCAATTAACAATGTGTAATTAAAAACTCATCGAGTGTGTATTTGTGTGTTCGTAATTCATATCCATAAATAAGCACCTATGATGTGCAAAACACCTTAAGGGATATGAGTATATGTTAAAATAATTCAGCTAATGTGAAGAGGGAGGGAAAAATAATTGAGATTACTAAGGGAAGGCAGTCAGATGGATATAAATGAGGAAGCACCATTCCCAGCAGAGATAGTGGCTTGAGAAAGAGCCACAAATAAGAAAAATCAGCATGTGTATGGAAAGAGTACCTGCAGCGTAGGATTCATTAGAGGTGGTTAGGGGAAGCATCTAAGACATGTCAACGTGTACTAACTAAGTAGAAAAAGGTGGAAGGTGGAGAGGGAAAGTATAATGGAGGTTATGGAATGCCCAGAGAATTAAATTCTTAGATAATACTCTTAGATAAGATTCTTAGTTTTTTCTATTCAGTCTTCTTTGGGACTGTTAAGGCTTCTACTAATAGGAGGTAGAATGCTGTAAAAAGAAGTTAAGCTTGTGAAGGAAATTTTCTGAAAATAAACCAGAAAACTAACTTGCTAGAGGAGTTCTCTTGGTGGTAGAGAGTATACCCTATGGGTCAGCTTTCCTCTCTGCATAAAGTAAATTTAGGGAATTCCATCTGCAGAAGGCTAGTGACAGGCCAGTGGTGGTGGTGACTGTGCTAAAGCCATAGAGAGCAGATGTCAGTGACAAGGCAACTTCTGATTGTGGCTCTGATACCTGTCTGGGGAATTTAGACTTAGTGACAGTCTTCAACTTACCATGTGGACCTAGAGCTATACCACTGGGCTATTTCCCTTGTTTGGGAGTGGAACTGGAAGGTTTTTTGGGGGGTGGTGGCAGGAAGTAGGTGGTAGGTAATGTGTGTGTGTGTATTTTTCGCTTGGTAGGCTAGATGTTGGAATCACAGTCTACTTTCACCAGAGCAATTTTAATCCATTCCGTTCCGTTCAGAAGAGAGAGGCAAAGATGAGGGTGGTCTAGGGAGTAGGAATCCCCATGTTTTTTTTTTTTTTCCCCATTATGACACTGACAATCTTGAGACCAACAGGACTTAAGTGAAGCTGATTAACAAAGGAAACACATACCTCAACTACTTAGAAATTCTACTTTGTCTCAACCTGACATTTGGTCTTTGTACTTAAGGCCTGGTTTTATATACATTTAAGTTCTTGATTGACTCTGGTTTCTGGAAGACTTTTCTGTTAAATTCTGATTGAGCCTTTATTCTCCTCCACACGACTCCTTAGCCAGCTCATTTGACGTGTTCATTCACAGGGGAAAGTTAAAGTCAAATATGTGAGCTCATTTTCTTTCTATTAAGGAAGGTCTTTAGGGTTTGGAATTCCAAGTATTCAGTGTTTCATGACTTCAGTGCCCTTTTAGAAATCCGTATGTTTTTCTACATTTTTTTTCAGAGGTATAGAGGATCCAGAGGATTAAATCTGGTTTATGTAAGTCTGGAAGAAAGTAAAAAACCAAACAGATGACAATAATGTTAACTGACCTCTTTTCTCCCAGCCAAGATATAATTCTCTTTTCCATTTTGATGAGGGTTGGGGAGCCCATAGTTTATCTTAGTTGGTTGACATATGCCCCATGTGGTTGAGCTCCCATAGCCAACTTGAGATTTACAACAGAAAGAAGAAAATGGGGTACTTTTCCCCAGACTTCCCTTCCCTGCCCCAACATTTTATAGCACCTCCCTGTTTATCACTTTCCACTGTTTGCTGATCTAATTATTAGTACTTCCTCCCAATGGAATCATAAGCTTATTTGGGGACTGTGATCTTGTTATATGTATATCATCTCCCAAAGTACTAGAACAGCTTGAGCACCCAATTATTATTCAGTAAATATCTGTTTACTGTTGGAATTTTTCTTTTTGTAAAAGGGTGTAGAATGCCTTCATTTTCTTCACACTTTGGTCTGTAAAGAGTATGGAAGGAGTGAGGAAGATACAAAGTCACATTGGATATGTTTGTCTTCCTCATTTTTGCCCTCTCCCCACCATCAGTTGTCTTCTATTTGCCCTATTTGCTGTCTTCCCTCTAGGAAGGATTCTGAATCCCTAAGAAGCAAGAGCCATTGAAGATCACATCCTAGTATAAAGATGGTAAAACTCAGCCCATGCTGGTAGGAAACAACATGAGTGCTTAATTCCTTTCTCTTTGACAGTTTGGCCCAATCGGATGCTTAGGAGTAAGATGCTATTACTAGCCCTGAGATGAGAATTTCAGGACCAAAATAATATTACTAGTAAAACATCTAACATTTATTAAATTTTTATTTATAAAGTGTTAAATTTGTAAATGTTTACTGCATTGAGTGCTTTGTATGCATTGTCATGTTTAATTGTCATTACTACTATTTATTATTTAATACACAGGTATTACTATCATCCTCATTATATACATGGGGAGTGAGGCTGAGAGAGATCAAGTAACTTGCCAGCATCTCTATCTCCTAACTCTTAAATGATAAATTCCACATTCAAATACATACTTAAATTCCAACCAGATGGCCTCCATCTTCTATAATCCTTAACTCTACAAAAAACTGACCTCTCATGTACCAGTTGCCATATATTTGGTAGTAGAGGCAAAGAGATAATTTTCTAATCACATTTTTCCAATATCTGTTGGGATAAATTTCAGAGGTTGGTATTTCTGTTTACCAAATTCACACATACACCTCTTAGAATTGTCACTTTGGTTTATGACAATTAGGATGCATTTCTTTTTATAAAAGAAGTGTACAGTTAACCCTTGAACAATGTAGTAGGGGCACTGACCTATTATGCAGTCAAAAATCTGCATCTAACTTTTGGACTCCTTAAAAACTTAACTAATAGCCTACTGTTGGCCAGAAGCCTTACCAATAACACAAGCAGTCAATTGTTGCATCATTTTGTATGTTGTATATATTATAGACTAGATTCTTAAAATCAAGTGAACTAGAGAAAAGAGAATGTTATTAAGAAAATCATAAGGAAGAGAATATTTATTATTAAGTGGTAAGATCTTCATAAAAGTCTTAATCCCCATCATTTTCATGTTGAGGAGGCTGAGAAGGAGGAGGAAGAAGAGAAGTTGGTCTTGCTGTGTCAGGGGTGACAGAGGTAGAGGAAATGGGAGAGGTGGAAGGGAAGACTGGAGAGGCAGGCACACTCGGTGTAGCATTCATTGAAAATAATCTGCATATAAGTGGACCCATGGAGTTCAAACCCATATTGTTCAAGGACCAACTATAACTGGGTAATAACATCAGCACCATTGCCATTTTCTGAATTGGTGGTGTGAATGACATTGTTCTAGGTGATCTATATATGTGTGTGTCATGCACATTGTCAGATATATTCCTGTTAACAGCTCCCAGTTTTTTGCGAAGAAGTCCCAACAAAGCTAAATGGGGAGTTATATTAACTGTAATTACAGAAGATAAACACAACAGAAAATGCAAGTTATAGTATATGAAATATAACTTTTATAAGCTGTTTTACAGCTTATATAGAATCACAGAATTATAAGTTTTGTTATTCTAAATGTTAATTTTCATTAGATAAACAGAAGATTTATATAGGAAATTTCTGTATCTGTATACTCTATTGACTATCTATCTATCTATCTATCTATCTATCTATCTATCTATCTATACATCTATATCAGTAAATACTGACAAGTATTTAAGCATTAGAATTTTGGTCTTAATTGAATGAAGCTTTCAAATGCTCCTTTTCTTTTGTTTTTGGAATTAGGCTGAATTTTCTTGAGAAACAGAGTTCACACCTTCTCAGAATTTGCCCTGAGGTGTTTTGATAATGTTCACATGAGCATCAAAGTAATATTACACAAACTGTTAAAACAAACACAACTATTTAACTATCAGTTGATTTCTAAGAACCCTGTCATGTGCACCCTTCTGATTTCATGCATGTGTGTATGTGTTTGTCAAGTCTGTAATAACCACTCTATTAATCTAACTCTGATTTAAACATTCACTCACATCCTGTCATCAGTATAACCAAGTGTCAGTTCTCCCCACAATTAACCAAAGTCTAACTCAGGCTTTCTGTTAATTCAATCAGATTTCCCATCTCCTTATTTCCTTTAGGTGCCCGACTTGTTTTTAAATCTGTAAAGCCAGTATATAGGTACTTTTTTTTATTTATTTAACAGGTATTTTTTTGACAAGCACTGTTTTAGGCATTGAGGATACTGCAGTGAACAAAACAGATAAGTCTCTGTTTCCATACAAATTAGAGTTTATATTCTAGTAGTAATATAATAGCAAACAAGTGAAAATTGCTACGTAAGGTAGTTTAATATAGTTATGAATGCCCTGAGGAACATTAATCCTCAGAGTTATGTGTTACTGGGGTGGGGTAGATAAATTATTTTATACTGGGCACTTAGGGAAACCTTTCTAGTTGGTAACATTGAACTTAGACCTGAATAGAAGTAGCTAGATACAAGAATATCTATTACAAGATTGTTATAGATAGCAAAGATAGAGAGCAAAAGCCCTAAAGTTTGAATAAGTTTGGCATATTTGAAAAATAGGTTGACCACTAAAGTTTAAAGAGTGGATATTTGCAAAAATTTATTACTGATGATAGTTCTGTAAATGTCCACATAGATTTAGGGAAGCAGTAACCTTAACCTTCACTTAAGGTTAGTAAAATGTTTGTGCCAGCAGTAAGCCCTTAGAAGATTCTTTGGGATTATACAACTTGGATAAATGGTATATTGGATCAATAGATGTGCCAGCTAACTTTTGTTGTATGGTATGTTTGATTAAATCTCTAATTTGTGTTTATGTAATATGTCATCATAACTTATTGCTTATACAGAATGGTCACCTATTCAGCCCTTCGTCTATTCAACAACCATTTCCTAATGTCCTGCTGTATGCAAGGTAGAGTATTAGGTGCTGAGTATACAAAAATGAATAAGATCCTGCTGTCGTGAAACTATATACAGAAATGTAAATGACATAGGATTTGACTATATTTACTGGGAAATATATTTTCTCCAATATTAAAAATAGAAGAACTTCAGATGAGAATGGCATTGATAAACATAGGTAGGCACAGCTGACAGAGAAGAGGTTAATATAAAATTTTTTAGCCACAAGAAGCCGTTTGACATTTACTTGTAATGATTAATGCCTTTATGATGATCTCTGCCACAGTGGAAAAATTTATAAATTTAAATGAATGGAAATTGTTGTTATGTACCCCTGTAGACAATAATACATTTCTGACATGCATATAGGGCCCTGTATCTAAGATAAACTCCTACCCAAGATGAGAGATGATGAAGTCCTTTATTTAGCCCTTCAGACTTAACTAAAATCATGAGCATCCCCATGGGTCCACAAGTCAGGTTAGAATACAACATCTTCAATCTGACAATGAAATTAACTGATTTCCTGAATTTATACGAACTAATCCTTATATAAAATATGTAATATATTCATGATAAATAGCCTAAAAAAGTTCCAGAAAGAAAACAAATTTTGGGTTGGTCTGAGATTTTGGGGGTTAGAAGTCTACACTTTAATTTTATCAGCTCAGCTCCCAAAGAGCTTTCCAAGGTGCTGAACGTGCCCTGGCATCTCAGTCCCCCTCGTCTCTGTGCTGGACCTACTGTCTCCATGTTTGTTTACTGCCTTTCCTACCCATACTCCCTGCCATGGTTGCTCCTTGTGTGATCTCCACGTGTGACAGACGTTTGTCCTGACTCCTGCTCTGTTCTACCTTGTGACCCAGTACATTCTTCAACCTGTGCTTAACCAGATGTCAATTAAAGTTTATACCTAGAGCCTCCCCCACAAGTGCCTTGACTCCCAATTCTGTTTCTTGAAACAATGAGATCATCCATTTTATCTCCAATTACAAACTAATTTACAACAATTTTATTTCAGTCCATAAATATGTAGAAGTTCTAAAAACTAGCCTTTAATTTATTTAATAAATAATAAAAATAAATTGATAAATAAGTATGGTCTTTTCTCATCATCATCTTCATTTTTTGTGACTTCTTCCTCCTCTTCCTCCTCATCATTATTATAAATGCACTGAGTAAGAATATTTTCATTAAAATTTCTCATATAAACAGTAGGATCTAGGTAAAACATAGATTTAAAAGCAATCTTACAATAATTTAACCTTAGTCGATGAACACAGAAAAAAATATATAAACACAAGTGTTTCCTATGAATGAATTATCTTTGAACTTGGTAAAATAAATAAAATGGAGATCACTCCTTACTGCATATCTCCAGCTTCTTTTAGGATGGATCTCTTCCTTACTGACTGGAAGACTCAACATACATTTAGAGAGTTGGAGTTGGTGTTGAAAGTCAATGATTAGGGTAAGGGTTTTGCATGCATTTGACCTCTGTAGTCTTCCCTAATTTCATCCGTTGTAACTGAAGGAGAACGACATGTCTACAGTGGTAAAGAATGTGAACTCTTGAATAAACAGTGTAGATTGTTATCTTAGATACACCAATCTCTAACTATGTGATTGTGGGTAAATATTCAACTTTTTGTATCTATGTTTTTTTCATCTACAAGCAGGAATAACAAAACATCTTCACACTGAGGATTGCTATCAGGCTTACATGAGATAATGCATACCTAAAGTTTAGTACAGAAACCAAAACATAGTAAACATTCAGAAAAAGTGAGTTATCATCATCATCATGATCATCATTAACCTATCCTTTCTGTGCTTTTCCTGTCCATATATTTTAAGGTACTCTGGTTCCATGAGTACTTGACATTAGCATGTAGGAGAGAAAAGATTTATTTTCTCCCCCATCATAGGTTCATGACTGAGGCATCTCTAATAAAATAAAGATTCACAAGAGAAAAGAATACAAATTTATTTGATTTAAGTTTTATGTGACAGGGAATCTACAAAAGAAAGACCCCTGAAAATAGAAAACCTGTGTTGTTTTATGCTTACGTTTGATGGAGAGTGAGCAGTCCTGGGGAAGTATGATTGCACAAAGCTGTGATAGCCTAATAGTAATAATCTGGGGGGAATTTAGCAAGGCCTGTTGTTCAGATTCTTCTTGGTGTCTCTGTGTCTTTGGATCCTTTGTTCTGGGTACAGGAAAGATACTTGCTGAATGAGGGTTTTAGGACCTGCTTCAGAGGAAGGTCAGAAAATTCTTTCATGGCCTGCTTCAAGGGAAGAAGGGTGGGAGAAGGTCAGTGAGAACTTGCTGCTTTTGTTGTTTCCTCAAATGCCAAGATGCCATATTTTGGGGTAGCATGTCCTGAACCCCATTAGGTGCTTGACATTTGGTGACGATTTAGTGACCAAAATAGTCCCTGATGCCTATTAATTTCTCAACTCAAATTTGAGCTATGAGGAAAGCCAGGGAAGGTAGTGAATCGTTACCCACTCATAAACAACCATTGTTAACTCACTATCAACCAGCTGATTACATTTGAACTGTTGGCTATGGCATTGTAGTAAACTTTGGAATATATTATACCACTATTTCTCTTAATCTGGTGATTAAGATTCTGTAGGCAGATAATGCAGTATTGACATATTGAGTAAAATGATGATTGATAGTGAAGTTGTGAAAGTGAAAAGGTTCAATGTGCTTAAAAGTCACAGAATTTTGAAAAGCATAAGAGATAAGAAGTACCGATGAACAAAACGTGACAACTTGAGACTGGCTGTGCATATAGAAATGAACCAAAGAATCTATTAATCTAGTCATTCTTAGAGTGTGCAGCCTATAGAAATGTAACTATGGATAATGAAAGTACCTTTCTAATTTAAATATCTCTCTAAGCTTCTATTGGAAGAAAACTAGATTTATACATTGTGACTTGCTCAAAATCATTCTTGCCTTTCATTGTCTCCAGTAAAATACTCTTAGTTTAAAATGTATTGAAGTGGATATTTCTGAAATTAGGTTCTTTTGGAATTAAAAAAAAGATACTATGTTTTTCTAGGAACTGCTATAGAAATTACTCTATAGCAAGACAGATAAGGCAGTCAATATACAGAGGTTTAGTTTTATGGCCAGAACTAACAGTTATTCAATCAGTGAGAGATGTCAGTTAGAGCAGCACTACTTCTGCAGTGGGGAAATTTCAGAGCCCCTAAACTAGAACATTAGTGTTATATTATCAAATATGTTACAGTTGTTGCTAGTATAATGACCCTTGCTATTTAATGAGAGTGTACAATGTCAGAATCGGGGGAGAAAAAAACCAAACGGCAACTAATTCACCATCACGTTTATAACCAAATTACCAAAAGATTGAAGCTAATCATGCCTGATTTTCAAAATGAGTAATAACATTTAAAGCATACTTGGTTATACAGACATTTGGATGGCTGATGTCCTCAGAATTCTATAGTCTATACTGGCTTTAAAGTTGAGATTAAATTGTTCTATGTGCTCAGAGTAGCTCTAAGGGGAAGGTGTTCTGGGGAGAGAAAAGAAAAAAGGACATTTTTTCATCATCACGCTGAAAAAGTGCCAACAAACCCTAAATAATTTGTGTTGATTATGCTAAATTAGAATAGTGATGGCTATAATCATTTGATCCCTGAGGCATTAATGAAAATTCAGCATTATTTTGTGTAGAATATGTATCATTACCCTTGAGCATAGAAATGATTATTAGTAAGTCTGATTAAATCTGGAAGCAGTGACACAAGCTATCTTTAACCCACTAATGACAGGGCCATATTGTAATTTTATGATGAATGAACACAGTTTAGCATTTTTAGCACTTGGTGGGGAAAATAAGAAGTCTGCATTCATTTTCTTGATTAGACTGCAAAATAGTGCGGAGAAGCTCACAAGGAATGCTGCTTAATGAAATAGTGTTCCTGCTGATTGATTAACCTATCTTGGCTTCCGAAACTCATGGGACTGGTTATCTTTGTATGATCAAAGGTGTTATTCAGCAACATTGTAGAGATCATGAATTCCTAGGTGCAGAACTATAAAAAATGCATGCTGAAGTACCATTTTGCACGCATGTATTGCCCTTATCTTTTCAAATGTTTTCACATATGTTTAATGGTTTTGTCATCATAGTAACTGTCAGAGTGAGTTAGACTTTTTACTTGTTTTATCAATAAGAAAACTAAAGTACAATACAGTTGACATATTTGTCTACAGTCATACAGATTGTCGGTAAAACCAACATTGGAACCCCAGTGTCTTGGTTCCAAGTCTAATATATGTTTTGGCCTCAGTAGAAAATTAATTTTTTAATTACTGACTAATTATATGCTATCGTTATTTTGAATTTTCTCTTTTTATAAAGATGTCCATTCTATATTTATGGACCATATTAGAAATTCTTACTGATTTAGTGGATCACAATAATTTAATTTTTAGTGGTAGGTGATGGGGTTCAGGACACACTACCCCAAATGTCAGCTTGGCATTTGAGGAAACAGCAGAAGGAGGTTGTAGAAACTAGCAAGAAATCCACTTGCTCCTTCTCTTCTGAAGTGGGCCATAAAACCTAGCTAACCTTCCCCTGAAAATAGGTCATAAGACCCTCATTCCAGAGGGTACTCAGTATATCTTGAGGAAAAGAGTGTCCATATCTCTGAAGACAGGGAGGCACAGAAAAGAATCTGAATAATCAGGCCTGCTGAGTTCCCCTAGTTTATTAACATTAGATCATTCCCTCTCGTCCTCCAATCATACTTCTGCATGACTGTCCACTCTTCATCAAACCCGTACAAAAAAATAAACAGATTTCCCTGTTTCTTTGAGTCTTCCTTTCTGAAGGCTCCTGTGTCAAGTAAAACATACATTAAATAAAGTTTTAGGCCCCACACAGTAGTTCATGCCTGTAATCCTAGCACTGTGGGAGGCTGAGACAGAAGAAGATTGTTTGAAGGCAAGAATTCAAGACTAGCCTGGACAAAATAGTGAGACCCCATCTCTAAATTTTTTTTTTTTTTTTAATTAGCCAGGCGTGGTGGTGTGTACCTACAGTTCCAGCTACTAGGGGCACAGAGGCATAAGGATCGCTTGAGTCCAGGAGTTTGAGGCTTCAGTGTGCTATGATCACACCACCGCACTCCAGCCTGGGCATCAGAGTAAGAACCTATATACAGACATACATATGTATACATACATATATATATATACATACATATATAAGCAAGGAAGCAAGCTTTTTTTCTTGTTAATCTATCTTTTATTACAGATGTCTCATTCATGAACCTTGCAATGGGTGAGAAATCTTTTCCCCCATATATTGGCAAAATAATTTCTAAAATCCCTGTGCAATTAAAGGAAAATTCTGATTCAACATAGCATCTGCCACTCAGTAGTACTTTGATAAATATTAGTTCCTTTTTTCCTAATTCCCACCTTAATTGCTATGACCCTCTCTGTGGTCTAAAAAGGAATTTTTAAGATTCTTAATTGACTTGAAAAAGCTGTGTTGATGGCTTACATAATTTTATTGGTAAAACTCTGTTTACAGGTGACTACTCAGCAACAAAACATAAAGATTAATGACAGTACAGAAAAACCCCATTTTAAAATGCATGGCTAGAGAGAGTTAGTATGGTTGGTATTTTGTTTCCATCAAAGCCACAGTATTTCCTTCTACTTACAACACAGCTTTGCAAGTGAAATGACATGCTGTTCTCCAAAGATTAGCATCATAATGGCATTGTGTGAATAGCTTAAATTTAGGACAATCAGAGTCAAAGATTCAAAGTTACAGGAGTCCTACGGGTCCTGCTTGGCATGTAACAGATTAGGTTCCTTGGGGAAGATAAATCAAGAAATGAATAATTGTAATACAATGAAATACATGGTATAAAGAGTAGGAACAAGAAGCTATGAATGTGCCTACGATAGAGAGAAAAAAAAGAGACATTTGAACATCAAATTATACAAAGCCAGGAACATTGAGATTATTTCTGGTACTTTCCCTCCCTTACCCTGTAAATATCCTATCAATTCTAAGTCGATTTTCAATTTTACCTCTAATCATTTCTCTGCTCCATGTCTTTTTCTACACCCATCATTGACCTAGGGGAAGCTCTTATCATTTTAATTCATAGTGGGCTGATTTATTTGCTTTTCCCATTTCCAGGCATATAACTCTTCAAAACCATCATCCAGATTATTCAAATATTAAATCTGATCACGTCTCACCCTTGCCCGAAACCTGTCAGAGGTTTCTTGCCACCTACAGGATAAGGTCTAGACTAATGATTCCTGGGATCAGGCTTCTCCTGACTTCTGCAGCCTCCTCTCATGATGAGCCATTCCTTGGTGGTGCTTTAAGCTGTGAAATTGTTTCTGGTTTCAAAAACATTACAGTCCATTTCATGCCTCTGTGCCTTTCCCTCTTCTTGTAATGCCTTTTCATATCCTTCTCCAGCAGGGTAAGTTCTATACGTGATCCAGTGTTCCTTATCTAGTATGATGTCGCAGCTCTTCTCCCATCTCAAATCTCCATTGGATCAGGTACACCTGTGCATACTTTATCTTATTCATCCTGTTAAAGAAAAAATTATTTATTCAATGATGCTTGTTAAAGCATAGTAAGGGAGACTTTATTCAGGGCCATCATGATAACCAGAGGGACCACTGCAGTGGAATTTTGCAATGCAAGGGAGGGACTGGGCTTGACTCCTAATACAGCATGGGCAACTGGGAATTCACAGCCAAGGAACAAGGTTGGGGTCAGTGGATGGACAGTTGCTGAGAGGTAACATCAGGGTGAGGAGAATTCTGGCTGACCTGACCTGACAGGATTCATACTTTATAAGCCAAGGTGATCAGACATCACCTGGGGTTTGGTAGAGAATGAAGAACCTGATCTGATGTGGAGGGTGATCAGATCCTTGTTCCGGTTTCTAATCAGTCCTTCTGTTTTCAGCCCCACTGCTCACACCTGCTTTCAGAACTGGGTGCTGCCTCAAACTCCCATATCTTTCTAGCATACCCTTGTTTACTGCTGGCTTCTTTCCCTGCAGACATTCAGCTTTCAACTCTCTGTCCTGCTGTCAGTTTCTACTACCAGTACACTTTCCCTCCTCCAAATCTTGTTGACATTTCTCCTTTGCTGGTGTCTTCCGATCTCTTTTTGCTGCTTTGGGTTTATACAGCCTGTATTCCTTCATCACTATTTTAGTGGGATTTTGGAAGGAAATTCAGATAAAATACCTTGTGTTAAATCCACCACACTTAATGAGAAGTTGCCATAACATTTCCCAGGCTTTAATGTACGGTATGGGATGTGGTCATTGTCTCAGTACCATGTTTGGCCTCATAAAAATGGAAATGGCAGGCATGATATTGTTCATTTGTTCAACAGGCCTTTATTGCTTGCCTGTCATGGAAGTGGCAACAAACATTATTTCAGGTAACCAAAGGGACAAATATATTCTTAGTGATATCCTTCCTTTGGTCCTCCATAAGAAATTTGAGATTGATAAAACAGAAACAACAGCAAATCATATTTTTATAAGATGTGGAGATGGCACACATGTTGTACAAAAGTCTACTACTTGCTACTCCAATGTGGTCAGCAGCCCAGCAGCATAGGCATCAGCTGGGAGCTTGTTGGACATGCAGATTCTCAGTCCCCTTCCCCCTGACCTACTGGAACAGAATTTACATGTTAATGAGGTCCCCAGGTGATTCTTACAATTGTGCAAAAGAAAAGCTTTGTTTAGAAAGAACATGAATCTTCTATTATCCCACCTAGTGTCAATGTCTAGGAATTTCATTATCTGAGGTTGCGGTCATAGATGTCATGGGAAGTGGTGATTTTAAAACATAGCTGATCATAAGACCCTGAAGGTGGATTACTTTTTTGAAATGTAGATTCTTCTTTCTTTTACACTACATTAACTCTAATTCCATTGATGTAGAATGAGGCTGGAAACCTATTTTTAGAGCTGCTAAGGTGCTAATCAGTCAGGTTTTGGAATCATCACAGAAGAACTGCAACCTGTTCATCATGATGTCTCTCAGGGACCAAATGTCTTCCATTTGCCACACATTCCCCTTCAACCCCCACCAGCCATCACTGGGGAGGTACCATATCTGGTCCCATTTTCCTCATTTCTGCCTTCCCCCAGGTCACCAATACTCTTGAGAATTACCTGTTCTGTTAGCAGAATACCTATCTTGACCCAGGACAGCACCCACATTTTCATTTTTTCCGTTCGCTCCATGCCATTGCTCACTTCCATGCCTAAGTCTCCAGCTCTTCATTAGCTGGCAGGTGCCATGTTATGACACTGATTTGGGCCTGGGTCAAGTCTGGGGTTCTGAATCAGGAGGCTGGGCTTGATGGGGGAGACATGCTGGAAGGCATTGATAAGTGCACAGTGAAAGGAAATAATGTAAGAGGAGTCACCTTGTGGTAAAATAGATGCCTGATGGTCTGTCCTACCCGGAGTCAAGGCCAAGAGTGAGACTCCATAAGTTAAATGAGCAGACTTCAGAAAGGAGATACCTGAACATTGGGATAGGGAGAATTGGTTATGGAGAAAATTTCCAAGCTGAGTAAATATAGTCAAAAAGCCTTTGAAGGGAGAAGGGAGTTCCTTGGGCCTCTGTTGAAAGAGCAGGTTGTCAGAGCTGAGAATGCTAAAGCAGCTTGCATAACATTTTGCTGAACAGTTTAAATCAGATGCCAATTGAGATATCTGTTATTACTGACAAACTTTAAAAGGGTCTAGAACTGGCAAAACAACTAGGTCTGAGCTAAGTGAAGAGACATAGCGTGACCAGCTGGGACAGGAACACAGCAAACTTGCTAATTAGTCGGGAGGAAGTTGACTGCTCACACTTTATGGACTGCTAATTGCTAAAGTAGCAGCTTGCTCTAAAGACAAAAATAACAGCATGATAGTTTTTTGAATATAGGATAAAGTGGCCTTTGGGATATAGGCTTCATCAACTTTAAAAATATTCTATAGTTCTAAATGTTAGAGCATACGCTGCTATTAATAAAAATATACTTTGGTAGTTATTTATTTTTTTCCTTAGACTGTTAGATGAGAAATTATAGAATATATGAAGGTCTAGGTTGGGAATTTATACTAAATGATTTTGTTTTAAAGATAGCAACTCTCCATTTGAATACCATTTCTCACCCCATTTTTAAACACTCCCCCAATAAAAAAAAAACTAAATAGGAGATTTTAAAATGTGCTTTATTCTAAAGGATGAAGGTTTTTTTTTTTTTTTTTTACTGAAAATGCTCTTCCAATCTTGTTATATTTGTGAAAAGACAATATCTCCAAAGAATTTATCTAAATTTTTCACACCTGTCATTGAAGCATTCATTTATCATGGGTGTTCAGTAAACATTTGTAGAAAGAATGAGTGAATGAGTAAATGAACAGGTGTATAAAGCCTTGTGTGCATGAGAAGGATAGGATTTTATATTGTAAAGGACAATAGAGAACAACTAGTCCCCTTCCATTATTTTGAGGATGAGGAAACTAAGGCAGAGGATAAATGACTCCTCTGTGGCTTCACAACTGGTTAGTGGCAGAACCAGTCCGGTAGCCCATTTCTTATGTGTCAGTCCAGCCCTCTTTTCAGTCTAAGCTTATTTTCATTCCATTTAATAGAAGAATGAATTACTTCTGCAGGGCTAATTCTGACCTGCATCACATTAAATCAGCAAAGCTTGGCTTTGTGAAAGGCTAAAATGCAGAATGACAAAACTAAAGCGTCTTTTGAAAGAAAAAAAAACAACAAAATTCAAAGCCAAAGTAATTGGTGTATTTGGTTTTATTAAGGAGTAATGTTTTCGGAGGCAGAGAAGGGGAAAAATGTAAACTTGGTGCCATGGACTTAATTTGAAAGTCTCAATGTCAGACGCAATATAAAGGAGGTAAGCCAGCCTTGAGGAGCTATAACTACATAAAAGGAAAAAGAGGCATATTTCCTTCTGCAGAGAATTAATAGCAGTTCATATATCTGCAGATTTGTTTATTGCTTGTACTGGTAACTGAAAGCCCCTTATTAGATTCACAGTGTACTTAGATATTGCATCGTAATTATACGTGGCAGAGCAAATTTGATGAAGATGGAAATAAGTAGATGAATATTTAGACCCAGCAATACCACTAATGACTCAGATACCAGGTAACATTTCTTCCTGGGTAGAATTTACTAACATGTGGCTGTGAATTGTTAGTCTTTTTAATGAAAGGTTTGGTTGCATTACCAAAGGGTTGTTAATAATAATAATAACGGTACAGTCACTTATCCAATGTGTGATCCTACCTAAGTTATTTATAATTCTGAGCCTAGAGTTTCTATTTGTACAGATAGGTTTATAATGGCACCTACCACATGGGGTTGTTGTGAGGATTAAGTGCGAGCATGCACGTAAGGTTTTGCATAGTGCATTCTCCATAAAAAGCACTCAGTAAATGTTAGCTGTTATTACTGTTGTCAGCCACTGCAGGGGAGCTATATTGTAAAACAAATAAAAAAAAAAACATACTTCCATTGATGCTGCACTGAAGCTTCAACAAATCATTGTTTTCTTGCTGGTTTACTGTACAATTTGTGGCTATTTCTACCCCAAGATCCTTCACTAAGAAGGGGACGCAAGGTCGTTGAAAGATTCTTCTAGATCTCTCTTTATTTGGTAATCAGAACTTTTGGTTCAAATTCAAAGTTCACAAGTGCCATTGGGTACAATTGATTCTAGATCTTCCAGGAAGGTGAGGTTCATTCATTCAGTCACTTTCAGACTGAGCAAATTTATATTTTCTTAAATTTTCTTAAGTCATTTAATGTTCTCTAAAATTGAGATAATCATACCCCTCCCACTGTGATACTATGAGGACCAGATGAGAATATACAGCAAAAGTGCTCATTTGTAAACACCACGCCATTGAGTGTTTATTGGTTATTGACACCCTCTGAAGGTCCACATTCCATGCCTCCTCCACAGCCCGATGTAAAAGCCACCTCTTCCCTGAAGCCTTCCTGGAGTTTTCCAACCTCTAGCTAGAAGGCACTTTCCTTCCTTTTTACTTTCACTCCATTTTAGCTGGTCTTCCTTGATATCTGAAGAAGATACTGCCTTGTAGAGCAGTACTTTATTTTATTTCTGCTACTTCATCTTCAGAAGGAAGCATCT
This sequence comes from Lemur catta, assembly GCF_020740605.2. NCBI lineage: Eukaryota > Metazoa > Chordata > Mammalia > Primates > Lemuridae > Lemur > Lemur catta. The sequence goes on along the minus strand of NC_059128.1, from coordinate 22,021,801 downwards.
ATATCTATTTGCCCTCATTGGCCCCTATAGTGAATAACACAGTATCTTGCTTGTAGTAAGTGCTCAACAAATATTTGATTAATGAATAGACACGCTTTTATGAACCCATGTGAATCTTAAGTTCTGTGAATTATGTAGAAATAGTAAAAGCAAATAAAGACTCAATTACAGTTTTAACTCTTCAAAAAGATGATCCAATCCTTTAGGATTAGAAATTAATTAGAAACTAACTCATCCTTTATTTATTCATTCCATTATTCAATAAATATATGTTGAGCATCTTCCAGGTGCCGGGCACTATGGTGGGTGCCAGGAATTTAATTAAACAAAAATAAATCATTTCACCCAATGGAGCTTGCAGTTTGTAAATAATAAAAAATAGTGAGGAATAATTTCAAAACTTGCTGGTGCAGACTAAACATGTAGATCTTTTTTTTTTAATTAAAAGAGGTCAATAAAGAATTCTTAGCTGCTTTTTCTATCCATTATCAATTCTAATAACTTGGTAACTGTTCATTAGTAAGGTTAAATTTGGCCACTGAGAGTGGGTCAGGCAAATCACTTTCCTGGTTAAAAAAAGCCCTATAGCTACTGGGTGAAATTTGCTTTGAATTATTTTTCATAATCACAAGTAATTGGGCATGTCCTACTCAGTTATAAATAAATATACAGAAGTATGTTGATCTACTTTCCTTAATAATGAGTTTTGAAAACCATAGCTATGTTACTTAAACTTACTTTTCTTCACTTATGAAAAAGTCCAGAGGGCACAAGTAACCTTTAGAGAATATTTCCACATTACAAGGCAAAACTATTCAATAAAATTTCTAGGCATATATTTTAGTTGAGGAATCATAAGCAATTCTACACTGACATGGAGCCAGCCAACGTGAGGCCAAATGGGTTTCGCAGCTACTGTAGTGTACGTCCGTAGTTTTAAGTGAAAGAACAACTTTCTTTGATTGTACAAACCAAGACTAATTCATTTATTGTTGCTGCCTCCAAAGAAGAAGCTACTAGAATGTCACATTTTATTTTTATTGTATATATTTATGGTGTACAAGATGATGTTTGGAAATATGTATACATTGTGGAATGGCTAACTCAAGCTAATCAACATAGTCATCACTTCACATACTTATTTTTCTGTGGTGAAAACATTTAAAATCCACTCTCTTAGCGATTTTCAAGTATATGATACATTGTTATTAACTATAGTCATCATATGGTACAATGGAACTCTTGAATTTATTTGTCCTGTCTAACTGAAATTTTGTGTCCTTTGACCAACATCTTTGTAACCTCGCCTCCCCTCCTTGCCTCAGCCCATAGTAACTACCCTTCTATTCTCTCTTCTGTAAGTTCAGGGGTATTTTTGTTATTTGGTTTTTTTTTTCAGATTCCACATGTAAGTGAGATCTTGCAGTATTCGTCTTCCTGCACCTGTCTTATTATACTTAAAATAATGTCCTTGAGGTTCATCCAAGTTTTTGCAAAGGACAGCCTTTCCTTTTTTTTCTTCTCTTTTTTCCTTTCTTTCTTTCTTTCTTTTTTTGAGGTTGAATAGTATCCCATTGTGTATATACACCACCTTTTTTTTATCCATTTTTCTGTCGATAGCCACTTAGGTTGATTCTGTATCTTAGCTGTTGTGAATAACACTGCACTGGACACGGGAGTGCAGATATCTCTTCGACATGCTGATTTCCATATGCTTGCTGAATCACAGGGTTGTTGTATTTTTAGTGTTTTGAGGAGCCTCCACACTGGCTTCCATAATGGCTATATTAATTTACATTTGCTCCCGCAGTGGACTAGGGTTCCTTTTTCTCCACATCCTTGCCAACACTTATCTTTTGTCTTTTTGATAATAGCTACTCCAGCAGGTGTGAGGTGCTACCTCATTGTGGTTTTAATTTGCATTTCCCTGATGACTAGTGATGTTGAGCATTATCCACATACCTGTTACCCATCTGTATGTCTTCCTTTGAGAAATATCTATTTAGGTCCTTTGCCCATTTTTAAATCAGATTATTTTTTTGTTATAGGGTTGTTTGAGTTCTTTACATGCTTTGGATATTAACCCTTTATCATGGAATGCCATAGTTTAAAGATGAGGAATGAATCCTCTCAAGGTAGCCTAAGTCCCTGTCCTAATTCCCCACCCCTCAGATCCCTTCCGCCTACCACTTCTATACTTCTACTTCTTTCCTACGGCTGGGGTGTTTATGAAAAAGCAGATGAGCCTTAGAGTGCCTGCATGCCACTGTTTTTCACAGTAGGTCAAGGGACTGATGGATGGCAACCCCCCCAAACTGACTTCCGTTTTGTATCAGTCAAGGTCCTGGCAGGAAAACAGGTGACACAATCAAATGAGGTGATATGATGAGAGTTGATCTATGTGCTATGGTGTGAGCAGGACGAGTCTCTGGTCAGGGAAGCCAGTAAGGGAAGGAGAAGCACCTTGTAGCCATTATCAGTCCTAGGCCTGAAAGGGGAAGGGGAGGAGTAGTTACTGGACCCAAGGGAGAGAGCTGTGGCTGTAACTAGGAGAGGGCTGCCCGGGAGGGTCTGCAAACCTCAGTAGAGAAACGCAAGCACCGGCAGGGAGGAAGCCAGGGAAATTGAGACTCCAGTCTCACATTTCCCACTCTCTGGTCTTCTGCCAATGCCTCCCATTTGATGCGCTTCCAAGAGAGAGTGGAGAATGGATCCAGAGAGCCAATGAGAATATCAAGTATACCAACAGCAAAATATGTTGTGGGTATGTGGCCTGCGAATTTTTTTACAATCCTGTGTCCACCAGCTTTTTGTAACCCTTCTGACTTCCTCCTGAGACCAAGCTCACTGACATTTCCGTAGTATTCACCTTTCTGATTCTGATGTGATTGCTACATATTCTGTTTAGTTTTCTAGATGTAATTAGACTACCTATCCAACTTAATCTATTGCACTTAATTTTTCTATTAATTCTAAATTCAGGATTTTAAAAAAATTGGTTACATAGTGATAGAAATGACTTGGCTCACACCCTGCATCATTCTAAACCAAAATTGAGTTTATATGTTCTCTTTAGTCTAAGATAAATTGGTATACCCTGTTGCCAACGGTGGTGTGTAGAGAAAGTTAAAGCCATTCAGCTTTAAATTCAGCTCGTATCTGAATTTTAGTTCAACCACTAACTAGATGTGTGATCTTAGACAAGTCACTGAAACTTGGAGTCTCAGTTTTCGTATCTCCATAAAACGGGAATTAATAGTACCTATTTCTTAGCATTGTTATGAAGATTAAACAAGTTAACAAATGGATAATATGGAGCAGAGTACCTGGCACATAGCAAACATTCAGGGAATGTCCTCTGCTATCGTTCCAGCTCCTCCTCCACTTCCCAGATATGTGAACTTGGTCAGGTTATTTGACTTTTATGAATATCAATTTTCATATTCATAAAGTGGGGATGGTAATATATATCTCAGAGTTTACTTGTGGCATCATGTGGAGTTATATGTAAAGTATTTAAATGTAAATTACACATGTGAAAAGTATACAGCTAGGTGTTGACATAGAAAGCATTCATTAAATGTGGCTATAATTTTTAGAAGAAATATCAGTAGTCTTAGTAATAAAACCAAAGCAACAAAAAAGGGTAGGGGAGAGAGTTTCCTGTTATTTAAAGGGGGTGTTGATTTAAAAGTTTTATACTAAAATCTGCAAATGAAGCTCAATTAAAGAATTTTTGAAGCGATTTTACCAACCAAACAGATTTTATTTAATACATATTGATTACATTATTCTCCCATTTAAATAATTATTTTTAAATCAATAATACCTCCTTTGACCACCCTGCATGTGGTTGTGGTAACATCCACCAATCATGTTTCCAAATGTCTATGATGCCATTGGCAAGATAATAGAGCAGATCAGCATATACAAATGACCATTACTCTGCTGACTTGGTATAATTCTAATCCAAAAACAAAAATCTTGACAGCTCAGACAGTTGGTTTGATCTTTGTAATACACATGAGATATATCCTTGGCTATTTGAAAATTGAATTTAGATTTCTAACTTCTTATATTAGCTAAGCACTAGATATACGAACAAACCTCCAAATAGCAGCAAAGTAGCCCAAGAGAAGTGTTTTGTTTTAGTATTAGTTTTGCTTGCTCACATAAAGTCTAAGCAGTTAGAAGCAGAGGAAGGGGAGTGAGGTTCTGGTCTACAGAGTCATACAGGACCCAAGGTGACAGAGGCTGTGTCATCTTCAACTCAGGGCTTCCAATGATCATTGTAGGTATCAAAATCTAGGTGGAAGATACCCTTGCAAGTGGCAAACATCACTTTTGGCCGTATTTCATTAACCAGAAATTGGTCACAAGGTCACCTAGGTGCAAGTGGAGCTGTGATCTCAGGCTGACATTGCTTTGGTGCAACAATTTAACCCTATGGAAGGGAAACGCAGATGTCGGGTGAACAGTGTGAGTGATCTCTGCCACACCCCCATTACTCAGATGGGTAGCAATAGACTTGTTCCTATTTTTCTCTTTCTTCTTTCCTAGTGCCTATTAAAAGTAAGCAATCGAACAAAAAGAAAGAAAAGTCCTGAACTGTATATGTATATTTAGAATAATAACCCCATCGCATCTATCATTATACCTCTGGTACCTGATAAAAAATTTAGTGTATATTAGATATTCAGTAAATATTCATGAGTGATCAAAGGAACACACACTTCCTGCCGCCTTCCTTTCTTTTCTTCCTTTCCTTCTCCTTTTCTTCCTTTCCTTGTATCTCTCTTCCTTTTTTCTGATCCCAAACACTTTTAGAGGCTTTATTTACAGCTAAGCACTGTGATAAGTGAGAAGAATCAAAGACAAATTCAACCTTGGGAACAGGCATAACAAGAATAAAGAAAAAGATATTGCCATAAAGTATTAGTAAACATTTCCAAGTTACTGGTTTCATTAAAAATGAAAAGAATCATTTTAAGCGCATCTGTCAGATATGCATAAGCTACTCTAGGAATTTTAGATTCATTTCCATCTTTGGGGTTTAATCTGTGCTAGTGAGACCCCAGCCTAGACAGAATGCATAGGTGACGCCACTTGGTGGTGAAAGCTCTCTCATTCTTTGCTCTGAATCACACTGTAGCCTAAGATCTGTGTTACAGTAAACTAGACACATTAGTGGTGGGGGATGTCTAGCTTTGTTTTGTTTTTCATAGAGCTTCAAGGAGTTCCCTGTAAGGCTCTTCAGTCTTTAGATATTGGATATGCTCCAGTCCTACTTGCAGCCCCACTGTGTTCTTTCTCATGGTGATGGCGATGATGATATCAACCATTTGTTTGGCACTAGCAGCTGTGTGCTCATCCCTGTACTAATCACATTATACATATCTTTTTTTTTTTACTCCCCACATCAGCCCTATTAGGTATTTAGAGATCTAGAAAATTATTTTCAGATATTTTTTATAACTTGTCAAAGGTCATACATCTTAGGAAGGAGAACAGCCACAATTCAAAGACAGATTTGCCTGACCTTAAATTGCGTGTAATTGACCAGTCAAGCTGATGATTATTTGGTTAGGTTATTGAGAGAGAAAAATGATTTGATCCCTTTTTTTCCTAGAAAGAGATATTTATGTAGATCTTATAATAACTTTTTCAAAATGTTCAATGAAGTTGGACTAAAACACAAATGTATGGGTGCCTGCATTTTCCTGTGGGATTCAAGAGCCCCAGGTGTTCCTGAATGTGCTATAGGAATCCCAAGGACGTTTTAAATTTTGAGCATTGCATTATTATGAAAATTAGGTTGATAGGTTCTTTTTCTTCTTTTTTGGGATGGGATCGCTTATCAGATTTTCTAGGTTTGTGACCCTAAGAAGGTTAAGAACCATTGTACTCTGTTATATGGTCTCTCTTCTCAAACATGAAACAATGTGCTTGTTTGATTAAAGGCAGATTTTCTAATTCCAAAGATAGAAAAAGAAGCAGAATTTTTTCCCCCTAAATGAGTGGATCTTCGTAGGGATTACATAGACTCATAAAAAATGAGTAAACGTTTTTAAAAACTAAAGTTTACTGTGAACTTCTGGCCTGTATGGATTCTGGAAAGAAAGGGATGATCTCTAACAAAGAGAGGGGGAGGATTTCCAGCTCCTTGCTGACACAAGCTCATTGGAGGAGGAAGTGGTGTGGGTGCGATAATAGTATTTTTCATATCTGTGCATTCTGGAGGGAACTGAAAACAGGCTCTCACTGGGCTAGCTAGTTCCTCTTCTGCTGAGGTCTCATGTTGTGCACCCATAGCATCTAGGATTGGATTTGCGTCCTGTTGCCTCTGATTTTCTGGGAGATATGGCCTCTGGGCCCTCCTTTATGACGTCAGCTGGGTATGGTCCAGCTCTCATAATTTGGCATTCAGAAGTGGCAGACCAAGTTCAAGTAGTCAATAGTCTTTTAAAAAGATGCTTCTTAGAAGCCAGTTATGCACTGACATTTCTGAAAGAGCATGTGTGCCTAATTTCCAGCTGCCTAATTTCCAGTGATAGTTCATCATTCAGCTTTACATTTAAGGCCTTGGGCTTTGATTCATTTAGGGAACATTGGTGAACAAAGAGATCAACACTTATAAAATGGCAGATGCAGGAAGTCCATGTCCCCAAAAGGAGATTTTCTGGAGCCTTCTAACAGTTACGAGAATCTTTTCTAAGTTGACAGTGAGTTCTTGAATTCTGAGCATCCAGCATTAGTTTGAGAGGAGTAAGATGTGTGAAGAGCAGACATTAACTATTTCCCAGTGTAAGACATAATGCCTGCTCTTCAGAAACTTACAGTTGGTTAGTGGGTGATATCTTGGGCAAAATATAAGACAATTTGTTACCAAAAGCTAAATAGCATTCTGCTTTAGTACAAATCATCGTAACAAACTTTTAAAACAATATTTTTCCTATTTCCAGGAAAAGTGACAGTTTTTCTCATCTTTGAAGGCACAGAGAAGTGCTAAGCAACATGTTACCCTTGCTCTTTATTCCTCACTTCCTCCCCCACCCAAGTCTATTTTTCTTCATATGGGTCTTTATTGGAATCCATAAAGTTAATTCAGAGTTATTCTCAATTTCTCTTTTGTGAAGAAAATTCAGTCTTTATGAACTGGCTTTAAAAACTATTTTGTAAAGTAATCATACAACCAGGCATTAGAAGGTACCTGGTAGAATCACTGATACAGATAACAGATACCTAGAGGAGCTTACTGTTTAGTTGGGAAAGGAATCACGCACACACACACACACACACACACACACACACACACACACACACAGAAGAGCAATGTTCAAGTCAGTATCTACCTGTTTGTGTGACCTTGGACAAGTCATTTAATTTCTCAACATGTATTTTTTCATCTATAAGACGGGGAATATCTTATTTCATAAGGCTATTGGTTATGTCAGATGGAATCACACCTGGGAAATACCTTAAAAACTGTGAAGTATGATACAAGTGTTAATTTTTATTATCTAAATCAGATATACTGATGCAAGAGGAGTCGTTTAATTGTTTTCATCTTTAGAATCTGATTTTCACACAACCAATTCCATATTTTATGATATTTAATATGACAAGCAAAAGATCTTGTTCAAAGGGGAAGAATAAATAAGATTAATTTCCTGTAAATCCTTCAAAATTTTATTATCCATCTCTTCATTGGGAAAATGTCTTCATGTGTTTTCCTAAGTGGTTTCATCTTCTGTAAATGATTATCGAGCTGCTGAGAGCAATTTGTTTTCAGAGAAGGCATTGTGTTTGGGGTGCAATTTGAGTTTGGAATCATGACCTTATTTCATTTGTGCTTGATTACTTTACTTCACCCACTGCGTCCTTGCACCTGACACAATCTGTGGCTAGCTCCTTTTATGATTTCGGGAGTGGCTACTCCCTTCACTTTCTGAATATTTTACCAATATTTAGCTGCTGTAATACATGAGTTGCATAGTGTTCTGAAATTATATGTACATTTACTCAACACAAAGTTAAAAACCACTCTGAGCATGGAGCACATGATAGAATGACTGACACAGAAGACAAATCACTGGCCTCAAAGATTCTGCAGTCCAGCAAGGAGGTGAAACACATACACACTCTTATACCACAAGTGTAGGGGGTTCATGGGGCCCCCCCAAAAAAAGATATGTCTCCAGAACTTGTGAATGTGATCTTAATTTGGAAAAAGGGTCTTTGTAGATGTTTAAAGATTTTGTGAGGAGATCATCCTGGATTATCAAGGTGGACTCTAAATCCAGCAAAAAGTGTCCTTGTGAGAGATACATGGGGAGAAGACAGAGAGCCACATGGGACAAGGCCACGTGAAGACAGGGACAGAGAAGGGAGTGATGCAGCAGCAGGAATTCATGACAGGCAGCAGTTCCAAAGAGGCAAGGATGAAAGTGTCGTCTAGAGCCCTCAGACGAGTGTGACGCTGCTGACTCCTGGATTTCAGACTTCTGTCCTCTAGAACTGAGAGAATACATTTCTGTTGTTTTGAGCCAATACGTTTCTGGTAATTTATTATGTCAGCCTTAGGAATCTAATGCAGCAAGGAACAGGATAATCTGCACAGGATGTGAAATTACACAAGAGGATAGGCGTTCTATTGAAGTTTAGTATAAAAATTCACCTATTATTGGAAGTGTGATCTTTATAGTTGGTCTAGAAGCATTGAATTATGAAAATACCATTGCCTGGTGTGCATCAGTTATGTTTATAATATAATTGCAAATAACAATCAAAGCACAAGTTATTTTCTATAATGTAGTTTTACCCCAACATCCTACGTTAAGGTTTAATTTTAAATTGCCATTTCATGAAATAAATGCCAATTTCTCATGGAACAATGTTCTTCATACAGGAGAAATGTGTAAGTTTCCTGCCTGCACTGGCTACAACATAACTAAATCACAAGCAGAAATGAGGTCTGCATTTTCATAGTATTATCTTATTTGGTAGTAAGTGCTTATGAACTTGGCATTTTTCAGTTACCAACACAGGTCTAACAATATTAAAACCTTACAGAAAGGAAGGCTCTATCTATCCTACAGACTCCACTGATGACATTAGAATAAATCCAGGAATTTGGATGAAGTAGTGTCTAGTCTCACAAGTTGAAAAAACAAAATTATCTTCAGGCACCCATAATGTTAGTGTCATGGGTTAGGGTGTTCTGGGGGAAATGAGTGTTGCTGGCTGTGGGATTTGAGTGGTGCTAGCAATTATTCAATAATCAAAGCTGTTGAGGCAGCACTGTACTCCCTAATCAAAGTGCTGTCATCATACCATTTAGTTCTCAAAATATGCTAGAAGCAAGGTACCTATGTTAATGAGTAGTAGAGGTAATTTGAGTATCACAAAAGCTTAAAATATGAAAATTTACATTTGCTAATTTTGTCTGGCTTAGTTGACGGTGACTTCATATGCTATTGTGGTGAAATAAGATTTCTGGCCCCAGATGAGACAGGGTGGTGGGATCTTTCTGGGAGGGTGCCATGCCTGTCTAATATTAATACAACAGCAGCAATGGCAACTTCTAGGTTGTACCAAGTAAGCACTTTCCACCTATTTACTCCTTCAGCCTTCATAACAATCAAGAACCAGGTTTATAATTATTTTCCATATTTTACCAATGAGATAACTGAAGCTTAGAGAGGAGAAGCAGTTTGTCCAAGGTCATACTCCAGAAGTGAGCAGAGCCAGGATGTGAACCCCAGCACGATGACTCTAACATTTGTGCTCTTCAACACTCCTGGTGGCTGTTAAGTGGTATAATGAAGACCCAGTGAGTATCTAGAATGAGTAATGTCTCCAGGGATATCAGGGAACTGACTGTAAATCCAGGGAATGGGAAGCAAAAATCCCATGCTTCCTTGTCTTGAAGCTGAAGCAATATCTAGCATGGGTTAACTGAAAATTTAGGGACAATGAGAGATTCATTACACTTGCCACAAATGAACACAGATGGACACTCTTCAAGTAAAGGCTCCCATTGAATTTTAATGGTGTTCTTCTGCAGAGCACATTTGTGGAATGGATCATAGCATATTCATATTTCCCTTTAGCTTGCCAAATGTGAGATGATTAAGGAACCTGCTTATACTTTAAATATTCTTACCATGTATATGTACATTTCAAATGTATGTGTCTGCAATAAATATTTGTCAAATGAATATGAATGTATATACACAAACATACATGAAGCAACAGGAGCACATACATTTAATTTGACAAATATTTGTTGAGTACCTACTAAATATAAACTTGGGCTGAAGAGTTACGGAAATGCAAACACAAAATTCTTTTCTGTTTCTAAGGAGCTTTATAAAGGGAAGTTAGACATGCTCACCACTGTTCTGATAGTGGTTCTCAAAGTGTGGTCTGTGGCCCAGCAGTGTTGGCATTACCTGGGGAATTGTGAGAAATGCCAATTCTTGCTCCCCTCCCTTACCGTAGACCTGGTAAATCAGAAACCGTGGATGTGGGTCAGGAAATTTCTTTTTAAAACTCATCCAGGAGATTCTGATGTACGTTAAAGTGTCAGAACCACTGGGCTACCAGAAAGCTTTAATGTCCTGAAGATAGTTAAAGAGGACATTTGAGAAGCCTTGAAGAAGAGTGTTCTATTTGACCAGGGCCTTGGAGGACAAGTAGATTTTGGCTGATAGAAATGGAGAAAAGGAGGAATACAATCAGAGAGAAGAGAAGAAGTAAAAATTAGCATGTTTGGGTTGGAGTATTAGCTACCTATGGCTGAAAACCCAGATCGAGGTCAGACAACAGAAGGCCCTGAGTGACACGCTTGTGCATTTTGACACTACTTCTGAAAGCCATGGGCAGTCACTAAAGGTTTCTGAGTGGGGCAGAAGTGTGAGCAAAGCTACTTTCTGATAATTTTTGTACCCAGGGAATGAAATTCAGCAGATATACTGAGTTGATAGAACTTCACAGTCATAAATCAATCTTTTTCTTTCCCATTAAGAACACTTCAACATTAAGAATTATCTATAGGTCATAGCTGGGGCTATGTTATCTCTGCTCTTTCTTCACTACTCTGATGCAGCGTGCAACTTAATTTCAGTAACTCAGCAATGCCCAAGTCTTTCGTGTTTGCATGTGTGTGTGTGTGTGTGTGTGTGTGTGTGTGTGTGTGTGTGTGGTGTTTGCTAATAGGGAGTCACACAGCTGCTTTTGAATTCAGCTGGGCTTTAGGAAGCCGCATAAAAACAAAGAAAAAATGTTGCTGCCTGCTAGTGCTTTCTTTGTTATTTGGCAATCAGAAGGATGACTGTGCTCTGAAGTGGTGCAGGTGGCCTCTTCCGATACTAATTCCAGCATCTCCACCAATGCAGCATCATAAGGGAGTTCTCTGGAAGGGAAATAATTCTGTCCCTACCCCTGATTGCTTCTATTTGTCCAGTATTGTGGGCACCTGCTTGGCCACCCACCTTCCTTTTCTTCACCATCCAATTGCATCATCTTTCCCTCTCCCTGGGTCAGCCTGTGTATTTCGGTGCATGCACACCCTGGATGCGCTCATCCGTTCGCTGGCTTTCTCCCTGCAATTCTCATTGTGCCTCCCTTTGTTGGCATAATTGATCCTCTGCTTTGCAAGAGCAGGTGGATGAATTGGTTTATTGCTTTAGAAAAAAAATCTTCCCTCTTTTCTCTTTTATTGCACCGATCTTCAGTCAATCTTGGGTTCGGCCAGCTCCATCTCTCTCTCTTGACTACTCTGTCAGTATATCTGTCATGATGGTGGTGGGGCAGTCCAAGCTGGGTCTGCCGTTGAGTGAAGAAGGTGAATGCCAACTGATAAAGTGGTAAACTAGTTGTGACTCATAATGTTCAAGAGGGGGAGGAATTGAGTTGCTAAGGCCAGTGGTACTGATAAGCATTTAGCTCATCCCCTGAAAGGGCCCCTTAGTCCCAAGTGGAACAATCCCGCTCATCCTCCCCACACCCTAATGGAACTGCAGGATTTAATAGCAAAACCATTAAGTCTTCTTGGGCACATCTATCTAACACCTCAGGATTTTTGTTAAATACTTTTGTTTTTCTTCATTTTGGCCATTTTGAGGGTGTGAATTTACTTAGTCAGGGACCTTAAAAATCCTTTATTCAGTCTAGTTTTAAGTGATCTGAATGCGGGCATACCTCAGAAATATTGCAGGTTCAGTTCCAGACGACCGCAATGAATCAAATACCACAATAAAAATTCACACAAATTTTTTGATTTCCCAGTGCAGACGAAAGTTATTTTTATACTGTATTAATTAAATGTGCCATAGCATCATGTACAAAAAACTGAGTGAATGGAATATTCTAAATCCTCTGTTGTCATTCAACAATGTTCACAGCATCTTCACTGGGAGTAGATTCCATCTCAAGAAATCACTTTCTTTGATCATCCTTAAGAAGCAGCTCTACATCTGCTCTAGTTTTATCGGGGAATTGCAGCCATTCGGTCACATCCTTAGGTCACATCCACTTCTAATTGTAGTTCTCTTTGTATTTCACCACATCTGCAGTTACTTCCTCCACTGAAATTGCCAACCCCTCAAATTCACCCATGAGGGTTGGCATGAACTTCTTCCAAACTCCTGGTAATGTTGATATTTTGACCTCCTCACATAAATCATGAATGTTTTCTTAATGAAGTCTAGAATGGTGAATCCTTTCTAGAGGTTTTCAATTTACTTTGTCCAGATCCACCAGAGGAATCACTGTCTATGGCAGCTATAGCCTTATGAAGTGTGTTTCTTAAATAAAAATACTTGAAAGTCAAAAGTAACTCCTTGATTCATGGACTGCACAGTGGATATTGTGGTAGCAGACACAAAAACAACATTAATTTTCTTGTACTTCTCCATCAAAGCTCTTGGGTGACCAGGTGCATTGTCAGTGAGTAGTAATATTTTGAAAGGAATCTTTTTTTTTTTTGAGCAGTGTCTCAACAGTGGGCTTAAAATATTCAGTAAACCATGCTGCAAACAGATGTGCTGTCATCTGGGCTTTGTTGTTCCATTTATAGAGCACAGGCAGAGTAGATTTAGTATAATTCTTAAAGGCCCTAGGATGTTTGGAATGGTAAGTGAACAATGGCTTCAATTTCAAGTCACCAGCTGCATTAGGTCCTAATAAGAGAGTCAGCCTGTCCTTTGAAGCTTTGTAGCCAGGCATTGACTTCTCCTCTCTAGCTATGTAAGTCCTAGATTGCATCTTCTTCCAATACAAGGCTGTTTTATTTACATTGAAAATTTGTTGTTTAGTGTAGCCACCTTTATCAATTATCTTAGCTATATCTGTTAGATAAATTGCTGCAGCTTCTGCACCAGAACTTGGTGCTTCACTTTGCATTTTCATGTTATAGAGATGGCTCCTTTTGTTAAACCTTATGAGCTAACCTGTGCTAGCTTCCAACTTTTGTTCTGCTGCCCTCTCACCTCTCTTCAGCCTTCATAGAGTTGAAGAGAGTTAGGGCCTTGCTCTGGGTTAGGCTTTGTGGTAAGGGAATATCATGACTGGTTAGATCTTCCATCCAGACCACTATCAGCAATAAGGCTGTTTCGCTTTTTTATCATCTGTGTGTTCCCTGGAGTAACACTTTAAATTTCTTTCAAGAACTTTTTCTTTGCATTCACAATTAGGCTAGCTTTCGGCTTTATCTCATCTTTTGACATGACTTCCTCACTAAGCTTAATCATTTCTAGCTTTTGATTTAAAGTGAGAGACGTTTGACTCTTCCTGTCACTTGAACACATAGGCCATCGTAGGGTTATTAATTGGCCTGCTTTCACTATTGCTGTGTCTCAGAGAATAGGGAGGCACAAGGTGAGAGAGAGAAATTGGGGAATGGCCGGTCAGGGCAGCAGTCACAACACGCACACTTACTGATTAAGTTCACTGTATTTTATGGGTGTGATTTGTGGTGCCCCAAAACAATCACAGTAGTAACATCAAAGATTACTGGTCATAGATCACAGTAACCAGAAACAATAATAATGAAAAAGTTTGAAGTGTTGAGAGAATTACCAAAATGTGACATGGAGACATGAAGTGAGCACATGCTCTTGGAAAAATAGCATAGATTGACTTGCTCAACAAAGGGTTGCCACAAACCTTCAATTTGTAAAAAACACAATTATCTATAAAGTGCAAAAAAAGTGAAGCACAATATAAAACTAGGTATGCTGGTGTTAGATTTCTTTCCTCTCCTTTGAAGAGCCTTTTAGAATATAGTTGATTGCATTGTACTGCCCAGTAATTTCATTTTTAATTAATATGAAATTATATAAGGTCTCAACAGGGCATTTTATGTTCACTAGAGATCACAAAACATATTTTTATTTCAGCACAAGAATCTTCTGTCTTCCATCCAAATAATAATAATTATAATAGAATTAGTTAAATATGGTGCTTATTGCTGCAACTTTTTAGAATTCCAATAATTCAAGTGCAGCTACTACCTTACATGTGCTCTAGTATGTTCAGCTCAACAGCTAAGTCTAAGGTTCTGTGTTGGATGCTGTGAAGTTAATAAAGGCAAATGGAAATATGATTACTGGCCTACAGAGGTTGGTTGAGAATTGAGTCAGAAGAGAGACAGACAGACTATACATATGGCAAAGGGTAATATTAATAGGAGCTTTTATAGAAGCTCAAAATGTATTGGTAGGAAAGAGAAGAAAGAACTTGATTCCAGATGCTAAAACCTGCAGAAGCCACCTAAAGGAAGTGTGAAGAATCAAATGACTATTGATAAGTAGAGAAGAGGAAAAAGGACATTCTGGGCAGTGTAAAAGGCATAGCAATGAAAGAATGAATGGAGTGTTTGCGAACACTGCATAGTTGAGAGGGACTAGGGACCATGGCGGGTAGGGGGGACATAGTTTGGGAAAGTAAGCTGGGAGCATCGGTGACGAGGATTTAGTTTGGTAAACAGTGGGTAACCAGTCATGGTTTTGAGTATAGGTTGGCACATTGTGGCTCATAGACCAAATCTAGCCCCCTGTCTGCTTTTGTAAATAAAGCTTTATTTGAACACAGCCATACTCATTCACTCATATTAATTGTCGGTGGCTGCTTTCACACTATTATAGGAGTACTGAAGAGTGGCACCAGAGACCATCTGCCCCACAAGCTGAAAATATTTGCTCTCTGACTTTTTCCAGAATTTTTGCCTACTTCTAGATTCACTTCCATAAAGTACAACTTCCTTTTGTGCCAAGATGGACTATCCAGAATTATAATGGCCAGTCATTGGATTTATAGATACTTCTAGAGCAGCGTGTTTCATGTAGGGGCTCGAATATTTGACTGAATGCATGACTGTATGTTTATTTTAAGATATCATGGTAACAGTGGGAAGTATTGCTTATTTTTTGGACAAAAGACCAGTGTGAGGGTAATCAGAGAGTGGTGTCCTGTTTGGATCACATTCTGGTTTTTGGGGAGAGAGGCATCTGTAAACATCTGGGAAAGTTTGTCACCAGAATTAATTCAGACAATAAAGCTACAGTTATGAGGAAGGCCACTTTGGACAAATATTGGATAGAGTACCCAGTGAGACACAGAATGGAGTGATGGTGGGATGACAGAATCTTGATGGACTGTGACCATGACACTTTTCAAGCATCCAAGGCAGTCCTACCTCTTCATGCACTGACCTCCCCACCCCGACTCTGTCCTAGCCAGCACCCAGTTCTCAAGAATTATACATTCATCACAAATAATGCATAGGAAATTTCCTTTCTTGCACCTATCGATTATTTCCTAGTCGGTGGCAGGGTTGGAAAGAGGAGAACATAATTAATCCAGGTTTATTTTACATACATAAATTCCTTCTTTGTTTTTGTTTCATCACCAGTAACTTCCTTGGCCCTTCATGGATGGCATATAGCTTATTAATTTATACTTAGTGATCTTTTAAAAATAATATCTGGGCTGGGCACAGTGGCTCACACCTGTAATCCTAGCACTCTGGGAGGCTGAGGTGGGAGGATCGCTTGAGCCCAGGAATTTGAGGTTGCAGTGAGCTATGATGATGCCACTATACTCTTGCCTGGGCCACAGAGTGAGACTGTCTCTCACCTCCCCCTCCAAAAAAGTTTGCATGGTTAACTCACTTTGACTTCATGGCATTTATCTCACGTCATATAGTTTTGTCAATTTTCAGACTTAGAAGATGTATTCTGCCTTTCCTTTATGCAGTGGTGTGACCCAGAGGTCTCATGTAAAACTCATGCCTCCCTCATGTTAGGAAGAGCTGAAAATGAGCACCTGTCTTACCCTCCCTTCCTTTTTAATAAATCTCATGCTTATAGCTGTGATTTCTTAAAGAAGTCAGCATGGAAAAGTAAAAAGTCAGTGACATATTTATTAAGTACAAGGAAGTTAAACTTCTGGAGAGCTCTCAAGCTGATTGGTACCCCTTCTCCAAGACTGGAGACTCTCAGCTGAGAGAATCAGTGGGTGTTTCAATATCTGTATAGGTACATTTAAAAAATCTAGCCTTTATTTTAAGCAAGGCCTTTGGAGGATGATTTAGACATGGCTGAATTTCCACAGGGAACCTACAGCCGTGGCAATGTGAATTCCCCAGGTGCAGTGATGATATGAATCATGCTGGACTTTTTCTTACATTTCCTGAAGATAAACTTCAGGAAGCAAGAATGAGAAAAGGAAGGGGGCAGGACAGTTTGCATTAAGAGGAGATGCATAAGCATCAAGTGGTGCTGCTCAAAGCACAGCTGCGAGCTAGGTTTCTTTGTGTGTGTGAGTGTGTGCACCTGTGTGTGCGCACGTAGGAACATGTGGCTAATATATCATGCCGTAGGTTATGTTCTGTAGATTCATAGATTCTCCCTTTTTTTACTTCTCTTTGAATTTCATCTCTAGTTTTTTTTTCCTAACAAGTTATTCACTTTGCCTGCCTATTTTTGTTAGCATATTATCCTGATTGGAAATAATTGAAATGGTTGATAATTATATAAAAATCTTAAATGCTTTGGCTTGTTCATTTATCATAGAATTTTAGGGAGACATCTTGGTCAAGTGTTGGTATTTTCAACCATCATATTGAAAAAAGTTGTGGGGGCATCATTGCAGTGCTTGGAAATGATTTTTTAAAATTAGAATAGGGTCACAATACCATCATGCACTTGTATTCCAGCAAAAACTATTTGCTATCTGACTTTTTACAGAAATTTTGCCTACTTCTGGATTCACTTCCATAAAGTACAACTTTCTTTTGTGCCAGGATGGGCCATTCAGAATTATAATGGCCAGTCATTCCTTCCCAGAAAGAGAGAGAGAGAAAGAGAGAAGAGCCCGCTGGCCAGCAAAAACTCGAGCTTTGTCTGAAGAGCACCTTTTGCCTGTGAGCATCATTTCTAAGTTGTGACCACAAGTAAAGCAGTGGGACTCTTTACTCCAGGAAATACAACCCCCAAAGTCAGATAGAATAAACCACAGTTGGAGGTGCAGGCACACAGAAATAATTACCCGCTTGTATAAACTCTCTAATCCTCTGCTTTGGGAGAACAAATAAGAGAGAAAAAGAACAGAGAAGGAAGAGAGTGAGGAAGCTGAAAACACAGGAGAATATTTCAAAAGCATTTGCACTCCCATTAAAAATCAAGAAATAGAATAGAACCCGTCACGTATGCTTGGAAACCTGGGGCCCTGGTTATCCCCAGCCCCAAGCCTAAGAATTGGTTCCTCCTCGTGCTGTAGATTGTTTCACCCAGGAAGATTTTACTCACCTCTGCATCCCATTTCTCAAACTGGCATTCAGAACATGGGCGCAGAATAGAAATTCACTAGATTGTGTTGGTTTGCTCGTGTGGTCTCCAGGGAAGATGTGTACCCCCTCACCTTCACTATTGTTCCTGAGCTTTGCAACCTCTTAAGTGTTAGGGGACTGGGGGGTTATTATACTTTATGGATACCCATCATGTTAAGCCAATATGCGATCTTTACAGAATTGCAGCAACATGTTTATATTTATGAGAAAAAAGAGGAAATTTTAGCTGACACAATACCATTTTGCATGTCATATAAATGCCTTCTGCTCAGTACGATCATTTTTGTGAACTTACAATAAAATAAAAACTCTTAAATGTTCCTATAAAAAGTATAGACTCTCTAAGTTTTATTTTGCAAGAAAGTACCAGAAGTTCTTTTCTACCTTTATTTAGAACTGTAGAACTTCATTTCTCTTTTTTGTGTTTGAAGACGCGGTATCGTTCCTTTGAATGACACAGGGTGATGGAGTTTTTTTCTGTAATTCTTTTGTGTTCAGACCTGCCATTTCCTCCCCATCCTGGTCTTCAAGAAGCTATAGGAACCCAATCTACGAACATTATTTCCTCAAGAATTGTCATTATCTATTTTCACTACGGTTTCTTCCAACTTAGTGAGGTATTTTGTCTTCCTCTATCTAAAAACAACACTAACTGACACTAACATTTTTGAACCATAGTCTATGACAGTTTTAATTCTTAGTTTTCTGAATGTTTTGACTTTTTTTTTTTAAATTGCAACAACCCTAGCATTGGGTTCTTTTATTTTTTCTATCACGACAGATGAGGAGACAGAGGCCTAACAAGGGCCACCTCGCTTGTGGCCTCAGGACCAGGAAGGCTGAGTTTGGAGCCTGCAGGCCTTTGGCTTCTGGAAACTCTGCCTGCTTCTGGGTCCAGCAGGCTCACGGCATCAGCCTCCCTTTCCGGTTTGGGTTTCTGTCCTGTTTTTCATTTATGAAAACGTTTATCTTGCTTTGAAGGCAGCATATACCTTCATTTATCTTGTTTTTTCTTTTCTTCTTCTTAATAGCTATCATTATGCTGTGTGCAGAGTTGGAGCCCCAAAACATGGACTGAAAATACCACTTTGCTTGGAAATCTTTTTCTTTTTCTCATTCTACTAGATATCCATAAAGTCTGAAACAGAGACTAATATATGTAATATGAGTAACACTTCATACATATGTAAAAAATAAATCGGTGTTATCTATGTTTCCATACTTTATGGCTACCTTTCTTTAAAGAAAATTTTCCTGAGAACTAAAAATAAAAATACTATGTCTCTAATTTGGATTAGTCCAGGGAGAAGGGGGAAGGGCTGAGAAATGGAAAGATCAAATTATCTGTTGTTGACATCATTATGATGAATTAATTGAGCTGCACTCTTCATTGTATGCCCTCTCTTGCTAGGGATGATGCTTCGACATTATCTCATTATTCCCCACATGGGTCAGCCTGGCAGGTTTGAGGAGCCCATTAGACAGATGCATAAGTCCAGGGAGATCGAGTGACTTGCCGAGAGTGACTAAGACACTGTGGGCTGGGCAGGAATTTCCAGTCTGGTCAAGTCTAAAGCCCTAACTCCTTCCCCTGCATGCTGGAATTAAAATTCTATGCCTCCTCTCACCTAATTCGCAGACTCACCCCAAAAAGATTGGCTTAAAGATATTATTTTCCATTTGCTAATAATACTTTTCAAGATGATTACTCCATCAGTTCATACCCCAGCTCAAGCTCTCGTAACCCTTCAAGGGGAAGATTTGTGTCTGATTTTCTGTTTCCTGGACCACTCCTCCCTCTGTGTTTATCTGTATGGACTCATGCACCAAACCGCATGATTTCCTTGACCATTAAATTCTCTTTTATTCCTCCTCTTTTCTATACCACCTATCTTGGCCCTAAATCACACGCTTTCCCTTTGTATTTCTCTTCTGATATTTTACATGTATGTATTTTATCACCGCAACTAGACAGTTACTATTTTCAAGGGAAAACCTGTGAATTTTCCACATTCTTTCCCAGGTCCTGATGTCCTAGATCATGACATGGATATGGGGGTAAAACAAAGTCATTTGGAGATTTAATGCAATGATCTCTATCACAGTTATTGTTAACTGCAGTTCATTTTGCTGTTATTTTTACATTTAATGTCAAGCAATTCAGACTTCACATCCTCTTCTGCCTCACGCTCCAAACTGAGACTTCGTTGTGTCCAAGACAGGTGTGGGGGCTCTGGTCACCGTCCTCTCCTTGTTCAGACACAGGTGCAAGGTGGGCCAGATGGTGGGGAGCATGCTGCCTTCCCCTGCCTGGTTCCAGTTACTTCTACCCATGCCTGGCTGTCCTAGCTTGTCTCCCTGGTTCCCGTTAATTTCTGGATCCTTATCAACTATTGAAAGTCTGGGCTAAGAATTTCCTTTCCTAGTTTGTGGCTTCATCTTCTTTCATTCCTCCCTGCACGCTCCCCTCGAATATTCAGGGTGGAGGTGAGACGCCAGGCTGAGCCATCAGTCCATCTTCCTTGAAGCCTATTTGAAGGTTGTCTCCTACGTAAGGGGATTAGAAATGAGGACTGAGAGTTTGATTCCAGCGCGAGGGCCAAGCGTCAGTACTGATCTACCTTGTAGTGTGTTAAATAGACTCTGGCATCAGCTAAATTATTTCTGCAAGACTAAAGTATTTTGATCAAAATGGACAAGCAAGCACAGGGATTTGCAAAATAATTCTGTTTTCTGGCCCCGGCGTTGCAGTGAAGCTCTGTGCGTAATCTCACACTCTGGCTCCCTCTGGTGGCAACATAGAGACATGTCTTATTTTGTGCTGCCAAATTATTTCATGAAAGAAATAGTTTTATTTGACGTTAAGACCTTATTTTTCAATTGAGCTTTAACCTGGAATGTATTTGGTTGCTTCTTATGTATTTATTTTCTATATTTATTTAATTTAGAATTATCTGTGATACAGTGATATGTTATGACATGCATTTTATAAAGTTATTTTAAAATGATATTTTAAAATGTCATTTAATGTTGTCTTGGAGAGATCCAAAGTGGTAGAGTACTTGAATGAGAACGAGAAATCATAGGAGGGAGGAGGAAGAAAAGGATATGAATGAGGGCGAGTAAGGGGGAGAGAAAAGAGTTCTAGTACTAAAGCAAATCAAGATTAACTCCTAATTCTAAAACATTCTTTTAAAATCAAACTGCATGAACAACGAACTCCAAATTCTGTAATGGTTTCCTGTTGACTACAGGATGGAATTTAATATTTTTGCCTGATGTACAAAGCTTTTAGTGATCTATCCTCGCCTACCTGAGTCCACAGTCAACTCTACAGCTGCTTACCCTGAATTTTATGTTCCTGAAGTACTAAAAGATTACAATTCTCTGAGTACAACAGTATGGCTCACAGCTCTGGGGCTGTGCACATGGTGCATTCCCTCTGTCTGGAACATGTGCCCTGCCTCTTATCCTCCTGTTAGCTCACATTATCCTTAGAGTCTCAGATCAAATGGTTTTCTCTCTGTGTAACCGGGTCTTGATTTCCCCATGGAGTCTGAACTCTTGATTCCCTGCAAATGCCCACTTTGTAATGAGCTCTTATATTGCCTTGGTCTTTCTCTTTCTTCTCTCTAGACCTAAGTGCTGCACATGAAAACCATGAAGTTTCATCTTTCTAGTCCAACTTAGCACAATACCTAGCACAGGCACCAAAGACAAACATGTTAAATAGCATCTTTCCCATTTCCTGAAGTGTTGAGCTGACATGTAGTAAGCAAAAGTTAAATTTTTTTTCAGGTGATGCTGAAATTTGTAACTCACCTAAAAAGTGACTTTTTATTATGGCTTTGCCTTTTAAATCATTACATACATTAATCTTTCCTCTTAAAATAAATTGTGATTTATTTTTGACATTATGGAGGAAGAAAATCATGTCACGTTCATATATATGACCTTTTGGACCCTGATGACCTGTGACTAATAGGTAAAGCAACATATAATAATGGAAACCATTTTTGTCAGTGGCCCAGTTTTATGTTACGCCTTGAATGAAGTGCTATTTAAAAGAAACAGGTATTTCTTGCCTTGTTAATAGTCATTGGGGCTCTCTGCACACGCAAACGTGTGGGGAATGACTGTTGAGTGACAAAGTCTATGTGATGCCTCCCACTTACCCACTACTGTCACAGCCCCCGCTTACTGCACACTTACTCTGTTCCAGGTATTTTGCATAAATCATCACAACTTACCCTCGCCATACAGTATGATACTGGGCCACTGGTTATGTCTATTTGTGGATGAAACCATAGCTCAGAGAGATCAAGTGACATGTCGAGATTATTCAGATAGTAAAAGGTAGGGCAAAACTCATAATCAGGCACTCTGGTTATGGAGCCTGGCCAATTTTTAGGGCATCAGTTCCCAACAGGGGCAATTTTGCTTCCCAGAGCATATTTGGTAATGTCTGAAGATATTTTTTAATTGTCACAACTGAGGGAGGGGGTTTTACTGGCATCTAGTGGCAGAGACCAAGGATGCTGTTAAATATCTCAGAGTACACAAGACAGTCACCACAACAAAGAATTATCCAGCTCAAGACATTAATAATGCCAACATTGGAAAAGCCTGCCTTATGGGAATAAACCCGGTAGAAATTCACAGCAACTGTGCTTATTACACCAGCCAGCCCTTGACCTTTGCTGTTTTCTCCCAGTTGTCTTTCTTTAAAGGATTATTTGTTCTCATGGCTTTGACTGTTACCTCTATAGAGATGATTTCCAAAAATCAAGTTTAGATGATTGCTAAATAGAATCCTGACCTCACCCTTGAATTCTAGCTTTTCATTTTCAACTCTCAGGAGGCCATTTTTATGTGAATGATTTGCTGACAGTTCTACCTGTCCTCTGTAAATTCAAAGCACCTGTCACTCCTAATTCCCCCCCTCTGTGGCTTTGTCTTTTTTATACCACAGGTACTGTTGTTCTCTTTTCTTTCCTCTTTTCCATGGTTCTCTCCACCCCCCCACCCCCATCTCCAATCAGCTGCTAAATACTGATGGCCTTTCCCTAAACTAGTTTTCCCAAAGTATTCTTACCTCCCCTGTCGCAACAGTGATCTAGGTCTTCTTCGCCTATCACAGTGTTACTGCAATAGTGTTCCAGCAAATATTCCTGGCTCCATTTTTTTCCTCTTTCAATATTATGCTGAACAACCTCCTAGTTCATCTCCCCAAACTAACTCTTTGTCCTTTCATAGTGCTCTTCTGCCATCGAGTTAGTGTGGATTGCATCTTGTATTTAGTATCTTCCAGGGTTTGACCCCCATCCTGTCATCTTCGCTTGTGGAAACTCCTAATTTCTCACATGCACCATTCTGATCTCTGCCTGCACTTAGTTTCCACTCTGAGTTCTCCAGATGGATCACCCCAGCTCCTCCCCACCCATACAAAGATTTCTTATTCCTAAGACCTCATCTTGACCACTTGCATGTTCTTTTATTCTTCCTCTTTTCTATACCACTTACCCTGGCCCTAAATCATGTGCTTTCCCTTTGTATTTTTATTTAATGCATTTATAAGTACACATTTTATCATCCCAACTGGACAGTTAGTTTTTTGAAAGAAGGACTAAAGAATTCTTTATTTTTCTTTCCCAGCACCTGATACCATAGCTTTTTTGAGTAAAAGTCTAGCTCTGTGATCTGGGTAAAATGTATTCATTTTGTAAGTTAATCATATTCAGAATGATTTAAAAAATTATGTAATATGGCACTCTTATATAATCATTTATATTTTCCCAATTTGAAAGATAATCCATAATCTATAAGTAAAGCTTATAGATGGTGCATGAAAATAGTAAAATTTAAGTTGGTACAGTTTATGTGAGTATTATATTCAGAATCAATATTAGGGGACTACCATAAGTATTACTTAAGCCAAGATAAAGAAATTTAAAAAAAAATAAGATTTGGTGGAATAGAAAATTGTAAATTTTAAGAAGCAGTAGGGTTTGACTGCTTCCAAAGGCTAGAATAATTAATGTTCTACAAGGGGAATGGGTAGACAAAATTAAAAACACAGTTATATTTTTTGTTAGAGAATTAAGCCATAAAAATCAGTACATTGGTTATTATATGGACTAATTTATTAAACTTGATTATGGCACAATTCTGTTTGCCACTAAAAGATAAAATGTTTGATACCTAGTAAAAATGGAGGAGGGATTTCATTACATGTATAATTATAATTTCAATGAATCAACTACAAATTTATCAAAGGTTATTTATATTCTGGCCTTAGTCAAATTTTCCAGTTTTATTTCCCAACATTTCCTTTTACTCTGTGTCCTGTACTCCAACCAAATTGAATTACAACTACATTCTCCCTGTTTTCTCATCTCCACTGCCCCTCTGTTTCTTCCACCAAGAATGCACTTTCTAATAGTTTTCTCCATGTCTAACTCTCTTCCTGACACTGCTCAAATACCATCGATACCACCAACTAACCTTCCTTGATCCCTAAAAATAGGCCCTTTTCTGAACTCCCTTACCCATTTATTATTAATTTTCTCTCATTGGTGGCACTTATTTCTTTCTACTATGTTGAATTAGTATGAATGGGCATGACATAACTTTTCTACCAAACAATATTTCTTTAGGAAAAGAGATGTCTCCAGTGCACCTGTATTTCCCTGACCCCATACAAGCAAACTCACTGCAATGGCTGCACAAAGGGCAGGAATTGAGCTGTTCTCAATGACCAGATTCAGCAACTTGAATCTAGTGTCAAGACCCATTCATTCATGGTCTCTGTTCCCTCTCCTCTTCTTCTCTGTGCATTTTGGTTTCTTATCTTTCAAACTTTCTGTCCCCACAAGTCTGGAGCTGTGGCCCTGACAGCCGCAGGCTTACATACAGCCATTTGAACAGAGAGGGGGAAAATAAAAAAAGGATTCACCTGCCAAAGCTTCCTGATTTTAGAAAAATAGGGAAGGACTTTGATCACTTTGGCTTGGGGCATGTGCTCATCCTTGAAGCAATATCTGTGGCCAACATGATCTAGTATGATCATTGGCTCAGTCTGGGCCACAGGTGCAACTCACAGTCAGAAACTCAAGTCTGCTACCACGAGTAGGAAAAAGATTGTGGGGCAGACAAAACCAGTATCCCATAAAAGCAGAAAGAAGAAGATGCCTTTCGTTGTCTCGGCACACAAAGACAGGCAGTGATAACCCTGGCATTTTAAGGTTTTTTCTCCTCTCAATTTTTCTGTTATTGAAGTTGGACTGCATATTTAATTTTGGATCCTGTTTTTTTTATTTATTGTTGTAAAGTCAACATTGGTCCATGGTCTTGTAAACTCATCATACACATCTGGGGTGCTTTGGAATAGCATCTCCTGAACATACCAGAGATGTTGTCAAGCAACACATTTGGCTTTGCATCAGATGGCCACTTGTCTATCTTTATCATACCACAGCTTTTTAGCTGGTCAGAGTGGGGATAGAGTTTTAAGGGGAACTTAAGTCGTGTGCGGACTTTGAACTATGTAGTATTAACTAACATTTTCTCAGTTCTTATTTTCTGGAGTAGATTTTTGTACATAGGCTTCCCAACTTGTATGCATGTTTCCCATGCCACATAGAGTTAAAAATGTGACTAATCATATTTTCCTTTTGCTTTCTTCCTTCATGCTGCTACCTGCACTCAGATCTTTCGATCATCGCTGGTGTTGATAGTTCTTGCACTGCTGTCCATTTCTGTTCCATTTTCTCTGTGTTCAGATTCTTCTGAAAATATACTGTGCAAAGCGAGCACACTGCTCCTGCTGTAGGAGAGAGTTCATCAGGCCTTTTCTTGCTGTGATGTGGACTTTTACTTCCATTATGAATATGGCAGAAAGAGCCCAGTGACTAGAGCCTAGCTGCTTGGATTCACACTCTGGCTCCACCTCTCACTGGCAATGTGACTTTGAGGAAAGTCACATATTATCTCCGTCCGTAAGTTTTCTCATTTGTTGAGTGCAGGTTTAAGTGGCAGCTGTCTTGTAGGGCTGTGGACACTAACACATCCTTGGCAACAATAAGCCATGAATATTTCCTACCATCATTATAACCTAATTGTGTTGCTGTTTTAACAACCACATCAGGGCTATCTGTTACCACTATGGGATCTCTAAACTTGCTGCTTTCCCCACCTAGAGCATTCTTCCTGGTGATAGGCACAGGACTGGCTGCCTCTCACCTTTTAGCTGCGGGAACGTCATTGCTCAGAGAAACCTCCCCGACTGCTGTTTCAAGTACCTGCCCTTGACCCAGTCACTCTCTAGCCCTGTGGTTTATTTCATTTCCTTAACCAGTCGTATCACTATCTGAAATTATCTTCTTCATTAATCTGCTTGATTATTAGCTTTCTCCCTCCACGGAGATGTAAGACGCCTGAGGCCAGAAACCTCCTTAGTCTCACTCACCAATATTATCGCAACACCTAGAATCGTCCCTGGCAAACACACAGTAAACTTTGTTGAATAGAAGCTTTGGGTCCATGAAAGCTTCCAGATACTTTTCAGATGATTTTTTTCCCCCAAGATCTCCTCCATCCCATATCACTGCAGTGGATATTTAAAACCTAAATCTAGACATTGTGTGTATCCTCAATAAATCTGACTTTACATTTAGAGTCCTGGTATTCTCATATTTTCTTGAATTTAATTCTGGACTTTATAGTAATTATGATCACTGTATGATTGTCTGCATGCATTGAGTGCTTACCATTTATGAAGCACTCTCAAGTTTTTACATATCATCTTATTTAATATTTAAAACAACCCTATGAAATAAATATCAGTTTTACTCCCATTTTAAATAGAAAGCTGAGGGAAAATGAGGTCTAGTAATTGGTCAAAGTCCCACAGCTAATGATTCATGGAGTTGGGATTTGAACTCAAACAGTCTGGTATTATAGCCTGAATAATTCACTAGTGTTATAAGCAAACTTTTGAGCTTTGTATGATTTGCAACTTTGAGATGCGTTTTATCTGTATCTATATTCAAGTAATGATAAGATTGCCTCATACTAATACTAAACTTCTGTGACACTCCAGTACTTTTCATCCTGCTTAATACTGAACCAGCAATCAATACACTTTGGTCATGTTGTCAATGGATTCAGTATCCATAAGCTGAACACATGATAAGCCTGCTAAGAAGAAGTTGATAAATGTTTAATAAAAGCCATAATATCCTGAAATTTTAAAAAAGCAAATTAAAAAAAAAGCCAAGACAGGCTATCTGGCATTTCTGTGAAATACTAACTTGCATTTTTAGCAGAAATATGTTTTCCCAAAGCTATTTTGCTGTAATTTAGAAGCATATTCTTTTTTGTATGTTCACATTTCACCTTATTTCCCAAAGGATTTGCAGCAACTTGGCACAGTAACACACACTAAAATAATGGCATGATGTAAGTAAGAATGAGAACTGTGGTCTAGAGATAAATAACTAATAGTAAAACACAAGAATGTGGGGTGGAGGATCGTGTTAGAGAGATATAAATATTTAGACCTTGAGGAACCACTCACAGTTGCCTTGGTTTAACCTCAAATGTGTATTTTTTTATAAATTTCCTGGTGGCCAATAAAAGAATAGAGACATGATCAGTTCTCATTATCAGCAAGAAAAATGTATACCAGTTATTCAAGAAAAACACAATTTTCCTATTACATAGCTTGATAGTATATTTGTGCATAGGCCTTTTTAAATATGTGTTCACTGGTAGGATGAATGTCTTCCACAGCACAGCTAAAATAAACTGCTCTGTTTCTTGTGACTGTTTCTTGTATTGTCCTTTGGTAAAAAAATGATTCCAGGAAAGAAAATCTGTAAGGAATGGAAAACCCGGATAATAGGGTCAAAAGGTAGATAGAACTTAGAGATCTATCTTTTCTAACAGTCCTCCCTAAATATTCATCTTATTTGGGATTGTGAATAGATTTGGGCAGCAGAAAGCTCAAAGTAAGATTCTCTGAAAAGCATTTGAAATGTACTTAGTGGTTTATTGTTGAATCCATGTGTGTTTTAGAAAATGGATGAGAAGGCAGAGAGGAGGATGACAGCCTTTTCTGGAAATTTAGGACCTAACCAAGTTTCATTTTTTAATTAAAGTGTTTCTCTCTTCCCCACCTCCCCCCCCCCGCCCCTCTCTCTCTATATGTGAAATTGACTTTACCTGATGTTTCCAATGTTTATTCATTTGTTCCTTCATTCTTTCAACAAATATTTATTGAGCACATACTATCATACTATGCTTCAGACACCTGGGTTATAGTGGTGAATGAAACAGGCATAGTTCTCCTGCATTGAAGTGTATCTTCTAGTGGAGAGAGCAAACATTAAACAAGATACTAATTACTTAGTTGCAATTTTGGTAAGTTCTCCTGAAGGCCAGCATAGGGTGAAAAATAAGCACAAAAATAGGAAACCTGATTCACTTTTTAACCCCTTCTGGTTTGGTTGCAACCTTACTACATTTTGGAAGCTGTTGCTTCTAAGACTAACAGCCTTCTAATCACTAAATCCAGTGTCCTCTTCTAATCTTAACAAACATTCGTGTTCAGTAGTGTGAAGTACTGTGATGATTTTTAAAGTTTCTGTTTGTGCCTTTGTTTTTAGCAGGGCATATCTTTTATTTAAAAGAAATGAAACTCATTTGGAGTCCGCAAATAGATAAGAGATAAAATATGAGCTGTTTTTATTTGGAGATGGATTGTAGGAAGGTGGGAGCTCTGGCTCCTTGGACTTTCCCTGCTCTTGGCAATTCCAGGATCACCTTTTCATGACCATGATGGCACTAGTTTGGAAACCACTATTCTAGAAGTCTCAGTGCTATCTAGTATTTCTTTCTTTATTGGCTCTCTGCTAGCCCTGCAGAGAGTGCCTGAAATGCCCTATCCCAGCCCTGTTCCCAGTTCTGTACTGGATTCTCTGAGCACTTGAACCGATCTAACCCAAAGAGGAAACTCTGGTTTCTTCTTTGTGGTTTCACAAATCTAAACGCTGTCCACTTGCTGTGGTTTCTCACCAATGATTACTGTTCACACTCTGCTTCCTACTTAGGTCTCACCACCACCTCATTTATCAACCCATCTGTTGTGTGCACAGGGATTGGGGAGGAAGATTAGAAAGAAAGAAAGATGACTGCGTCCATCAATTGAATCAATGTATTCTGGGTTCCAAATATGCACTCAGCATTGTCCAAGGAAGTTGAGGGTACAAAAGAGAACAAAAACAAAAATGCCTGCTCTCTTGGAGCTTATGTCTAGAGTAGGACACAGACAATAAACAAATATAGAAGAAATTGAGATCATATGACAGGTGGTGATAAGTTCTTTGTGAAGGAAATAAGCAGAGAAAAAGGACAGGGTGTGTCAGGGCAAGGAGGGCCAAGGTTTACTATTTAATATTTTAAAGAATGAGTAAAAGAATGTCTTACTGAAAAGGTGCCATTTGAACAAAGGTAGGAATGAGTGATGCAGTTATCTGGGAGAAAAGCATCGCAAACAGAGGAAGTGGTGAGTCCAGTGGTGCCTAGTCAGGAGCCTGGCATATTTGAGAAACAACAGAGCAGTCAGTGTGGCTAAAGCAGTTAGCAGGAGATGAGACTTGGAAGGTGGCAGAGAGCCAGATCATGAATGGTCCTGTAGGCCATTGTTGGGACTTTGGCTTCTGCTCTCAGGGATGATTGGGTAGAAGAGTGACGTGATCTGACTTCACTTTTGGAAGGATCACCCTGGCTGCTGTGTGGAAAATAGAATGAAAGGGACAAGGGCAGGTGCATGAACATCATTTGGAAGTGGTTGCCACAAAACAGGGAAGGAATAAAGGGCACGGAAGGAGATGATTTGTTCAAATAGGTTTCTCCTTCTGCTACATTTGATAAAAAGAAATGGTAGAACTTAGCAGAATGTCTGCTAATAGAGGAGAAAGAAAAAGTCAAAAATATTGAGATAGTAAATGAGTAGTGATTTAAGTAATGGAGGAGGGAATATTGGAAAGAGACGTTTGCCTAAGAGCCAGTCACAAAGGATGACCCTGAGGCTCAACAGTTATCCTCCCATGGTCAACGGGATGTGCAAGTGTAGACAATTAAAGATGTGAGAATAAAAATAGAGGAAAACATCAGGGATAGAGTTTTCAGTTTGATATTTTCAAATATATGGAATTCTATGTGGTTTATAAAATACTGTTATTATGTTTTATAACTATGTGAATGACTGAATCTCCTTTTCCAAATATTTCTATATGTGGATTAAAAAAACCGTTTAGAAGAGTCAGAGATAATATTAATTTTCTATTTAGTATTGTTAATTCAATGCCGATGATTGTATAAGAAATATTCTAGATACTAGAGATACAAATATGAATGAAACAAAATTTTTGCCCTTAAGAAGCCCATAGTCAAATGGAAAATATATAGAAATAAATAAAGAAGTCATAGTATGGTGTGATAGAGGAGGATTGCCCAACTCTCACAGAAGGATTAATTGAATCAACGAGTTGCCCTCTGTACAGCATCTTGAAAGATGAGTAGGAGAGTTAGCAGTTGGTGGTGAGGGGTGGGGAGGTGGATTCCAGGCAGAGAAAATTCCACGTGCTGAGGTACAGAGGGGTGAAATCATGTAGTGTCTTTAGTATTTGAAAGCAGAGCTGCCTAGAGCTCAGAGAGTGTCTTGTCGTGGGAGTCTTGAGAGTATCTTGTCAAGGTGTGTCATCTAGCTTAGAAAACAGTTCAAATTTTCTAATGACCTTCAGAATGTATTTTGTGTCATTTATTGTCCAAACAAAGACAGTTTTGATAATGAAATGGGTGCTATTAATAATTACACTGAAACTGGTATAAATTAGAACTGTCCTGGAAAACCCAGGCTTGTGTTCAATCTCATAATATCTGTTTTCTTGCACAAAACGGTTATAATTTTACTCATTGATGGTGCAAACAGAAAGCAATGAAGTTCCATGATGGAAAAATGTTCTAAAGCAATGAACCAGGACAGTTGGTGCACAGTTTTTGGTAGAAGGGTTAAGTACTTTTAGGTGGTAGGTCAAGTCAGGAAAGCTTTTCTGAGCTGAGACCAGAATGACAAAAAACCAGCTATGGGATGCTCCAGGTAGATGTGCTCCAGGGAGAGAGGGAAGCCCCAAAGCTCTGCCATAGAAATCAGCATGGCCTGTTAGGGAAGACCTGTCTAGATGGAGAATACAAAACCAGGGGAGCTTGGAAGGAGGTGAGGTCTGAGACATAAGGAGGAGCTAGTTCATGTTCAGCCATGGAGGTATGGTGGGGAACTGGGATTTTATTCTGCATGGTGAGAAGCAAGGCAAGTGATGGAGAATATCTCATGTGTTGGTTTGCAAGAGCTGCAATAACAAAGCACTGCAGGCTGGATGACTTAACAGAAACTTATCTTCTCATAGTTCTGGAGGTTGGACGTCCAAGATCAAGGTGTTGGCTGGGCTGGTGCATTTTGAGGGCTGTGAAAGAAGGATCTATTCTAGAACTCTCTCCTTGGCTTGCAGATAGCTGTCTTCTTCCTGTTTTTTTGTATTGTTTTCCCTCTGTGCATGTCTATGTCCAAATTTCCTCTCTCTATAAGGATGCCCATCAGATTAGATTAGGGCCCTCCCTAATGACACGATTTTAACTTAATTACCTCTTTAAAGACGCTATCTCCAAATATGGTAACATTCTGAGGTGTTGGGGTTAGGAATTTTTGAACGGAAACAGTTCAGCATATAACACCTCAGTAAGCCTGGAAAGAATGGTAGAGATCTTTAATTAACTGAGTGACAGGTATTTAAACCCAATTTTAAAGGAAAGAGATATAAAATCAGAGGATGAAATTAAACTTCTGTTTCTAGTTATAATATTGAGGTCACAATGTAAAATAGAAAGCAGCTTTATATAGAGGACTATAGCTATATTAAGAACTCTTTAGAGAGTTCATTATTTAGTTCTCAGGTGTCTAGACATTGAAACAGACAGTCTGTGTGTAACAGACACACAGTCTTGAGCTGTTGATGAAAGAAGGTGTGTAAGAGCTTTTGGTCGTAACAAGATCTGGAGGGGCAGGATCTAGACTAGGAATGGCCGAGGGTGACCGTCCTTTGTTCGCAGGTGGCAGGCAAAACAGAGGGAATGAGGAGTCGCACACAGACGCACATGAAGGAGGGCCACCTACTCCTCAGAAATCCAGGTAACTGAATGTGAAAGCGCAGACTTTAGAGCCTCAGCCCCACCTAGTGGAATGCTTTTTGTATGAGATTTATTCCTAATACACATTACAAAGCTGGTCCAGGAATGAGGTAAAAGTGATGGCTACCTTAAATTATCTGAATATTTTTTTCTGGATATGTGATTCTGCAAATAAATGAAATAAAATATCTGTGTCAGAAAGGACAAAAGCTAGGACAACTTTGCTAGCTTTAATCTCTAAAATGGGTCTTAAAAGCTAAATTCTAGTCCTTGTGTGATAAAGGATGTAATGAGACAAACAGCTATTACAGAAAATAGCTGGATGTGGAAGAACAGAACATGGGCCTTGGACAGAAGTAAGCATGACATGTTGGGGTTTGTACAAGTAATAGAGAAAAAGTGTCTGAGATCAGCTATAGGGGAAAGATAGAATATTATGACTACATACTATAAAATGAACTGCTGAGCATACAAGTACCATAAAAAGTCCCTTCTTTCAGAGTTAAGCTGATTCATGCTATTTTTTTAAATTCCATTTTCTACTTCGGCACTCAATTTTTGATGAACTGTGTATACAGCAGTGGTCCCATAAGATTATAATACCATGTTTTTGCTGTGTCTTTTTCTATGTTTAAATACACAGATATTTACCATTGTGTTACAATTGCCTACAGTATTCAGTATGGTAATACACTGTACAGGTTTGTAGTCTAGGAGCAATAAGCTATGCCATACAGCCCAGGTGTGCAGTAGGCTGCACCACCTAGGTTTGTGTAAGTACACTCTATGATATTTGCACAATAATGAAGTCACCTAATGAGGCGTTTCTCAGAATATATCCCCATTGTTAAGCAATGCATGACTGTATAAACATTGAGAACACGAATACACATCTTTTCTGTCAAGATAAAGCATGTAATTCCAAATATAGTGGATAGACTCTTAATAAAATAAGACATGTAATCTTTCTCAGTATCTGTTACATGAGAGATGCTTGTTTCATTTGAACTAGAACAGGCCAACTATTACTTTCTCGTTACTGGAACATTCTGCATCTAAAATTGTTGGCCTGTAAGGGATTGAAATGGATGGCATCTAACTTTCCATACAGTGCCAATATCCATGATTCTGTGTACCATAGACAGACAATTGGGAATGTAACTGTTGAAACATGGCATCAAAACATTAAATATCTCGTATAGATCATATGTCAGTTTACCTTAATATTGGCAATTATTTTCAGTATTTATTTCCCAAGAAAGGAGATGAGTTATATCATCAGGTTATATAAGTGGAGAAGAATTGGATTTTAGGTAAATATTTTGTTCTAGAATATGAAATGGGCATTTAAGCTGAGGGGAGGGGAAAGCCATCCTTGTGAATTTTGCTAGATAAAAACCATAAATGACAAAAACCCTTTTATGGTATTTTCATCATAACAAACAAGTGCTTTAGAATTTGCTGCTTCTACATACCTCGTTTGATTTTCACAATGAAGTTTTTCTAATGCATGTTTTATAGACGATGAAACAAATTAGAGAGGTTAAATGACTTTTTCACAGTCATATATGTGAACGTGTGTTGAACATAACTGGCTTGACCTTACTACAATAGTGCTCATTAGAGTCACTTAAAAATATAGTTTTCTTATCAACTGACATATATAATTTTATTTAGAGCTCTCAAAATTTATTAATGATAATAGCTAATTTTATTAAGCACTTATTACATTTCAGTCACAGTGCTAAGCATGTCATATTCATCATCTAATTTACTCAGTTTGAATGCATGCCATTCTCTGAAAATGGCAGTGTGTACTTCTAATTATTTGTAACAGCATTGTACATTGAAATGATGAAATAAAGAAGTGGAAATTTTCTGTGTCAGTTAGGAAAGGTTAGGATTTTCTAGGATAACAACCAGCACATCTGATGGCTTAAACCAATGAGGTTTATTTCTCACTCACATAACATCTCCATCTCTGGTATACGGGGAGCACTGTCACATGTTGTCCTCTCTAAGGGACTCAGGTTGATGGAGCAGACACATTCTGGAACATGCCTGAATATTCCAGATAGAGGGAAAGATGGGGTGGTGAGTCATGCACTGGTCCCTAACACTTCTGCCCAGAAGTGATGCCAGTCCCTTTGACCAGAGCAAGTCACATGGCTACACCAAACACCAAGGAAGCAGGGCTGAAATCTTACCATATGCCTAAAAGTAGTGGAAATAACTGGTTGGCAATCACTAATGCCTGCTGTAGATGGACAGTGTCATAAGAAAGGCAGCACTTGTCCTTTCTAGAATCACCCTCTTCAGAAGAAATAAGCATTTACTTTATCCTTCGTTAGAAGGTCTTCATTCATAACTCTTCATTGAGCACTCACCATGCAAGGAACTGTAAAGCACAGCAAAGTGTGAAAGTGCACAGGAAAAAAAAATAGAACTTTGCTCAATTATTCGGAAACTGAAACAGCAATTTTAATTCTAAAAGGGCATAGGTTTGATTTTACTTATTCAATCAGCTAGTACTACTCAATCGTTTATTTAACCAATAGTCATTGAACACTGTGGTTTTTCCTGACAACCGATTCTCCGATTCTGACACCAACTGGGTGTCCAATAATTCCACTCGATTTTGATTCTACCTAGAGTTAGCGCAGACCCCACAGGTTAAGTCTCATAAGACTGTCCCTTTTTTAAATACTGGCTGCAAATTGGGTGCCCAGGCTACCCATGCTTCTGCCTGTCCGACTACAAATTGGGAATCCCCCAAACTCCTCAGGTTTCATAATTCACTAGAACCACTCACAGACCCACACATGTTCTTTACTTGCAATTACTGGTTTATTATGAAGGATGCAGCTTAGGAACAGCCAAACAGAAGAAAGGCATAGAGAAAAATACGAGAAGGAGGGCACAGGGCTTCCATGCCCTCCCTGAGCACACCACCCTCCCAGAACATTGATGAGTTCACTAGCTTGGAAGCTCCTCAAACCTTGTTGTATAGAGGTTTGTGTATCCAGGCTTCATTATGTAGGCATGATTGATTAAATTACTGCCCATTGGTGATTGAACTCAGTCTCCATCCCTCTCTCCATCCTGGGACTAAAACTGAAAGTTCTAACCCTCTAATCTAACAGTTTATCTGGCAGCCAGCCTCTGTCAGGAAGCTACAAGCTGCCCCTCTCCCACCATGAGGCATCTCATTAGGGATCTCAAATAACAGACGTGAAGTCCAAGGGTTTTAGGAGCTCTGTGCTAAGGACCTGGGAGACAGATAAAATATTTATTCTTTTTATTATACCACAAATACCCATATACGTGCTGAGCTTGGTGCAGGGCACTGGGGGTACAGTGTTCAATGGAGTAGACACAGTCCCTGTCCTCATGGAACTTCAAGTTAGGCCAACTCATTGGAAGGGAACTCAACTTAGAGAAGTTAGTGAAAATTCAAACACAGATAAATCAAACATGAACTCTATTCTCATAAGCCTTTACCTTCATATGTGGATAACATCGATGGTAAACTTCTTGAGTGGACACTTCCCTCTTTCAAAGACATTAACAGTCATGATGAGTTTGAGTCCAATTGGATCAAGCTTGTAAATATTACAAGATACTCCAATATGTGGTTCAGACATTTTGAACTTCCCAGAATGTAATTAGGTGCAGAGCATACTTATCTCAAAATCCTACTTTATAAACTTTTGGAATTATTGTTATAGTTTCTAAAATATTTTCTCCATTTTTGAGACCAAGGTCACAAAACAGATAAAGAACCGTGCATCAGAGACTGGTAAGGGTGGCTGTGTTTGTCAGATCAAGTGTACGCTCTTCATGGGCCTTCATCCAATGTAGATGCAGCTGGTGTAAGGCACTTTGAAGTGCTGTGTTCTTATTCTGCTGACTTCTCCAGTAAATATGTGTTCTTCAGTGTCTTTCCTGTGAATGGCAGTTTTGCAAACACTGTCACAGCAGCGTTTTCCCTACGGGCTTTCACTAAGTGGCACCCTCCCCTGTGGGAAAGGTGTCTCAGTCTTACTCTCTTCAATCTGCGTCATGCACTGTTGATGTGATGATTTCTCCCTGGGTGGCATGTGCTTTTCCAGAGACAGGGTTCAGATTTGTCTTGGTTCCTCTTTCTCTGAGGACCCCTGCAGAAGAATTGCCTCTGACCTCGAGCCCTGCCATGAGCCCACCAGCACCTTCTTACCTTTGAGCCCAGCTGATTGTTTGATCCAGTGACGGGCATTGAACATTCTGATAAATACTTTTTGTTGTACATTCCTCCCTGCACTTAGACTAGCTATAAACATTTTTAAAAAGATATATAATACATGTTAATATTTCCTGTTTTGGGTGCTGAATGTAGCAGTTTATTTTCTGAACAGCTGTTTTTGAGTATGTTAGATACACTAAAGGTATCAGCATAACAATGAAAAAGGAGGCTGGCAAATTGCACTTTGATCTTCTTTCAAGACCTGTGAAGGATTTAGGTTGTTCCACCTTTTAGTGGCATCCCACAGAGGCTGAGATTTCACTTAGGGGGAATGCTTTGATGTGCTATTTTGTTTATTACATTTCAGTAGGTAGAGAGCTATGTTTACAATCAGCTGCCTTATTGGAGCACACCGGCAAGGTCTCAGTCATTTCTGGAGCTCTTAGGTTGTCCTTTAAATGAGGAAAGATTCCAGCAAGCAAAGATAATCCCCCCATACACTGTGAAAGCCTGCTTGGAAATCAATTGTTAAGCTAACTACAGAGTTGAAAGCAGGAAAAAACCTATAAAAAGAGGTTAATTTCTACAGTGGTTTCTAGTGAGAGAGGACGTGTGCCCGAGGTGCATTCGGCCATTGAGAATGTTTATTATGTCCTTCTTGTATGCACAGTGCCATAGGAAGGAAACAAAGGCTCAGCTTTAGCCCTGTAGGACTGTACTTGCCAGAGAACGCTGCAGAACTCCCACATGCACAGGAAGACGATTGACACATAAGCAAAACCGGAAAAATACTATGGAAACCTAATAGTTAAATGAGGCGGCTCAGCTCTTTTACTTCTCTTCTGGGTCAGTGTCTTTGCCAAACCCTCCCCGTGTGAAAACAGGTCACCCCCTCTGAAAGGAGTGTGCCAGTCATAGTTGATGAAGGGCTTGGTGCAATTCTGAGAGAGGATCTTAAACTGTCCCCCACGATTTAAATATACTCACTGACAAGGGCTGTACCCATGAGATGACTCAGCTTTCGTTTTGTGCCTTCTGTGTATGCTCAGTGTGAGGTCAGTCCTCAGAGAAGCCCTCCCAGGAGGGCAAGGCCACCATAGCTTCCAGCACAGACTCCCTCATTTCCTAGTGGTGTGACCTCCAGAAGCGATACACACTCCAGAAATTTATTTCCTCGTCTCTGCAAAGGGCATAATAATGGTCCTTTATTGTGTGAGGGATTAAGGGGATAATTGTATTTTTAAAACTCACTGAAATATTTTGTTTATATAGGGAGTGTTCAATACACATTAAAATGATAATTATTACAGTTGTTCTAATTCCGCTTTTATAGCTGAGGAAATTCTCAAGATCACAGAGTAAGTGGAAAACCTGAAAGTTGAACCCACCTCTTTCTGACACCACATCAAGTGCTCTTTTTAATGGGTACAGTGGTCCCCTCCTATCCACAGGGGAAATATTCCGAGACACCCAGTGGATGGCTGAAACCATGGATAGCACTCAAGCCCCATACACTAGTTTTTCCTATATATACACCTATGATCAAATTAATTTATAAATTAGGCACTGTAATAGATTAACAATAATTAACAAAATGGAACAATTATAGCAATATATTATAATAAAACTTATGTGAATGTGGTCTTTCTCTTGTTTATTTCTGGAATTTTCCATGTCATATTTAAGGATGAAACTAGAAAGCAGCACAGCAGATAAGGGAGGACCACGGTGATCCCTAGTACTCAGTGAAAACGTGGTTTCTGAATTCTGACTACATGCCAAGAACTCTGTCCGGTGCTGCTCGAAGGGGTAGAGTCAGTTCCTTTTCCCGTGGAGCGCACATTCCAGCTGCCTCTGAGCATGCTTCTCCCGTGCTATCTGGTCCCTGGCACTCGGGACTATCAGTGAGTGCCCACCGTGCTCCAGGCCATTCCGTGACATGGACATCCTGAGTGAGGCTGCCTGGGGGGGAGCACTGTGGGGAGGAGGGTTTCCTGGGAGCAGATCACAGGGAGCGTCTGGCTTGCAATTTGAGAGAGCGGTGACAGCGCATCACAGCAGCTGACTGCAGTGCCAGGGAGGACATGGAGGAAGGGGCACGCTGCCCGCAGCTGAGACAGCACTGGTGGCAGCTTCAGCAGTTATTAAACGATACAGTAATCACCATTATTATGGTGTTAAAAGCTTGGGTTCTTGAGCAGAATCTCTGTGTTTGTGTCTTACTCATGATGCTTCTAAATTGTATGATCTCGTGTGGGTTACTTAAGCTCTCTGTGCCTCAGTTTCCTCATCTGTAAGGTCAGCATCATTATAATACTGATCTCATAGGAACTCCATAGCCAGGATTATCTATAGAGAGAGAAACTGAGTTATGTCTTTGGTGCGGGAGGCCGTAAACTTTCCCTGGCTCATCTTGGTGCGTTTTCTCCTCCACAGGATGGTACAGTGGTTGAGGGCACTATGGCTGGTGTCAGTTCTGCCCACCTGTGTTCCCTCAGCCTACTTCGAGGTCACCTGTGGACAGTTTGCAAACTGATGCCTACCTGAGCCTCTACCTGAGGCTGCTCTCTTGGCCGGGTGGGCCTGCCTGGCCATGCCCAAGACATGAGGGCTGGAATTTGTAGAAAAATACCCCAGCTTCCTTGTGTCTCAGAGATGACTCTAAGATGCATTCCACAGTGTCTCAGAGGCTCCCTGGGGGCACAGAACCCCAGTTGTTCACACAAGTGGGGTCATTAACCAGGTTCCCTCCCTTCTCTTCTCACTTCCCCACTTCCGGCACCTGCTTCCTGGGAGCACCTCGCAAACCCTGGGCTCGGGGTCTGCTTTTAGGAGGGTCCCAGGTGAAGGCAGCTTTAGATTTTAGAGTAGCACTACTCACAGATTCTGGCTCCATTACTCATAGTATTTAAACGTAAGGAAATGATTAAACATGCTACTTTAATTTCCTCATCTTTAGAAAGGTATAATGATGAAAAATATATTTTTGTGAAGCTGAACTTAAATAATGCATGCCAAGTGCTTCTGGACTGTTGTAAATTTTCAATAACTGTTAGCTTTCATTATTATTATTGTCAGCCTACTTTAAAGCTTCTCA
Organism: Lemur catta; assembly: GCF_020740605.2. Lineage (NCBI taxonomy): Eukaryota > Metazoa > Chordata > Mammalia > Primates > Lemuridae > Lemur > Lemur catta. The sequence continues at coordinate 21,982,381 of NC_059128.1, read as the reverse complement.
GATAGGTGGCATGAACAGCTGTATTTAACTGCCAAGTTTGAAAATTACAGCAGGTTTTTAAAATACCTGCTTAAACTCCTAGAGCTTAAAGCTTTTCAGATTCCTGCTGGCCTATGAACTGCAGACCTGTGCCAGTGGAGAAGACGTGTAGAGTGGAGAAAGAACTAAGCTTGTAGGGGAGAAACCAGACTTACCACACCTCAGTCCACTGGTCTGAAAGTCAGTGGTCTGAAAGAGACACTAAAAACACCATGAGAAAGATATGAAATAGCTTAACATGAAAATCTGTGTTTCTGGCACACTAAGGTGGCAAGTAAATGGTTTTCTAGAGCTTTGCTAAAATTCTGAAAAAATTCAGTTAGCCTACATGTGATATGGCATGTTAAGAAGGGATGTTTGAAAACGTGTTTGCTGAGTGCTTATTATGTCCCAGGCATTCCTTTTGTATTCCCGGTGATTAAGACGGATATGATTTGGTCCCTGCTCTAAAGTATGGTCAGAGAGACAAACATGTAAACAGACAAATTACAGCACACGGTGCTATTGCTGCACCAACAAGGGCAATGAATTCATTTAGGCTACGGCAGGGAAGAAAGAGGGAAGGGAATTTTTACATACTGCACTGGAGGCGGCTTTACACATGAGGAACCAGAAGCTCAGAGAACATAAGTAAGTTCACTCAGGCATATATCTGCTAAGTGGGGATCGAGCATTTGAACCCAAGTTTCTTTCTCCAAGGCTGTTTCCATCATGCCAGGCTATAATGGTGACAGATGGGAAGGCACAGTGAGCTGCCTTCTAGGTGTATCTATACCTGCGAGCAAGAAATTCTAGTGGTTCTCTCTCTATATAGTAATAGAGCCCCTTGGCATGTGGTGCTTAGAATTTTCTTTTTGCTCATTGCACGGAAGATAGTATGAAACTGGTGTAATTCATACATACTCAATTTGAGTATAAAGAGAAAAGGGGGAGAAGTGTCTGGATGACCTACTATTTAAAATAGTAAAAAGAAAATGCTGTTTTCCTAAGAAAATGTTGTTTTCCTAGGGTCAAGAGCATAAGATGAAGCAATTGTGATCAGGAATCATGTGTGCAGGTTTGGCTTTTACCCTGTCATTGATCCACAACATGAAATTGTCTTTTTTTTTTTAGATGTCCTTTACTAAGGCAGAATGATTTAACCTTTGTGATTTATCAGATTATTTGGGTACAGGACTGATGAGATCTTTATTCAAACAAGTCAAGACCTTGGGGTTGTAACACAGGATTTGGAGAGTGGGCTGGTTGGTGGGGGGTAGCGGTGTCAGAGTCAACAGCATCTGAATGTCTAAAATACTAATTTTTATCCTACCTGAAATAAATAATGGTCTCTGCCCTTAGAAGAGCAGACAAGAGATAAGAAAACAAGAAAAAATAAACAGAAAGGTACAGTCAATTTATATGCAATAATCATAGGACTTTGTGATATAACATAAGAAAATATGTGGTGTTAATCAGAGAGAAACAGAAGACGGTGAAACAGTGTTTATTAAACGCTTGCTGCAGTCTTCTGTGTCATGGATATTAACAGTCACATTTTATAGATGGGGACCTGGAGCATCAGGTATTTAGTGTTAAGTGACTTACCTGAAGGGCAAGAAGTAGAACTAGAACCCAGGTATGGTGCTCAACTGAGAGAACTGTTCCTTCCACTATGTATCATGCTTTCTTACTGAAAATACCCCAAAGGCCCTGGCATCGAGTTAGAATATCTACTAGGAGAGGAATGCAATATTGGAATTGGGTGATGGGAGATGGTCTCAGGAACACGGAAGTGCATGAGCAAATTCTTGGAAGCAGAAAGGTTGTGATGCTGGAAGCCGGGAATCCATTTGGCTAGGAGGAGAGTATGACCTTGGGGATTAGGTGGAAATGAGGGAAGTCAGGCTCTGTGGCACTGACTGGTAGAGGAGTTTGCAGTCAGCACCTGGTTCTGGTTGAATTCAATAATATTTTTGAAGTCCTGTTTCTCTAAGTCAGGTGCTCGGGAACAAAAGTGAGTAAGGCAAGCCTCTGCCCTCAAGGAGACCACCGCTTATGGCCTTAGATTTTAGCCCCAGGACTTACTGACAAGTGGTTTGATTTTCATGCTTGAGCTAGAAGAATCCTAAAGGATGAGGTTTAATGTTCATGATTAAAGTAGAGTAGTCACCCTTTATCCATGGGGGATATGACCAACCCAACACCCCCCCCCCCCCGTGGATGCCTGAAACCACCAGGTATCGCTGAACCCAATTGCTGTAGTTCCGAACACATTGCTGTTTATGTCTTCCACCCACAAACCTAAAGACTTTTCCATCTTAACTGAGTACTTTTTCACACATTGTGGCCATAACTTTTGCAGTTTGAGGTGTGACAGCAAACAAACATAAATTTCTTTTTTCTTTTTCACAATTTCACAGATAGATTCGTTCTTACCGTAGATCTTAGCAACCTCAGCATACAATTTGTTTTCTTTCCTTATTAACTCAGGAAGTTTTACCTTTTCACTTAAAGGAAGTACTTTTCAGCTTCTCTTTGGCTTCTCTGAATTGCCGGCATCACTACTCTTGTGCTTTGGAGCCATTATGATATAAAGCAAAGATGACTTGAACACAAGCCCTGTGATTCAGCAACAGGTGATGGAGCTGATAACCGAGATGGCTACTAAGTGACTCGGGGGCAGGCAGAGTATACAGTGTGGATATGCTGGACAAAGGCATGATTCACATCCCAGTATGAAGGGGAACCATGCGAGATTTCGTCATGAAACTCAGAATGGCACACCATTTGAAACTTAGGCATTGTTTATTTCTGAAATTTTCTATTTAATATTTTTGGACCTTGGTTGACCGCGGGTAACTGAAACCACAGATAAGGGAAACTGCCATAGTTGGAGTCTGATTGCAATGGGTAAAATATTCCAACATCACTGGATTGTACTCATGCAGAAAGAATATGATGATGATAGAGATGTAAAGCAGCAGGGAAGTGGACAAGGGTCTTAAGAGGGAAAAAAATGTGGGCACATCTGTGAGATGTGGCTCAGAAGTGGTGCTTGGACTTAGCAATTTAGGTGTGCTGTAGGACCAAGACGAGCAAGTGCAGAGCCCATGCTATTAATTCTTAACCTTGAGCTCTCTCTTCCCAGTAATTAGGAGAATGGGGAGATATATATTTTTTCATATTTTTTACAGCCTTATATATTTTTATTTTTTTGTTAAATGATGTGGAACCCACTATAGGGAGTTAAGTGAACTCCAGGGCACCTTCCATGTGCTATTGAGAGTTCTAGAGTAGCTGGATTGTACAAATATGTAATACTAATGCTCTGGGGACTCAAAATCTAGGTAGGGGACAGGAAGATAGCCCATAGGCAATTCCAAAGTTTGCAGTTGGACTTTGGCGTAAAATGCTTACAGTTTGAATTATCTGTTCCTCTTTTGTGATCTGATGATGCCCAGTGCGTATTTCTATTACAGCAGGTTTCACTTTGTACCGAAATGGTGAGGTTCCTTTTCTGCCTCCAACATTAGATTGTGTGTTTCCTGAGGGCAGAAGCAGTGTTATCCTTTTTGACTTTCTGGCACTTAAAATGTAGCTCATAGTTCAAGGTCAATAAATACTTGAATGAAAGAATGCATGAAAGAATAAGTAGTAGACTTTTCCTTTATGGTTATTGGTGTAGTTTATAAAATAGGTATAAATATCATCCAAGATAACAAAGCAATTTGGCAATTCTCTATAGCTTTACTATAATAGAATATGCAAATAAGGCACAACACACTTCCTCTGTGGCTAATGGACCTTTAGTCATTTGATAGATTTTCTTTTCCTTCCTTCCTTCCTTCCTTCCTTCCTTCCTTCCTTCCTTCCTTCCTTCCTTCCTTCCTTCCTTCCTTTCTTCCTTCCTTTCTTTCTTTCTTTCTTTCTTTCGCATCTGCTTTCTGGCAGGCAATGTGCTAATCATTGGGGTTTGTCTTCAACTCTCTTTTTTTTAATTTCAGCTTATTATGGGGGTACAAAAGTTCAGGTTATATATATATTGCCCATGCCCCCCCATCCCCCTGAGTCTGAGCTTCAAGCGTGTCCATTCCCCAGACAGCGTGCATCGCACTCATCATGTAGGTATACACCCATCCCCTCCGCCCCCCACCCTGTCCGATACCCAATTGATGTTATTCCCAAATGTGCACTTAGGTGATGATCAGGGAAACCAATTTGCTGGTGAGTACATGTGGTGCTTACTTTTCCATTCTTGGGATACTTCACTTAATAGAATGGGTTCCAACTCTCTCCATGCCATATCACCGTTATTTCTTATAGCTGAGTAATACTCCATGGTGTACATATACCACATTTTACTAATCCATTCATGAATTGATGGGCATTTGGGTTGTTTCCACATCTTTGCAATTGTGAATTGTGCTGCTATAAACATTCGGGTGCAGGTGTCTTTTTTATAGAATGACTTTTGTTCTTCTGGGTAGATGCCCAATAATGGGATTGCTGGATGGAATGGTAGGTCTACTTGAATCTGTTTAAGGTATCTCCATATTGCTTTCCACAGGCGTTGCACTAGTTTACAGTCCCACCAGCAGTGTATGAGTGTTCCTGTGTCTCTGCATCCACGCTAACCTGTATTGTTTTGGGACTTTTTGATAAAGGCCATTCTCACTGGAGTTAAGTGATATCTCATTGTGGTTTTGATTTGCATTTCCCTGATGATTAGAGATGTTGAACATTTTTTCATAAGTTTGTTAGCTAGAACTCTCTTTTTTTTAAATCATGCAGTTCCTCTTTTTTTCAAATTTATTTTTTTAAAAAGTGATGTATTGTGCGTATTTATAGTGTACAACATGATATAAAATGGTTAAATCTAGCTAATTAACAAATACATTGCCTCATGTAGTTATCATTTTGTGGTGAGAACATTTAAAAGCCATTTTCAAGAATACAATGTATCATCGACTATAGTCATCATGCTAACACAATAGATCTCTTGAACTTATCTTTCCTTTCTGAATTTAAATATGTATCCTTTGACTAACATCTCCCCAACCTCTTTACCCCAACCACTCTAGCCTCTGGTACCCCCTGTCTTCAACTGTGTTTAAATACCTACTGTTGATATGTAAATGTATTTATAGAAACATACGGAAGCCTGTGCAATGTGGTCATTTTATGCTATCAAAGAAAGAGTCATTATTCTTGGAGCTTACTTTAGTTGGGTCTTGTAAATAGAGTGTTATTTGAGAACAGAACGCAAGAGGGCACAAGAGAACAAGAAAACAAACAAAAAAAAGCAAAACGCTGAACTTCTGGCTTTGGAATAGAGACTTTGCTAAATTTATCATCCCTCTGCAGTCTACTTATATTAAGTCTTATTGTTTAAATGCCACAAGGTATTTTTAAATATAAGAGGCTTTCCAGACTTTCATTAGAGAAAGGAAACTGTCCATTTCCCAAGCCATGCATGAAGCTCAGGCAAACGCCTGCGTGTAACTGGAAGGCGACATGCATGAAGAGAACTCATGGCCTTGCACACCCGATGCTCTAACGTATTTTAAGGTCTCCTCCACTGGCCCAGCCAGGGTGCTATTTCCAGAGACGAAGCCAGCCCCCGGCAGACTTGCAAACCACTGCAGCTCCCGCTCTCCCCTCAATGCCTTGACTCCAGCCCCTCAGTGCACAGGAGGCCTCCCTGGAGGTGAAGAGCCAAGGGTGCTGTTCAAGAAGAAAGAGACAATGGGCTTAAATGTTGGCTCACTTCCACGTGCCTCCCTGTGCCTAAGGAAATGGCTCTCAGGCCCATGAGAGAGGTAGCTCAGCGGCGACAGCACCTTGTCAGTTTCTGACACTGAATTATGATTAGAATCTCAAAAACAGCAAACATGACTTTTATGACATTATAGTCTCAACTTGTGATGTCACTGGGAGGTTGTGGCAGTTTTTGAAAACCCAATTCATTTGACTCAAAGGGCTGTGGGTATATGTATGGGAATATATGTAGCCTCAATCTGCTCCATCTGGCTCTGGAATTCTAGGTCCACATTTCTGAATATCTGCTAGTCATTTCCACATGTACAGTTGTCCCTCCGTATCCCTGGGGGTTTGGTTCCGGGACCAGCAAGGATACCAAAATCCAAGGAGGCTCAAGTCTCTGATATAGAATGGCACAGTATTTGCGTATGACCTGCTCCCATCCGCCCACATACTTTAAATCATCTCTAGATAGTTGATAATACATAATGCAATGTAAATACTGTGTAAATAGTTGCAATATTGTTTAGGGAATAATGAAAGAAAAAATGTTTGTAAGTGTTTAGTACAGATGTAATTTTTTTTTTTTTTTTGCAGTATTTTCAATACAAGGCTGGTTGAATCCATGGATGTGTAACCCATGGATACGGAAGGCCGACTGTATATCTCACCGGTATTTCAAACTCTGGATGTTTAAAATAGAACTCATTGGTGTTTCTTTTCAAACCCAGTTCTCCCTTTCTTTGTTTTATCTAAATGAAGTGGCAAGACCAAGTTATCCAGGCCAGAAAACTTTAACTGACCCTCAACTTTGTCCCTCCACGCCCCTCCCCAAGTCCCATCCCTGTCATTCAGCTAGTCACCTCTCCATCTCTTCTATTCCTGCCTTTTGTTCATTTCTCTCTGCTATGGAGTGTTTTGAATTCAGGATTTATTTGCCTCTTTTCTAAGTGAGTTCAATGGTTTCTCTGCAGTCTGACTGTCCTGGTCTTTATCTAATCTACCTCACTTTCTTTTTTTTTTTTTTTTTTATTTCAGCTCATCATAGGGGTACATAAGTTCAGGTCATATACATTGTCCCTGTCCCGCCCATCCCCCCGAGTTCTTTTTGATTCAACTTTCCAAAGGTTCTTCCTTGCTTACAGAATAATATCCAATTTCTTAGCGTTATGTGCAATCTATCTACAGTCTTTCCTATCTTAGCTCTCACCTCACAACTCACAGTCCCTGTCCTCCCGATGTACACAGACATGCACACCCTCTCCTCATGGTCCATCTTTCAGCTATTGGTCACATTTCACCTTCTCTGACCTCTGCTGCCTATGGTATACCACATGGGTTCTAGCACTAAACCAGAGGCCAGCAAACTATAACCTGCAGGAAAACATTCCCACCATCACTTGTCATAAAAAAAAAAAAAAAAAAAAAAAAAAAAACTTTCATTGGAACCCATAAAGGAACTGTGCAAAAGCCTGGACAAATCTCACAATAAAGGATCACAGACAAGAAAGGGTGCATACTACATGGTTCCACTTATGGAAATCTTCAATAGTGCAAACTAATCTATAGTGACAGAAGACAGATCCTTGGTTGCCTGAGGGAGGGGCAAGAGGAACGGGTTACAAAAAGGCATAAGGACACTTTTGGGGCTGATGGATATGTTGCTTATCTTGATTGTGGTGATGATTTTATGAGTCTATTTGTATGTCAAAGCTTATCAAATTGTATACCTTAAATATATGCAGCTTATCATATGTCAATTATACTTTTTTTTTTTAAACCCCTCGTGGATAACACTCAGCGTCAGGTGTTTTCATAGTCTCAGACTCAGGTAGCCTGAAGAGTTACTTGTATCTTGATAGAGAGTTCACTGAAGTACAGAGTTCAGGGTTTCTGTTCTATTACTAGTTCTAAGAATTTTAACCTATTCATCTCTTTGGTCTCTCATCAAAGACACAGGAGGTCTGAACTTGATCATCTTCAAGGCACTTTCTAAATTTCTGGAGCTTCTCTGATCTTTATTTTATAGGTTTGTTCCTCAAATACTTTGCTAGAACCTACACTTATTCAGGCAGTATGGTAATGGTATATAAATTTGCCTATCCTACCATTGCTGTGGGTGATTGCCTCTGCTATTAAAACATGCTTCTTTGCTAAATATTGCATCTCTCTTTGAAAAAGCAGGGGATCATCTGTTAAAATATTCCTTTATAGTAGCAGAGAAATTGGGCTGCTCAGTTTTCTTTCTTGCTCAAATTGCCCTTCTCAGTTGCATATCATATGATACATGATTTGGCCTCCTAAATTTGTGTTCTCCTTTTCAAAAGTCTAACAATAATAGAATGTATTTAGTTAGCTTGGAAAATCATAATTTTAAAGAAGAATAGCAAGAAAGAGTTAGAAATGGATGTTTTATGAGAATATTGACAGACTTTGGAATGAAAGATACCATTCACTGGGAAATTCTCCATTTCTTAGGACCATATAAATGACACTGATTTCACACAGTGGTTTTAAGGTTGAGTTTACAGTTACAGGAATTTTTAAATTGCTTAAAACATCCCAAAACTGATGATTGAACAATGTCGAGAATTTGCTGGAGTTTCTCCAAAACCTGACTGCTTAAAATTCAAATGACCCGATACTAACCTTGATTATTTTCAAGTTTCCTTAGCAACATACCAGCATTGTTAACTTGCTTAAAGGAATATGTCTTTCACATTGGTATAAACCAGAGGCAGAAGAAATAGAGAAAACACAGTCACATTTAAACAAGCAGTCATTATCAGCATCCGGGTAGGCTGTTGGAATAGCCATGATGTGAGTTGCTAAATATTCATTTATCAGCCTACATGGAATTGAACCCAGAAAGGGCAAATGTAGAGAAGGGCCTGTGCTGTGCACATACCCAGTGTTATCTCGTTTACCTTCACCACATCCCCCGGATGAAAGTGATTAGTATTCTTACCAGTTTGCAACTTGGATGGACTGAGGCTGAGAGATATTTAGATGATTGTCCAAGGTCACGCAGCTAGCATTTATTGGAATAGGAATTTGAAGCCAGGTCTGGCTAACTCAAAATCCTACATTCTTTTGCATACCCTCCTGGCTCACTGTGTATTGTGAGGCGTTTGAATCATCATTCTGCTGTTTCCTTCACCTGGTATTTTTAGTTTGCTAGTTTCAGTTTCTTAGGGGCACCCTGCTGGCTCACATGAGAGATTGTGGGATTATGTTGTAATCACGGTGGGCTATTATCTCTGCAAACCTTCCTGACACCATCACTGCACCAGGAAGGGTGGATAATCCCAGGTGGATAATCCCAGGAGAAATCTCAGCCTTTCTTTATTTGACATCACGATTTTTTTTTTTTCCTGTAGGCAGTGTTTGCAGTGACTTTGTAGAGTTTTAAAAGTTGGTTTATATTGGTTTAGCAGTAAAGAAATAGGTCCTTTAGGACTGGGTCCCCGACCCCCAGGCCACAGACTGTTACCGGTCTGTGTCCTGTTGGGAGCTGGGCCGCAAGTGAAAAGCTTCGTCTGTCCTTACAGCTGCTCTCCATTGCTCGCATCACCGCATAAACTACGCCTCCTGTCAGATCAGCTGCCGCATTCGATTCTCATAGGAGCGTGATCCGAAACCCTGTGGTAAACTGTGCATGTGAGGAATTTAGGTGGTGTGCTCCTTATGAGAATCTAATGCCTGATGATCTGAGGTGGAGCTGAGGCAGTGATGCTAGGGCTGGGGAGTGGCTGCAAATGCAGATTATCATTAGCAGAGAGGCTTGACTATATAATAAATGGAATGTGCTTGAATCATCCCCAAACCATTCCCCTACCCCGGTCTGTGGAAAAATTCTCTTCCATGAAACCCATCCCTGTTGCCAAAAAGGTTGGAGACTGCTGCTACAGGACATTTTCTCCTCTGTGTGCCTGGAGCGTTTAAGTCTTGTTTAAACCTTCTTTGTGAAATATTGTTGCTTATCTTTGTCTGGAAAAGCCAGTCCAGAGTTGGTCTCTGCCTCCAGCCTCACTCCTCAGCCTTGTAGCCTTTACACCTGAGGGTCCAGAGTGATTTTTTTTTTTCTAAGACAATAGTCTGACTATCTCACTCTCAACAGCATGTGGGAAATCACCTTGACATGCCAAGTACACTCAGCTGGGAAGCCCCAGAGATGATGGAAGAGTTAGGCTCAGAGACCCAGTTAGGATGTAAAATTATAGAGTTCATTAAATCAATTAAAAGCACACTCTAAGTAAGAAGCAAGGAGAAAGAGATTGAGCCAATAAATACACTTAAAATAGTGTGCAGCTGTGGGATGGAAAGATTACCCTACCTGAATTCTTGGTTACACAATATTCATATATCTTGGTTCTCTCTCAGCCATATTAGCCTTCTCTGCTGATGGGGTGGTTACAAGAGCCAGAGCTGAGGTTAAGGAAAGCCTACAGCAGCTGGGAGGCATCCAGGGCTGTTACACCATTGCCCCATGGAAAGACACAGGGCCAGTAGACCTGGGCATGGCTATAGCTTTCCAGCAAGCCTGTTTTTTTTCTGTATATCTCAAGCACAGCAAATATGGGGCCAGAATGGGACAAAAATATTACTAATGGATTGACCAATTTAGGGATGACAGCTGTCAATCAGACATGATCTGAGCACTATAAATATTTAAGGTATACTCTGTATCTTCATCCCTTTCTATGGGCAGGTGACTCTCTTGTTTCATCCTTTTTATCTTTGTTCAGTGTGCATGTGTTCTTTTTATTTTCTCTGTGTCTAACAGGTCTCAGATTATCCATTTGCTCTCTATACTTAACATAGCCTATGAATTTTATTCATCCCATTTGTTTTTGTTGTTCATTATAGCAAAATTGAATAATATTTACATAATGCAGGAAACACACATTACAACTTAAGATATTTTAAGAGTTATTTTTGATATAAAAAATAAAATACAAAATTTTTAGTATAGCATAAATGTTCTTAGTATCTTCTCCTGGCTACCTATATAGACCCATTTCCTACTTCTCACAAAATGCCCTTCACTTCCCTACCATGTGGAACTACTCACCATTCCCTGAATCTGCCAAGCTCACTTAATTTCTACACATGGTTCTTCTATCTCTGGACTACCTGGAGCACTAGTTCCTTCTCATCCTTTTAAAAGCATAAGGTTTGCTTTCTCTGAGAAATATTCCTTGAGCATCATTACCTTCCTAGCCCCAAACCGAGACCAAAAGGCACACACATGCACACATACACAAATACCTTCTCCCTCTCATTATATTCCTATGGTACAGTATAAAGAGTACACACTAGTTTTAAAGCACTTAAAACATTGCATTAAAATTTTTACATCACTCTCTACTCCATTAGACTGTAAGTAACTTTGATCTAGGGATCATAATATATTTCACCCCTTATCTCCGGCCTCTAATCAAAATACACTGTATTATAAATAAACAGTAAGTATTCAATGAGTAGTTAAGTTAAAGATTATTTAATAACAAATAAATGAATGTTATTATGCAACCATTTGGTGGATATTTGTCCTTAGAATAAGGATTTTTACACTTGTCATTTTAAAATTCCGTTCGTATGAGATATTTCTTTCCCTTCATTTCTTCCTTTGAAGCTTTTCCCCCAACTACCATTTACTCCTATTACTAGACTTTTTTTTAATCATATAAACATGATTTTGTAAACTAGTAATAGCAAGCAGTGCTGATCTGTTGGGCACCTACTGTGTGCCAAGCTGTGTATTAGAACTTGTCTTTCCACTGGTCCCACAGGAATTGGATCAAATCACAGCATGCATGAATGGTAGCTTCAGTAGGAGCATAGGTGGCCTCAAAAGGATAAATAGATGTAATAATCACATATGCACATTTTTCTTCTTATTTCCATTTAGAAGATGTTGGTTGATTCACAATGTTCATAAGCTGCATATATATATACATTCACATAAATGCATGTTGAGTGACTACCATGTCTAAGCCTTGGACTAGAATGCGAAAAAGATAGGCACGGTCTCTGGGCTTGTGGAGTTTGCAGCCAGCATCACCTCAGAATCAATGGGAAATAGAAAGTCAGCTTATTGAGACTAGGATGACCAACACTGTATCTAATGGGGGGACATAGTTCCCACAGATGTTCCAAGCAGGTCCCAGTCAATGTAAGCTCACTACATAATCAAACACCCTGATACACAAGCATGCCCTCCCCCAGCAGCACAATCTAGCATGGACAGGGATCCACCTTTCTTTACCCATGGCACTCCTCCAAATTCCCCACTGCCTCCCATACCCATCCCCTCTTCTCACTCAGCCTGAGTACCAGGTCAAAGAAGCATCTCTAGTTCCTCTATCAGGTTGCTATCTGAAATCCTACCCATCACTCCTACATTCATCGTTCATCCAGAGGGTGGTTTGGTGTAACAGTGAAGGCTTGACATTCAGATCAGCCTGTCTTTGGATCTACTTATTAGCTATTTTCTCTTGGCCAAGATAACTTAACATCCCTGCTTCTTACTTCCATTGTCCATAAAATGGGATAACAATGCTTACTTCCCAGTATTGTTAGGATTAAATATTAAACCCCAATACAAAATATAGCAGTGATTCCACACTCTATCACCTTCCCTGGACTCCTATAGTCCTTCACCGTAGCACCCTTATGCCATCTTTGGAACTGTCTAGTTACCCTCTGAAGTGGACAAGGATCCTATTTTAGTGCTTGCATTCAAAAAGACTCAGCATTAGCAAAAGACGTTTGGAAAGGGGGGGCATCATTTAGAATATTAGAAAATCTGAAAAATCTTGCTTCTTGGCCAGAGGGTAGAGAGAATTGTGAAGTTGTGTTCTAGCCACAGTGGACCAATGTTAGATTGGAGGTAATAGGTCATCCTAGTAGACAGGTGGTTGGGAACCAATATGGAATTGTAGTTGAGAGTATAGGCTCTGAAGCCAGTATATGGGTTTGTCCAAGAAGAGTCACTCCAACAGGATATGGTCACAGAGCTCTTTCAAGTGTGGAATCACCATGTACCCTTCAAACCTCTCCCAAGTACCTCTCAGTTCTGCTCCTCAGAATGCCCTTTGTTCCTCTCCCACAAACCAGCTTCTCACCAACCTTCCAGAGTCCTGTTCTTGATTCATCTTAGTCTTCCCTGTGACCTTCAGCAGCCCTGTCTCTGACTCTGAACTCTTCCTGTCTTCACACTGAGCCTCTGCCCCTAGCCATGGAAGCCATGGTGAGTGGTTCAGAGCTGTAGAATCTCTGGAGCCCGTGTGTCAGACATGAAAGATTTGGAAGAAAGAAATAACAAGTTCACTGAAACATGCATTTGAAATGATTTATTCAAGTAGGGCTGGGACCTAAAAAATTTGCCAAGTATATCAAAATGGAGGAGTAGCCCCAGTAACATAAAAAGAAACAAAAAGGTGGTGTCATAGACATAAAAAGTATAACAGAGGATACTAGAGGCTGGGAAGGGTAGGGGAAAAGAGGGAATGGAGAAAGATTTGTTAAAAGATACAAAATTACAGCTAGATAGGAGAAATAAGTTCGAGCATTCTATAGTACCATAGGATGATTATAGTTAACAATATATATTACATAGTTTCAAATAGCTAGAAAGAGGATATTGAATGTTCCCAACACACACACATACACACACACACACACACACAAATGAGAAATGTTTGAGGTGATGGATATGCAAATTACCCTGACCTGATCATTCGCACCTTATATGTATCAAAACATCACTACATACCCCCTAAATATACACAGTTATTAAGTGTCAACTAAAACTAAAAATTAAAAAAGCAAAAGTTAACATTTTGAGGGGATGGCTTTAAGAGGAATACTGGAGGAGAGAGAGGTTTGGGGAAATAAAATATGTCTGGGAAATAAACTGGTAGAAATTTAAAATGGATAAACAGAGCTGAGGAGAGAAATAAAGATTGGCAAAAGACAAATAAAAATTTAAATTACAGCTGAATTCATATGTGGGGTGGTTTAGGGAGGAAGACATGTGAAGAGAAAGAAAACAGGGGTTGGAACTTTGGGGAACAGAGTTAAGTAACAGAGGAAGATGCAGGAGTGAGGTGAGGTTGCACTTCCAAATTCACGAATGTGGAAAAACCAGGAAAGAGTCATGTCATTGAAGATGGGAGTGGTTGGTGAAGTTTAATGTTGAGAAAGAAGACTGAAAAATGCCCCAATCTTGGTGATTTGCAGATTAATAGTAGCCAAATAGAGCAGCAGAGAAAATAATTAGCCTCCCAGAGGCTGGTGGGGAGGTTCAGAGGGCAGAGGGACCCCTACTCGGCAGCAGTAACTGCGGGTCGTGGAGTCTGGGAGCAGGAGCACCCGAGTGGCCACTCCCAGTGTCAAGGTGAAGGAAGACAGAGGAAGAGGCAGGATCAGGGGGACTTCTGTGGTGACAGTTTACAGGGCAAAGAGCACTGGACTGAGAGTCAGAGGTGGGCTCTACTTACACGGTCATGGGAAATTCCTCCTATGAGGTGCAGGGACTCAGAATTCATTTTGGCAAAGTGAAAGCTTGTTCCCCATTGTTTTCAGACAGGTGGTCTGAGAATTACTTGTGTAGTGAGTTTTATATTGTTCCTTAAAAATTCATGTCTGCTTGGAACTTGAGGATGTGACCTTATGTGTAAATAGGGTCTTTGCAAATGTAATTAGTTAAGGTGAGGTCACACTGGGTTGTGGTGGTCCCTGAATCCAATGATAGTGTCCTTATCAGAAGAGGACATGCAGAGACGAAGGCCACATGGAGACAGAGGTAGAGAAGGAGTGAGGCAGCTATAAGCCCAGGGGTACCAAGGATGGCAGCAACCACCAGCAGCTAGGAAGAGGCAAGGAAGGATTCTCTTCTGGAACCTTTATGACACTGTTCACACCTTGATTTCAGACTTCTGTCCTCCAGAACTGTGAAGGAGTAAGTTTCTGCTGTTGTAAGCCACCAAGTTTGTGATAATTTGTTACAGCAACCCTGGGAAACTAATCCAACCTGCATCAGGAATATCTGGGATCTTACTGAAGTGGGATTTCATAGAATCCATTCTGTGCCTTCCGAATTGGAAATACTGAGCCTAGAGCCCTAGAATTCAAATTCTTAACATTACTCATAGACACTTCTTATGAAGTTTAAAATGTGAGAACCACTGGCCCAAATTACTCCTTAACAGTTGTGAAAAATCTGAAAGTTAAAATGTCAGGACGATTTCACTCATGTAGGTGACATCTCCCTAGGTGAAGTGTCACCTGCCAACCCATATGTATTACAAACATACGGAAGACTTTGTTTTATTAAAGTACAGAAATAACCAGATTGTTTCCAAATACTTACTTCTAAACACTTTTCACATGTTGTGTTCTGACAGCATTGGAAAGATAAAAATATTAAAAGTTTTGTTTTTTCCAGAAGAGAGATTTTCTCTGAGCAATTTGACAAATAAGAATTTCTCTTAATCTGTTTTCTCCCCTGTCATTCTCTCTATATGTGTCCTCTCCTCACATTTTAATCTCGCTTTATTTTTCTTCTCTGCCTTCCTTTATCCTCTACCCACTCAGAAATTACAGGCATATTTATTGTATGTATTGATTTAATAGTTGAATATTGTTTAGGTTGTAGGATATCTGGAGAATATTTCACTGTGAGGATCAGGCGTTGCATCTCTGGGCCATCCTTGGTGCATCTTGTGGCTGATAGAAGCTCTATAGTGTAGTAGTTAAGGGCAAGATGGAGCCAGGCTGTCCAGGTTCAATTCCCAGCAATTGGTAGTTGTGTGACATTGGGAAATTGAACTTCTTTCTGTCTCAGTTTCCTCAGTGTAAGATGTGGTTGTTAATGGAATCTATGTATTAGTTAGCTCTTGTCACTTATGCTGTAGTGACAAATGCCTCCCTGTGCTTAGTGACCTACATGAGCAGAGCTTTATGTCCCACCCACGTTAATGTCCATGTGGTTCTGCTGCAATACTGCTAGTGCCTCTTCATTTCTGGGCCCGGCTGGGGAAGCAGCCCCAGTCCATGACATCCTGGATTTGTGGCAGAGGGAACAGAGAGCAAGCAGAGCCACCTGATGGCTCTCAAACCTCCCAGGTGGCCCAAGTCGTTTCTGCTCACTTTTCCTTAGCTACAAAGCAAGTCACACAAAATGTGAGACCTAATTGGACTGGAAATATAATCCTTCAGACAGGGTGGACCAATTAGGAAAAGGCTGACAGGAAGGGCTAGAAAATATTGTCAAAAAATAACAATTGACCATCACAACCTTATGAAATTGATGTGAGTATTAAATAAGTTAATATAGGTAAAGCACTTAGAATGGTGTCTGGTGACCCATGTCTGGTAAGTACAATATACATATTATCTCTTATTCACAAGATCTCATGCCAGTATGAGAAGACATTTATTCATTCACTCTTCAACTTTAAGAATCCAGTGCACGTGCCAAGGACGGTGCTATTTGGAGTTGGGATGGATACGGAAACAAAGGTCTTGGTCTATGTCTTATAGGATCTAGATAATCCTGCATGCAAAAATGCAAAGAGGAGAGGATAGTTGATGATTCAGACTTCCAGGCAGACTGCGTGTCCCAGCAGCAGGACCTGGTGAACACCTCTGGACCTATTCATTCCTCCCGCGTGATTGGTTTTATTTGTTCAACTCCCCAAGTAGACTGTGGGTTCCTGGAGAACAGTGAGTGTGTCTTTTTCATCTTTGTATTCCCAGAAGTTTCCACAATGCCTATACAGTAAGTCCTGAACTTTTAAATTAAACTCATCTTCCTTTATACAGTCTGGAGTTTGGGTGCCACTGTCATCGATAGAAGAATTTGCTTCTGCTTGATGCCATAGGATTAATCAGGAATTCAGGGCACATGGATAAAGCAGTTAGCAGTCTGAAGTTTGCACGCGTGCTGTGCCCAAACTCTTGCACAGAGGTACGAAGACAGCACATGGGGATTAGTCATGGTTGCCAAGGTAGCTGGTTTGCATATCTTACCCATGGCCACACTTGCTGCGTTAGGAGCCAGATGCATTTAAGTCTTACTGAAGGGGAGACAAATGCATTTGAATTAAAATGCTCTTGATTTATTTTTGTGAATGCTCTGGTTTTAATTTTTTTTCTCTCTGTGCTTGTCTTGCAAGTTTTATTTTAGTGGGGACTATTAACAGATATTTCTAGTGAGATGGAGAAGTATAATTTCTCATGTCTTCAAACCTACATACATATTATTTTAGGAAGGAGAAATATCATCGTCTTAGTGAACAAGGACAAGAATAGAGTGATGGTTCTGCTCCTGGGTCCCCCAGTTGTATAAACCAGATGTTAAGAGGATAAGAGAGTCTATCCAGGTGATAAGCCCATTCTGTGTGGCAGCTGCTTCTGTCCACAGCGGGTGATCAGCTGATGCCATCAAGCTCATAAGCCACTAGGCCTTGTAATTATCACCCAAAGAGTTAGGCTGCAAATATCCCTCTTTTCCAGTTCTTACCTTAGATTTAGTACTTTCTGTTATGGAAAGGAGATGCTACAAATACAGGGATTTATCTGGAAATGCCATCTTCACAGGGCTGTTTGTCTTGGAATACTTAAAAAACCTAGTGACTGTATCTTTACATCTAAAATAAAGTTCCCCATCTGGAATGTGGTGATTATTTAGGAACATATAGAACCTGAAAAGTCTGTGGGTATTGAGACCATCCCTCTTAGCTTCTCTTCCTCTCTCTTTCTTTCTTTTCTTTCTTTTCTTTCTTTTCTTTCTTTCTTTTCTTTCTTTCTTTCTTTCTTTTTTGAGACAGGGACTAGCCTGTTCCCTGGGCTAGAGTACAGTGACATGATCATTGCTCACAGCAACCTCAAACTCCTGGGCTTGAGCAATCCTTCTGCCTCAGCCTCCCAAGTAGGTGGGGCTACAGGTGTGCCCACACCTGGCTAATTTTTCTATTTTATGTATAGACAGGGCCTTGCTCTTGCTGTTGCTCAGGCTGGTCTCAAACACCTGGCCTCACGCAATCCTCCTGCCTCGGCCTCCCAAAGTGCAGGGATTGCAGGTGTAAGTGACCACGCCTGGCCATTAGTTTCTCTGTTGAATAGACCTAAGATATTTAAGAATGATGGTATCTCACGTTCCCCAGAGTCCTCCATGGTTCACGGTGGAAAGCCATGTGTTTGGCCTCAGAGGCTTGTGCTGCTTTCTCACAACCCTAGGAATTTGGTCAATTTTTGGTAATTTACAACCTAGGGCCTCAGTCTGCCGTGCAGATAGTAGACTACTGTATCCCGTGCTTTGTGGACTTCATGGATGTTAGGGAGGTGTCTAGGTTAATGGGAAGGGATCTATCTGTGGAGTCAAGAAAGACTGGATGCTTGATTGAATTTCACAATCGAATAGCTTTGTGACCTTGGACAAGTCAGTTAACCTCTCTGAATCTCATGCTAGGTAATTGACATGACCTACCTCATGGTGTTGCTGTAATGTTTGAGTTACTGCATGGAGAGCGATCGAGTGCTGTGTAAGTGTTCTCTTAGTTTGAGTTTCCTTGAGAGCAGAGCCTGAGACAAAGACTTGAGTTAGGTGATTGTTTAGAGGTGGTCCCCAAAGCAGGAATGAAGGAGCAGGAAGAGTGAGAAGTGCAGGAAGAAACACCAGTGTGACCATCCATTGTCCATCGTGCATTGCATTGCCGAGGTTCCTGCCATGAGTGCCGTGGAGGTGGGGAAGATGGACATGTTACAGCAGATGCCTGGATCCTAGGATTTTCTCCTACAACAGGACGTTGGGGACATTGATCCATTAGCTCTATCACGCCATATTTGATAGTTCCACCCATAGGATATTATTGCTCCCACTCTCACTTTTTAATGCAGGCAGGGAGGGCCCAAGGGCCGACTCTGCTTGAGGTGGTGGGTGTCAGGCTGTGTCTGAGCTCACAATAGCTATTGTCTGCTGCTGTGGCTAAAATCTGAGGCCAGTTGAGGGGACCTGCTCCCAGACAGCATATGACATAGGTTGGCTGCAAGTGCATGAAAATGTGATGATATTTTTAACATTAACCTTCATTTCCGATACACACATTTAACTTCTTTTTGCTTTATTAATAGGTTCTGTTTACTAGGCCTGTACCCTGGTCTTGCAAATACTTTAAAAAACAAATAAACAAACAACAAACAAAACCAAGTTCTACTCTTCATTAACCTCCCAGAATTAGATTAAATATCTTTCTGTTTTATATTTAGCACTAGTCTCCCATTTCCTCCATGCCCTTCACCCAGCCTCACCATATTCCTTGAATCCTTAGGCTGAACAATTCAGGGGAATAAACTTGGAGATACTGTGAGAACACGCACAGCACAGTGAAGGGATTTTGCAGACAGTCCGATTGGGGTTTGAGTCCCATAACTGTGTGACCGTGACAGGTGGCAGAGCTTTGCTCTGCCTTTTGATTTGTAAAGCTGGGATATGATATTCAACTTCATACTACAAAAATAAATGAGGTCATGTATACAATGAAACTGGAACCCCTTTATGTGTGGTACTTTCATTCCCCTTTCAGTTTCCCAGAAAGCTGCATTTTCTTGTGGCCAGGAAAAATATGTATATTCAGAAGAAAAAGTAGTGACTTTATTTTATTAATGACTGCTTCCCGGTGTCTAATTCATTCTGCTGCCGAAATGCTTCTGCTCCCCTTTTCTTCCTCCACCCTCAATAAATTTACTCTCATTTGTTTATTCACTGATTTCCAGGATGGAGAACCTGCGGCCTTATGGCTACATGTGGCCTTCTAGGCCTTTAAGTGTGGCCTTTTGATTGAATCCAAATTTTACAGGACAAATCCCATCATTAAAAGAGGTGCAGCAGAGAAAGAGTAAGCTTTTCTCTCTTCCTTTGGTGCTTAAAAAGAACAATCTTGGAATCAGAAGGTGGCAGGTTCCCCATTGCAAAGCAGCTCTCTTCAGCTCCCCTTCTATTTCATCTCCCTCCCTCAACCTATCCATTCATTTATATAATTTATTCTGTTTTATTCACTCACTGATTTTTTTCCTAATACATAGAGCACCTTCTTAGTGCAAGGTACTATGCTTAGTTACTGGGGATTACAAAGGTAGCATATTGTCTTTCAGAAGGCATAAAAATGGATGCAAACAATATTCACAATTTGAGGGACAACGTGATCATTTTCAAGATGAAAGTACAGCTGAATTACTGGAGAGGTGAACACTCTCAGCTGGGAGGGTTGGAGAAGGCTGAGAAGGAATGGCTGCACGTAGAAAGGTTATGAGAGTAATAAAGGGAGACTAAAGATGTATTTTGCCTCCCTTAATTTTTACATAAAGTAAAATATTAATTGTTAATATTAATTTACTAGACCTTTCAATTCATAATTGCATATGTATTTTTTATTCTGCTTTTTAGGACAAAAGAGTCAATTCACAAGGAAATAGACTTAAATTAGAAATTTATTAGGATTTCATAGTGGAGCAGGTTTTAGAGCATGTCCTGGATAGAATCTCCTTAGCTCAATCTCCTTCAGCTTCCAAATCTGTGAATTTAGTGCTAAACAGTAAGATGACACAGTGAGAATCACCCTAAGGCACTATAACATCTTAAATCATCAAAAGAAATCTAATTTGTATTAATCATTCCATGGAAAAAATATAAAAGTTCTGGTATGTTTTATAAAGCTTTTTGTTTTTTTTTTTTTAAAAAAAGAGGAGAATCAATATCCACAAAAGGATCTTTCTGCCTATCCCTGAGAAAATTGTTTTTGAAAAGTGGCTTCACGGAGAGAGATTATCACAAGAAATCTTGAGACGGTCCTCAGCTTACCACTGCTGAGCAATGCTGTAAATTTATGGCTCACGGTAGAGGTTTGGCAGTAAATTGGGGACAAGGTTCTTTCTAATCTTTTGTGGAGTTATTTGTTCCTTCGGAGATATATCTGCCCCAGATTCATTCCACTTCAAAATTGAGATGCCCCATTCTCCTAGCCAAGATGAACAGATTTATTTTGCACTGTGAGCACAATTTAGAGATCCTATTGAATGGGCCACCAGTGTTTGCTTTGTAATGTTAGAGGCACTCCTTGTTCCAGTCCTACGACGTAGGCTGGAGAACATAACTGAAACCAAGCAGGAGAAAATGAAAAGGAGGAAGGAAGGGGGAGGGAAGGAAAGAAAGAAGAAAGGCAGGCAGACAGCAGCACCCAACAATCTTGCACCATTGGTAGACAGTGGCAGCCTAAGGTACAGATTAGCATTGTGCTAAGAAAATCAGGCAAGTTGTGAACGTTGACTCACACTGCTCAGCAGCAGGAAGCTGGCAGGAATGGGTATCAAGTGTGACTGATAGGGAAGACGTAATAGCAATATGGAAAGTAAGCTCCCCTGGCCAATAGGATCAATAGTAACTTACTTTTTATGGACTCTATCCCTTTTCACGTGAGGCTGCCTTCATCTACCCAGGTTCTCAGACCAAAACCTAGGAGTCAACATCGATTTCTCTCTTTGCCTCTCCCACTCCCCGTCCACCTCCCAGACCCGTCTCCAAGTGCAGTTGACCCTGCCTCTGCAGTATTGATACATCCTGAACCTCACCACTTCCATTTCTACTGCTGCCTCCTTAATCTAAGTCCCTTTCATCTCCTGCCTTTAACAGCTTTCTGGTGGATCTTCTTGTTTCCATTAGTGGCCGCTTTTAGTCCAATGTACCTATAGTTACCAGAATGGTTTTCAAAACTTAAATGAGATCATATGATCCCCTTGCTTAAAACCTTCCAAGAGCTTCTGGTTGCCTTTAGAACAGCATTCATGCTCCATGCCACGTCATCTAGTCCCCTGTGTGCTCCGGATTCTGCCTACACTGCCATCTTCTCTTGGACCACGCTCTCTCCTGGGCACAAGCTCCAGCCATAATGGGATTGTTTTCATTCCTCCCACATGCCAGACTCATCCAGGGTTTCTGTTCTTGCTGCCCTTGCCGCCTCAGGTATTTGTATAGTTGGCAAATGTGCAGCCTCAGGGAACCCTGCTCTGACCATCTCACTCACTGGCTTTCTGCCCAACCAAGTACTCAGGGCAAGAATAGAGAAATCACCTCAAAGAGGCCTTTCTGGAACATTCTATAAAGTAGCCAATCCTCGATCCCTACTCCCTACTCAGTATCATATTACTCTGTTTTATTTTAGATTTGGTAGAACTCAACTCTATCTAAAATTATCTCATGTTCCTTCATTTGAGTGTTGCCCTCCAGATACCCTCACCCCACACCAGACTGTAAGCTCTGGAAAGGCAGGGACCTTTTCCCACTTGTTTATCTGTTTATCCTCCACACCTGGAATGGTGCCTGGTCCCATCCTGATGATCAATTAACATTTGTTAAATACAGGAATAGACGGTCTCTGCAGTGCACTGCCAGAGGGGAGTAACAGTACTCTGTTACTACCCTGGAAGAGGAGAGTGGAGGATGAGCTATAGGGAGAGGATGAGCAGTTCATGGCTGTCACGTTGTACATGGCAGGCTCAATGGTATGTTTGCTTATTCAAGCCCTGTAAATATTGGTGGTGTTTTTAGTAGGTTTTAGCTAGAAGCAGGGTCTCCAGGAGTGTACCTGTCCTTGGGGTGAATAGCTGGGTCACTTGTCTTTCTCACACTTCACTGGGATCCGTCTTAGCAGAAGACTTCCAGAAAGCTCCCTGTACCATCTGCAACTGCTGTAGGAGGTACAGCAGCTTTGCCTGAAACTTGAGGACACTAGTGAGGATCCAATGACCTATTGGAGGTGTTTTTGCCAAACTGGTTCTAAAAATAAATATGATTTAAAATTGTTTCTACAATGAAAGTGAATGCTATAAAAAATAAATTTATAAAATAAGTTTTTAAAAACAAAACACCTCCTCAATCTCTGTTGGGTTATAAACCAAAAGGAAACAACCAGAAACTGAAATTTTGTGGACAGAAAATAAAATGCTCCTTTCCTATTTCTCTGTCCTTCTCCTCCTCCTCCTTTAGTCCTGTTCTTTTTTTCTTTTTATCTCTGCTTTTACTTGTCTAATCTATTTGCCCTGGGGAGGATGCCTGGTAAAATATATGGTGCTGTGGGCTTAGTAGAGTGCTTGTCACAGTTCAGCTGGCCTAACCGAAGGTGCTGGTGGAAATAATGGTAAGTCATCTTTTTAAAAATATCTTTGATGTTCTTTAAATCTAACACAATCATTTTGAAAATTTATTAACCATATTATTTAGATGTATAATTATATGCATCTTTCATTGTACCTTTCTAAGGGGGTAAATGTTATATATTTTGTGCATTGTAGGATATTTGATTCATGTGAAAAATAATTCCAAGGGAAATCAAGTTACTGTTCCTTTTCTTTTCTTTTCTTTTCTTTTCTTTTCTTTTCTTTTCTTTTCTTTTCTTTTCTTTTCTTTTCTCTTCTCTTCTCTTCTCTTCTCTTCTCTTCTCTTCTCTTCTCTTCTCTTCTTTTCTTTTCTTTTCTTTTCGGACAAACAGAAAGATATTCAGATAAAGTAAAGTGATTATGGTACAGGTATCACCCCCTCCTTCTCCCACTCCCACCCTCACAAAACAGTTTCCAAATGCCACTGCCGCCCCCAACTACTTTTGGAAACAGTGCCTTGTGGCAGATGGAAGGAAATTCTACTCCCTGTATATGAGCAAAACCATCTGGTTTGGTTGGTTTGGTCAGGTCTTAGAAATATATTGACAAACAAATGTTTATCCGGGGTAACTTGTAGTTTTGCTGGTTACATTGCTCCTGGGGGGAATAAAAAATTCTTGTAACATGAACAGTCTGTTTTTTAAAAAAAATCGTAAATAAGTTAAAAATAATTAAAATCCAAAGTCCACCTGGCGGAGTTGTGTGCCTTTAGTAATGCTGCAACATAGATTTTTACCAACCATTCCCATTTCCTATCTGCCAAAAGAGGGGGGATATATGCTAATATCTGAGTGTCATCTTCCTCCAAGCAATCAGCAATAATTTTTCTCTCAAAGAGAGCTTTTATCCTAATGTTTCAGTTTGATTTTATTATTAGTTGTGGCTTCTTAAAGAAACAGGACTTCCATAGGGTTACTGTAGGATGGAGGGGGGGAACAGTCTAGTTAGTGTATTTCACCCATGGTACTTTCTTCTCTGTCTCACATTCATCAGAGAATTAGACCATCTTTTCTGAGCCAGAGCCTTACCTCAAAGGGATGGCACAAAATTACTGGGCCATGAGGCTAGCTTGAGTGGGCATTTGGGTGGTATCACCCACAGGATTCATTAAAAATCCCCTGTTCTACAACAATAAACAATTCAACATTCCATTTCTACGTACTTCTGTATCCCAGTAATCTTTTGCTTCTTTATTCCGGGCATGAGTGTCCTTATCTGGGAAATTCAACTAAAGGGTGTTGGGTAATTTATTAGTTTTCTCTATTTAGATCCCACAGTGAGAGTTTAAGAGGACTAAAGGGTTTTTTTGGGATCAGTATTTGTCACATAAACTATAAAGAGGGAAAATACATGTAATATATTCAGTGATTACCTAATTGCAGTTCATAATTTTCCCAGTTATTGAAAATGAAAATGTAGGAAAATTAATGGCTTTGAGATTTTCTTAAACTTCTTACCCATTTCATTTTAAATTCCAGCTTTTCTTTCTGTCTGGACCATCCTTTACTTATGTAAAGAGCACTTTGTATTCATTGTTGCACCGATGCTGCATCACTGGCTTTTTGCTTGAATCTGCCAGAGGAAGTCTTCTCTTCCCCAGACTAGATCAACCTGCTTTGAAAACTTGACAGTTTGTATGTTTTACCCTTCAGCTTGTGTCTGCATCTTACATCACTTGTTAGTCCAGTTTTATGCCTGGGCTACTGATTAGATTTGCTCCTCCCATCTATTTGCTTAGATTTCCAGCTGAGTTTAAACGTTACTTTTCGTCTAGTAGAATGAGTTGACCTTTTGGCTTGATTAAGGATAAATGTGATTGACTCTCCACTTCTGGAGGCCAAGAGTTTTGCAAAATCCCACTGAAATCTATTCATTTATTGCTTGAAAATGAATATTGAATAATACTCCATGCCATTTTAATGAGATGAATGTGAATTTTTTCCTGCTATTAGAGTAATAAGAATTATTGGTGTTGGAGGTATCAAATGTAACTAAATAGTAAGGCATGAGAAGTTTCAGGTTTTTTTTTTTTTTTAACATTTTTAGTCATTGGCTATCACATTCTAAAGTTTTAGTGTCAAATGGACAGTGGAATATTTGTGCTTTAATCTGACCACTGTGAACAGTTCAAGGATACCATGAGTGCTGAAGTATCTGCAGAATGTTGGCGTCATTTAAATACATAGGACTGAGACAAAGCTTGTTTGACATCTCTGTAGCTAATGTGACACTGATAAAGCAATGTTCCAAAACTACCGAGTTTGTGTTAGTCATTCTCCCTCTTATCATGTCCCCAAACATAAAAATTAAGTGATATACAAAAATTGCCTAAAGAACAGATGTCACCTTATAGGAAATGTTTTAAATAGCCTATATTTGTAACAGTTCTGCCTCTATAGCCAAAATTCTCCACATCTTTCTTTGCTTTCTTCTTTCTTATTGAAACATTTGCATGTAGAATAAAGAAGATAAAAACATAAAAAAACAAAGGCAGATTTGTTTTTTCTGAGAACATCTGTTCTTGTTATAAAGTATCCACATGATTTGGTCCGTTTTCTTTCAATGCCCTCACAGTTTGCTGTTGTAAAGGCAACTGTTCCATCAGTCTTAGACCTGAATTTAATGAGATAACGAGGAGTGCTATCTAATGCAGGGAAAATCTTGCTATACTGTATATATTTTACATAATATTGAGACAAGCATACTCAAAAATTAAGAGAAGTTGAGATTGAATATAAATGGTTTTATTATAGAATTATTTTTTTTCTAAGATTCACTGATCTTATGACATCACTACCCAATTTGGGATACATTTGGTCCACTTTAAGTTTTACTAAATTTTTAGGATTCTTGTCGATTTGGGTTGCACTTGGGCTTTGGGTGCATTCTGAAAATTTTAAAATATAAATTATTTGCTGTATATATTATAATTAAAAGAAATATTTTCACCTTGAAAGTCTGTTTATTTTTCAAGAGAATTCCCCAGACTTCAACTACTACCATAACTCTACTAATCAGTAGAAAATAGGAATGCTAATTACTCGGAATTGAAAGGTGAAATTTAAAATTAACTAGAGATTTCTAGCCAGATGCTGCTATTTTTTTTTTCTTTCCTAAACGGTATAAAAGTCTTCAGTCTTGGAGGTAGAGGAGGGAGGAGAGTGGCTAGTGAGAGTCGTATAATAAAGCTTTCATAATTACTTAGATGAAGATGTATTGATTTTAAATAATGGTTGCTATGTAGATATTGATTATTCAAGCACTCAATAAAATATCTACTATATACCTGGCCCTGTGCTCAGTATGTGTTGGAGCGAAGTATATGATTTTCTGAAATATTTCACATGCCTTATATCCATATGGATATAGTGTCCACTTATATATTTCACCTTTTCTTCAAGTCGTTTTCAGGGGTAGGGCTTTCCACATATTGATCAGCTAATCCGGAAATATTTAATTAGCATTTTTCTGCATGGTCTCAGCCATCCACTTGCAAAGGGCAAACTTGGTCTGTCCTCTGGTTCTGTGCAATCTTCTTTGTCTTTTAAATCTGCATCTCAGTTTGACAGTGATATGCAGAGTTACATTCTAAAGTAACATGACATTTTCCCCCCTTATTATCTGGCTTGTTTCAATGCTTCAGTGTCTCTATCATGCCATCATTTGTCTCTAAATACCAGAAATGCTTGTTGCGCTTGAGTCTTCGTAGGGTCCACTTGAACTTCAGTTTGAGCATCTTGACCCTGTATCTCTTGAGACAGCTTGGTTTATTCCTCTATCTAGTGTCACATTCTACTAAACATTCTTTTGATCTAAAAGCTTCAATTCTGGAATTTTACATTATTTCATTTTTTAGGTCTTTGGATCCTTTTGGAGGATGATGAACAATGGGACGAGTCTGGAGCCCCTCACATTCCCTTCAGGAGCATTATTTATAATGGGGTTTAAACCTTGATGGTATTACCATTATGTTGTTTACTACTGTGATTTCTGTGGTCACTGAATTCTGATAAGACCAGGAGTTAATGGAAATGTCAAGTTAAGGCAGCATATGTTGCAGAGTTCTTTTCTCATCCAATTTGTGAATGTTCTCTAAAAGCCAGACTGGTGTATTATGCCTAAATGACCAAATTATTCTAAAGAAAAAAAATTATGATAAAACTCCTGTATCTTTAAGAAATTCATCTGAATACTAAGACTTTGAGAAATAAATGACTGCTAACTACTATTTCCTGTAAACGTTTTCTTATTGCCATGAGCATTTTAAAATCTGGTATCTAAGATAAAGAGAGGCACTTATTTCTTTCATTACTGAGTCACTGTCCTTTATGTTTGAATTGAAATGTATGCATTTGGGGACGATTATGGAGGACCGACCCTGCTGATCAGGGAAACTAGGATGAGCTTTGGTAGGGACATAATTTCTTGAATGCACCTGGGTCATGTGCACCAGTGTGGCTTTGACAACCCTGATGCATGAGCCCTACTTTGAGAATTGATTCTAACTTTGGCACTTACCACCATCCTTAGGCAAAGGACCCGAGACCCTGTACGCAGGGCAGAAGCTCAACGACAACGAGTGGCACACCGTTCGGGTGGTGCGGAGAGGAAAGAGCCTTAAGTTGACCGTGGACGATGATGTGGCGGAGGGTGAGTGTAACTATGGTGAAATTCATCTCTTTTGTCTCATATCCCTCTTAGTCATCCAGTGCGCAGTGTTTTTTTTTTTTTCAAAACCTTTTATCTTGCTCATTAGAAGTCACAAATCATTTTTTCTGTTGACAATCTCAGGCAAGGCTAAGAAGGTCTTCCTCTGTATTTTACAATCCCTTTTCATCAATCTATATTATGAAATTTGCCCACTACTATAATTATATATTTATGAGTCTCTGTCTTTAGGCATAAAGTCTGTGTCCAGAGGACAGATGTAGGAGTCTACAGATCTTTCTATTATTTAATCATTCAAAAATCACTTATCAGTCATCCTTCCATATGCCAGTTCCTTTTATTGGTAAATGAGTCAAGCCAGAAATTCAGAACATCACAGGTAAAAATAAGTACCTAGAAGAGTACGTGATACTTAGAAGGTGCTGAACAATGTTTAGTTTAATTAATTATTTACGTATTTAATCATTATTCATCCATTACCTATTCTGTACCAGGCACTGTTTCAGATGGCACTGGGAATACAGTGGTGAACAAACACAAATCCTCAGCCTGGTGGTATCTACCCCATTTAGCAAGGCAGTGAGTAAATGAATGAATCCATACCTACATGAAGGAACATTCAGAGCTCCACACAAGGAATAAGAATTTCCTAAGAACCTGTCACATGTCAGCAGCATGCTAGAATTGTAGAAGATAAAAAGGAAACACAGGAGATCACCTGTTTCCTCGAACAATGAACCAATCAAGTAGATTACGTAGGACTCTGGTATTTGAAAATAGGACAAGAATATATAATGAGATTCTCATTTGGGTGCATGAGATTATAATTTGTCAATTATGAGAGAAAATAACCAGTCTGGGCTGGGGAAATCAGGAGTAGTTTATGAGGGTAGATCTCCAGCCAGAATTTGATGGGTGGGTGTAATTGATGAGGTCTAGTGTGGAACAGAGAATGAACCTCCAAGTGCTGTTTTATGTGCCACCTCCTATCAGTCTACACTCTGTAATATTCTGGAGCAGCACACATCTGTGAAGCAGAATTCTTGTTCATATGGGAAAGGAAACTTGAGTCAGCACCAGGCATTACATGTGACACTGTTGGCATCAGATCTGGCCCCTGACGTTAACTCTCTTCAGGATGTTGGGCAAGTTACTTGCCATTCGTGGGCCATGAACTTAGTGGCCTCAGCCACCTCTATAGTTTCTTCTGTGAATAAGACAGGTTATTGTCAGGAGCTCTTGGGTTTAATACAGTCATTGTCACTGAAATGCTTTATGCATCGGGAATAGATATACTTAATCTTTTTTTCCTCATTTCCTCACTTTTAAAATTTAAACAGTATTATTTCTAAGTCCCTTTCCAGCATAAATATTCTATGATTTTGGGTCTTTTAATTTTATATCCCTGAGCCTGAGCTTCTGTACTTCTGGAAACAGGAATTACAGTGAAGCATGTGTGTGTGCAGAGGTGTGTGTGTGTGTGTGTGTGTGTGTGTGTGTGTGTGTGTGTAGAAGAGGATAATCTGTGGATAGAGGAAGAGCATCTAGCATATATCCAGTACTCAGTAGGCATTAGACATCGTGTTAGCTGTTCTACGCATATCAGCTCCTTTAATCTTCTGTAATTCATCATGGCCTTTCAAAGTAAGTGTCCTTAATGCCATTTTACTTTGAGAAAGTTGTGTAATTAAGCTCCAAATCCAGGACTGTGTGATTCCACAAAATCAAGCTGCTTGCTTGGTGCACTTCACAATACATCATAAGAAAATGATTTATCTTACAATATAGGAAAATATAATGAAATGGGTTGGAATGAGGTGGGGAATACATTTCAGGAGGTAGACTACAATACTCAACCTCGCCCTCACAAAAACCAAAGACAAACAGAGTCACAGCAACTATCTAAAACACTCCAGTTACACATACATGCAACTTAGTAGTGGGAAGTGAAGTTACTGGTCTATGTGCCTGAAGGGTAACTTAGCATTATGAATATTTTAAAAAAAGAGATGTGCAAATGGTTATAGAGTTTAGAACCCACAGTCAACCTGAATTAATTATCCAAGAAATTCCCATGAGCAGTTAGTGCAGACAGGAGCCTGCAAAGGCCATGGTGACTGGTGACAAGTCACACATTTCTTGCTCACTCCACTGGGCTAATCTCTAAAGAGAAAGGAGGCTCGATTCACGGCGTGTTCTCAATAATAGCCACTAGATGGCGACATGTCCCCACTCTCTCCTGACAGTGAGTTCCTTTCATTTTCCTTGGAAAATACATTCCCTGAAAGCGTAGTGGTAAGAACTGCAGAACTGACGGTATTGTGATGTGTATTCCCTCTCTTGCTCATTTTTCTTCTTCCTTCCTTCCTTCCTTCCTTCCTTCCTTCTTTCCTTTCCTTTCCTTTCCTTTCCTTTCCTTTCCTTTCCTTTCCTTTCCTTTCCTTTCCTTTCTTTTCTTTTCTTTTTTCTTTTTTTTTAATTTCAGTTTATTACGGGGGTACAAAAGTTCAGGTTATGTATATTGCCCATGCCCCCCCATCCCCCCGAGTCAGAGCTTCAAGCGTGTCCATTCCCCAGACAGTGCGTATTGCACTCATCATGTAGGTATGCACCCATCCCCATAAGGTAAATTCTGCTTTCTTTTACCACTAGTAACTAAAAAGCAGGGCTAAACCATGCAATGCCCAAGTCATCTGGTAATTTGATTTTTGAAATTAATTTAACTCTTTCCTTATCAGCCCTCATCATCACTACTGATGTAAGAAAGCAGCTGGAATGATAAAGAAATCTAGGAGAGGAAAAGGGCTGTTTTGTTTATGAGCTACAATCTTGGATTGCTTTGTACATCAAAAAGGGGTTTGGGAGTTTTAATTTTAGTTGACAGAAGTCATAAAATCAGGCAATGCATCTAAAATACCACACAGTCTCCAGGTTATTAAGAAGCATCTTATTGGCTTACTTAGTAATCCCTTTCATGCTGTTTAAGGTCCTCCAGTGTGCCAAAGTTTTAGCCGGTTTATAGAAATGATGCAAAGAATAAGTCAGACTCAAGAAATCAAAAGCAAGGAAAAAATATTCCTTAACCTGGTTCATTTATTATAATATGACTGTATTCTTGGAAAAGTATTAAGTTCAGCTGACAGTTAATAAAGATTGATTGATTGAGCTATATTTCCATTATTAAGAATAAATTGAAAGAATGGCTCACTTAGCTTATGCTCAGCAGAAGTGCACCTCAATGCTGCATGGACTACCTCTTCCACACAGAACTTCTTGCTGGGTCAAGAATTCAACCCTTGGTCTGCGTTGACTTCTCCCTGCCTTACCTTGTAGAGTACGTATAGCACCAAGCTGGAAAAATGTCATTTTCCAAAGTCTTCCATTTAAAACTTGTTTCTTGTGTTAGTAATTAAAAAAAAAAAAACAACCTAGATAAAATAGGATTGAGAAATGTTAGGTTAAACAAAATAAAAGTGGAATCCTTGAATATGGGTGGTTTGGCCCCAGGGCCTGGGCTTTTAGCCACTGTGCCATTCCATCTCCAACTTGAAGTGGAGTTCTTTACTGTGAGATTTATTAGGAGATTTTAATAAGCTAATGTATATTGCTAATCATTGATAAATATGCAGTATTTGTTATTTGGCTCCAGAAACTTTATTTTAATAAAGTATTTTACAGCATACACTTTTGAAAAATGCTGATATCATAGAGAAAAGAATGTGGGATCAGGAAAGCTAGGTAACTGTGGGCAAAATGTGAAGATCCTTTGCTGGAGTGCTATAAACCTTCATTTTCTAAACTCTTCTCCCTGAGTCTGGGAGCCATGGGAGGCCAAATTGCTTCCTTTTAGCCTTTCCCATCATATTATTTTTTTGCTAAGCTCTTAGTATTGGCCAGAAATCTCATGTGCATAAAAAGTGAGGATCTAGAGCCTGAGCTAGGAGTGCTTGCTGTGCTTGGGCCCCTCGGCTAAGCACTGTGGGACATGCAGAAGACACAGAAGTGGTCCCTACTTAAAAAGAGCTTGCATTTTAATAAAAGACAGAAAAACAGTAAGTGAAATAACTGGAAAATGATGAAATCATTTCAGAGAAATGAAAAAAGTCTGCATTATTAGTAATAGCTAACAGTGTAAGCCATAGGCACTGTTCTAAGTGCTTTATGTCTATGGAGACATTTAACCCTGATAATTTCATACCTATTTTACAGATGGGAAAGTGTGGCACAGGAAAGTTCAGTAGCTCTTCCAAGGTAACCCAGTTAGGAGTTGTGGAGCCAGGATGCAAACTCAGGCAGTGTAGCCCCAGAGTCTCCACGCTCATCCACGGCATGCTATTGCCTTGTGGGACGTTGCAGCTTGAACCCGGCCAGCATTTTCCGTAGGTTTATGCTTTTCATCGCTGTGAGTGGCTGTCGGCAGCCACTGAAACATGGAAGTCAATGTGTGAGTAAGGGCCAAGGCAACAAGGCTGCTTTAGGGAAGTGCTGAATACTTTACCCATGAATTAAGTGGAATGACATGATGATGCTTGGCCATAGGGAAGATGTGTGAACTCATTACAACAGCTTCTGCACGGAAATTTCACCAGTCCAATTCCACCACTATTTTTCCTGGGCAATGACGTGAGGCAGCCTTTTCTCCAATGATAGTTTATTGTGCAAGTCAACGTACAGGCTTTGGAATTAGTTAATCTGGGTTCAATTTTTGCGGGGGATGTCTACCATTTACCACCTGTACGAATCTTGATCACATTGCTTAACCTCCGTGAGTTAAATGTCCTCACCTCTAAAGCAGGATAATGGTAGCTATCTACAAATTGTGATAATGACATTTGGTGATGGGTATGTGGTGCTTAGCACAGCACCCGACATACAGGAAATATTCAGTAGTTTTGGTTTTTTCCTTGTTATATTTCTCCTGAGTTACTTCTTTTTCCTCTAAAATTTGAAAGCAACTGCTATGAGGTATGCATAGATTTACCCCTTAACTGGAAAGGAGGTTTGGTCTTCTGTAGCCCAGCATTCAGATCCCATTACTAATATAGATTAGGTGACACACAGATATTCTTTTTAATTATTTGGTTAGTTTGGCACAGGCTTAAAACTATAAGCACTTTTGTTCATGCTTTTCCCAGGAATAGTATGCAATACCTAATTGGTCCCATGTCACCTTCTGTCCTTCCTCTCCCCAACTTTTAGTTGAAGCTTCTGTCTGAGTCATCCTAAACCCTAACCCAGTCTGTGTTCCTGAGCTAAGCTCATAAATTCTATCATTTGCTCCTCTTCTCTTATTTACCCAAGTCTGTGCTTAGTCTCTCTTTTATCTTAATCAACACCTTACATTTTTTTTTTTTGCTTTATAAAACTGATTTCCTAGTGAGCAGAATTTCCTCAATCTTGGAGGTCAATTTATCCAGAATTTCTCTAAAAGCTCATAGTTGACTGTAAAATTGTCTCTTTAGATTTCTTTTGGAGCCCCAGATCTTTGCCAAGGATCACTTGTTCTCACTTCTTTAGTTCTCATCTTAGAATTATTATTTTTTTTTTTGTAAAATAAGAATTAGCAATGCTACCAGCACCATCCTAATTTAGTTCTTCTGTTTCCATGGAGATTGGCTATGACTCCCCCTCCCCTTCATTTTCCAGCTCCAGCCCCCATTCCTGTTATGCATAGTTACAGCTAGATCAACACTGGGTGTTTATTTCAATCACTTCACTGTTTTAAAGCATGTGAATTAGGTTTCATTACTTTGCATTTTCATGACCAGTCCAATTTTCAGTACTGAATAATTTTATACAGTAATTCTTTTTTCCAGTTAGTCAATTGTGAACAGATTTACATTGCATTTTGATTTTTGTTCTCCTACACTTTTATATTTAAGTTATCCAACATCATTATTTTATTTGTGCTTATATTAAGAAAATGATTTGTCACTAGCTGTCAAAACATCACCTAGAAGCTCATAAAATGTAAATCTGATTTTTGTGCTTATGAGCAATTCTTTGAATTAGGTTTGAATGTGTTTCCAACGAGAAGTCAATAATGAGCATCTAAGGGTGTTATCTGGTTGAATCTCCCAGACATTGATGTTTAAGGGACCCCCTCAAAATATAACCCTCCCTGTTTTTTATCATCTGAGTTCTGAGCCAATAGAGGAAAAAATGCAAGGCAGATGGAAATCAAATATCATTTTTGTTAGTGATAACAATGACATTTAAAAAACCCACTGCTTACATCTACTGAACTTCAGAATTAAACCCATTTCAGTGCTAGTTGAGGACCGGACAGGCATCCTCCATGGAAGAAAGTCTTGCTCCTGCAACACCCAGGCTGTGGATGAGTAGAGGAGAATGAGTGTTTCTTGAAGGTCGCTCACTCCAGCGAAGGGGAACGGGAAGTGTCAGGGGCTGAGCTACGCATACACAGTTTCTCTTTGCAGAATATTATCCTTAATATTTCAGAGTGTGTCATTCCTTTTCTTCTGGAAAGTTTCAAAAGAGGACCCAAAGAGACGCTAACAGTGTCTTGCTAGGGGAGTTTGTTCACTGTGGAAGGTAAAGACAGGAGAGGGCAGGAAGAGGGGAATCCCCCTTCGCCTTCCCCTCCCTCTAACACTTGGCAGTAGAACAGGGTTCGTTACATTTTAACATGATTTTTCTATATAAATGTTGAAGAAGCCCACTTCTACTCTCCCCACACTAATAATGTTTTCCTTGACTTTGTTACTGAAATTTCAGTTGTATTTTATTATTAAAATTTCATTCTATTTATTTCAAGCCCTCTTCATCCCCTCTGCCCTAGTCACTCACCTCTTGAAGGTAATGAAAGGTCTGAAGAGCTCCTTTGTGTCACCTGGAGATCTTTCATTTGTAAATGTCAGAAACTCAACTCAAATGCTTTGAGCATGAAAGGGAGTCTATTGCCACATAGTTTAAAAAAAAGGTCCAGAGGTGTCTGGCTGGATCCAGACCTTCAAATAACATCTCTGTCCATTTCGTGACTGTCTGCTGGATCACTGGTCTTCTGACCCCTCTGATTATCACGTGGCCTCTAGGAGCTCTAGGCTTTCTTCTTACCCCTCCAGCAAGCCTTGCTTGCAAAGAATGCCTCTCTCCTAAGTGTGCAAGCAAAAGCTCTGGAGCCCAGTAGCTGGGGGCCAGCTTAGGTTGTTGCTATTCCAGTGGTTCTAAGGGTGAACTGTAATAGATCAGCCCCATTAGCATCACCTTGGAACTTGTTAGAAATGCAGACTCTCAGGCCTCCCCCTAGAGTTTTGAATTATAAACTCTGAGGAGGGGGGCTAAGCCCACCGTGTGATTCTGATGCACACTAAAGTTTGAGGATCACTTTTAAATCTATGGACTACTTTTTTAGTCTATGGTTAGGGGAATTAAATATATTGAGTATTCCAGCCTGGGTAGCTTGATTAGGGTCAGTGTCATCCAGTCCAGATGGTTGAAAGGTCAAGCAGGGAAGGTAGCCTCCCAAAGGAAAATTAGGCATTATTATCAGATAAAGCAACAGTTACTGGGCAGGTAAAATCAACAGCTGTTCTACAATAGAACCTTTCCCACAAATACTGGGTGGTGAGTTATTACAGCAATAAATATTTGGTAGTGAATGCCGAAGGCTTGTTTGTTGTATCTTTACAAGGGTTAGAGCAACAGACACCTTTCTTCTTATAATATATGTTGATGCCCAGTTGTTTTCCTGGATAGAGAAAAATAATAGTTTTATTTTTTAGCTTGGGTAATCCATGATCTTATATTTCCCTTGCTATGATGGGCCGTGCTGACCAGCTCATGTGAGCATGGGACTCAGAACTTGTAAGTTGGGGCAGAGACAGTCCTCAGCTCCTTGACTGAGGCCAAGTCAGGTAGCTACCATATTGAGCATTGTGTTTTCTGGAACTCATTCAAGAAAACTGAATATTCTCTGTGGAAACAGGTCACACCTAGAAGATATACTAAGGACACTGTGACAAAATATGGTAACTTTTCCTGTGTGCACCTCGTTTATGGTTTTCACAGGTACGATGGTGGGAGACCACACCCGCTTGGAGTTCCACAATATCGAAACAGGAATCATGACTGAGAAGCGGTACATCTCTGTCGTTCCCTCCAGTTTCATCGGCCACCTGCAGAGCCTCATGTTTAATGGCCTGCTCTACATTGACTTGTGCAAAAACGGCGACATTGATTACTGTGAGCTAAAGGCTCGTTTTGGACTGAGGAACATCATCGCTGACCCTGTCACCTTCAAGACCAAGAGCAGCTACCTGAGCCTGGCCACGCTCCAGGCCTACACCTCCATGCACCTCTTCTTCCAGTTCAAGACCACCTCCGCCGATGGCTTCATTCTCTTCAACAGTGGTGACGGCAATGACTTCATTGCGGTAGAGCTGGTCAAGGGGTAAGGAGAAGGGATTGCGTAATTTATGCTGGATGTCTTCACTCAAGCCCTGCATAAAATATGGACATGAAAAAACTGTCTATTCTATTCTCTACCCTCTACTCATGATACATGCTAGCATACTTACTGATCGAAAAGATACACAAAATGATTTAGCTCTGGAAAAGAGAGAGGCTCATGATTGTATTTAAAGATCTTCCACTAACTCAACACTATTAGGCTTTTTACTATGAAATGCAATTCTTTAAAACTATAGAAAAAAAGCTTATTTTTTCAAAAGAGGGCTCTGGGGTGTGTTGCATCTATCTTTTGAGTAATACCAACTGCAACCACCAAATTTATACCAAGAAATGAAACATAGGTACTTTTAACTCTACTGTTAGCCTACATATGCCAATTTTTAAAAGCTGCGGTTTCTTTAAGAAAGGACAATTGACTACCCTGTATTGAAAAATAGTCAAAATAAAAACTAACAAACAACAGATCCATGATTGACTACGAATTTAATTGTCACCCCCTAGTATTTTGGAGTGTAGCACCTACACTACTTTGGCTCTGGATTATATTACTAGGTGTGTTAAAGAAATAAACTCTGAGTATGGGATTAAAGTGAAGTATGATAGACTAGATCTGAATATTCTGATAACCATAAATCAAGCTTTAGTTATTCTTGCATCATACCAGTTTAGCAAAGGGGATTTGAAGCCCTCACGTCAGTTACACACACACATTGCCATTAGGCCACTTCAGGGAATTTCAAGTTACTGGGTGGTTCTTGTCCCTCATAGGTACATACACTATGTGTTTGACCTCGGAAATGGTCCCAATGTGATTAAAGGAAACAGCGACCGCCCTCTGAATGACAACCAGTGGCACAACGTGGTCATCACTCGGGACAACAGTAACACCCACAGCCTGAAAGTGGACACCAAAGTGGTCACTCAGGTTATCAACGGTGCCAAAAACCTGGACCTGAAAGGTAAACCTTGTGAAGAAGTTTATTGCCCCTAGATCCTTTCTTACAGTAGAAAGGCTGTTTCCAGAGGCACACCGTAGATTAGGGGTGCCATGCATTTTTGATGTATCATGCATATCCTATTTTAACAGTGTTCAGTTACACCATGATGCAATTTATTCAATTTTTACTTAGACTACTCCTCAAAGAATGGTTTTCTTCCTGATAATCTCTGGAATGTCTTGCTCTGGGGGCTGAGTAATGAGATGATAAATGTTAATATATGGGGGTGGTCATGGTGCATAATATTGAGGAAGGGGTACAGTCTTTGGAATTTCAGCTGAATCATTTACTGCCTGGGTGACATTGGTAAAATTTCTTAACTTTGTTCAGCTTGTATGTGTGTGTATATGCATATATATATGTGTGTGTGTATATATATATATATATATATATATATAGATATATTTTTTTTTTTTTTGCAAAACAAGAATAACAATTGTTACTTCCTACATGGGTTGTTAGGAATTTTAATGGAATGTCTGTAAAACCATCAGCATATTATTGGTAACAAGCACATAAAAAACGCTGAATAAATGGTTGTTTTGTTGAAAACATTAACCTTTATTTCGTCTGTGGTGATTAAAATTTGTGAGATGATGTGCATAAAATGAAGGACACATAAGAGATGTTGGTTTGTTTTGCAATATAGAAACTCTGGTAATTATTTTGTTTAAGCTGTTGTTCCCCCAGCTATATTATCAGTATCTAATGAACAGTCTAAAGTGCATTGGCTTTGGTTGCTCATTCCCTTTTGCTACTTCCTTTCTTTTCCAGGAGACCTCTACATGGCTGGTCTGGCCCAAGGCATGTACAGCAACCTCCCAAAGCTTGTGGCCTCCCGGGATGGCTTTCAGGGATGTTTGGCATCAGTGGACTTGAATGGGCGCCTGCCAGACCTCATCAATGATGCCCTCCATCGGAGCGGACAGATAGAGCGTGGCTGTGAAGGTACAACCTTTTTATTCTTTTTAAGCTACAGCCTTGTTGCAAGCACCAAGCCCCTTTGCTGCCTCTTCCAGTGCCTCCTTCCTCAGTTTACCAGTCCTCTCTCATTCCCATTTGTCATCAGACATTGCATCACTGTTGGTGTCCTCTTGTCACTGGTTGATTTTGTCAAGACGTGTGCCACAGGCTCTAGGAATGTATATTGGCAGATGTTTTCCCAGTATCACAGACTTGCCAATAACAAACCTTCCCTGGCATTGACATCTGGCTCCTCCAAAATTGTATCTTTGCTTCCAGAATGGCTGAAAGGGCTCCAGAGACTTTTATTTATATTTTAATACATGGTGAGGGGCAGACCAGAGACTTCATATGGGTGTCACCATTAATAAAATTTTTCTTATTTTGGCTGATAGTAACTGCATTATCTAATGCAAATCTAGAACGAGATAGGGAAACGATGTCAGAATGCCATGATGATGGAAGGGAACTAACATTTATTAAGTACTTACTAGATATCAGGCATTGTTAGGCAGTTCCTTAGTGCAGTGTAGTGGAACGTCATGGGCTTTGATGTTAGGAAGTCCTGGATTCAAGTCCAGATAGTACCTCTTGTTAGCTGTATGACATTTGGAAAGTTACTTAAACCTGTGGTCCCCAACCTCCAGGCCACAGCCCGGTACCGGCCATGTCCTGTTAGGAAACAGGCCACACATCACCACCTGAGCACTGTGCCACCTCCCCCTCCCCTACGACACCCCATCTCACCACCCTCTCTCTGTGGAAAATTTGTCTACCATGAAACCAGTCCCTGGTACCAAAAAGGTTGGGGACTACTGACTTAAACTCCCTGAGCTATGTCGTTCTCACCTGCAAAACAGGGCAATAAAACTTACCCTGTAATATAAGCAAATCAGAGGTATCCATAAAATGCCTGGTACATAGTAGGTACTTGATAAATAGTGGGATTATTGTTAACAAATATTATCTCGTGGAAGACATCTAATAACATTGCATGCCTACGCATGCAGCACAACAAGCCATGCTCAGCCTGTTCCTGTGGATGACCCAGTGTCTCTTGAGCTATTAACTACATTTTACAGTTCTTCCTGAATCCAACAGTTCTTTGCAATAAAAGCAGTCTAGTTTTAACCAGCAGAGGGTAAGAGTGAACACATTCAGCCTTCCTTAGCAGGCTTGGGTTGGCTGAAAAGGTGATTCTACCTAATTTGAAAGAGGTTGTCTGACCAGTCACCAAAGGTCTGTGTATTCTTTCCTCTGGTTGAGCCTTATGGTCCTTTGTTTGTGCAATATATTGTGTTTTCTTGTATCACTTGTTAATTTACCACATCAAACCTGTTCATTCATCTGTATTTAGCTTCATGTATCGCTCCTGTTCTTAACCAGCTTCCATCTGGGTTCACTGACCACCATAAAGCACATTTCTATACAAGCTTCCCGTCAGCTTGTCAGGCTGATTTGTAGTGACGGAAGTCATTTCCCTCTGCCTAAGAGTCAGTTTTCTACGTTGCACTAGTTACAAGACTGACCATCCCTCGAACCCACTCCATTTTTCCTTTAACCAGAAATATTTCTTAAATGTTGTTGGCCAAATACTGTGTGTGTGGGGGTTGTGTGTATGTGTGTGTGTACACATATGGGGGGACAGAAAATTGGG
This sequence comes from Lemur catta, assembly GCF_020740605.2. Lineage (NCBI taxonomy): Eukaryota > Metazoa > Chordata > Mammalia > Primates > Lemuridae > Lemur > Lemur catta. The sequence goes on along the minus strand of NC_059128.1, from coordinate 21,942,661 downwards.
AATCACCAAGCATTTAAAGCAGCCACTTTGCTTTCTTCTCCTAGAAATGCAGTTTCGTTCAACTCAAGAATTTCTGTCTCATTGGCTTGCTCTTAGTTCTTTTGAATTTTAAAGGGCAATCCTGGGATAGATGCGGCATTTGGAAGTAAATTAAGTATCTTAGGTTAGAACATTGTGGAATGATAGTAATTCCAGTTATCATATCAAGTGAAATCACAATATAAAAGGACATGTTAAAAAGCATAAAACGTGATAATAAATATTTTATTATGGCATCAGTTCTTCACATTTAAAAGTTAATAGGAATTTTCCATTTAGCACAATAGCAGTTTACCCAGGAGAACTATAAGTAACACATGTAATTTTAAATTTCCTATTAGCTACATTTAAAAAAGGTATAAAGTAACAGGTAAAATTAATTTTAATTTTATATTTTATTTAACTTAATCTGATATATCAAAATATTATAATTTTAGCATATAATTGATATAAAATTATCAATATTTTACATTCTTTTCTTCGTATGACGTCTCCAAAATTGAGTGTGTATTTTATAATTGCAGCACACTTCAACCGGGACTACATGCATTTGAAATACTTAGTATATGTGTCAATAGCTATTGTATTAAAAGCGCAGCTCTATAGAATACAAAACTTGGGGTGTAAAAAAAATTAAAGCTGTAGTATTGGATTAAAAGGAAGTCTAAACTAACTTTTACAAAAGTGAACTAAAATATATAAGATAAGGAGGGGGACGACCCTACTTAAGAGATTTCTGAGAAGCAGTGAGAGCATCAGAAAAGTGAAATTACCTATCAAATTGGGGAAAATGTCCATATCCCAACCTACAGCTCTGTGTGCAGTTTGGCATTACTCATTACATGCATTACGGAGGGTGCTGACCTTCCTCTGAGTATGGTTGATTGTTCAAAGCCAGATGTTGTGACTTGATGGCTCTGCCATCTGAATCTATGGCCCGTCCCATGAGCCTAATAGCACTGCACTCTATCGCCATGGAGATAATTAGGATGGTTACCCATCGAGCATTATGACTGCCCCGCTGGGTGGGATGAAGTGGAGGGTGAGTGCTAAGGGAAGAAGGTCCTTGTTGATTGTACACAAATGACTTGGATAATTAGCCTAAATGGGCAGGAAAAATGTCCCCAAAGTAGGTTAAGGCATAAATAACTGTCATTGGAAGTCTGTACCATTGTGAATAAGCCCTTGTAAGAGATCCCAGGAGCTTTTTAGGGTTCTGTGAAAGATGATGAGATGGTCAATGAAGAGCACAAAACCTTGGAGAGAGACTGCAAAACGGTGCCAGTTCTCATTCTGAATCTCTTGCACAGGGCTTGTGACCCCCAAGAAAGCCTTGGGTATTATCGGGCAGTATGGGAACCCTAGGAAATAGAACACATTTTGTGATTTATCATCTCTGTGTACAGAATAGTAAACAGGTAGGGACTCTTCAAGATGTGTTTTATTCTAACAAATCTGGAATACACAGGTCACAGGCCAGGAGATATATATGTATATATACATATATATATTTCTGTCAAAGTTACTGATGATGACACTTGAAGATCCTTACATAGTAATTGTCTTACTTTCACTATTATATCAGACACATGACAGCAGATAAAAGGCAAAAGAGTCAACAATTATTTTTAAAGCCTATTAATCCACTGCACTTTGGCTCTCAATTGTTTGTAGCAAATAAAGCAAAAAATCTTGAACTAGGTTTTGATTTTATGTCTCTATTATATGCTGAGTGTATAGTTAAGAAATTAAGTGCAATTTCTGGGTAATTTCTAGTCAACATTTATCTCTGACTTGCTACCTCTCAGTTTAAGCTAGGATTTAAGAAAATAATGCCTGATTTGCTATTTGGCTGGTAAATATCTCTTCCTATCTTGAAGCCAGCTTTGCTGCAGACGCCAAGGCATTATTGGCTAGAAATGCTGCTCTACAATTGCAGACGGTCAACATCTGGGAGAAACACACGTGCTTCGTTTCGATACTGACATGAATAAATAAAAAGGGCATTGGTTCTGTGCCTTTTTGCCCACAACCATTTGAGTCTGGCTGTATTTTTAAAAATTAAACAAATTGAGATCTTTGGTGTTCCCAAATCACAAATGTCCGATTCTGATGCTATGTTCTTTGCTGGCATTTGTTGAAGGGTGCAAGGGGTGTGCTCAAGTGGTTCTTTGTGCCCAACTCCTAAATGTTCAGAATGACTTTTTGTGGGCCCCATCTGATTGTGCATACGTGTCTTTCAGTCTGGCCATACACTACCCTTATTTCTGGACCATGTGCCTTGGGTTTGCCTGTGTGGATGTGGGAAGGCTCTTGTTGCCCATTGCTCGTGCTTTGTCAAGTCCAGTACTTCCCTGTCCCTGCTCTGCTGACTTGGCTCCGAGGAGGCCTGACCCGCCCCTGGTCTGTGCACACACCCTCCTCTCCCTGCCCCGTCTGTGCTGTGTCTAGTGAACCTGTAGAGCATTTCAACTGTCTGTCTGAGTGATGTCAGTTATGCAGATTGCATTTTCATTTCTGTAATGTTACCCTGGTTTATTCTACCTCTTACTAACCTCTGGTTATTGTTTTCGCTTTTTCTGTTCTTTTGCTAACAAAGTTGCGTTGACCAAAGCTGACCTGCAAGGTAGAGAAGGCTCTTGTTCCCATTACCACTTTGGACTGAAAGATGCCCTGTATAACCCTTGGTATCTTTTCTATAGAGGTCTTCAGGCTGTCACACCTCTTGGACAGCAGCAATTATGGGGAGGAGGCTGAACCCTGTGTTCTTCTGAAAGGGTGGCAGAAAACCCAGATCAATGCATGGAAAATAACCATAAAGAGAAAACCTCGTGGGAATAGAAACATGATTCCATTTTGGGGAGGACCGAAGAGGTTTGACAGCATCCTATACTGTGACTACTCACAAACGCATTAATCCCCTCTGGAAGTGATTAATGCCTCTCCACGTAGTTGCCATGGAGGGGTTGGCTCCTTTTCATTTATTTACTATAGATAGAAAGCAGCACTTGGAATAAAGGGGGAAAGGCTATTTGAGCTCTTAATTTATTATTTTCTGGGTCAGGGAGGTCATTTTCTAGAGCAGGACATTTAAGTGCTTGGGTCTTATGAAAGAGAATGTCGTTTTCTCTTAACTCATTGTAAAGAAATATATTTAGGCACGTGGGAGATATTCATGTCATTAAAATGTTCCAGAGATTTATATTTCCTATTGGGGGTTTTGGTTAAGCACTTTAATTTCCTGTTTTGTGATCTCAGGAAAAAAAAAAAGTACTCCTGGGGAAGAAGAAGATCTGTCAGTTTTATCCTGAATACCCTACAAAATGCCTGCATGTGAGATGTCATTGAATATCTGTTGCAGAAACTGCTTCCTCTACCGTTCAAAGAGGCACCTTACCAAGTCAGTAATGACCCACTGGTCCTATGGTGTCAGGCTGCTTTGACTCAGAATAGAAAGGGAGGAACAGGTATTTTAGGTATCTTTTGGCGGATAGTCAAGCAAGGGATGGAATTGCAGATGGCCTCTGCAGAGTTTGCCATCAGCAAAGGTGGTTTAAAAGTGGTTAAGGCAAAGGTAGCTTTTTAAAAATTACTTTTCATCTAAAAGATCATTTACTTTGCTGTGACTTACTTGTTATATGCCACGTAGGTAACCAGTACAAGTATCTGTCTCTCAGGAGGACATCAACTAATAAACACTCTTTCTAGCTATTTTACTGTAACTCCTTTTTTTTTCTTTATCTCCTCTTAGCAGAGTCACATATATTTTGACATATATTAAAATTAATGAAAAGAACATACATTGAATTAGTACTTGAAGTCCAAGGACGCTATACAATAGCATTCAGTTTCAAATATGTAGGGCCCTTTTGGTAATACTGTTGTTTTAGACATTATGTGTAATTGTCAGAAAAGGCCCACTACATATTACTCTGTGAATGGAGTGGAGGAGGAAGAAGAGGGCAGTCTTTGATTTGCAACACAGACAATCTAAGGTTGTTGAAGCTCCTTAGGACCAGATTCAGGACATAAAACTAGACAACTGCATCTGCTTCTGGACCTTACTATTATTCTGGGTAAGAACTATATGGACTTTGAATTTCTAGAACCTAGCCTAGACTGTCACATAGAAACTCCATACATGGCAAAATAATCTTAAAGTAAATTCCCATCTGGAGGAAACGTGGTTTGTGGGAATCATGCAAAGAAATGTTTGATCTTCATGCCTAAATTGTTTGCCAAAGTGTAGATACATATTTGGGACAGAATAGTTTGGAGTATCTTAACTTTCCCCTTCATAGAAGCAGTCTAGTCATCAGTATTGTTTTTAACTTATTACTCCATTGACACAAACTTTCTTTCATCCTGGGAATGACTTGACAGTCTCTTTGCTTGTGGGAGGAGCTGCTATTCTTTGTAATTATTTTGGGTCATCTTATTCTTTCCTTGTATTCTGGTAAGTGCTTTTAGTTTTTAGTCTCCTGACCTTGGGGTATGGACTTATAAGCTAGCTTTTTCAGCTACAACCTGTAAGCACAGGTAGTACTAATTACCATTATGTGTGAAGGGCAGTAAAACTATATGACAAAGAAGTGAGGCTGTCTTAAATGTAGAGGCCAGTGTATTCAGAAGGAACTATAACAATGAGGTATAGGATGTGGCATGATGAATCTGGAGGAGTCAGCAGCTTGAGTCCTTTTGTCATTATATTGCTGGAGTGGTGTTTTATTTTTTATTTAATTTTTTTAAACTTCTCCAGTGATTGTGTTGTTCAATTTAACAGGAACTGAGTGTCAGCTATGCCTGTGTACCAGGAACTCAGCTAGATACTAGGGATGGAGATGAGATGCAGTCTTTGACTTCAAAGAATTCCGTAGGAGATCAGCCAGTAATGTCAATGCGGGGTGAAAACACTGTCCTAGAGCTACGCATAACACATGTGAGCACGGAGGACAGCTGGGTGGTGTGGGGTGATGGTCATGGACAGTGCTCAGGGGACATCTTTTCAGGTAGCCTTTGAGCTGAGTCTGAAAGACAATGATGTTTTAGATGGATGAGCAGTGGAAGCACATTTAAGAGCTTGGCTGGTTTGGGGACCCATAAGAAGCTCAATTTAGCTGAAAGAATGTACATGTGAAAATATGATAGAAGACAAAAACAGCAGCAGAATAGAGACAGGCAATGACATCCTTTTTGTGTACGACGTTGGACTTTATCTTGAGGATGCTGTAAGGAGGACAGAGATTTGGGTCAGATTTTCGTTTTATCAAGATCACTCTGACATTAGAGTGGAGAAGGGATGAGAAGGACAGGAGCTGGAAGCAGAGAGCTAAGTCAGGAAGGAAGCAGCTTATACCAAGACACAGGGGAGAGATGTCTTCCTGACGCTTGACTTTACCAGGCCAAAGAGATAAATGAGTTTCTGTGTCAGATGCTAACTTGAGGAACTAGAACAAAAGTGAGCTTTCTCCTGTTTGTTCCTTACCCACCCTTCCACTGCCACAGCGTTATTCTAGTTAATAGCAGATATACTTACGCATTATGAGAAAAGATGTCAAGGAAGTACTTCATTGACTGTCCTGGTTTCAGGCCAGACTTTTTACACAGCCCTGGCTGGGTTAGTAGATGGAGCTGGAACTCTCCATGGTACTTCCTTGAAGCACGTGGGGGACGTTGGATTGCTGAAAAGTGCTGTCTTTGTATTAGCATACCTTGGGTAGAATGACAATTTGTATAGAATGTTCAGAAGTAATTTTTTAATTCCTTTTTGTTTTCAAGAGGGATATTTATTACTAGAGAGGAAAATATTCCCTGAAAGCTTGTCCATGTGAGAAAGGAGCTATCAAAAGAAATATTAAATTTGACCAGTTGGGAGTGAGGCAGATGATATAAACTATGAGGAATAAAATAATAACTCTTCATTGTATTAGGTGATTAATTAGAACAACCTCTCCCCACTTTTAATTACAACTCTCATTATAAGGTTTTATTTCTGGAATTGAATTTCTTTTTTGTGGAAATGTAAGTTGCCCTTCTTCCCAGAATGTGGGCAGGATCCAGGATTGATTGGATCTGGATACTAAGCGCTGGCTATTTTGAAAAAGTCTATTAGTGTATTGGGTTTGGGTAACTTGAAAATCTGAAAGTTTTTTAAGGCATTTAAGAGGAGAGTTGGCGTCAGCCAAATAGCTTTAGTAAGTAAAGGAAATTTTCATTCCCCAACTGTCTTTACTGTGAGGAATATTGTGCTTCACCTCATTTTTTTTCCAAGATAGGACCGTATCACATTCTCTATTGTATTTTATGTAATAAAATATAGCGCTTGAGCTAATGTAAATCAGTTTCTCAAAGTGGTTTTCATTATGGAAAATAAGAGAGACAGAAGTTAAACTGAAGTTCCCACTATTATTCTTGCCTCTTGTCTGTCAACACTACACAGGAGAGATTGACAAGAGAACTCTATAAATATGGCTTGCTACTTTAATGCATCTGTTTCTGGATTCTTCATCAACTGTATATCAGCTTAAGTGGGAGGAGAGAACCTGATTGTTTTCCTTCCCAGCAAAACTGTTAATACTCTTTACTGAGACTCTACTTGATGTAGGTGCACACCAAGGACTTGGCACGTTGGATCTCCACTATGACCACAGCCTTACCTGGTAGATATTGTTATGCTTGTTTCATGGATGAGTTCCCAGGCTTTGGATATGTTATCTCACTTAATCCACATGCTGTGTGAGGTAGTAACAATTTATATTTTCATTATATAGATGAGGAAACTGAAGTTCAGCGTATAGGTAGCCAGCCCCAGGTAACGTTGCTAGTAAGTCATAAAACTGGATTTTAGAGCCTATGACCTCCTTTTCCCAATTATGCCATATGGTATGAGTCTGAATTTACTTATTTCCAAACCAGAAACAGTACATAGATGACCAGAGAGTATCTGAGAATGTCCTCAATGCTGACTTTATAGTAGATGGTTTTATATCAATACCATTTCAATAAGTTCTAGATGATATTTTCACAATGTTCATTAAAACAAAGTATTTTAAGTGCTCTTTTTTCGTTGAGTGAGTCTGGCCTTTGAAACCCCTTCCATCTTTCTCTCTCCTTTAAAGTACCCTCCACTGTACTGACAGACCACTATTATCAGTGCTGAGAAAAGAAGAGAAAGCAGATATGGAGTTCACATTTTCTAAAGCAGAATTGACTTAAGAGGGCTTCTCCATAAATTTTTTAGTTTTATTTCAGAATATTACAGGGGTACGAATGTTTTGGATACATACGTTGCTTTTGTACTGTTGAGTCAAAGTTGTAAGTGTGCCCATCACCCAGATAGTGTGCATTGTACCCATTAGGTGTGAATTTACCCATCCCCTCCTCCCAAGGAATGATCTAATTATGTGACCTTTATAACTCAGGTATCCCCTAAAATAGGGTAGATTCAGCAAGAAGGCTTTTTGATACCAGTCATCTTCTCTCCCTTACAAATACTCTGAGGCAGGCATCAACTCCTACCTCTCCACTATCAAGAAAGTTTGCCACGTGCATAGATTACCTTACTCATAAATTATAATTATATTTTTCAATTCATTGACTACCAAGGGCAGTGTTGTGCTGGAGTGGGCACCAACACAGGAATTTTTAGGAATTTTGCAAGCCAATTGACATGATATAACATGTTATAGTTTAAAATTGGCTATGGTGGGAGTACTTTATACTACTAAAATCAACACATGTTACAAATCATTTTTTTTTCCTTTGGAGTGCTGGTTATTCAACATTTACCAATGATATACCATCAATCAGAGATTTCATGAAGGCATCTCAATTTTCAGCCAGTTTCCATGCATGGGCATGATCTAGTCTATACCCAGTATATTGTGAGAGGGCTGAGTGATTGAAGAGAATAGGAATGTTAGTGAAACTGCTCCTAATGTTACATCTTATTGTTTGCCTTCTCATCACCCTAATCATGTGACATTTTTTAAACCTGCATTTGCAAAGAGGAAGCCATAAGCCCCTGGACGTGCTTGATAAGAGTGGTTTTGATGCCTTGCTGAACCTTGGCAAGGCATAGATAGGGTCCTGCCTTCAAGACAAAAATCATAATCTTGGGAATAAAGCCACCCATAAGTCTCTCTGACAATGAAATTTTATAATAACATTTATGACCCTGTTCCCTGATGTTGCTTTATTTTCTGTAAAATGTAAACTAGACTATTCACTTCTCCATTGACTCTATATGAAGAAAGACATTTGATATTTTTAAAGGATCATTGCTTTCTTTTAAAATTAAATATAAGTGAATTGGGTTTCTCCCAATTAAAAGGGATTAATCTTATGTTGGCATGTAGGTGTCAATCCTGGTCTGAGTACAGAAGTCCAAGAACCAGGCGCCCCAATATCCAGAGTCTGAGGGCAGGAGAAAATCGGTATCTCAGCTCAAGGAGAGAGCACATTTCCCCTTCCTCTCCCTTTTTCTCTATTCAGGATCATAGTGGATTGAACGACACCCACCTACATTGGGGAGGGTCATCTGCCAATTAAAATGCTAATCTCTCTTGTAAATACCCTCACAGACACACCCAGGAATAATGTTTTATTATTATTATTATATATAATGACCGGTGATCTCAGCATTCCTTAGCTCAGTCAAGTTGGCACATAAAATTAACCATCACACACTCCCTGAAGTCTCTCAACTCTTTATTCTTATGATTTTGCAGTAGAAACTACAGATTGCTCAAGAAGATGATAAAAGTCTTTCTTAATTCATGAATCCCATTTTAAAAAATTTCCCTGTAGGGTTTCCATAGACTTAATTTTTTTTTTTTTTTTTTTTTTTTGAGACAGAGTCTCGCAGTGTTGCCTGGGCTAGAGTGCCGTGGCATCACCCTAGCTCACAGCAACCTCAAACTCCTGGGCTTAAGCGATCCTCCTGCCTCAGCCTCCCGAGTAGCTGGGACTACAGGCATGTACCACCATGCCCGGCTAATTTTTTCTATATGTATTTTTAGTTGGCCAGATAATTTCTTTCTATTTTTAGTAGAGACGGGGTCTCACTCTTGCTCAGGCTGGTCTCGAACTCCTGAGCTCAAGCAATCCTCCTGCCTCAGCCTCCCAGAATGCTAGGATTACAGGTGTGAGCCACCGTGCCCGGCCTATAGACTTATTTATATGAGACATGCACACACACACACACACACACACACACACACACACATCTATATTCATCTTCCTTTCTCTGTTTTTTTCCTTCCCACACAATTACTTCTGTATTATTTTTTCCTCCATGAAACAATGTAAATTTAAAAATGTAGAAGTGGAAAAGTTTATGCACTTATCCGGGGTGGAATATTAAGTTTAAGGTGGAAGATCTGCTTAGATAGTCCATGGCAACTCTCAAAAAGCTCCTTCCCAAGGAAGCTGTGCTTTATTTGGTGTATGAGGCAAAGTCGTAACATTGTAACCGAAATGTTTGTACCCCCATCATATCCTGAAATAAAATAAAAGAAAAGAAAACCCTGTGGTTGGCACAGAGTTCTGCTATGATGACCTCACATGTAGGTTGCTGTCAGAGAGTCTGAGCTCTTTGACAAGCGCTTCACTCCTTGTGATTCAAGTTGCTGAATGTTGGTAAATCAGCCCCACCTGATGCTGGCTACGGGCTGCCAGCTTCGGCCCTTTTGAATAATGGACATTGGGAAGCCAGACCTGGTGTGGCCTTCCTTGATGTGGCCTCCAGGCCTGTCCTGTCCCCCCGACCACACACACCCAGCACCACTTCTCCACTTCTCCACTCACTTCTGGTCTGTCCAGAACCAGCAGGTGCTGGTTTAGCAATATTTCTCAATTTTACATGGGGATATTGGAGGCATAGGATTGATTAAGTCTTACTTGGGGAAAAGTGGAGGGAAAATGCCTTCTGATGCTAGTTTCCTGAACTTCAGGCAGCACTTCTGTTTCAAGGACACTCTATCAACTTCTGGTTTTCTAGAACGTGAAGAAGAGTTGACTAAATCAGTGTGCACGTGTCGCAAAAGCGGATTTGAGCAGTGACAGGCAGAAAATGACTGTATGGGGTAGTTCTTAAACAGAAAAATAATCCCAAATTCAGGAAGAATAATGGGAAATTTGTGGCAGCCGTCAGAGTTACCATCTGAAAAACATTGTAAGGAAACAAGTTGTAATTTGATGTTTCTCTGTGAACTAAAAACAGAGCTCAAAGTTAGAAACCAAAATACTAACATCATTGACAACTTATTTAGTTTTTCCAGACATACTTCTGTTGCCTTGTCACTTTTTCCACTATACAAGGAAAAGTCAGTATCTTTTTTTTACATCATATATCCATTTTTATTGGTATTTCTTCCTAATTTGTTTTTAAATAGTGTTTTACTTATGATCAAGTTATTTAAGCTGATTTTTTATATGTGTGAAAATATTTTCCCTGATTTTCACTTTAATTTTATCATATGTAATCATTATTGATATACAAGCTGTTTTAATTTTTATTTTTTAGACTCTATCAATTTTCTCCATGATTTCTAAATTTAATGTCAGCATTTTATTTTATTTTATTTATTTCAGCATATTACGGGGGTACAAATATTTAGGTTAGGGAATATCTTTTCTGAAAAGGACATATGACTATTTTAGTGAGGACTGATTACATACCAAATGTAAAAGTGTGTACACCAACCCTCTACAGGGCTTTCCTAAGGCCATGTGCAGTTTTAAGACATTAATGATGATGATGATAAAAAGATTTTGTAAATTTGTAATTCTAAAGATTTGTGTTATCTTAGAATGTCTGGGATTTTAGGTTGATGTGAAATAGAGTGTTTTAGAAAAAAATGATCATTCTTTAGGATTGTCTGTTATGCTTATAAATATATATATTTGATACAGATTTCTGTTCATATGATTGGACAAAACTAAATCTTCCTGTTTATGCTTAATTGAATGTTTAATTGAAATGACATTTGAAAATTGTCCTTATGAAAAAGCCAGATCCTTATGTTAAAATGTCATCTTTCTCTGGTTGTAGGTTAGAAATAACCTTATTTAAGTTGTTCTTGTTAATCCAGTGACACCACACACACTCATACACATATGCCCTCTCTCTGGCTTACCCACATCCATCAGAAGTTAGGTGGGTGGGCTGTGGAATTTAGCAAGCTCGGGTTTAAGACCTTGCCCTGCTACTTGCTACCTGTGAGATCTTGGGAAAATTTCCTAACTTTTCTGTGCCCTGGTTTACTTTTCTGAAATCCTTGCTTTCTGACTCAATTAACAGTGAAAAAATTATTTAATTCTGAAACTCTGTGTGTCTCCTATGGGAAAAATCATTCCTGTTTTTTTTAATTCTTTAATACTTTTAATGACAGTTGCTTCATAATCATGTGCTCATGAAGATTAATTGAATTAATATCTTAAAAGCACTCAGTACAGTGTCTGACACATACTAAGTGCTGTGTAAGCCATATCCATTGTTATATTCTCTTTCTGATTTGTACATTATTTCACATCAATAGAGGTTTAGTGAGAAGCATTGTTGAAGCTTTTCTTTTTTTTTCCTGCCCTAAGGCATGTTTCTCTAACTTTTCTTTCTTCTTTTCTTGCTTCCTTTTTTCTTTTGTTTTCCTTCCTTTTCTTTTCTTTTCTCCTTCCTTTCTTATTTTATTCCTTTCCTTTCTTTTCCTTTCCTCTCCTCTCCTCTCCTCTCCTCTCCTCACACTACTATCTATGTTTGACATTAAATATACTCTGTTCAGGAAGGGGTATACATAAATAGATTGAAGTAAGAATAGGAGCTTATAAAATGATCATCTAGAAAGTGTTCTAGGGTTTAGGCCAGGCTCTCATTTATTCAACACCTACTTATTACATTCTGTACCTGGGCATAGGGGACACCAGGGAGTTCTTGTCTCAACATCTGGTGAGGTTAGATGTGTCTGATTGTTAAATTGTTAAATCAGAGGAGGAAATATGGTCAATTAAATAATACCACCCCACCCCATCCTAAAAGAAAACAATTGGTTCCAAGTAAGAGAGGACTTACATGAGCTGATATTGGTAAATTTTAGGGGTAAATTGTTAGAAAAACCTCTTAGCTTTAAGTTCTAAAAGAGTAACTATTTCTTTGGTTCTTTAATTCTTTCCTTTATTCCATAATATTTTCTGAGCCCTTACTCTATACCAAAGGCTATATCAGAAATCTGAGATATAAAGGCAAGTAAGACAGACAGACTTCTGCCCTCAAGGGGCTTACATTCCAGTGAGATGTGACAGATAATAAAGACCTTAATGGTGCTGGTAAACAGCAGACATATTGCCCAATGGAACAGGATAGAGAGCCCAGAAATAAATCTATGCCTTTATGGTCAATTGATTTTTGACAAAGGTACCAAGAATATACAGTGGAGAAAGGACAGTCTTTTCAATAACTGATGTTGCACCTTTATCTCACACCATATACAAAAATCAATTCAAAATGGATTGAAGACTTAGGTGTAAGACCTGAAGCTATAAAACTACTAGGAGAAAACATAGGGGAAATGCTTCATGACATTTGTCTTGGCCACAATTTCTCAGATATGACCTCAAAAGCACAGGTAACAAAAGCAAAAATAAACGAACACAAATGGGATTGCATCAGACAAAGAAGCTTCTGCACAGTAAAGGAAACAACAGAGTGAAGAGATAATCCATGATTAGGAGAAATATTTGCAAATCATACATCTGACAAGGGGCTAGTATGCAAAATATTTAAGAAATTCAACTCAATAGCAAGGAAACAACTCAATCAGAAAATGGATAAAGGACTGAAATATACACTTCTCAAAGAAGACACATATAAATGACCAACATATATCAACACACACACACACATATATATATATATATATACATATATATGGCTCATTATCACTAATTATCAGAGAACTGCAAGTTAAAACCACAGTGAGATACCACCTCATACCTGTTAGAATGGTTATCAGAAAGACAAAAGATAACAAGTGTTAGTGAAGGTGTGGAGACAAGAGAACCCTTGTGTACCATTAGTGGGAATATAAATTAATTCAGCTGTTATGGAAAACAGTATGAATTTTCTTCAGAAAGCTAAAAACAGAATTAACATATGATCCAGCAATCCCAATTCTATGTATATATCCAAAAGAATTGAAAGCAGTATGCCAAAGGGATAACGGTACTCCCATGTTCACTGTAGCTTTGTTCACAAGAGCTAAGAATTAGAAGCAACCTAAGTATCCTTCATCAGATAAACAGATAAAGAAAATATGGTATATATACACAATGGAATACTATTCAGCCTTGGAAAAGTGGGAAACCCTGTCATTTGCTACAACATGAATGAACTTGGAGGACTCTATGCTAAGTGAAATAAGCCAGGCCCAGAAAGACAAAGACTGCATGATCTCACATATATGTGGAATCTGAAAAAGTTGAGCTCACACAAGTGGAGAGTAGAATGATGATTACAAGAGGCTGGGAAAGGGGGGTAGATGGGGAAAGGGAGGATGTTGATCAATAGGTACAAAGTTTCAATGAGGCCGGGCATGGTGGCTCACGCCTGTGATCCTAGCACTCTGGGAGGCCCAGGCGGGAGTGTCGCTTGAGGTCAGGAGTTTGACACCAGCCTCAGCAGGAGTGAGACCCCTGCCTCTACTAAAAATAGAAATAAGCCAGAAAACTAAAAAATAGAAAAAATTAGCCAGGTGTGGTGGTGCACAGCTATAGTCCCAGGAAGCTGAGGCAGGAGGATTGCTTGAGCCCCAGGAGTTAGAGGTTGCTGTGAGCTAGGCTGACACCGTGGCACTCTAGCCTGGGCAACAGAGTGAGACTCTGTCTCAAAAAAAAAAAAAAAAAAAATTAAGAAAAAAGAATAAATTTATTTAAAAAATAAAGTAAAAAAACAACCCCAGAAATTTTCAATTAGAGGAGTGGAGTAAGCTTTAGTGATCTGTTGCATAGAATGGTGACTAATTTCTTGTGGTGAAAACATTTAACCATCTACTCTTTTAGCAATTTTGAAATGTACAATGATTTTAAATGTTTTCACCACAAAAAATGATAAGTATGTAAGGGGCTGGATTTGTTACTTAATCTGATTTAATCATCCCACATTGTAAACATATATCAAAATATGACATTGTACCAAATAAATATATACAGTTATTAATTTTTATTTAAAAAATTGGCGACCCTTCAAAGGAGGTACAAAGTTAGTCCCATGTTGATGAGAACTTAAACAGTTTAGTAACAGGCCATGTAATTGTTAGGAGTTAAATCAACAGGAAGACATGATGAAGGGTAAATGTAATGCTGGTGGGGGCTTCCTTAAATAGGATAATTTGGAGAAAGCTCATTTTGAGCTGAAACTTGAAGAATAAGAGTGAACCAGTCATTTGGAAATCTGGAGAAAGAACATTTCAAGCCACGGGTCCAGCAGGAGCAAAGGAACTTGAAGATAGGAGTGGACTTGAAGTGTTAGATCTGTGGTCCTGCAACGTGAGCAGGTGTCAGAATCACCTGGAGGGCTTGCCACAACTCAGATTCCCGAACCTGCTGTCAGTCAGTAGGTTTGGGTGGGGACTGAAAGTGTGCTTTTTTCACAAGCTCCCAGGAGTTGCAGATGCTGCTGGTTTGGGGCCAATACTCTGAGCATCTTGTGTTAGAGAGGACATGAAAGGAGAAAGGGGTGGCTGTACCACTGTGAGCTGGGGACGAGTGGTGGGAAATGAGGCTGGAGAAGGAGGCAGGGGCCTTGTGAGCTCAACCTTGAAAGAAGTACAAGGCTATTCCCAGACTGATGAGAAGTCATTGCAGGCTCTGTTGGTCTGTGCTGAAAATGCTCTTGCTCTTGGATAGTTACAATGTAGTCAGTCTTCCAGGATTAGCTGATTCTGCATGGCATTCATCCCTCTATGCATGTGAAACAAATTCAGTGGAATTGGGAAATAACCTTTAATTCCCTCTGCATTCGATTCCTGACCAACCTTTGACAAATGGGAAAGAGTGCTTACTTTGCAGAGCATAGATGTGCTCTCACACTCTAGTTTTGGATGTATGAGACAGGCAAATCAGAGGTGGCTACACTTTAGATCAGCCCCACATTTACTGAAACACTTTTTCTGCATCTACACAGTAGACTTACTGCAGCAAGGACCTAAGCAAAGTGTGTTACATGATTTCCAATAGCAAGCAACATTCAATCTTTTGATGATAAGTAGTAAAAATATGAAACAGTTAGAGGATTATATAAGCAGAAGATATGTGTAATAAAGTGCTAAATTGAATGTTATCATATGTAAAAGTCAATGAAGTAGATAATAATTACCGTGGCCACTAAGAAGGGGGAGAATTATAATAATTGCTGTGGCCACTAAGAAGGGAGAGAATTATTGCTTGAAGTTACTGAGGAATGTTTCATCTGGGGAAGGCATTCAGGCTGGATCTTAGAAAATCTGAAAGTTAAAAAGGAGGGGAAAGGCACGGAAAAGCTTTTGTCTTCAGATTCAATCAACATGTGAAGAATTACTGTGTTTTCCCAGTTTTTGCTGTTTTGCTGCCTTTCAAGGTAAAACCTTCCATGTGTTTCTGATTCTTGAGTACAATTGAATTACTAGCCCATTGTCTGGTGAGAGCTGTTTGGTCAGGGAGCCCCTGCGGACTTCTCAGAAGCTTTTGTCATTTGAAAGAAGCTGTTCTGATTTGCCATTGTTAATGAAACTTGCAGGACACAATGCTCAAGTTTAAGACCCACTGAGAACATGACCATGTACCTCCTTTCATCTCTACATGGGGGAACCACATGGCAAATGGGAACTACGGAAACCCAGTAGCAGCGCTGTCCCCCAGTGTTAGTGATTGTCTTGAACTTTCTTATGTCATATCCTGATAGCTTTGTCTTATGCGTGATGGCCTGCACTACTTCCACCCTTCATGAATAAATACAAAATGTCTTGTCACCAGGAGATGAACCTTTGTAATCATGTATCTCTTTTGAATGTGCATCCTTAGGACCCTGTGTTCTTACTTTTCAATATTCTGTGCCTGTGTGAGGCTTTGCTTGGAAGTTTTGAAATACGAAGTTATTGCAATGGTTGTATTTTTCGCTCGGTCAAGTGCTTCTATGCATTAGTTGTTAATATATTTGCTGAGTCAAAGGACTCATTGCCTTTACTGAAGTTCTCTGGAAAATTCATGGAGTTATCTTTAATATTAAGATATTTGCTGTTAGCTCAGATAATTCTAAAGATATAGGTTTATCTTTAATCCCAAAGCTAAGGCAGGAAATAACAGTAAAATAGAAAGAATGATGGCAGAGAAGCACCAGGCTGACCTAAAGAGGAATGTTAATGGCCTTCAGTAAAACAGAGATCATCAGCCTTCTATCAGTAAAAGATTTTGAGAATCTCTCCAAAATAGGTATCCTTATTTATAAACTATATGCATGTACCATTACTCTCACATATTACTAGCACATGAAAGACACACAAAAATAGAAATCATAAAGAATAAAATGAAAAAAAGGAACACAATTTCTAATATTTTGTTATTATATATCAAATAATTCTCTTTTGTATCCTCTGGTGTATGCACACTTCATTTAAGAGAATTCACTTTTAAGGTACCTAGAGTAGCAATGTGTGGGGTACTGTAATGATTCTAAAACTTTAGGCTGCTTCAGAATTTTCTGGAAGCCTGTAAAAACAAATTTATGCCTCCCCCCAAAGTTTCTAATTCAGTGGGTATGGAGTGAGACCCAAGCATTTGTATTTCTAACAAATTCCCCGGTGATGCTGGTCTGAGGACTACACTTTGGGAACCATTTATGTAGTCAAGAGCATGGGTGTCATGGTTAGTCTACATAAGCAGGACATCAGCATCCTTTAATTACCAAATGTGTGACCTTTGGTAAATTATTTTACCTTTCTGAGCTCAGTTTTTTTAAAATCTATGAAATGCAGGTAATCACAATTACCACTTAGAGTCACTGGAGACCTCAGTGAGATAATGTAGATAAATTGCTTAGTATCCATTGCTTGTCACCTGCAAAATAATACATGCTGGCTGCTGCACTTTCCTCTTTCTCCCTCTCCTCCTCCTCCTCATTGTTATCAACATCATCAAACATCTTTTTAATGTTACAAAGTAGACACAGGGACTTTTGGTTTCAGGATAAAACATTGTACCTTATTCTTATGAATCATGGGAATGCATTTTTTTTCTGCTTTACCATTACACATTAAGAAAGACCATGATCTAAATGAGATATATTTCTAGTTGAATGGTAGAGATGAGGCTCTTTTGAAAGTCTGCCTAAGGAAGAACAACGTGTTCAGCCCTCTCCCTTCTGTATGTAACTGTTGATACTTTGTGGCTAAGTGTGTATTGCTGTCATTTTTTGTATGTACTGAATTCTTGTTGCATGAGATTGGTGGTTGTGTCTTTGAATGTTTAGGGGCATGAACATGGTAAACTCAAGTGATTTCTTTGAATATGACTAATTTTTAACATTTTTTTTCTCTTGTTCTTTCTTCCCCCTTTTCTTGTGCTTTCCTAGGACCTAGTACCACCTGCCAGGAAGATTCATGTGCCAACCAGGGCGTCTGCATGCAGCAGTGGGAAGGCTTCACCTGTGACTGTTCCATGACCTCTTATTCTGGGAACCAGTGCAATGATCGTAAGTACAGCAACCTTTTCATACTGAAACTTTTCCAAGACGTTCAGAAGTTTGGAGAAACCTTAAGGGACATTATGTAAAAAGAAGGCTCTTCTGAAAAATTTAGAAGCAATTATCTCCTTCAAGAACTTGGAAAATAAAGGACAAGTGCTCTTAGGGGAAGAGCAAAGAGATGTTTCTTGTTTAGTAATGTTATATGTCCTCCCATTTGCTTATTATCTCCTGAGTCTTTTCTTTAGATTAGAATAAATACTTGTGACTGAGAAACAAACAATCAAAAGCAATTCAGACGATATTTTTTATTGTGAGAGGTTCAGTTCTCCATTAATTAAATCATCTGGATAACAATTTTGAGACTTTCCCTATTTGCATGGCCTAGAAATTAGAGGATATTTAAGCAATGTGGCTGTTATTTCAAGAAGTCTGAGTGTAGAGAATTTCTTAAGCCTTCTAAATGACAAAGACATTCAGAGGTTCTTTTTTTATTAGAAAAGTTTAAAGCATTCCTGGGGAGTTTTTAAGTATAAAGCAGAGATTCCCTCTAGCTAAATGTATTGGTATCTTTTTGGTTCATACATACATAGCTGTTCTGTTTATACATTTATATTTTGTGAGTATGCTTTTTATGCATATATCTGTGTATTTGGTTCATATTAGAAGAGAGCATTGAGATTGCTATTTTTGTCCATTAGTGGTGCTTCAGGTGCACCCATTGATTTAGTTCTAATAGAAGACTGATTTCATGAAGGTGATTCTATCACTAATGGTGGAGATATGTGAATGCTGTGGGCATCTGTAACCTGTGTCTCCACTCCCTTCTCATGTTATTTTCTTAATATGGCCATTTTAAAGACAAGCAAACAGTTGAAATTTCTGAACACCTATTGATTGCAAAGAGAATTTTTTGAAAACCTGTGACTTAGTGGGCCCTGCTGACTTTCTATCTAAATGCAGCCTTCACAGTAGAAGTTTGTTTTACAATCCAAACTCATTTGGCCTCTTGGTTTTATAAAAAAGTTGTGTGATGTTATCTGAGCAAATAGTAAAGTCATGTTATAGTTTGCCCACCAGGGAGCAGGCACCAGTTACAATGCTGTGTCCTTCATGTCTGTTTGGTTTTCCTTGACTCCTTATTTTTCAACTTTTTTCATGTGTACAGTGATATTTTACAGTTCTTTTTTTCCATTTTTCTCAATAGCCTTTTGCTCCATATGTTGTTTCATTCTTTTAAGATACACTAAGGAGAAACAAGTTGGAAATTTGTCAATGTAGGGAGAAAATTATGTGATCTCCATTCATCAAAATATGTAAGCATATATATGCCTCTATATTTGTCATGGAAAGGGCACAAATGTCTACAGAAAGTTTTGGCATAAGATTGCTCTTGCCAAGTATTTTGGTATTACAGAAATCCTGTTTCCTTATTTGTGATTTGGAAATATTGTTTCACTCTGAAGCGGGTGGTTATGGACTCATCCCAAGTACCTGGGGGATTGTGCTATGTGTTCTTTCTTTTTCCTTCAGTTTGTCTGCATAGCACTCACTAGGAAGGCTTTTTTCTCTAAATGATGGCATAATGCTTACTATGCTCACAAGTTTATTCCTTATCACACGTATACCCCACTCTGGGTAGAAAATGGTCAGGAAGCGACTCTTCACACAGAAAAGGCAGAAAGGTAAGTTATTTTAATTGTGTAAATATTTCCAGTCTTCAGAAGGTACGTATGTATTTTTCTGTCATTGACACAGTCTTCTCTGTTACCTGGGATCGGGTATTGTTTACTGTTAAAAATCAAGTAGAATTTTTTTCCAGCTTTCTGTGATTGCTTCTGATTTTATCAAGAGCAGATTGTGTCTCAGTTCAGGATGTGGACAATCACATTATCTGACTTGGACAATTTGTTGGTATATAATGAAGTACTCTAACCAGGATTGGGAAAATGTCAGCTTTCTTTTGTGGCAGCAAAATCATATGCATCAAAAATGTTTCTGTGATATCCAGGCTTAGGGTAATATATTTCAAATTGCATTCTATGAATGATGCAGTTGAATGTTTTGACTGTAGAAGACCTAAGATCCCAAATCGCTAATACAGTCTGCTTGCCTGGTCTCTTCTTTCAGAGTGGACCAGGGCTTCTGTGATTGGTTAGCTATATGGAAATGATGCAAGGACATCTTAATTGTGGAGTGTGATAAATATATAGAATTCAGACATACAGGAAGTGACATCAAAGTTTGGGTATAAATTTTCAATGAAATCCAACCAAATACATCCAAATGGCAGGGTGCCTGCAACTGTTACAGTGGATGATGCTGTATCCAGTGATTGGTATCCAAAGTATTTGGGGAGAACTTCCCTTTTAGAAATATCATCAGAACCAGTTTGTTCCACCTAGAAAATCAGCCTCACTGTATCATAGATCATTATTTTCTATATCAACCTTGAACCTTTGGGTTGTAATTTGCTATTTCATCTCACAAACATCTTCAACATGAAGTTACCTGTCTGATATTCTGTGTGCTTACCTTTGTTGATACATTTTTGGTAGATTAGCTTGCAGCAGGAGTGGAGTGTTAGTTACCAGCAGAACTCAACAGGCTCATTCTTACCATGGGCAAAAGCAGGGGGGAAATTGCAAAAAAAAGAAAAAAGGAATAAGAACAAGGGGTAAAATAAACTAATAGAAGAAGGAGGAGGATGAAGGAGAAGAGAAGATCATACTGAGTCATACAGAAGAACACAGAGGTCATAATGACTCCATATGATTTTGCTTCGGTAACATGCATTCCACAAATGGCCTGCCCTTGACCTAAATAATAGAAATGGGTCATGGCATTTTAAGTGGAGTGCCCATCAAGGAAATCTGGCCTTTACCTAATTCTTGGGAAGGGAATATTCTGTAGAATGTTTTATTTATCTCAAATAAATTTTATCCCTTAAAATGTGAGCAGGTTAGAGATGAAATCTAATGGCAAAAAGCATTTTTTGGGGAAAAAGTTTTGAATATCTCATTTTCCATGAGCAGTTTCTCAGGGCAACAGATTGATCCTTAATGAAATGAAAACATCTCAGTTTATTACTGTACATCCAAGAATAGAAACTTGCTCAACAGAGAAATGGCTAGGTTTCGTATTTTCCAAAATGAGGTACTTAGTCCATCGTGTGTAAAAAAGTTAATTAATCATGACTTGTAAGGTCCTAAAAAATGTCTGCATTGTAGGGCCTTTCCTTCTAACATTGGTTCTGTCACTTATGACTTTTGTTTTTTTTTTCTTGCCTGTTTGCCGAACATGATGTTTGCTTGACACTTTTAAGGTGCTGTTACATAGATATTGCCACCATTAATAGAGTGTACATTGTAAAACTTCATCTCATTTAGTATGAATAGACCAACCCTGGACAATTTCACTTTTTTCTATCATTTTTTGTGAAAGCATGGTGGGTTGATGGAGGCAGTAAGGTGAATTCCCGGTTCACTCTTATAAAGATAGCTATGCAGAGCTGCCATGGTGGTAGTGAAGGTGTAACACGTATTCTCTAGAGTTGATACATTGTTGAGTAAGTGTGACTCCCTTGTATGGGATAGAAAAAAAATTCCACCTGATTGGAAACCCAAGTGTAGTTGATTTATTAATTATCTTATATAGTTTTAGATATGACCTTCTACAATTTTGTCTAATGATAAAGTCATGGGGAATTTCTTTCTTTTAGGTTGACTTTTAGGGCTGTTTTTATATTATAATGGACTTAATCATCCCAGAATCAATTTTGAGTTAATGTAGCATCCAATAAAATCCATGGAAGAATGCATAAGTAATATTTTCCAAAGATAATCTTCAGTTCTTTTGAAAAATTTGTAACTGAGGGGGTTGACTTCTCAGACAGTGGGCACCACTTGAAAATCAACCTAATGACACGTGTTCGACCACATTTTAAGGACAACAACAAAAATGGAATATTACAAAGATTCTTACAGGGATATTCTTCTTGGGAATTGGGTTGTTACTAGTATTTTAAATGAGGACTGAGAGCGTGGGTAATTCTAGCATGTTGTAGACATTTCACCACCAGGTGAATCAAGAATCCCTTTCCCATATTGTGTGGCAGTGCCACTCCTGTTGGCAGTCTGCTGTTGAGTTCCTCTCTCCTTCATAACATCAAAAAACATTGTGTAAAATCCAACTTGCCTACATACACCCACGAATATACAAAAGGTTGTCAGTTTTAGCTGTTTTGTGAAAATAGTTTTAAACACCTCATATCTATCCTTAACAACATTGTTGCCTTTTTACCATGTCCATGACAACTGTTTTGAGTTGCATACAATTTTGAGGTCTTGTTACTGCCTCTGTGCCCTGGAGAAGCACACGTGGAAACGTCTGTGGCACATGAGTCTTTAACACACTTTAAGTTCCTGAGTTTAGAAATTGGGTTCTCATAATGGCTTTGTGGGGTAAAGAAAAGGGAATAGATGTGGGTCCTTGGCCCAGTCTCAGCAGCCAGCTACCCTGTGCTACCCTGCTAGTCGTGCATTGCAGGCTGCTCGCTGGAGATATTGCTAGGTTCACAGTGGCATATGATAATAGATGTTCTGTGCTCACAACAAATCAATAGCAAGCAGCTGTGGATTGTACAGATAGTGGAGTGTGAAGCACCTTTTCGAACAGTTTTCTGCTGGAGTGGCTGTTAAGCTGCAGTGCTGGCTATTGATTAGCCTTTTGCTTTTTATTCATTGTGTGTGTTTATTTATTTTTTTAATGTAGGTTGGTGTATTGATTAAATCTGTTAAAAACACATTTCCCATTCAGGCTTCAGAAAAAATAAGCATTATGTGCATTACTTAGTGTACAAACAAGTAGATAGACCTGTGTATACTAATTCTGTCACTTGGCTCCACATAGGTACATAGGCATTATATTATGAACCTATGCTATTAGGAAACTGTTTGTATAGCAATAGTTTTTAAGGATATATCAAAGTACAGTATGTCTGTGTTTTTGGTTATGTGTTTATATCCTTCCTCTGTTTTCATACTTTGCTTCTCCTTCAAATAAGCCGTATGTGAGAAGTTCAGTTGTTTGCTGCTTAGAACACACTTCATCATTTATTCGTTTATTCACTCACCAGGCATTTCTTATTTACAGATATGATCATGAGTAAGATAGAGTTCTGTTTTCAAAGACATTATGGTCTAGTGGGGGAAGGCACATATGAAGGTGATTCAATAGAACCATGAACAGTATACAGTGAGGAGTCATGAAGTGGAGTGATGGCACCTCCAGGGTTGAGACTCCACAAAAAAGAGAAGCTGCTATTAGGATAGTTTTAATTGAAGAATGAGTCTTGAAAAATTTGTAAGTATGTCCTAAGCAAATAAGGTATGGGAGAGGGTTGAGAAAGAAAAGCAGCATTCCAGCAAGCAAGCAGAGAGAAATATGGTACAGCCACTGTGAACATTCTGGCTATTTCCTTCTTGTCTTTATTCTGAGCATTAGTATGGCTAAGATCACCACACTCTGCTTGAAATTTATACTGTGCTTTATTTGGTTTAACTTGCATGCTAATGTATTTTTCAAAATATAAAGCACATTATTAGATTTCCTAATCTCCTTTAGTAGAATGCAGACAATGGTGCTCAGTTCCTGGGGAGAAATTCCCCCACATTGAATTCATTGCTGGATCCTGGATGTAGGCCTAATAGGGAACAAATCTTGATTGATTTCACTGGATCATTGGTGGACAGTGATCTTGGAAATTTATTTATAACAAAGCAAGTCTTTATAATATTGATTTGTAATGACTTATTAAATTATAAAGGATATCAAAGCATAGTCACTAATTTAATTAGCTGTAGAATCAAATGCCTTAAATACCAGTCCTGACTCTAACCCTACAAAATTGAATTATTCACTTAGTCTCTTGAAATTTTGGTATAGTACAAGGAACATAATAGGTACTTAATAAATAGGAGTAATGGTAGTGTTTATTATAACTAATAATATTTGACAGTTGTCATGTCCTTAGCATGTTCTTGACACTGAGACTTTATAAAGATGTCATCCCTTTAATCATCCCAAAATCCTTAAGAAATACTATTCTACTCTTGTCCTGATTTTAACAATGAGAAAAGTGAAGTCACACAGTTATCAAGTAGCTGAATGAGGGCTTGAACTTTGGTTTGTCTAACATGAAAGTTTACATTCTTGTTAGTTTTTCTACTACATAGTCATTATTAGAAATATTAACTGTTTAAAATCTATATTATTAGGTTAGCGTGTTTAAGCAAGTCTTCACAGACAACCAAATTGCATAAATATATAGGATTGGAAAAGGGAAACTGTGTTCTTTGTTGTTAATTTTATCATACTGTGGAATTCTGAAAACTATAGGTGTGTGTCTTAACACTTAGATAAGGCCATTTAGAATTAGAATATCTTTAGCCATTACAGAATTAGAATTAGGATATCTCTCCCCCAAACCCCCAAACTATTTAGATTTTCATTCTCTGTTTACCTAGATCTTCTGATTCCCATTTGTTTGCTTTACTGAAATTCCAGCATATGTCATATAGCATAGCAGATGAGACCATTAATGTGGAAAGGGATGGTCTGTGTTCAAATCTTGACTGTCATTTAATATTTATGTTACCTTGGATGAGTTAATAATTCCTCTGTGCCTCTAAAAAGCAGATAATTTGTAGGCTCTGTCATGCAAGAATGTTGTAAACATAAATTGAATTTGTAACTGTGAAGTTTAGGACATGGCACAAAATAGCCCCTATGGAACTGTTGGCTATTGTTTGATATAATTTTTTTAAAAAAGTTAAAAACATGACTCATACAAATATAATTTTTATAAAGTTAAAAACAAAACACTCATACAAATATAGAATGAATGTGTGTCAGATTTATTTAACTTTTTAACAAGGGAAACAGCAAGATGGTAAAGTGTAAACAAGATGACAAAAGAATATTTGAAGAACTGGATATTTATAGGCACTAAAAATATTAAAATACAAATTTAGGTTAGATTTAAAGCTGGTGAATGTCCCATGGAGTAAGAATCCCATAACTTTTGGTGTCATCTTCTCTCTACTCAACATAAATCTACAGGTTAACATGTCATCTCATGGACCCCAATTAATAGTAAGTATTGGGGTCTCTGGACTCCAATTAATAGTAAGTATCAGTGTCAAACACAGGCACATTCTCCAATAGAATTAAATATTTCTTGGGCAATATTGTTAAATAATGTCCTTATATGTAATTGAAAAGACATGGTTTTTTCCCCTATCCTTTTTCTCAGTTTTGGATAATATTTTATTAATAGTGACCATATATTCCGTTTCATATCCTTTTTTTTTTTTTTACCTTGAATACCTCTCTTAAATACAATTGCTTTTTATTTTTTAACCATTTAACTGTGTGCCCATCATTGTGTTGAATTCATTGCCATTTAGTCATTTAAACCTCACAACAACCCTAAAAAGTAGGTATTATTGTGATCCCAGATTCAGAGGCCATAGAACTGAGACATAGACAAGTCAAGTGTTTTGCTAAAAGTGACAAAACTGTTAGGCTGGGCGACAAAGATTCAGAGTTACATTTGTCGGACTGCAAAGTCTACACTCTTGAATTCCAAGGTCTTCCGAATACCCAGAGGAAAGCTTCTTGAAAACTCGTCTGAATTCATAGGGATTTAAGATTCACATAGCCACATAGCTTAACTACTTCTGTTAGCATCAATTATACTGTAATTTTTGGTGTCTACATTGCTGTTTGTGAGGTGGGGGGGGTATGTTATTCACTTTTTACTTTATTCACTTTAAATAAGGACATCATTATGACTGATTTGCTCAGGTAACAGGATCAGAAGTTCCAGCAAACAAGTGCCATTTTGCAAGTTCGGTACATCCGCTCATGCAGGGGGCTGAGTCCGGAGAAGTCAGTACGGCTGAGAGGAACAGAGCAGTGTAGTGAGGGCAAGATCCAGAAGGTAAGAAAGATACAAAGGGAGCAATTATGAGTAGGCAGCACCAGTGGTAATGCCCAAAGTTATCTCCTTACATCTATTTTTATTATTGGGCCCACAGATATTCAGTGTAGCCAAAGGGAAGCCAGAGGATGTTAATTAAGCCCAGGGTCTTCTAAAAGCAAGGATGAAGATCCTGGCATTCTCAGTTCTGCAGATGCAGGCTTTAGCTTGTCCATGCAAATCACTCTTGCTTTTAAGTTCCACTGATAACTAGAAGGGACAATTTTGGGTATCCTCAAGTGACACTGAGGGCTGATATTAATGCACATGCAATTTCAAACAGATTCAGCAAGAGCCAGAACTGCTTGCAGCTGTGTTTTGCACAACTCTCTCTGAAAATGAGCTGGGACTCACAGGTGAAATATTAGTTTCTACAAATCCCAAGTTGACTTTTGGACCTGTGGTTCAAGGAGAAATAATTTCTACAATTCAGGGTCCTGTAGCTTGTCAGGGATTATTATGAGTTGTTGGAATTTGTGGCCTAACTAATTTCATTTCAGCCATCTTCAGCATGCTATATTTGTAAACCATTTTTATTGCTTTGTTTAATTATAGCCCATTCATTTTTAGTGTGCATGGCTGGTTACTTATTGATGGCGATGGCATAATCCACTGAGAGCCTATTGGTTCACAGAAGACAATTTTTATATTACCTTGTTAGTCACATACAGGTGCGATTTTAATGTATTTTTCATTATAGACTTAAAATTTCTTATATTTATTTCCACATCTAAAGCCAAAAAAGATGAAAACTACTTTATCTTGTCTTGTAAAATAGAGCTGATACATATAATTAGGTTCCCTTTGCTCATTTTTCTCGTTTACTTTCTTTCTAGGGGAGGAGGAGAGCATTTTTTGATTGAGGCAAACTTTACATTCAGCAAAATGCACAGATTTTGCAGTCATTGTGACTAAAGTGTATACCATGTAACCAACAGCCCGGTTAAGATGAAGGACAGTTTGATCTTCTCAGAGGGTCTTCTCTTGTGTTCCTTCCAGCAAGCTCCTCTCCTCTCTAAGGCCACTGCTATTTGGATTTGTATTAGCATACATTATTTTTGTCTCTCCTTGAATATATAAATCAGATCATATAACATGTGATTTTTTATATCTGTTTTCTCTAGCTCCATGTAATGTCTTTAAAACATATCCACTATGCATTCCAGCTACCTGACAGTCTCTCCTGATTCTCAGCTTTATCTCCTCAACTGCAGGAGTTGGCTGGTCTCCACCTGCGACCCCCTTCCCTGATCCATTGTGCAGAAATTCTCTCAAGCCATAAACTGGGACAAACTTAGGTCTTTCCTTGTTTATAATCTCTCTTTCAGAAACCACTGCCTTTTTTTTGCCCGCTGTCCGGCGTGCTGTGAGCCGTTGTTTTGTGCGTTGTCTTTTTCCTGGTTGTATCAGGTCAATTGTAGTTCCAATCTTTGTTACTGCATCTATACTGGAAATGGACATCAACCTGTTTCTTTTTACCTCGCTTCATCTTTGCACTGTGAGAATAAGGAGGTGGAGAGAAAAGACCTAACACATAATGTGCTTCAAGCCACACACGCTAGGGATAATTTCAGGCTTCACCTGGGATGGCCCTGGAAGTATGGGATATTCTGGGGCCTGTTTGTTTATGTATTTATTTTGGGGAAAAACTGTCAACTCCAGTGATAGACCTTCTGCAGTCAAAGAAAACGCCATAAGAAGCTGCACAAAGCTAGTTACATGCCTGAAAATGTGTCTCTATCAAGTGTTTCTTCATCTGAGTTTCTGTTACGAGGTCCCCATGGCTTTTTGTCTCCAGTCCCTCTGATAACACTTGATTAAGCTCAGTGGGTGTAGGGATTGATTTGGCTTGTGCAGCTAGTTGTTCTTATGATTTTCTTTACTTAGAATTATAGTTTGTTTTCTCACCTACCTTTATCCTGCGGATCTTTGCCAAATGAAATTAGCACATGTTTTCAAACAAAGAACTTGGAGATTTCAGGAAGGTGGAGATGTTTCTACACCAGGTAGAGTTTTTGGCCATTGACTGTCTTTATTTTGATCCCCAAGTTCTGCTCTGCACTTACAATCTTGCTGCATGGGCATAGAATAAATGAAGGGGCCTTGCATTGTTGATACTTTTTTAGTTCTACCTGATTTTTTTTGGATAATAAAATTTACAAGCTCACCGTTGAAAATCTGGAAAACATATAACAGTATAAGGCGGTAGGAAAAACATGTATAATTGTATCAATTATTAATATCTCATTTCAGAATATATATGATGTCAAGCACATAATGGACATTCAAGATATATTTGTTGGAGGAATGACTGAGCCTTGCATATTTACAAAGTCTGAGTTGTTCAAAGATTCTAGTGTTCTTTTCATGAAATGAATAGTATTTCTACCAGGACTAGGTATTTTTTAGCCAGAAGGAATGCTTTTAGCCATACAGGAATTATAATAAGAATCCCAATATGCAATTTCTTTCTTCAGATGAAAAATGGAAACTGCAAGATGTTTCCATTTCTTTTCACTCTTGCCTTCTCTTTTCTCTCAGAAAGCCTTAAAGTTTCTGAACAGTTATTCACAGACATATCTGCGTAAGAGTGAAATGCTTTTATAGTGGATTGTGGTTGCAAGGAAAAGGCTCTTATAACATATGTGGGAAAGGAGCCTCTTGGTCTTGGTTTTTCCTGTGGCACTCACGTTCAAAGTGATGTTGTGGTTTATTTCACATGATTAGATTTCTGGTAATAATTCAGTACTCTAGAGATCAAGTGAGACAGTAGAACTTTAATTTCATGTCATCAATTTTTGCTGAGTTTTATATTGACCAAAACCAGTACTATATGGCTGAAGAAGTTAGAGTCACTATATACTGAAAATGTAAAACACAAAAGTCCCTTGATTTTTGCACACCCTGGGTTGCAAAATTTGTATTTCTCTGTGGGAACATTCAGCCAAACCTTGTAAACGCTTTGTAACAACCCTCAGGAGCATTGATAGGAAACAATAGCATCTGACTCTAGGCATTATTTCCTGGTAAATCCACTAAGTGTTCTTTGAAATCAGCCCTCCACTAAAACTAAAATTGCAGTTCTACCCAGATATCCTATATAAGTAAAACCAAATACATGTTTATAAAAATAAGTACATTTTCACATATACATAATGCATAATAAATAAATAGAAATTTCCTTTAGGACTTTTCCCAATTGTTCTGAAACTATTTTTTTCTGTTTAAATATCTTTATTTCTGTGTCTTACCGAGTCATGTGTGAACTTTTGGTTGCATCACAGTCACTTGGCAAGTTATGTATTTCTGTAATTATAATGCGTCTGCCTGAGCCACAGATTAGGTATCTGTCTGCCTTTGAAGATGTTTACCAGAAAGCCCCTTAATCCCACCTGAATTCTCAATATCTGGGGTATACTTTCATCTCTGAAAAAAGGATTTGGGCAGGGAGATATTATCTGGGATTTATTTATCCTCAAGAATACACATTCTTTCTCCTTTCCCATGTGGCTCCCTCACTCTGGCACTCAAGAGTGTCATTTGGGTAAAGCTCACATCAGTGTCCTGCTGGTGGTGGGGACAGGGCAAGGTGAGCTTTGGAAAAGGGCCTACGGTTCAGTACACATATGCACACATGCACCTTGTCCCCAACTCATGAGAAATCCTGAGAACAGAGCAATTTGAAAAAAAAAAAAAAATTAAAACAAGTGAGTTTAGCCACATAAACCCTCAGTATTGTTAGAGGCTTTATTCCAATCCCTACAACACACCACATGTATTTCCAACATCTAACTTATTTAATTTGCATTTGGATTAATTTAGCATATTTTCCTATTATATAAAGTTTAATGAACAATAAACACAGCCATAACCAAATTTCACAGCTATTTCCCAGCATGGGGTAGCATTTTGCATTTAGTTATATTTGGTTTCCTAGGTAATATTTGATTGTGGATATATTTCCTAAAGCTGCATCTCTTGTCACATGGAATCTTTGGTGGCGGATTGTTCAGACTTAGAGCAAGGCAAAATGGAGTAAGTTGCTTTGAAATACTATTAAAGCAATCAACTGTGTTAAAAATGATTCTCCCTGCTGCTTCTCTTGACAGTCTTTCAGCTCCCCATTGTTGATCTCCATGCTTGTGTTTCTGAAATCTATCCTGTGTACCAGTTCCGGATTAATCTTCCCCAAAATACTCTTTTTGTTTGTTTACTCTTCTGTTCATGAAACTTCAATTGCCTCCTTGTAGTACTTCAGTCGCCTCCAATGTAGTCCAAACCCTACACTTGGCCTTGGCTTTCAAGGTCTTCCATAATCTGCTTTTTAAAAACTGTCTCTTGATCCACATTTCCTTTAATATTCATGGTTTACTGTGTTCTCTAATAAGGTCTGTTTTCTCACTGTCACTAGTATATTCTGTGGTCATTACATCCCACGCCCTTGCTGCTGTACTTCCTCCTCCCTGGAAGGCCCCCTCCCCTGAACCTACACAGCTTTGGAGTCCAGCCCAAGTCTTACCTATTCCCGCTAGTCTTCTCTGGCCACTGAAGTCTATAATGATCTCTTGTCCCAAATCCTACTACATTTATATTCAGGACAGAGAAACAGCCTGTCTGGGCATCTAAAGGGGGATTAATGATGACCTGAGAGTAAAGTGTGGGTTCAAACCCTCCCTCTTTTCCTTTTTAACTGGTGGACTTTGGCAATTAATATTATTACAAGGCAACCTCACTATAGAATCTTGCAAAAGTCCCAGCTTTCTTAACAGTGTTAGAAATAATGGTCACAAAGCAGAATATAGGACCTGGGAAAGAGTCTTTGATTGGTTCCAGGTAGCAATTTATGCTGGAAATGTAAAACCTCCTGTAAAGAGAAATGTCACCAATAAATAAAGCAAGTAGAATTTTTAGATTAATTACCACTCTTGTTGTGTATTCATCCTATTCCCTAGGGAATCAATTTTCCTACACTGCGCTGACTGGTGTCCTCTAGAACAGAGGTTAACTGTGTATGTGAGGGTGTGTGTGGGTGGTACAGTTACTGGTATCAGATTACTCAAATAGCACAGATGTTTTGTATATTCTAATTTAAAATTTAAACATATTCCTGATTATGAGTCTGTATAATTCGACCAAAAACCTAAGTAGGTTTTAGATGATCTACCTTTCCTGTAAATATGCTGAATTTTTAAAGCAGTACTTCCACAGACAGTCTGAGGGATTCTGTTGCCATTAGAGTAATTCCATATCCTCATTTTGTTTCTTGCCTGGAATAGAGAATTACTGGCCAGTGAGTCTTCAGCTCTTGTCACTTGTAATATTAAGGGGGAAAAATTACAATTTTTGCAATGTCTATTGTTAACAGGAATCTCAATATATATAATCTTAAAATAAGATGTTAAGTTATTTTTAAATCCACTCATTTAGAGCAGTAAAATATCACCTAGTTTTCACAATGGGCTATTCATAGGAGATAATTTCACAATCACCTCTCCTTAATTGAAAAGCCTTTGAGTCTGAGGTTCTTAAGGCCAGGCCAGGCCAAGTTTGATGCTGTTCAGTTAAAACTTTAAACGTGATGCCAGGGTGTGGAAGATGCATAGCCAACCTCTTATTCCATATTCACAGCAACACTCTTCACAGAATAAAACAGGGATACTATGGGGTTTCTGGTTTATTATCTGTGTGCTCTAATGCACTAATTATTGCCTGCCACGGGAAGGTGGCTGCATATTGATCTTCAGTGGAGTTTGACTGAACAAGAAGCCAAGTTTCATGAACATTATTACATCTCTTCCTCATTACCCAGGAGTTCATAATGGGCTCAGCTGCCAAACACTAGGGGCTTAGATAAAAATTTTAATCATGGTGATTTTGATAATCAATTCCAACAAATAGAATGCAGTTAGCTCTTTGAAACCCATGAAGCTGATAGTATTTGGGGAAGGGAAATGTGAGTGTGATTGCTTGACATGTCAGAGGAGGACTGGTGGAGAGGGAAACCAAAAGAGAAATTCTGGCCGTCTTAAGAACGGGCACTTCAGAGAACAATAATTATGTAGGGAATTTACACTTCCAGACTCTGATTGTTCCTGAGAACAAGGGTCGTAAGAATTTAGTTAGGATATTTAGATAATGAAGATTTAAATTCCTTGTCAAGTGTCCTTA
Source organism: Lemur catta (assembly GCF_020740605.2). Classification (NCBI taxonomy): domain Eukaryota; kingdom Metazoa; phylum Chordata; class Mammalia; order Primates; family Lemuridae; genus Lemur; species Lemur catta. The sequence goes on along the minus strand of NC_059128.1, from coordinate 21,910,703 downwards.
TATGGGCATGATTTTTCTCTTTATAGTTAGTCTATTAATTAGAAGGAAGTGTGATTTATTTACTTCTGAGCCTTTGTGCAGTAGACATGTGTTGATATAAATAGTGCTTATTTCTGATGACAAACATTCGATGCCAAGTAAGTAGCAGACCACAAATGATGAAGTAATTACCATCACAGGAGCACACCATTGTTATATGGTATATATTTTCGTGATGTGAAAAAAACTCCCTTATAGCTTTGAAATGGATGCTTTAACTAAAATCTGGACATGCTTCATTGATGTAGCATCTCTTAAAGTCCCCTTTAGTGAAGGATATTTTTGTTCTAATCCTTTTGTTTCCTAGAATCAGATCATGATTCTGCAACCATTGTTAGGTGATATTTCTTCTTTTAAAATCACATGTCTTTTGTGCTGCGTCCTCCCATCCTTATCATCAGCATCTACTGACATCCAGTAGATTTAAAAAACATTCTGAACTGAGGTCCTCCATTGTAGCCTTTGTCTCACTCCATCCTTTGCATAGTCCTTGGTAAATTCAATTTTCATGTTATTTTTTTTCTTAATAACCCGGCTTTCTCAGATGTCTGGCCACCTACCAAAGAGAATTTCCTTTGTTGGTAGTGCTTCCTTAGTTTGCACCTCTTTCCTACCTTAGGTCTCTGGACTTTACCTTCTATTCTCAATAGTCTCAAAGGATGCATTTGCCTCCATACCCCAGCTGGAGTTCCCAGTCAGTAATATGAATGACATTCCCACCAATACTCTAGAACCCTTGCCTCGTCAGCTGCTACTCACTATCCAAATTCTAAGGAAATTCCTCTGCTTGGTTTCTTGGCTCCAGCCGTATGGCTGGAGACAGTAATGCAGTTGGCAATTTGTTATACTGCAAATCCATATCCTCTTAGCTTAGCAATGCCCTCCATGTGTCCCTTTTTGTGGCCATCCAAGCTTTGTTACTAAATTTTGACCATTTTCTCTTCTTTTCACTAATATCCTGTTCTCTACTTTGCAAGGTAGCATTTATCTGGAAGAAGTTATCTGATGTGAGCCTGCGTCATATTTCTCCATGTCAAAATGTATCTTTGTGCTTAAACATCTCAAATCTCAATAGCATGGCGATTAAGGCTTTTCAGACTTTTCTCCAAACATAATGTTCCATTTTGAGTTTTTCTGGACTCACTTTCATAAGCCTGAGCACCTACCTGTAGGGAAACTCTCTTCTCTAAATGTGCCCTAAACTTTCCTTTGTCTGTTTTGACTCACCCTCCTTACCTTGTTCATCTACATATGTTCAGTGGGGCTTTATACTGAATTTGTGTGGCATTAACATGTTTATCTATGTGTCGTTTGTATTCTCATTTGGGTCAAGACTATGTGATTATTTTCCTAGTACATTGCTTAGGACAATGTCAATCTTCAGAAAAATGGTTTCCTCACTCTTTTTTCTTTCACTAAATAAAAATATTTGTCCAGTGTAGCACCTAGCACACAAGTATTTGTTAATTACTCTGGTCACCATCACCTGAGTTCTGTAGGGTAGGAACAATGTCTTATTTATCTTTATATTCCCAATTCTTTATATAGAACCTGGCAGATTGTGGATGTTCAATATATTTTTGAAGAACACACAAAACAGTGGGTACTAGTTTTGAGGGTGATGATGCCAACCAAAACCTACTTTGGAGGTATATAATGTCGGGAATTAAACTACTAGAATGAGCCATGCAAGGCACAAAACCATTAATTTATTAAATTTATTTTTTATTTTATAAATAATTTATTAATTTTAATTTATAAACACATAAATATCTCATTTCTCTCTAATTTCAACTATAAAAAATAAGGCTCAAAGGGAAGTATTGATTGACTTTTCCAAGATCACACAACCAAAGATCCTAAGTCAATATTTTCCAAATCGTGTTTTATGTAATATGTCTCAGTCATTTTTATTCTCTTTATACATACTGGTTGGTACTGAGATAAAGGGCCATAGAGTACAGGGAATAGAGACAGAGGTAATAGGTTTCCATAATATAGATGAGGGACCTGTTAGAGGGAAGTCCGTATGTACTTGGAGAGGCAAATATGTGACTTAACTGTAGAAATTACTGTGCTGAAGCCTAAAGAGTGAAAACAACCAATATGTGCACTGTCATTCTCTGTCTTTTGCAAGGAAATAATTTTATTTGTATAGATGAATTTCTATTTAATTATTTTCTCTATCTTTGCTAAAAACTAAACCCACTCAAGGCAGCCTACATAATTAGTGCTGTATCTTTTTTTTTTTTTTTTAAGATTCTACCGTATTTATTTCTTCTTCCTTTAGAATATATGACCTGATCTGCCCCAGCTCAATATTGTATAGAAGGAACAGGAGGGCAAGAGCCCTGTGGTAACAAAGTCAGGGATTGTTTGGGGAATAGAAAGTTTGAAGTAGAGAGAGGTTGAAGGGTGGTAAGAAGCACCCTAAATGAGATCCTGATCTTGGGGGCTTGGAGGTGAAAGATTTTGGAGGAAGAGAACCAATGGAAATTTTGAGCAAGCATGTGATATTCACAGCTGTGTCTTAGAAATATTCCTCTGGGCAGAGTGTGAGGCGTAGGTTGAAAGAAGATTGAAAACCATCTTGAGAGCAGATACCACACCTGTTTGTTCACAACAGAATAACCACACCCTAGTACCGTGTCTGTTACATAGTGTCCATTCAATGAATACGTTTGGCAAGAATGAGTGAAAGCAAGAAAGCTATTAGGAGGCTCTTGAAATAGCTGGGGTAAATAAATGGGAAAGAAAGGCATGAATGAATGTTAGCACTGAGAATTTTAGGGTTGGCTTCAAATTGAAAAATATACTATAAGTGACATGCAGGCAGGCTTGGTCAATTACAATATTCAAAGAATTAGTGAAGTGGCAAACATTTAAGAAATCTAGTTCACTTTTAACTTTATAGGATTCAATTATTATTCACTTTTAGCCTTAACTTTTTTGGCTTTTACGACTAAAGAATTTTTTAGAAGTTAAAAAAATCCACTTACATTAAAACCTCTTTTTCTGTTATTCAAACAGTGCACAGTATTTCAGCCATACATGGGTTTACAAAAGTGTAAGGTCATATTTGTTGTATGATTTCCAGTGGAATGAACTGTTACGGTCTCTCTGATGGAATTATAATTGTAATACCCTTGGCTGTGTATGACTGAGAACAAGTTCATTCCAAGTTCGTTTTTTCCTGATGCCGGCAAAATCCCATCAGCCTAGTTCTGCTACTGTGCCCAGGCTCTAGGCTTCTAGCTGAAAGAAATACCAGAGGCTCTAACTTCGGCAGACTCACTACTCCTAAACTGAAATGCTTGAAGCATTCAAAACTATTTCCTGCCTCAGTTTGAAGTGTCTTTAGTTTTTCATTTTATAAGGGACATATGCAAAACATTTAGAGTGTATAGTAACCTTCCCTGAAATAGAAGAATCTTTTGATGCTTTTAAAAAATTTTACACAATTCTGGTCAAAAAAGTTCATGGAGCAAAGGCATGAGGTACATCAATTTTCTTTTTATTCTGCATAGTTTGGTGTGACAATTACCAAGGCATCTGTAGTACCTACACCTGTGCTATATTCTAACAATTTTGTTCAGGGTGTGTACATTAGAGCATGGTGCTCTGTTTCTTCACTGCATAGTAGCTCATAGTTGACTAGGATTGTCTTTTCTGTCACCTGTTAGTATTGAAGAGACACTTCGAGTGTACTGATACCAGGTACAATTCAACCATGTTACACACCTGGGATTATCTCAGAAAGAAGGTTGGAATTTTTTTTTTTAAAGGCTAACAGAAACAAACAAACAAAAAAGTAGAAAAATGTGTTGATGATAGGATTAAGTGGGAGAAACTTATAAATGATGGTCGTATGCCATCCTGGAAAAGGTAGGTGCGAGGTCAGCTTCTGTTTATCTCTGTCTTAATCCTGTGATTTTCTGGTTTCTTGGCTTAGAAAGTTTAGTCTCTATCAAGTGGCTAAAAGCAGGACAACTGAAGGTTACTCAGATTCTCTGTGATTATGTTTTACCATTTTTGGAAGTTGTTTAGCTATTTATGTAAGAAAGGGCTCTTCAGTGTTTGGGGGCTCAAGATAAAACCTGTCTCTGAGACATTAGGAAATCATTTCTGTGAATTAACTCTATTAAGCTTTGTCCCTTAAAATCTATGTGGAATGAAAAGCAGCCGCACGTTATTTTTTAAAAAGCCCAGTTTTAAATTTTTGAAAAATTTCAGGCATACAGAAAGTACAGAAAATGTTACACACCCTTGTACTTACCACTCCTATTAATAAATTAACATTTTGCCACTTTTTCTGCATATTGCAATTTCCTTTTTCAATTTCTTTTCCAAAGTTTTTATTAATTGGTGGACACATACTAATACGATTTATACTATGTTAATATGTGTAAAGTATAAAAACAACAAAATGAATATTCATGCACCTACCACCCAACTTAAGAATTATACATTTCTTGTTTTAAGAAAAAAATCATAATTACTGTGACCTTGGCAGTTTACATTTCTCCTTGCCCTCTCCCCCCCCCCCCCGGCCCCGCCCCCGCCCCCCGCCCCACCCCCCAGAAAAGTAGTATACAAAAGGAAACTCTTGGGGTTTACATTCAGATTACTCCATTGAATTTTAAATTTTTTCCTTTGCTCTTAGAGTTAGATGGTCTGAGTAATGCTGTTTGCTAGAAAGAGATCTGAGGGCCTAACCATCAGATAGTCCTCCCCTGTTCAGGTCTCCTGTGTTACCTCCTTAGCCCTTCCAGCTTATTCCTGGAAAAGCACTCTTTTCTATATGTGTTTTAAATATTTATTGAGTGTTTTAGGTCCTTATCAAGTATTGGTTCTTACTCTTCCTGTGACTTAAGAAAAAATCCTCAGTATCTGGACCAGCACAATTCTTAGTGATATTGGTTTTCAGAGCTATGTAGGCAGAGAAATAGATTCCAGAAAAAAAGAAATGGTAATCTGGTATGCAGACCTGGGTTAAAAATATGGCCAAAGGTGTATTTAAAAATAAGAAATATTCTTTCTTGGTTGTCTTTACTGAAAGTCCAGGGACCAAGCTGAAATCATTTGCTGTTGGTGGTGGTGGCTCAGCATCAGTGAGAGGCTAAACCACAGGGACTCCTGACTTCCATGCACAATTAAATCCAGCTGTCAGGTTTGGATAGGAGAAAGCCCTCCTTTTCCCCACAAAGTCTATAGGGAGGTGCTTTGTGTGGACGGGTGCTCATTTTCCAGAGTATACAGAGCAAGGATCATCCATCATGATCAAATAGGAGTATTTCTTCTCATTCCTTTCCAGTGAGGATAGCACTAAGAATTCTGTCCATTATCCCATTTTTGGCTGCTGTGATTGAAATTCATCTTATAAACAGGATAGTTTGAGGTTATTAAAAAATAAAAATTATTCAGTCTCTGTTGCCCATTTTCTACTCTCTGAATAATTTCTGCGGACAGGTAACCAGTTCAACCATCTGTCTCTGTTATAAATGCCTGTGGTTGGTCTGCCTCCTTCTGCCTGGGAGTTAAATGAAAGCTGCTTTTGCAAGAAAATGATGGAAACCAGCAAATACTATGGGACTGTAAGATATTTCTGTGTTATCACCTTTTCTTTTGAGGAGTAAGAAGAATAAATTTTTCTTCTTCTAATTCAAATACATAGATTAACTCTGCATGTATAAGGAATGTATAAGGGTTCTGATGTATACATATCATTAAAACAAAACAAAATAACTATCCTCAGTATTGGACAATTTGGAAAACAAAAAGAAGCCTTCAGAATGTATAATATTAGCTCCTTTGATACTTCATTTAGGTAGAATTTTTTTTTTTTTTTTTGAAACAGGGTCTTGGTCTGTTTCCCGGGCTATAGTGCAGTGTCTTCATTATATCTCACTGCAACCTCAAACTCCTGGGCTCACATGATCCTCCTGCTTCAGCCTCTGATGGGACTATAGGTGCGCACTACCCCACCTGCCTAACTTTCTATTTTTTGTAGAGACAGGGTCTCACTATGTTACTAAGACTGGTCTCAAACTCCTGACTTTAAATGATCCTCTCACTTTGACCTCCCAAAGTGCTAGGATTACAGGTGTGAGCCACTGTGCTCAGCACTAGATCCATTTAAATGTTCACTTTTAGCTGATATTTAGTAGATTGTTTGCTTGTTTCAAGGTAGTCTCTAAATCCAATTAGGAAAAATGAAATTTAGGAAGCATATTGGCTGTAGATTTGGGTACAGTGACTTGGGTATGTATACTATTGCCCCCTCCTTCTATGTTTAGTTCAGGGGCGAGTTTTATGCCATAAAACTAACGAGTCAACCACACATCCACCCACCCACCCACTGAACCACTCAAGCACCATTTGGGTTATATCTGCACATCACACATAATATCCTTGCAAAAGTTTACCCAGCACTCATACAAGTTTAATTCATTTTAACCCTTAGGATTGATGCAAAATCCTAATGGTTGTTTGTTGAAATATATCATGCGACTACTTTAAAGGATTACACAATCTCAAACAGGAGGGCGAATCTACATTAGGTGGAATTCCATTTTAAGGATTTTGTTCTGCATTATTGAAACTGGTAGACATTAGAATAAAAAGTACAACAGCAAAACTTATAAGAAATATTTGTGAATGTTTCCTAATTTTAGATACAATGATGGGCTATTTATATTCTCTTGTTTGATTTTTATAACTATCTTTTAAGTAGATACTACCATTACCCAAGCAGGTAGATACTATTATCAACCCCTTTTATAACAGTGAAGGAAACTGAGATATTAAGAATTGAGGTTTGTGGCCTACAAGCCCCAAAGCTAGAAAGTAGAAGGCTGGAATTCAAATCCAGGTTGTCTGTTAGAAGGCCATTGTCTTACCTTAACCTCTCTGTTATATTGACTTTTGTGCTGCGGCACAGAATTAAATTGTGACCTTACCATTTTCCTAGAGTGGGATCAAAGTCCAGAGAAGGGCTAGATGGCCAGGAACTCTGGTCATGGCCGTGCTGGTTGCTATAAGAGGATACTTGGCAAACAGCATCACACAGATGGTACACAACCCACACGTCTCTATTTATGTAGCGGCCCCAAGTGTTTGTGTTAACAAGTTTGGGAGATAATAAAAGAAGTTGTATTTGTTCTTTCTTTGTAAGTCTGAAATTAATTTTTAGCATAAATTTAAAAGGGGAATTCGTAAATTCACTAGACACCGAGAGACTGGTGATCCAAGAAAACATTTGTCTGTTGGGTTTAAAAACATACTGCACAAAAGTAGTTGTTTTTTATTTTGCCCACTTGGTGGTGCTTTGGTCTCACAGGTGGATTTAATAGGCGAGATTTTTTTTTTTTTTTTTTTTTCCTTTTTCCGGTCTAGATTGGGTCTGGGAAAAAGCCCTGTTCAAGGCTGATTAAGAGGACTATGCCAGTTGGGTTGTTCAATTTGGGTTTTCTCCATCATTATCCCAGTTTATAACCAAGATAATTAAACTCATTTGAAAATTTTCTACACTCCTTTTTCAACTTTCTTGTAATAAGTTGTATTTACTCATTTTGGAAAAAAGGATCAGCAGTTGGAAGAAGCTAAGTTATCTCATCTGCATAGTATCTCAACAGGCTGCAATTGTGATAAGTCCTTCTGCAGAGTGGGACAAATCATGGGAAGTGACTAAAACCATGCTCAACTGAGTTCGTCATTTGGGTGTCCATATTAAGCACACTGGTTACTAAGATTATCTGGGATATAGACACAGCCCAACATGTGATCTTCTTTACATCTTATCAGTGGCAACAAAAAAAGGAAGGGACAATGATTCAAACACAGTGAAATCCAAGAAGACTGGGGTCAGAAGGAAGCAGTTAGATGGGAGAATACATACTGTTAGTCCAAATTCAATAAAATTAATCAATTCTTCTACCTATATATATACTGAATTGATCCATTTCCATTACCATGCAAGGACTTTATTTGTTGACTTGTCAAATGATAAACCATTCCTGTTATCAAGGAGTAATCTTCTGAGCTAAGACAACAACATTGGATAGTATTGGGTGATATAAACAGAAAAGTTCCTCAAAGGGCTTAGCTATGAAATAATATTAATTTATCTACCTACTTCTGAATGTCTACCGTGTGCTACTATGAGCTGAGCAGGGTACATGATGAATGAAATATACACACAATCCCTCAAGGAACCTACAGTCTAGGAAAAGTTAAGAGGTGGCTGAATGATAGCAAGTTCAAGGTACCAAAGGAGGTGAAGTGGCCTGGGAGAATGCTGAACAGGCATTTAATTAAGATGGAACAACTAATACCACAGAGGCAAACTGAGTCTGGAAGGATGACTAGACTGGAAGAGAAGAAAGAAGAGGGATAGGCAGACGGACTAGAATGTGAAAAAGTTTGAGCCCCATTTTGAGTGTGGAGCATGATAACATTCATGTGGGAAGGAGGTGGAACTTGGGGACAGAGGTAGAGGCCAGAATTGGGGACTTGGTGGGTACTAAGTTGAGTGCAAGCGATTTCTTTAAAAGCTGTAGGAGAGACTTTGAAGAAGGCCCTCACTTGCTCCCCACGTAACCCTATAAAAAGGTATATCATTCATCTCCACTTTACAGAAGGCACAGGAGGCTCCAAGAGAGCAGGTGTGTTGCCCCAGGAGACCATCTGGATCCAGACAGTACAGATTGACCATCTATTACGGTCTTCCTCTCATGGGAATTTTAGATCTTGACTCCCCTTCTGGAGCTTTCCAGGCTACTGAAGAATTGATTATGCAAGAACAGATGAGCTCCTTGGCTTAATTATTCAAGGATTGCTTGCTATTTTAAACATTCTCCCCATTGCCAGACTGTGGACAGAGAGGCCTTGGAAGGGTTTAACTATGACTATACTCATTTAACCATTGCTAAGCACAGTTCCTTCAGCATTTTTCAAGCAGAAATTTATAGTGATGGTTTTTGACACTGATTCTGACTCTTGTATTCTCTGCCTGTCTTACTGTATTTGAAGGTGGTCAGGAAACATAGGGTGTATGTGTGTGTATGGGAGAGGGGAGGTATGGTGGTGAAGATTTAGCTCGGGGACTTTTCAGCTTTGCCTGCTTGGAATTCACTTAATAAGAGTATGTATAGTCAAATTTCCAGCAAGTCAGAAAGGGTTGCTGAATTGTTTTAAAGCCCATCCATGCTTGCGAATTCTTCCCAAATTAAAATGTTATTTTAAAGGCGGACAAAAATGTCTTTATTGTATGAATACAATAATGGCTTACCAAAAACTCCTTAGATTGTAGCTGCGGAATTTATTCTATTCTTGGTGCCTCTATCTCTGGCTTTTTGTTTTGTTTTTGTTTTGTTAGATTGGCAGGATTTAAAGTAGACGAGTTTTATGTCTGCTTCTATGTGTACCAAACTACTTATGCAATGTTGGTATTCAGTACCTGCTAAAACAAAAACAAAGTCCCAGTAACAGCCCACTTCACTTTCTGTGGGTAGGCAATGTTCTCAAAAGGATTATTAACTTCTTCCAAAGATATTTTTGTATTTAAAATGTTGAATGCATTTCTATTCACATTAGGTTTTGCCAACCACCTTGTTGATTATAAAATGCTAAATCAGGGTCTTTGTTAAACTGACTGCCTTCCCTTTGATAATTGAGTTATAGGATTTACCTATTCTTCTAAATTAACACTTTGTTGATCGTCAAACTCTTGACTATCTGTAAGTAATCACCTTTCTAAAGTGAATGTTGGTTTTAACACACTCATTCATTCATAACTATTATTTTTACAATAGTTATAAGATTCATTTGTTAGTTTGTTCATCACTTAGTTATTTTTATTTATTTATTTATTTTTTTGAGACAGAGTCTCACTTTGTTGCCCAGGCTAGAATGAGTGCCGTGGCGTCAGCCTAGCTCACAGCAACCTCAAACTCCTGGGCTTAAGCGATCCTACTGCCTCAGCCTCCCGAGTAGCTGGCACTACAGGCATGCGCCACTATGCTCGGCTAATTTTTTCTATATAGATTTTTAGTTGGCCAGATAATTTCTTTCTATTTTTAGTAGAGACGGGGTCTTGCTCTTGCTCAGGCTGGTCTCGAACTCCTGACCTCGAGTGATCCTCCCGCCTCGGCCTCCCAGAGTGCTAGGATTACAGGCATGAGCCACCGCGCCCGGCCTGTTCATCACTTAGTTATAAAATGTCTATGGTAGGTGCTGTATTTGACACTAGAGATAAAATAGGAAACAAGACAAAAATCTTGCCTGCCTTCATGAGATTTATAAGACCTTGACATCTCTAAAGCCACTGAATCAAAAGTTCCTCTCCAAGACCTTATATGAAAATCCATTTGGTCAGAATCGGTGGTAGTCACCATCAAAGTGGGCTGAGAAGTGAGAATCTCCGTATAGCAAGGGGTTGCCGGACTGTTGCCGCCACCACACCAGCTGCAAGAAACACTGCTCTCGCCCCTTCCCTGCTGCCCTGATGCAGGTGTGGGCAATAGATCTTTTCCTCAATTCTGCAAACCACAGCTGAGACAGGTGGCAGTGTTGAAGACTCCTCTGACAGATTAGGGATCATGGAAGGAAGCGGGGAGGCATGTGGGCTACTAGCAAAGAGGTAGCCCATGGGTCTTAGTTCTCCTTCATGGGGTCCCTAAAAGGTTTCCTCCCAGTGAGAGCTAGCCTTGCCTTTAGATCTGTAAGCATGACTAGGATTCTGAGCCCAAAACAAAAAAAGCAAAGCCCAGAGAAGGACTTTCCTCTCTTTATTCAAAGGCCCACATGCCCAGTCTTTAATTTCTATCCTAAGTTCTGACTCATCCCAAGAAGACTGGAGCTTGGAATTATGACAGTGAGATTCTGTCTTCTACCCAAAGAGGTGCAGCCTCACCCTATGATGTTGGCTGCAAGAGTATATTTAAGCACAGTAGTACAACATTGGTAAATGACAACTTCCAGCAGGAAGACATTTCCTTATGGTTCTCTTGGATTCCCTGGGCAGGATATAAATTCTGTCCAACCTCAAGAGTTCTGGCCTCTGCAGTGTGAGTGACTGGCCTGTCCTTAAAATCTCATTGGTTCTCTACTCATTTTTCTTAAAGGGTGCTCTCAAGCATCTGCCCAGTGTGTAGGGAAGGTCTGAAAGGGAAGTCTTCCTTGGCTGCCAGTGATTTTCCAAAGCACATGTGCCTTTCTCCTCCTGACCTTGCCCATGTCCCCTTGTGCCCTTTCTGTTCTCTTTCTGCCTGATGCAGCAGCCACAAGCCAAAGGGGCTTTCTGTGAAGTGGCAGGAACTAAACACAAGCAGTTTTGTGCAGTGGGGAAATGCCTGTGTTGCTACACACCTTGGACCTCGGACTCCACACAGGTTCACTTCTTTATTATACACCTGGGACAACTTTATCCACACCTCTGACTCAATCTGTTTTTGTTTTGGTTTAGATTTCCTTCTCCTTAAAATCTGCCTCAAGTCCTAGGCCCTTTTTTTCTTTTGCCAGTGATGCCTTCTCTAGGCTCAAAAAAGCATCTTGTACAAGGGAAATAGTTTTAGATTTAGGAAACTGCTTAAAATAGACAGTTCAACAAATATTTTTGTCCACTTATTTTATGCCAAAAGTGTGCTAGATGCAAGGGCTAGCACAGTGAAAAGGATAGTCATGGTATCAGCTCTAGTAGAGCCTGCAATCTGGAGGAGATTGCAGATATTAAATAAATAGCTGAAAGTGATAAATGATGCAAAAGAAGAGATTCAAGGTGCTATAGGTACCGTGGAAGGATTTAACCCAATCTGGGAGATTTGGGGAGTTTTGTTTAACTCTGCCATTGTCTAATCGAATGACCCTGAGCAAATGATTTAATCTTTCTATAATTAGTAGCATTTCTTCCTACCCTCCAAGCCCTCTCTATTTTAGCCAAGGCTCCTGGGTCTATGAACTATAATGGCAAGGGAGATGCTGTCAACAGCAGTAAGCCTGACTGTAGAGAGCAAACACATGGAGCAAGTGATACAGGAGGCACAGAATGAACTCCAGAGCATCAAGCCCATTTGAAGTAGAGAATAAGGAAAAGGCTTTCGGGAAGACAGTAAACCCCATGATAGACATTCCCTCTGTCTTGTTCATTATTATAAACCTAGCATTTAGCACACTGACCCTCAAATACTGGTGGAATTAATGGAATGCTGACCACTCTCACAACTTGCTCACCTCTTCAGGTTAGTGTTGAGCACTTCTGGGAATATAGACATGAATTAGGTGGATCAGATGACTGCTGTCCTCCTAGTGTGGATCACCGCATGGACCACCAGGTGTGTGCTCGTCCACCCCTTTCTGCAGGAGCTTCTCCAGCCCTGCCAAGCATCCGGTCCTGTCCATGGTGCTGTGGGGCTCCAGCAAAAGATGAGATGGCTCCACCCCCTGAGAAAGACTCATCCTGGATGGAAGTTGTCCTGCTTCACTGTCCCCTCCCTCACAGTTTTCCATCTTCCCCATTCCCTCCTCTCCCCACGCCATTGTCTGCTTTACATGTTGGATCCCACCATGGGAAACAGACTCCACTAGTCCTGCCTGCAGGCTTTGCAATTAGGAGTGTTATTCAGGAGGCTTGGAGGGGAGATGGGAAAAGTTACTCTGGACAAGACATGTTCAGGTCCCATGTAGGACTAAGATCAACCACAGTACTCCAAGGGTTACTGAAGCAAATGATTGCAGAGGCTGGGCTAGCTTAGATGTTCTGGACCGTGTGTATGATGAGGGAGAGGACGTTTGTGTGGAAGGTTTTCTGTTAGCAGTGGGCCAAGACTTTGGGCATTAAAATGATGGTCTGCAGAGAGAGGATATAAGGAACTGAAACTTCTCTCCACAGAAGCACCTGAAAACTAGTCTGTGGGCATATCGTCTCAATATCTGGTAAAACTAGTTTGGCACCACACACAGAATATCTCTGTGTATGTTCTTCTATGGCAAAGAACTGAGAAAACAACCAGGAAACAAAGGGAACCCTTTGATGACTCTATAGCAGGCACCTCTCATAGGGGAAGGGTTTCGTAAAGAGAGAAAGTTAGAAATAAAACAAAAGCAATAGGAAGAAAAACCACAAGGAATCTTTGACGGGAGAACTGGCTTTCTCTGACACCAGTACTTTCCCTCACCACTTCATAGCCATCTCTGTGTGCATCAAAGGAAATGATTTCTCCATTTTCTGGGATCCTGGAGGGCTTCATCTGCACCCCTCTGACAATAATTTTACCATTATGATCTTTTTGTACTAATTCCTTTTATAGCTGTAGGATTATGGGCTCCTCTGGCCAGTGTTTTATTCATCTTCCTATCTCTCATTCTCTTTATAGAGAGTAGGCCCCTAATAAACGGATGCAGAATAAGTAAGTGAATTAATAATTAATATGTAGTAAATAAGCTCATCCTGACTTCTCTGATTTTTTTTCCTCTTTCCTGTCTTAGGTTTTTAAAAGAAATACAATAAACCTATTACTATTGTCTCACTATTTGCCTCCAAGAGAATAAATTGTCTGTTTAAGAATAAAAATTATCTTTCTCTAAATCAAGAATGAAAAAAAAAAATATCCAGGTGCTTCCAGGCTACTGGGCATTCCTGCCCTGGCTCTCAGGAATTAGAGCTGCTGATCAAACATCTGTTTTCCCATCTTTTCTCCACTTATCAAAGTCTTATTTATCCTTCAAGACTAGTTTAATTTTCATCTCCTCACTCAGTAAAGGCTTTCTCTGTTTGTCAGAGCTGGAAATAATACTTTTCTTTTCTGATTTCTATTACGACTCATTGCTGCTCACATTCATTCAGCACAGATGGTGTAGGGGAAGCACTTTGCAGGGAATAGCCCTGGTACAAGTGTTACCTTTGCTTACTCAGTGGTGGTCAGTGACCCTCTGACCTGAGTTTCCTCATGGTGATGGTAAGGTCTTGTGATGGGATGTCTGGTCTAGAGGGTGAGATGCCTGTTCCAATATCTGGTACTTACTGAGAGCTTAATTAATTGTAGGCAACTACTCTTATTATTTGCACATCTCACTCTCTTGATTTGATGGTAAATTCAAGGATTATACATCTTTTCAAATAACCTAACATCTGACTTACCTCCTTTCACTGGGAGAGACAGGTAGTCAATAAGTTAATAAATATATATCACATAATGAAAGATAGTGATAAATGCTTTGAAGACAAGTAAAGCAGGGTAAGGAGAGCAAGACCAAGACCAGGTGTAATGCGGTTGAGGAAGACTTGTGTGAGAGGAAGGGACATGTGAGTAGAGATGAAGTGACATGAGGGAGAGAACTATGCCTCTGCTTGGGAGGAAGCAGTGCCTTTGATGGATACAGGCAAGGAAGCCCAGAAAGGTGTAGAAGCGTCAGAGCATCCCAGCGACACAGAGGCCAGCAGAGTAGAGGTTTACAAAGAGGGAGTGGTCCTCAGCGTCAAATGCAGCTGATGGGGCTGGGGAGAGAGCTGCAGAGAAGGCCTCCTGGGTCTGGCAGGTGAGGGATCACCTTAGTAAGGGGCAAGACCAGTGGAGTGGTGAGAGCAGCAGACTGGGATGGCCTGAGTGAAGCAATGAGGGAAGCCAAGACTGGACTGTAACCAGAGGGTGAAATGGGTTGAAAGGGGGATTGTGGTTTAATCTGAAAGACCCGAATATACATCTAGGCTGAGACCAAAAGACAGAAGTTGAAAATTTAGGAGAGAGATAATAACCAATGGAACATAGTCTTGAGAAGGCAAGAGCTAATGAAAGCAAAGGTGAGTGGATGGGTTGGTCTTTTTTTTTTTTTTTTTCTTTCATCACGGATACTTTTATTTCAAAATACTAAGGGTGTACAAATGTTTTTGTTGCATGGCTTGAGTCTGGGCTGTAAATGTGCCCGTTAGGTGATTTTTTTTTGCCCCTCCCCTTCTCCCGCCTGCTTGATTTCCGATGACTTCAACTTCCTTCTGTGCCCTTGTGTGCCCTTCAGTTAGTTGCAATTTATTAATTTAACAAAAAGAAGGTTTGGTCTTGAAAAGAGGAGGAATGCTGCATGCAGGGCTGAGAGGGAAAGATTGGATATGGGTGAGGCTGGGATGGCTTCCAGGTCCCTAGGAGAATGTATGGCAGATTTCCTGCTGAGATTGAGGGTGTAGGACGCTGAGCTTGAGTAGAGGGTGGAGGTTTGAGTTAGGTTGAATAGGAGATGAGACCTGCCAAGGAACATTTAAAAACAACAAAGTTTTTTCTTTGTGATCTTGGGTGAAATAAACCATTTATTCCATTTAGTACACAAACTTGTCTCCATAGAAACAACCCTGACCACATTGTCCATATTGCACAGTTTTCTGTGTGAAATGAGACAACAACCTCTGTTTTTAAAAGAGACACTCTGCCTATGCACACATCTCTCTCTCTCTCTTTCTCACACACACACACACACACACACACACACACACACACACCCCACTTTATACCCTCACTAATTCATAACCAATCTGAATGTAATGGTGAATACTCTTTAACTTCCTCTCAATTCTGGAATGAGTGTCGGTTTTTTCTTTCAATATTAAGTTTTCAGTTTAAGTATGTGATATTTACATAGTACTATTTAACAGTGCAAAGTTTAGATTCGGGTAATACCACAGTGCAACTTACTTCTAGCCACAGAATGTGGTTGGTAACTTTTATAGACATGTGCTCACCATGATCAGAGGACTGTGCTGGACACTCGCTAACTATGTTATGCCATTGAAAATCCCTACAGCCCCACTTTAAGTTGACATATGGGGAAACTGAAGTTCAGTGATGTTAAAGAATTTGCTCAGGGTCATGCAACTTGTGAAAGTTAATTCTGAGGTTGCAAGTGCAGGCTCAGGACCCTGCAGCTACAGCAAGGGCTGAAGAACAATACTCTTTAGTTCTGATACTGAAGATGCTCTTCAGCTCATGCTGGCTTGAATTTCCTGTGCAGTGGAGGGAGTGGAGAAAGTGCATTTTAATAAGCTTCAATTAAATTAATTTCATTTTTACTCCTTTTGATGTACGGTCTCTTCAAAAAATCCAATTCTGCTGATGTTTATTAAGTGCCTCTATTCACTTGGAAAGTGCCAGGCTCTTCAGGGGATCTATAGATGAGCACGATTCAGCCCGGCTTCAAGAGCTTACAATCTAGTGGAGAGGATGGGAGTGTGCAATTTGCTCTAATGCTAGATTGAATGTGATAAGCACCGTGAGAAGTGGCACAAACAATGGGTTCTTAATTCAGAAATCCAAGGTTACATGAATAATTAGAAAATTGGCCCAGTAGTGCCTGAACACCGGAAGCGTTGCACAATGGAGCTCTTATAAGGGGTCTTTATTTTAAACATGATCATCCATTTGTTCAAATCCATGCCATGTAATGAGTGAAGAATGTACTGATGGTGATGACATCAGCTGCCAGCCCGGTTTGTGCCATAGACATGGGTGATTCAGGACTGGAGAAGCAAGGCAGTAAGGTTACAATAATCCCAGCGGTGGGGATGACCTGCAGCGGTTTGGTCCTTGGTGCGTTTGGGCAGGCAACAGCCGTTCAAGATGTTGAGCTGCAATTGTACAAAAACATATGTTTTGTGAAATTGGTGTTTTTTATTGTTTTAGGGTGCCTTTTTGGAGTTAAGGAACTTGAACTCCAGAAATACTATGAACCCAGAATAGACCAAGTTCTACATACTCTGGGTAAATGATCTTTTAATACATTTTTGAGGGGATTTAAAAGTAGGGCAATAGATACTACCATGCAATTCCTTGTCAGGCTTACTCCTAGCTTTTGGAAGAAAGGAATTGGTGTTGAAGAACATGAGCTAGCTAGTACAATGTACCCTGTGCAAATGGGAATTTAATAAATGCTTCCCGATTTTTCTCCTGTTGTTCACTTATGTGTGTTAGGTTCTGCGGTTGTCACTTCCAAAATAGGTAGCTGAAATGAACATTGCTTCTCTCTTTTAAGATTTTACATTTAAGGTTTTGGAGGAATGGTTCATTGATAGGTTGGGAATAAGATTTCTAGTGCCATATTACTGGGAATATACACCTAACTACTAAAGCCATCATTTCATAACTTTTGTGACACCTCATACTATTCTCTACCATTACATGGATGCTCATCTCCATTTTCATCTGAATGCCCTTGCATTTTCTTTGCCACACTCTCGTGATGTGGTCGATCTGTGCCTCCCTGATGGATTGACTGCAGCAGTATTTGGTTTTGCTTTGATGAGGGGATGGATGCTTCTCTCTCCTCTTCGGCTGCTTGGGGCCAAAATACAGAAGTACTGGTTAGAAGGTGATTAATTTTCTCTGATGGCACTGTGCCATTGCCATTGCAAACAGGGTTCCAGCCGCCATGTCTTCCTTAGCCTTAATCAGATCCTACATTACCTCAGATTAGGTAATCAGTTATTTACTATACAGCAGAGGGTAGAGGCCTTTTGAGCAAGTGTCAAGTACATAAAGTCCATTTGGAAAGGGAATATAGTAGGGTCCCAGGTGCCAAGAATTAATAGGGAAAGAATTAGAGCCGGCCTGTGTTTCTGGGCATCTCTTCTGCTAGGCATCCGGTTGATGGAGAGCAGTAGGTGACTCTGATGTCATTGGGATAGGCACACAGTGACAGCCCTTTTGCCATTGTTTGTTTCCTGGGTGACATTGTCTGACTTGAGGGATGGAAACTATTTGGGAAATGTTGTTTTCTGAAAGTGGAGGATGGGTTTTCAGTATCTCTGGTAGGTAGGTGTGTTTATTGAAACAGGTGTTTTCAACTCACTCTATGCCCAGTTATATTCAGGGTAGTGGAGACTGTGGAAGAGGAAGATAATAAGCAAATGAACTTACAAAATATAATGAGATAGAACCACTTTCTGAAGAAAAACACAGCGGGCAAGGAGATAAAGAGCGGGCCACGGCGTAGTCAGGGAAGCCTTCCCCGAGGAGGCAGAGACGTTTGTGTGGGGATTAGGTGAAGGGGAGGGATGCCTGTGGTTGTGAGAGGGGCCTTCTGGGCAGAGGGGACAATTGGCCAGTGCAAAATTCATGCTTCAAGTGGCCTGTGCTCCTTTTATTTATTTAGCATTTTAGTACTCACCAGGAATCATTCAGTGTGTTCAATGTTAAATGAGCTGAAGTAAGTAAATCACTAAAACGGTGTCCGGCACATTATTGGTATTCAAAATAAGGTGAGCTGCTGTATCTCCATTTGCAACTCAAGGAAATGACTTGAGATTCTTTCCTACATACAGAGGGTTGCTGCCATGTACTATCTAAACACCATATCCTAGAACTTGAAGCAGTCACTGGGAAATATCTTCTTTTCCTTTCGCCCCCTCTACCATCCCTTCCTATTTCTTTTCCCCTCTCCTGAAAGTGACTGAAATTCATGATGTTAAATAAATGAAATGTAACCCACAGATCACAGAGTGAATGGCTTATGACTCTGTGATAATGTCATATCACATCAACATATTCTCTGCCATAATCCTTACACACACACACACACACAAACACACACACACAGCAGTGAAAACATCTCAGTTAGGTATTGGAGTGGAGTGAAAACAGAAAGGGCCAAGTTTTGTGGGTAGCTGAGACTTTTGGAGTACCTAGCAGTTTAGAGCATCATTTTACTATGAGGGTGTTGGTCATTCTTACTAAGATTTGTAGAGATGCACATGCTAATGAAGCCTTCTCAGGGGTCAGGAAAACACTGTAATCTGTATAATGCTGTAATTATCTCCAAAGCTGTCCTTATAATGTTTGGAGTCCTAATATCAGTGTTCTGCCAGTTTCTCAAAAATACGTGAAAATCATACTCATCAGCAAAATCTTGCTTTTACGGAGAAGGTACTTCATTTCTTTTCTCCACTTGCTGATAACAGTAGCACTAATCGAAAGTATTTATTGAGCAGCTATTAAATATGTCATCTCTAATACAACAGTCCAAAGAGATAGGTCTAAGCCCCTCTACTTGATAGAAGAGACATGAAGAGGCATAGAGTCCCACAGTATAAATGGAGAGCTGGGATGGCCCCTGGATCTCAACTGTCTGGAGAGCCAGCTCTCCTCTCACACTATTTGTTATTTCTCAAAATATTCCACCTTTCTCTTCCTCTTAAGATTTTTATCATCATTCTCTATTATTCCTGTTCTTTACCTCCTTAAGTCCTTCTTGGCAAAGTCTTTGTGATCTATTCATTAGTTTACAACTCTACTCCTTTCTTCTCAGAGTCTATATCCTTTTATGTCTAGATTGTTGTACTTTTCTGTTGGTCTTCCAGCCTCCAATTGCTCCCATATCAGCCAGTCTTATGCACTGCTATTGGGTTTATTGCTTAAAATACCACTTTTACACATTGCTACCATCTTACTGTTAGGGACCCTTCACTGTTCTCAGCATAATGGTCAAGCTCTGAACACTGGTTTCACAGCCCTGTATAATCTACTGTACCTTATTTATCCTACCTTATTTATCCTGCCTTATTATAGCCATGCAGCCCAGTTCACCATCACTAAAACACACTGGGTGTGTTTTCTTAAAACCCCGTCTCACACTGTATGCCCCACTGAAAGAGCTTTCCCTGTTCCCCTACTTTCTAAAAGAGCCAGATCAATTTTCCCCTCCTCCATGAAATTTATCCTCCCTTCTCCTGGCATATTGATCTTTCTCTTCTTGAGCACTTTCTCTAAACTCAAAAGGTCTATAAAATGGTCCTTTTTATATAGTCTTTCAATAGAAACCATTTATTTTATAGAAGCTACCCCTTACGGAGGTTGGATTATTTTCTTTGGTGACTGGTGACTGTATTCAGCTGTAACTAACAGAAAACACAACTAACATTGGCTTGACTAGTTGGAGGCTAATGGTCTTAAGTAACACAAAGTCTGGACTTGTGCAGTCCAGGGTGATGCAGCTGCTCACTTGGGCCATTTGGGAACTATGCTCTTTCTTTCTGTCTTTTTGCTTCATCATCCTTTGATGTATATGCTTTCAGCCTCCCGCTTATTGCCTCTTAGTCACAGGATAGTTTCTGCACCTCCAGGCAGGAGGAAGGGCACAGCAGAAATCCAGGTATGTCACATTTGTCAGCATTGGTCCCAATTGTGTAACATGCCACCCCTAGCTGCAAGGGAAGCTACGAAGTTGAATTTGGGCTTTTAAGCTTCTATAGGGGAAATAGGACTAGAAAAATGTGGTCAATAATTGATCTTCAGTGAACCAGACTATAGTATCAGTCACAGCAAAGCTTAATGAGTAAGTCTTTACATGCATATAATGCTTCATTTTGTTGCTGGAGAGACACTGGAGTGAAAAAAGGAAATGTAAGTAGTGGGTCATAATTGGCTTGTTGTCCAATATCGGCACTGTCTCCTTGCGGCCACGTGGCCTTGAGTACTGTATTTTCCTGAGATGGATTTCCTCATCTAAATATTTGGCTTAATAATAACCCTGTCTGTTAGAGTTAATGTGATGATTAAAAGAGGTGAAGCCCACAGCCTATTATATGGTACATAGAAAGTACTCAGTGCATGTCAGTTAGTTTCTCCTCTTCCATTTGAGGCTCTGGTTGGTATAGGGAGAATTCTAAAGACAATAAAACAAACAAACAAACAAAAAATCCAAGAATTGAATAAAGGAAGATGATATCTCTTACCAGCTAGTCCCATAAACGCTTTTCAATAGGGAAAAATATCACCCCAGTAACGGAACTGCAGAAGTGTTTGAGATTTATTTATCTTGTAATTGAGTGGAAAGGAAATCTTCTCTGAATGTTTGTGAAGGTGTTGACCCGTGGATACTGAGGTATGTGAAAATAACTCACACGTCTCAGGTGTTTAATGAGGATCAATAACAATTTGTGGGCCTGTCAGCTCTGCAGTCCCATCACCTCAAATCACACACAGGAACCCTTGCTTCTGGAAACTGACACCTGGTGGGAGAGGATGGCAAAATGATATCCAATTAGCAAGATCTGCATAAGAGGCACATGTGCAAGAATCATGCATGATCCCTGAAAAAAAAATATATATATTTATGTAAAATCTATATTGCAGAGCACATTGTTAGCCCACCCACCTCCTACTACCCAAAAAGCAGAAAAAAAAATTCCGTGTCCTTTAATGTAGTGCTTAAAAAAATCTTTGTTGGCGCAGAACCGTATGTCTGTGGATTTTTTAATTGAAAACTTTACTTACACGTATATTTATTTGGAATGTGTTAAAAAGCCATAGATTCTTCTTTTTCTTTTGATAAAAAGAAAAGCAAAACCCTGCCAGATGTTGGGAGGAATAGCAACCAAGTGATTCAATCAGAATTCTCCTTTGGGGACGTGGACTCTCTCGGTCAATGTCACAGGATGAAACAGTCTCAGATTCACCCAGCAGTGAGTTATTCCATCTGGTTTTCACAATTAGGAGGTGAAGATGACGGGAAGTTAAATGAGTATCTTTATGAAACAAAGCAAGACAGAAAAGGGAACAGCTGGGGGACTGGGTGGCTTCGGGACGTAAGACTTGGATCTAGAAAAAAAAGACTGTGTTACTTCCAATTGCTGGTTACAGTGCCAGTGCAGGTTAATATGAATTTGAAGGTTGCTGCTGGGTGATAGCAGCTAGCTGTCACTTGCCTGAAATATGACCATGCATATACAGTAAAGTCTGGATTTAGGTGTCTAGAATGTAATGTCCTCTTTAGTTAAGGGCCAAGCCACCAGATTAACTGCATAGATAAGGGGTAGTGCATGAGAATCGCAGGGTCATAGAACTTTACCTCTGGAAGGGATGTTGCTGCCAAGTTCAGAGTCTGTGAATTCTATGAAGTGTTTTGTGTCATTTCTTTGCATGTCTTATATTCTAAGAAAGAAGATGCATAGCTTTTATCAAATGCGAAGGAAGATATGGATCTACCAGTCTTCTCCTACCCTCTCCACCCAGAAGGTATTAAGAATTTGCTTTAGATGTTATCTTTGGAGTCAGGTAGAGTAGAACATAAGTTTTTGACTTACCAGGTATTAGCTGTGTGGCTTTGGGCAAGTTCCTTAACCCCTGTAAATCTTGTTTTTCTAATTTATGCTATGGCCATGATAACATTATCAATCTCATAGAGTTTTTATAAAGAAAATTTGAGATAATATATGTACATTTTTTACTATAGCATGCACTAAATGTCTAATGAATGTTGCCTCTTATTATGTTGAGGTGTATTTGAAGTAAATGGCAGAAACAGGGCCAGAACTCTGATACCCAAATTACATCTTACCTAAATTGGAGTCTGGAAAGTAAAATCACAAAGTGCAAGGAGGTCCCACTTTGGCTTTGCAATTTCCTCCACCCACCTTGCCCAAGAAAAAACTGAACAAGGTTAGAAGTCTGACTCCTCATTAGCAAGGGGAAGTCTTTTTTTGAGCAGCTCCTCTGTTGAATAGATAAAGTAGATCAAACAAAGGGGATGACAGATTAGAAACTGTCTGGTGGCTAATGTACTGTTTACTGCAGTATAAATGACTGGCGTTTGGGAAATGACAGATGAGAAAAAACACAAGTATGGACATAAATGATTTCCAGGTTTCTATGGCGGAGGAGAGTCATGGTCGGCTGGGATATTGATGGGGGAGGGGAAAGCCATTGGTGGGAGTTTAAGGGGAATTAGAAGAGCATGGAGAGGACCTTTCAATTAATCCATTGATCCAGGAACTGCCAGAGTCTTTGTGCCATGTACAGAAGCTACTGTGAAGGGGTCCATTTTTCTTGCTTTTTTCTCACTGCCTGATCCACTCCAAATGTAACTCTCGTTCCAGTCCAAGGCCAGTGATCTCCCCAGAGAGAAAGCACAGGTGTAGCCATGGGGCTGTGCTCTGCCAAGCTCGGAGATCCCCAGGGGAAGATAACATAGGAAAAATGAATAAAAGAGAGAGAGAGAAAGGTGGGCAGAGAAAAAAAAGAAAGGCAAAGGAAGGAAGGAAGGAAGAAAGGAGGGAGGGAATCAGGTATGTCAGTTAATCTGCATCTGATATATTTGAGTTGAATTTGTTATGCTCTCTAACTGGCCCCAGGGGATCATAAGAAATCTCCAATTAACTTGTAGCCATTGTAACCAGCTAGCATCTGTGTTTGCTTAGTTTTCACTAATAATGACCATGATAATATAAGGCAGGCTGCCAGACTTATTATTTGCAAACATATCATCATTGTAACTGGTATTTGCTTTCTGCTTTTGCCAGAGGTTTCATGTTCATGCATTCATTCATTTCTCCAGCAAATATTAATTGAACATTTATTGTGTGCCAGTTCTAGTTTCTTGGGATACCTTACCGGACAGACAAAAATACCTGCCTTCATGGAGTTTGCATGTAAATTGGAGAAAACAGGCACTGTACATGATAGCATATCAAATGATATAAAGTCATGATAGATGACCTGAAGGAAACTAAATCAGTGCACGTGGATAGAGAGTAGTAGAAGGGAAGCATGCCTCCCTGCTATTTTTGATAAGATGTTTGGGCAGGTGTCTCTGAGGAGGTGACTTTTGAGCACAGCCTTGAACAGAGGGAATGATCGATTTATGAGGATATCTGGGGAGGAGTTGTCCTCTGAAGACAACAGCAAGTGCAAAGGTCCTGAGGTGAGTGATAAGCTAGAGAGATGTTGAGGAGATCAGTGCATCTGGAGAGAAGGAAGCAAGTGGGAGAATAGGAAATGAGGACAGAGAGATAGCCCTGAGTAGATAACACATGGCCTTTCCGGATGGGAGATTATCGGAGTGCTTCAAAAAAGGAAGGGTAATAATATCATATTATTTTAAAGTATAGTTCTGGCTGCTGTGTCGGGAGTAGAGGGTGGGGAAAGGGAGAAGTAGGGAGACCAGTTTGAAAGGTAATAGAGCAGCCAGGCTGGAGATGCTGATGACTTGGACTAAGATGGTAGTTTTAGATTTGGGGTACATCTTTGAAGGCAGATCAGATAGAATTTGTTTATGGATTGCATGTGAGGGGTGAGAGAAATAGAATTTATATGTCTTTATATTTTAAAAATATTTGTTCAAGTTCAGTTCTTGAGTCTTGCTTAGTCATTTCGTGACCTTTTCTTATTAAACTTGGAGGCAATCATATTTAATAATAAATTTAATTAGATGAAATGGTAACTATCCAGAGATCACAAAATGGCTCTTTTGTGAAATAAATTCAGTCTACAAACATGCTGTATTTGGCTCACAGTGTTTAAATCTTTGAGCCAGTGTTTGAAAATCTAGATATCTGATTGCTTTTGGAAAATTATACAATTTGGAGTAAAGAACAGGCATTCCGGTAAAAGGCAGTCTGCTGGAACTGAATAGCAGCTGCTGTCTTTAGAGGGGGAAATTCTTCAATTCCTCTTGTTAGAACCTGAGTTTATTTCCCCACTTCTGTTTCCTGAACGGCCCTGATGGCATTTCTGTTCCCTACCTGTCTTTTCCCACCCCTATGTTGTTAGTCTTTAGAGAGGGAGATTAGAGATAATCATAAATATACTTCCATTTGAGTCAAGAGGGCAGGGATCTCAGGATTATTTTAAGTAATATATAAATCCCATGCAACCCAAGTGCTGTCTATAAATCCAATTAATAATAGGCTTTGCATAACTAGATATAGATGTATATTATTTTTAGAAAACTAAAATAATTCCAAATTGTAATGAATAAAACACAGATTTGAATGGTACTAAATTTTAATAGTCTGTATCTCCTAAATTAACAGATACTAAAAGTACAATTGCTTTCAAGTGGTTATGCTTTTTTTTTTTTATCCTTAAAAAGGAACCATTCAACTCAGAAAGATTGGGAATAGCTGTTCCAGTGTAGTCCTCCACTGTACTGATGACATAAAGGAATCCAAAAAGGGATAGTTACGTGTCCACAGCCACTTAGCTAATTAATGGTAGTAGGATATAAGTCTTCTAACAGGCTGCCCCAGATTTCTTCAACATCCAGAAGTCAAGAGGGTGAAGAGGACAGTTTATGATACTCTGAAATGCAAATTCCTGATTCAGGGACAGAAAATTCTAGTTTCCAAATGGATGGAAAGGATTTTCTCCCTGTGAGAATAGAGTGTTGGACAGTGTTTCTCAACAGCCATGCTGTTGACATTTAGGACTGGTTAATTCTTTCTTTGGAGGGATTGTGCTGTGCATTTTAGGCTATTTAGCAGTATCTCTAGCCTCTACACACTAGATGCCAGTAGTACCCCTCTAACACTAATTGTCACAATAAAAATATCTCCACACATTGCCAAATGTCCCTTGGAGGGGGCCACAATCATACCCAGTAGAGAATCACTGCCTCAGGACAGACTACTGCTGGTTTATCCATTGATTTGGAGTCCCAGGGAAAGATTCTGAACACTTAGCAGCCAGGCATCCTGTGGACCCCAGGACCCTGCCTTGGCACCTGCTCACAGACCTCTCTCATCCGTCCTCCTGGGCAATATATCATTTATCTACAACCTCTTCCCAGAAGGCTGTAACTTGCGCAACTCAATCCTTTATCTTATAAGTATCTTTGCACTTTTTCACTTTCAAAAGACTCTTCATGATTTCCAATACCTCAAATTGCACAGGTACATGGCTTTTTGTCTCTTTCTCTATTTACCTCTGTTAGTTTTTCAAACTCCCCATTGTAGAGTTTCTCACTGTTTTTTTTTAATTTCCATTTTCATTGCTTTTGTGTCTTGGTGTGTGTCTTTTTGATCCCATTTTAGTGTGGGATCTCTGCCTGTATCAGTATCTCACTACCTATATATTTCATTTTATGGTTTAGTCTTTTAGTGTTTGTCTCCTCAATATCTACCATTCTTTTAATAACTGTCTGTGTTTCTGAGTCCTTCCTTGACTTTTTTTGGTGTGTGGCAGCTTGTCTTTTAGTCTGCCTCTCTCTGTTTTTATCTCTCCAGCTATTTTTTATGATCTCCTCCCATTTTTGGAGGATCGTGGTGTGTTTTCATGACATTTCTATTTGTGACTGCCTTTTTCTCTATTGACTTTTTTTTCCCTTTTCTGCCTTTCTTTTGAAAATGGCCCATCTGGACTAAGTTCCTGTCAGGATCTCTTTCTATGGGTAGGAAGTTCCTCAGACATGCCATGGAAACCTTTTACTTCTGTTGGATAATAATCCTAAGGGGGGGAGGTCAGGGAATGGACTTTTCAGTTAACTGCTCAGAGGCAGTTTTTTGTTTGTTTTACTTCATAGAATTGAATTTTTATAAAACATACGTTTAGAATATTAAATCCAGCATAGGTTAAATATTTAATATTTTATAAAATCGGTATCACACAAATAACATTGTAAATGATTTCATATCATAAGCAATTATCTTAGAAAACTAATAGGTAATACATTCTTAAAATCATCTATTTTTCTGATGCTAGGTGAAGTGAAATCAATGATTTGTAAAGATAGGTAAGATGTTTTATATGAAGTTCAGGAATACGGTATTACAAGAATAGCATTTTGCTACTGCAAAGTACCTACCTTTTCCCTTGGTTCCTAAAGAATGCCCAAACCAAGAATGAGGGCACTGCATGGTTCACAAGGGCTGTGAAAACTATTTGATCTTCTCACTTTTGTAAGAAAGTGAGAATTGTAATATACTTGCAAAACAGATTGGAATCCATCTGGTGTAGCCAAATTAATCCTCCTTTAACGATGGTTTATATTGTATACCCCAAATCAAACTCAGTATCAAGAGTTAATCAATTGCAATTTATAATCATTTCGGCTCACCAAAAACAAGAGGGAATTTTGTGTAAACTGAGAAAAATTTATTTTATAGTATAAACTTATTAAAAACATGCATCTTAATTGGATGTATGTAAATTAATCAAATTATAGCTCCAATTGTAGTTGTTTATTTGTTTAAATGTGGTACAGGGAAAAGCAATGGCTGCTGAGACTACAGAACAGTGTGAAGAGGGCCATTAAGGTGTCTGAATTCTATCCCCCCTAGAAAAACAAAAACAAAAACAAAAACAAAACTCAACCAAACCAGTACAAAAACCTGAGAAAACCGGGATGGAAATTTAAAAGGAGCGCGGGAACTAAACAAGGGAAGGAAATATTTCTCTTCTTTCTAGTTGAAGGTAAATTTCTTCAGTACCCTGTCTGAACCTCATTAACCTTAATAATACATCATTAAAAAGTCAACTCTAGGCAATTAGTATTTGGAGAGTGCTTGATATTTTAGATGGGAAATTTTATTTTCTCTGAGAAATCACACATGCCTCTAACACTTTCAGCCTTCTTAAAATTTCTATTGATAAAGTTGAATTCAGTTCAATCAAATTCCATGAATCAAGTAGTTATTGCATATCTCCATGGCCTTTGTTCTAGGGTTTGTAAAGAGAAAAAGAAAAGCTCTCCACCCTTACAAAACTCCTAGGAATCCCAGATATTGTCAAATGCTACTGTTTCAGTTAACGATGTTTCTACCATAAACAGAACTGACCCAAAGGGGCAAAGAATCTGTGAGCGTATAATACAATCGCATGCTCTCCCCTGAGGGTGCTTTAAAGAGGAAGATGATATCTGTCAATCCCTTGTTCTGTTAAATCCACTTCAATATTTCTTAAATCTACCCACTCGCTAGGGCTGAGCCACACCATAACTGATTTCTAGGCATTCATTCTTCCTGGACTTAAATTCATGCTCCAGCCTGGAGCCAATTCTCTCTGATATGTAGTGAGCTTTTCTAACCATTTATTGGTAAAAACTAGTCAAGGACTCTTCATTCCTTCAAAATAAAATGCAGTATAGTATGCATTGGTGGGAAATTAAGTGCTGAAACTTGGCTTCAAATCCTAGCTTTCTTTTTTGTCTATCTTTGTGCCCCTGAGCAAGCAATATCACTGCACTATGACTCAGTTATTCCATCTGTGAAATGGGGATAATAATGTCACTTACTTCATAGGATTGCTAGTAGGGAAAGCCAGGTAATACCAGTAAGGTGTTATATAAATAAATAGTAACTTTCAGTAAATGTTATTTTATTATTGTTACCACCTCCAGAGACTCATCCCTTCGCACTTGCCTTCTCTCATTCTTCCCTGGATTGCTTTGAGTATCCAGAACCTGTACATGCTGTTCCCTTTTGTCTCCTTTATTGAGCTAACTCCTACCTGCGCTTCAGGACTCAGACTTTTCCCTCTGCCAGGAATCATTTTCTACCTCCTCTCTGCACTGCAGTTCAGATGTCCCTCTTATATGCTGAGTTAACTGCTACTGTAGCATTTCACACCTTGTATTTTCTTGTTTATCTCTCTGTTCTTTTTCCCATGATGAATACATTTTGAGGGCAGAAACTTTGCCCTAGTTGTCTTTGTGGATCCACGCCCTGGCACGGTGCTTGGCTCATAGGAGGTGATGAAAAAAACTGTTTCTGTTGTATGAGTAAACCCAGAGTGAAAATCTACTAAAGGGAACAACCTAGGATAGGTCATATTATCAAATATCTCAGTGCTAAAGGCTTATGTGTTTATGAGTAGTCAGGTGTCTCCATGGAACACTGGTATCTTCTAGATGTTCATAGGTATATCTGAAACAGTAAGTATGCAGTCAAGTAATACAGGTAATTGGGGTTATGTCTCTCCTAAAGAGTTGTGCTTTTGGTTAGCCCCACTCTAACTGCAGTGGACAAGCAAGTACAGCCTAGAGTTTCTCAAATAGTTCAAATTATGGAACCCGCCTTTATTTATATCAGGAAACCCAAATATAGTGCCCTAAGGAACGCCGTTGGGCAAATACAAGTCTGAGCTAATAAGAAAAAGACTTTTCTTTTTTCCTTTTGATCCTCAGATTGTTTTGGGAGGTTGTAAGAGACCCAAGGAGGTCTTTAGCTCTGGATAGAAACTAATTTCAGCTTGAACTTTGAATGGACACTATCGCATGTTGAAGTTGTTCAGGGATGTAGAATTCCTTCAGCAATTAGAACGTGGCTCCATATAAATATTTGTATTTCTCTTCTTGAGTAGTATTCTCCGAGCCGAGGAGATGGGGACATAGTGGTCTTAAAAAGGTAGGGCCCAGAATTTCAGCAGTTTTATGGACACATACAACTTTTTAGGATTTCTTATCCACTGCTTCAAAAACACTGCGGTCACTTATTAAAATGACTGAATCCTGGGGCCTCACCTTTGACCTGCTGAATCACACAGAGTCTGTGTGTGGGAGACCAATAACGACATTTGTCCTGAGGTCCGCTATGATTCTTATGCTCCACCATGGTTAAGAATCACGGTTCTAGTTACACTTTGACATTGAGAAGAGGCCACCTCAAAAGTATAAACTTTTTAATAGGACCATGGTTTACAAGGTCACTTCTGTTAAGTCATAAACCATCACATGTGGAACTATCACTATCATTATGGTTCTTATTTCTTATATATATGTGTGTGTGTATACATCTTTTGAAACATGCACGTTAAGAGAAAACATTTAAAAGTTTAAAGGACTTAATTAGATGTTTTATCTTGTGAGAAGAACAATTGTTGGGCAAGTCACTCAACTTCTGAGCCTCATGATACGGTCTGTGAAACAGGAATGGTGGCATCTGTCCTTCCTCTTTACTTGGGGTTGAGAGGGTCAAATGCTAAAGAAAGAAAAACAAATGTGAAGTATAAAGTACCATGAGCAATAAGGTACATGATGCCTACATCCAAATTTGGTGATACAGGAGCCTTGTTACACGTAATAACATTTTTTTCTAAGTAACCTAGATTATTTTATTTTTCTGTAGGGTTTGAGAGTACATTTTGGTAACTGAGAGTTTAAAATAAACGATAGTTACAGATTTATTAAAAATTGAACATGGTTAAAAGTAATAAAAAATTCTGAGATTTATGAAATTGAATTTTATACAGCATTTACTTTGAATCTAACAATAGTTAAATATTAGGAATCATTAATGTGTGAATGATTCCTAATGATTCCACATTGTAAGGAAATGCTCTGGAAAATGAATAGTAGATTTATTTATGAAATTAACCCTTTTCCTAATGCATGGGAGTAAGATTATCAAAGCAACTCAGGTCTAAGAATTCTACCTCGGATTTACATAGCACATTTAAATAAAAGGGTGAAATTCACAAACCCTAACCTCAAGTTTAATTTCAACTGTAGCTATTTTATACTTTTAAGGAAATGACCCCTTTCTCTTATAAACGTAAACCTTTTTTCCTAAATGGAAGCAAATTCATTAAGTTCATTCTATCAAAGGTAAATTGAAAAAAGCCAGCAGACAAGATAAATTTGACAGAAAATAGGTAAAATCCAAGTTTTATTCGTGGATAGTGGTTAAGAATGAAGATATTGAGATAAATTATTTTAAGTGAGGACTGTCCTTTTAATAGGCCTCACTCTTTAGCCTTGTCTCATTTTTCATTTTCATGAGGTTCTTAATTGATTCTTTTCATTACATAAAACATGCCATATTTGGCCTTTTCATGAAATGTATCTCATATTCTCCTTTGACAACCATTCATGTGAAAAGAACAGGTCCTATTTCTATCCATCGCCTACACGCACATATTCATAGAAATCATAGATTTTTTAAATAAAATATACTTTATAATTATAGGGCATCTTAATCTCAGAAATCCAAAGGATTCAGGTCCCTATCTATATCATATTTCCTTTCTCTATGTAGAATGATACACATGGTCAAGGTTCCTATCCCCCAAAAATAATTCAATCTAAATTATATGATTTCCATGTCTACATAGGGCAAGAAGAATACATGAAATAAAATCAACAGTCCAGGGGGCATTCACCCCAACTAAATCTAGGAAATTTTCTGTACCACTTTGTGTCTCTACTTATATGTCTAAGTATTGCTACTTTTAATTGAAAGTAAAATTTACCTGTCTAGATTTTGGTGGGGGACAGGGAATGAACGATGCTAATTGTTCCCCTGCTACTTTATAAACAAATATAAAGTGTGGTTATGTGTGTATTTTTTTTACTCCAATAGTATAATTTTAGTATCTGATTCATAATCTTATTGGTCTGAATTTAAATCTGAAGAAAAATTAATCATCTATGATGCTGTTCTTCTTAATGGTGTCATTTTCTTCTTAAAATCTGAAAAATGTTGCAGTTTTTACACGGTAGTCTTTTCATATTGAAGGACAGTTGCATTTTACTGTACACCGTTAAATGCTTTAGGACCTGTAAAAGAAATATAACTACATAATTACCAAATTCAGAAATCAGTAGGGTGCCTATATGGTATTCAGCAAGATACTTTCTTTCCTCCAAATTCTTATAACAAAATTCAAAGCAACAAATGGTCTTCTTTGTTTAAAGTAACACCATGACCGATTGATTGCTTTGAATTTAATCTGATCTTGTTCTGATGTCTTTTCTAGAAACAAGAAGACTTATTGGTAGGATGTGTTTTCCATTCATCCCTATTTCTGTGCCCTGGATGAGTAATGGGTAAATACAATGATAAAAACAAAACAACAACAACAAAAATGGAGAAGTCACGGGACTGAATAGAAACCAGGACTGAAACTGCTTTGTCATGATTTTGTTGTGGTGGTGTTGTTTGGGGTTTGTTTTCTTTTTTAAAGAAGTTACAACAAGGAGCAGCTAAGGACAAATAAATTGGCAGCAGATTGTGGTTTATGATAATGACAGTCCCAAAGGGACTTGGCTTTCTTGGTGACATTGAAGTAAATTGCGTTACTCAAGATGTATACTAAGAAGGATAGATAATGAGATGTATGGGGAAAGGCAATGGTACTGTTTTTATGGTATTGTTGACTATCAAAATGAATGGAAGGGAAAAGAGAACTAGGAGGGGTTACTTGAGTTAATTTTAATATACATTATGAATGTCAAAATTTCCACTTAGAGGGATAAAAACATTTAAAAGTATCTCAAACAATTGCTGGCCACTATTTCAATACCCTTTTCTAACTTCCAGTATCTTTGATTTACCCAAAGTTCCTAATTTCTTGTTACGTGAGACCTCATTAGTTTATAATATACTTGGGTTAAAAATAACATTTTTTTTTTTTGAGATGAGGAAAGAGAAAGGGAGTGTCTTAGCTCCCTTATTCAGAAATAGAGCTCTTATGTAAAACCTTGTTCCAGAAGATTCCATGAGATATTGAGGAAAGCTGACCTAAAGATTAGGACATTTTGAGCTTGACAAAGCTCCCACTGAATGCCTTGCTTTCAAACAATACTGTGATAAAAAGAGCATGTGTGTGCACACGTGTGTATGGACACAGGGCAGAAAGCTCTCTCACCTACAAGACCTATTTCCATTGTTTACAGAGCACTGACGGCCCATTTCCCCTGAGTCCCTTAGGTAAATCTTTGTTGTATATGACAGCCACATGTTATCTGAATACCATATCGTACCTTCTTAATTCTACACCATTCACAGCAGTTAGAAGGCAGAGTAAAATGAATGATTTCTGGTCACTTTAGAATTGGAATGAAGCAGGGATGAGGGTTGTCTTGCAAAGGTATTTTAATTCTTAAGGTAAAAAGGGTTAGCGGGTCTACCCATCTTAGAGAATAGAGTGTCCTGACATCTTCCCTTCCCTCTTTTCTCTTTGGTGTTCTCCCTCTTCCTGGTACGACATTGAGGGGAGATTCACTCCTAAAAGAGTGTGTCATTTTAAGTTGACTTTCTCAGAGCTGAGCTAAGAGCCATTGCCAAGGCCAGTGGGCGTAAATTTAGCCCTCCTGACGGGAGATGAAGGGTTGTGGGATTTATGGCTTATTTGAGTTCTCATATATTACCCTCAGTGTCGCTCGCTTATGATGGCCCTGCCAAAAGATAAAGAAGTGTAGGACGCTTGGTACGGGCTATGTGACAGGCCAGGGACAAATGTCTCTGTTGGGTAAATTGATTTGAATGGCTCTAGTGAAATATCAGGTTAGGCTGAAAATATGATTGGGTTTAATGATCCTGCTGACTTGGTAGACTGTCGGGATTCCAAATCCTGGACAAGTAAATTAAGGCACTCTGTGAAGGAGATGTGTATGCATATTTGTAAATTCATATAATTACTAATGTCAATAAATACCGCCATGTAAAAACTCAGACCTGTTCTTATATATAATGTATTGAATCTCTATTGAATATGGGAAACATTACTTACAATTTATAGAGTATTTATTTGGGAAAACCTGTTGACAATATTATTTTTTTCTCCACATCCCAGAGTCAACAAGCAGATGCCTAAAGGCATAAAAATATGTAATGAAAAGACCGAGAACAGATAAACAATTTATTTTCTCCTGGTAAAACTTAGTAGACTTACCCTTCATGGTAGAGAGAGGATTTTTGATTTGTGTGAAAGTGGGGTTTTTTAGGCCACTAAACCATACATTAAATGGATTACTTTTTCAATTATGAAAAAGAATCATTACCTTATTTTTTGAATGGCTATTCAGTTAAAAATAAGAAAGCTTAGATTTCCTTATAGGACCAAAATTTCTAGCAGATTTCTGTTTTTACGTTTAAAGTTGCTTCCAAATTTCTGAGTTTGCTTCCAACAATGGACATTCTTTCCCTACTGTTCTTACCTTCTTATAATTATCGCTGACTGTTTAGAGTTTCATTTTGTTTAGGGGCAAGAATGATTGGCTTCATCTTCCAAAAATGTTACAAAGCATCAGTTATTTCTTTGAGCTTTACACTTAGCCTGTGCAAGAAGGAGCCCTATTTAAACCAAAATGACTTCCATGGAGAGTTTTGCACTGGTACTGACTGGTCAACACAACTGCAGGTGAGCAGGAATCCCTGGCTACCTGGACCTCTAGTCCCTGTTTTTTCCTGTCTTGAACTCTGGGCAAATTCTTTATTTGGCATAAAGTGTGATTTCTTTATTTCATGGAGTGGCTAAGAGCTCTGAAATGCCATCTTTACTAGGAGGATGGTAAACTGGGTTTAGAGAATGAACCCCATTGCTAAATATGTTCTATTTTAGAACCAAAAATAACAATAGCAACGACAGCGACAAAGCACAATAAAACAGAGTCAGCACTTGAGAGTGATGTGCTCATTTGTCAATGTCGTGCAGAATGATAGTGTCAACACGTGACTTTTCATCCTCAGGAGAGGCCCCGGCATAATTGCAAAACTCGAAACTGTATCCATGGAATAGAGAGGTGTCCCTGACTTAGGGTAAAACATGCCTTGTATTCTTCTGCCTTTTCATCAACTTCAACTGACTTCAGGTAACGTACTCACTTACTGAGAAAATTTCTCAGGTCTAATTTTAAGTAATTTCACTTCATCCGTAACTGTTTTATGGACATTGGTT
This sequence comes from Lemur catta, assembly GCF_020740605.2. Lineage (NCBI taxonomy): Eukaryota > Metazoa > Chordata > Mammalia > Primates > Lemuridae > Lemur > Lemur catta. The sequence continues at coordinate 21,876,300 of NC_059128.1, read as the reverse complement.
TTCAACTCAGGACTAACATAACTCAGTTTCCATTCAACATTTGTATTGATTTTTATTTTTAGGTTCATTTTTTTTTCTTCATATGAGATACTGAGAATCAGAGAGATTGAGAAACTTGCCCAATGTCGCACAGCTTATAAGGGACAAAGCAGATTTTGGACCCAGTTGTACCTGACTCCAAAATACATGCTCTGCACCACACCATTTTGCCTGTTAGTACATTTAGGAGAAAAACATTTGTCTGTCCACTTCTCCAAGCTAGAGTCTTGCCCTTTCCCTCTTCCTTCCCCAGTCACTCTGACCTCCTACCCCCACCAGGACTCATGTAGGTTCCTGCCTATAATGTGCTTTTCTATCATCTTTTCATAGCCTTTGTGTTTTCCCTCAGATCTCAAAGTATATGTCATATCCTGGAAGTCTCTGTTAATGTTAAATAGCCTTCCACAGTTACCCTCTACCCCATTACCCTGATGTTTTCCTATATAGCAATGATCCCATTTTGTAATTATTTTGGTTATTGGTTGGCTTGTCAAATGCCTGTCTGTCTCATCTCCCCCTACTAAAATGTAAACTCCACAAGAATAAGAATCCTGCCTAATTTGTTCATCCCCATCAGTGTTCTGCACATAGTAGCCCCAATAATTATTCCAGAAATTAAAGAATACTCAAATGAACAAATGTACCTAGAGAAGCAGAAATATAAACAAATAATTCTAATGATAGGAAAAACTTGTTAAATGTTCTAACAAAGATTTGAGCAAGATGCTGTGGCTACATAGAAGAAGATGGGGAAGAAATATGAACAAACACCAGGAGATATTAGATGGTTTCTGGGTGGGGCATGTATGAACTGAGACTGGGGATGGTGGGGTTTCATAGACAGAGCTAGTGAGAACAGCATCCTCGGAAGAGATTACAGCATGAATAAACACACAAAGACAGAAATGAGAAGGGTAAACAATGACATAGCAGTAAAAATACTTGAGTTCAAATCCTGAATTTTCCTCTTAATAGCTGTTGATTTGGGGCCATGTGTTAAATAAACGTTATTTTAGAGCCTTCTAAATTCTAGGCACATTACTGTCACTGTTTCTTCCTGAGTCTCAGTTTCCTTGGTTGCTAAGTGAGGATACTCCTCATGCAGGGATGGAAAACCTGTGGCCTCAAGGCCTCATGTGGCCCTCCAGATCCCCAAGTGTGGCCCTTCCACCAAATCCAAACTTCACAGAACAAATCCTGTCTAAGGGCCTGGTTTTTAGCAGGTACTTTCATTCATAGATTGTAGCTGAGTTTAGGTGACCTGCTAAATTTGAAAAAGGATTATTTAAAATCAAGGAACAGGTCTATTACAACACTATAATTAGAATGGATAATCACATTTGCAGAAAATGGACTACACTATGAGTAAATGTAATTTTATTCATAAAGTGCTAACCCACCTGGGGTTATGGGAGATAAGTTCTAGTTTTAGTATAACCTTGGGTTCTGGGATATGCTAAAAAAAATTATTCAAATCATTGGTGTCTACAGTATCCTTGTCCTTAAAATTATTGCTATTATAGAAATGCCTGTATGTGAACTTAACGTCTTCTTGAGGGTTTCAATAAGGAAAGTGAAGATCACTTCTCTCTAAAACATTAAGCTTAAGCAGAAAGGTGCCACATGAAGTATTATAATGGAAGTACTGTGAAAAGAAGAGCAAGCCACTTAATCATTTCACAATGCAAAGGTGCTACTGCAAGTCATAATTCTAACACAGAGATTTATATAAATTAAATAATGTTTCTGGGGTTAGCCAGAGCTCCTAGTGTTCCAGAGTTTGTCATCATGAATCGTGATGTCAATTAACAAGTACATACTTAAAGAGAAGAATGGAAGGGGAGAGAACATAGCAGAATAGTGAGAAACTAGAAAATGTTAACGATAACCTGGAGAGAAAAGCAAAAGGGGAAGGGAGCACAGGAGAAAAACATAGTGGAGAAGCAGATTCACATAGCAAGAGGAAATCCAAGAGGGAAGAAATAGTTTCAGAAGGGAAGCCAGGCCCGTCATTTATCTAACAAAACATTCCACTTCCCCATGGGGTGGGTGCCTCTTGAAAGGCAGTTGTTTTGGGGACATGTCAATCTTCCTTACCTGTAGCCAATTCCCTGAATATTTCACTGGATCTTTATTATTTTCTGTAAGAAGACCTGCAAAATTGTAAGGCTTGGCTGGTGGTTCTTTCTCCATTAAGCAGTAAGGGAGCTTGGGCTGGATTCTGGAGGAGGTCACCTTGCAGGGGAAAAAAATCCCCCCTATTTTCCAGATGAGAAAACTGAGGCTAAGACTAGCAAAGTAATTTACCCAGGTTGGCATGGCTTACAAGTGATGGAGCCAGATATGAATTTCGTTTTTTCTGACTCCATGGCTCATACTGTAGTAGACTGCTCTAGCCTGGGTGGGCCATTTTCTAATGTGTTTTTCTTTTATAAAAATTAATACATTTACATAATAAGTGGGTTAGGAGTATATACTATTAAGGGTTGACTTTGAAATATAAGATGATTTTCAGAGAAAGTATCATTTTCTGACTTTCTCATTCTTAATGTTGGTTCGAAAATTAGAATAGGAAAGGTATGGAAAGCGTGTCCTTGAACTGGGAGTAGCTAACATTGTTCACAAGTAACGTTCTGCCTTCTGGGTTATTGCAAATTCTCCTAAATTGGTATGGTCTGTCCTGGTATGTCTTGGAAAGGGAGCAACCAGTGCAGGGGAAATGAATCAAAATGCAGCAGTAAGATTTTGGGGGGATAAGATTTTGCTTAATTATCACTGCAGTAGAATGGCTGGCCAAAGTCAGAAGTGTTTTATTTCTGTTCAGTAACCAACCCAATAAAGCCTTCAGAATATGCAGCACAAACAAATGCCCTTTCATTGTTTTCTACCTCTTAAAAAAGTTAATCAAGAATTTATTTTTTAGAATAATCTTGTGTTAAATCAAGCAACCAGACATGAAATAGGAATTAAAGAAAATTAGATGATGGGAATTATCATAAAAATATTAAATTCTATTGAAAACCCCTACCAAATTAATCAGTTAATAAGCACCTACAATTTATTGCCCTCTAGGCTCCCTTTTCACAGGCATCTTTAGGACTCATCACTTTGCTCCCATCAATATCACCTGCCTATAATCCTTGACAAAAATCTGTTTTAGCTCCTGGGAGTAGGCAATAGATTTGAGAGCAAAGCAAGGAGGTAGCCTGAGCCCAGGAGTCTGGAAGGGTGTGGGTTGGTAAGCATTATAATCAGTGATTTTAGTAGGTGACTACTTGCCTAAGCATAGCCCGTTGGCACTGTGCCACTCCACCCTATGAGGCCTGTTGCCCATTCCTGCTAGAAAGCTAACTAGGGGATTTGAAATTACACTCATCCAATTTCTCCAAATTTTTTTTTTGTATCTGAGGACTATTGAGTCATAAAGATATGGCAACAGACTTCACGAAGTTCATTTGGCTCCTAGCATCTTGGGACCCGCAGGTCTGGGACAGCCCCTGCTGTGTTGGTCTTGGGTAGACTGCTGGCCTACAGGAGGCAGCAATCCAGGGTGTGGTTCTCTGTGAATGTACACCGGCTGCCTCACTTGCCCAGTTCTAGTTCCATAAAGTGTCAGGGGCCATCTTTGTTTCTGATAGCATGTCAGAGTGTGACTGAGAGATACTGAGTTTCACTGAGAGAAATTTACTAGGTAAATGTTCTTTCCTGAATATAGCATGGCTACCTCAGATCAGGATTCTCAATCTTGGCACTTTTGACATTGTGGACTGGATTTTTTGTTGTGGGGGCTGTCTGTGCATTGTAGGATGCTCAATAGTATCTCTGGGCTGTGCCCACTTGATGTTGGTAGCACCTTTGCCCCATTGTGACAACCATAAATGTTCCAGACATTACCAACTGTCTTCTGGGGAGCAAAAATCACGCCCGCTGAAAACCACTGACTTAGATTTTGTACTCTTTGAAATAAGACCACTGATATTTTTTTCTTCCTGCTAATCATGCTCAGTAAGGTGTGGCCTTCTTTTGAGAAGGACTTTCAACATATATTTCTCATTCTTTTTGAGAAAGCATGTTGCATTTTAATCTTACAGTGGCTGTTTGTCCTCAAATGTGAAATAGGAAGTTGAAGAAGGTGGTAGTTATATGCACACTTTTTTTTTGAGGCAAAGTCGCCTGAGTTTGAGTTAAGGATTTGCTACCAACTAGGTATGTAACCTTGACCAAGTTGTAAGAACTTCACAGTTCTAAGGCTTCCTTTTTTATGAGGGAGAATAATGATTGTAGCTTTTTTTGTACTATTGTGGTGATGATTAAATGATATAAAGTGGTGAAGCACATAACACGATGGCTGGCCCATGTTGAATGTCCAATGAATGTTCACTATAATTATTATTGATGCTGATATTTTTTAAAAATTGGTTGGCTTATTATTAAGACAGTGTTTATTTTTTATGTACCAAATACTATGTTTTTATCTCAGAAAGTAGACTCACAAGTACATACATGTACACACACACACACACACACACACACACACACGGTCTAATAAGCTCTCTGGTCCTACACATTATCTTTGGCAAAATCCAAGACTTTCTGATTAGCCTCTCCAGTTTTTTCTGCTTCTGCTATTAGTGTTCCTAGCTTCTTTTCTTCTAGTTCTTTCCTCCAGAACCATCACCAGATGAACTACAAGTCATTTTCTTGATTTGCAGCCTGTGTACCAATGAGGAAACTCCTACGGTGATTTTTGACTGTATGCTTCATTGTTTAGGCCTTGTCATAAACACCACAGCATCTTTAAAAAGGAAACAAAAAACAAAAATGACAACTGTCTTTTGGCCAGAATCTTATCAAATCTCTGCCTTTAATGGCATAGAAATTTAGGAAATGAGACAATTCCCTTTTTTCTCCTGCTGCTGCGGCAAAGTGACCTTGAGGGAGTATCAGTTCAGCCTTTGCTTTCCGTGTGCCCACCCCCCTCCTCCTCCATCCCCCTCCTGTGCTCCATTCAGCTCCTCCGCAACCACCAATCACTTTGCCCTCCTGCTCCAAATTTATGACCAAGAACAAGTCATAAACAGAGAAGGCCAATCCTAATCCCAGGCAGTGCACCTTCCTGTTTGCCAGAGGTACGACAGCTTGATGGGACCGTAAAGAATAAGCCTGCATCCCCACAGTCCCCATGAATCATGCCCCAGGATAATGACGAGCCAAGGCTCCTGCAGCAGCTGCAGGTGACTCAGAGCCCTGAGGCCGGGGCTTCCCCTTAACCCTCAGAACAAAGGGTCGCCACGATGTTCTCTCTGTGGAGTGGCCTGAAAATTCAGAGTAGTCTCCAACTGAGAAGACCTTGCCAACTCACCCGTCCATATGGGGCAGGTTTGATCCATGATCCATGTGAAGTGGTAAAGGCACTCCAGCTCACAGCATGATAAAGGTGCCACTTGAATGATACAGGAACTATCTGGTGAATAAGACCACACTTTACACAGGTACCATCTTCCTCCTCTAGTTGCCTCTCAGTGTGTATATTTTTGGCAGTGCTTCTCAAACTTGATAGTGTGTGGCAATCACCACATGATCTTGTTCAATTTCAGATTTAGTTGTCTGAGGTTGGGCCCAAGAATCTGCATTTTTACAAACTTCCAAGTGATGGTGATGCTGCCAGTCTTTTGATCACATTACATTTTAGGTAGTGAGATCCTAGAGTGTTTTAGAGCTTTCTTTTTCCTAATTTCTTTCCCCGCCCCTAAGTTCTTTCTTTCAGAGCAGCACTTGTCAGCTTTTATAGGAAACAGTAGTAACATCCCCAGTAGGTTTTGGGCAAGACTAATGCTTTCCTCCATGCCCATGAAATATCAGAAACTCTGAGAACTAGAGACATACAGTTATCACTGAGTTTAGTCTCCTTCCCTAAATATGAGCACTCTAAATAATCTGACAAATGTCCTTCCAGCTGCTTCTCAGATCACTGCTGCATTGGAGGGATCTCAAGCCAGCACTGCATGGACAGCTACTTCGTTTGTTGTTTAGCTCTCAATGTAATGAAATGCTTGTGACATTTCAAAATCTGTTTTCACCCACCAATGTAGGTTTAGGCAATGGGGCAACACAATACCAATGTAGCACCTTTTTACATCTCTGGAGGCTTCTTTTCCTTTCCTTTCTTTGCTTTCTAGATCTGACAATCGAAGCTGTAGTCTGTGCTTTAGTTTTGAGATACACAATTAGGATCTATCACGGTCCCCGTGAAAGGACAATGAGTAAAAGAAGCAAGATGCAGAGAAGACCTGACATTTTGTGTATGGGTATGAGATTTAAAAGGGGTAAATGTCTTCTATCAGCAATGTCTAGAACCTTATATCAGCCATAAGTAAGTACGCTTGAGGCTCGAGGATTTTGATCTTCAGGACATGCTCTTGGACAGGAAATTTTTCCATGATCTGTTTGCCTAAATGAAATATGCTATAGGCCTGAGTGTACCTAACTCAGCTTTAGTTCTTCTGTCAGATTCCTCTCTGTATGCTTCTTCCAATGAGATGTGATGCAAATATACAAAAGGAACACAGGGTTTTGTAGTGCAAAAAGCATGGGGGTTGCATCAGACAACTGACTCAACTCTTGGATGCACTGCTGATGGTGTGGCCTAGCTCAAGCTACTGACTTAACTGTCTGAGGCTAAATTTCCTCCTCTGTAAAAACCTGATAATATGTACTTCAGAGGGTACTTTGGAAGATTACATGAGATAAAATATAAAGGCCTAACATAATATCTGACACAATAGTCACTCAATAAATTTTAATTTCATTTCGAACCAGGTTGTTTATATTAAATTTGACAGCCTGAAGCAATCTATGGTACTGATTTCATCTGTGGGCTCTGGAGTTGGCCCATCTGGCTCTTGAACCCTGGCTCAGCTACATCTTTAAGTGTGACCATTGATACATTTAATTCTACGAGGCCATGGTTTTCTGGAGTTTGAGGATTAAATGGGTTATTATTTGTAAAACACTTTAAAGAGTCTGTGGCATGTAACAATTGTTCCTAATATTAGGATATGGATTTTATTTCATCTAATTGTATTTGGAGAGTAGCAAGCAAAAGCATGCAACTCCTCCCCACCCCCACAAAAAACCAACAAAACAAAACACACCACCACCAATAACAACAACCTACTTGTAGTTTTGATACCATATGTAGGAAGCTATTTTCCTAGACTACTTTATTTGAAGTAGTTTAGCTCTGGCATGAGTTAAAAGTTTTCAGTTATAGTCTTGATGAAAATTAATTTGGGATAGACCATAAACCTAAATACAATAGCTAAAATTATAAAGCTTCTAGAAGAAAATATAGAGAAATGGCTTTGCAACATTAAAGTATGCAATGAGTTTTTGGAAAGGATTCAAAAGCACTAAGTATAAAAGAAATATCAGTAGGTTGGACGTGGTGGAAATTAAAATTTTCTGTTCATCAAAAAATATATTACGAAAATTAAAGGGTAACCCATAGACTTAAAGAAAATATTTTCTGGACATATATCTAAAAAAGGACCCATGTTCAGAATGTATAAAGATATCCCACTAATAAATAATAAAAAGACAATAAAAAGTGGGCAAAAGACTTAAATGAACACTTTATAAAAGAAAATATGTGACTGTCCAGTAGATCCATGAAAAGATGGTGTACTCCACTAGTAATCAAGAAAATGTATATTAAAATTACAATGAGATGTCATTTCACACCCTCTAAAATGGCTAAAGTTAAAAAGACTGACAACACCAGATATTGGTGAGCACTGGAATTAACAGGAATTCTCATACTTTGAACTTGGGAGTGTAAGATGGTACAACCACTTTGGAAAATTGTTTGGCAATTTTTAATATAGTGAAATATAACATCTAAACTAAGACTCAGCAAGTTTACGTATTTGTCCAGGAGAAATGAAAACATATGTACACAAAAAGACTTAGGACAATATGTTCATAGTAGCTTTAGATTAGCCTCAAACTGAAAACAGGACAGATGTCCATCAACAAGAGAGTGGATCAACAAAACAATATATTCCTAGATGGAATACTAATATTCATTGAAAAAGAATAAACTACAGGTAGATATAATAACATGTATGCATCTCAAAAAACAGTACATTTTTTGGGGGGAGACACACAAAAGAATGTATACTGTATAATTCCATTTATAGAAATTTGAAGAATAGGCAAAATCTGTGTTAGAAATAAGAGCATTAATTGCATAAGAGGGGTGAGTATTGGCAGAAAGGGGCATGAGGGAGCTTTCTTTGGTGGTAGAAATGCTCTATATCCTGATAGGAATGTTGGTTTCAGGGATATATTGATTTGTTAAAATTCATCTAATTGTATGTAAGCATACCTTGGAGATATTATATGTTTGGTTCTAGACCTCCACACAAAATTTTGAGTCATACATAATTTTTGGTTTCCAAATGCATATAAAAGTTATGTTTATACTATTCTGTAGTCTATTAAGTGTGCAATAACATTACCTTAATTAAAAATACTTTATTGCTAAAAAATGTTAATGATTATCTAAACCTTCAGTGAATTATAATCTTTTTGCTGGTGGAGGGTCTTGCCTTGACACGGATGGCTGCTGACTGATCAGGGTAGTGGCTGCTGAAGTTTGGGGTGGCTGTGGCGGTTTCTTAAAATAAGATGACAGTGATGTCTGCTGCATCAGTTGATTCTTCCTTTCACGAAAGATTTCCCTGTAGTGTGCGATGCTGTTCGATAGCATTTTCCCCCCAGTAGATCTTCATTCAAAATTGAACTTAATCCTCTCAAGCCGCTCTGTACTAAGTTTGTGTAATATTCTAAATCCTTCGCTGTCATTTTAACAATGTTCACAGCATATTCACCAGGAGTAGTTTCCATCTCAAGAAACAACTTTCTTTGCTCATCCATAAGAAGCAACTCTTCATCCTTAAAGTTTTATCTTTAATGTTGCAACAATTCGGTTACATCTCAGTCTCCACTTCTAAATCTACTTCTCTTGCTATTTCTGCCATATCTGCAGTTACTTCCTCCACCACAGTCTTGAACCCCTCAAAGTCATCCATGAGGATCAGAATTAACTTCTTTCAAACTCTTGTTAATGCTGATATTTAGACCTCTAGGTATCATGAATGTTCTTAAAGGCATCTAGAATGGTGAATCCTTTCCAGAAGGTTTTCAATTTACTTTGCCCAGATCTATCAGAGGAATCACTATCCATGGCAGCTATAGCCTTCCAAAATGTATTTCTTAATTAATAAGACTTGAAAGTTGAAATTACTTCTCAATCCTTTGAATTTGTAAAAAACACAATAAAGTGCAATAAAACAAGATATGCTTGTATTTAAAATCATGTGTTTCACTCTATATAAATTGTACCATGATTTAAAAATATATTATTTGTTGGTTATATTAAATAACATAAAAATCATATATAGATTTCTGTAGAATATAGAAATTAATATTATTAATGTCTTGTTCTCGCTTCTAGAAGAGTCTATATGCAGAAGGGTCTCAGACTAGTTGTTAGACTCTTTTCTTCCATCAGAATTTCTGTTCTGCAGCTGACCATCATCTACAGAGCAGAAGAATAGGAATATCATTACAGTATACAAAAGCCGCTTAGTTAATTATATACATCTCTCAAATCCTGTAACCTTCCCCTGCAGATAAATTATTCCATGTGAAGCCTCTTTGGAAAATCTCTTACATCTGCCCTTTATCTGTAGGCTTCTACACTTTCACCTTCCTGGCCCTGTCTTGTCTTGAGGAATGTCCTGTGCAGTTGAACTGATGGCCCTTTCTACTTCAGTTGGACTCTACATTCAGATTTTTCCAAGCACATTATAAACTCTAATTCATTAACATCATCATAAATGGTAATGTCCTCTGAAAAAGAGAGGTGATGGCACCAATTAAAATAATCTTCTTGTAGTCACACATCAAATCAATGTCAGTGCAACCACTTGAATCATGAATTAATGCAGCCCCATCCCTTTTTCATATTGTGTTGATAGCAGTACAGTACAGTGGTTGAAAGTAAAATGAAACCCCAGTCCATACACATCATAGAGTGTGCCATGCTGCACTTAGCACATGGATCTACAGGGAGAAGGAAACAGCAGAAACGGATATGGACTAGACAAGGATCTCATAGATGGTATACACCACATGGTTTGAAATAGCTGTAAGGATATCTACAAAAGAGTGTCCATGCATCTCTGCATAGAAGTTCGGGACTGGTTGTAGTTCAATCATTTTGTCATTGACTTAATTGAAACCCAGCCACTTGCCCAAGGTCACATAGCCTGCTCTCTCCCACTTGCCCTGTCACCCCTGAGCCATGACACTACAGCCTTATGTGCTGCACATCCACATAAGAGATTTCCTTATTCCTTGGACTCTTCTAGGCTTATATAACAGAAGTATTTAAATGCATTGTTTCATTTGGGCATGGGGTTTTAAATAAATAGTGTAATAAAACTTCTTACACACTATAAGGATTCCAATAATAGCTGACAGTTATAGAGTGTACACCCTGTGCCCAGTATTCTCTTGAATGTTTCAAATGCATTAATTTATTTAATCTTCATAATATCCTATGAAGGGATTCTACTGTTACCCTCATTTTATTTCTATGGATGCTGAAGCATAGGAAGGTTAAAAACCTGCCCCAAATTATGCAGTTTGCAAGTGATAGAGCCAGAATCAGAATGTAAGATGTTGGTTCTAGCAGCCACACAGTAATTGCTCTGACTTGCTTCCTCTCCATAAAAAAAGATGGTAGAGAAGATTTGTTTCCTCTGGGAAAAGAACTAAAATCTCAATGAGCAAAACCTATGAATGGGTATCGTATTAATAAGAACAGATATTATATGGGAAGTTGTCACTGTGAAAAGTGGTTTATCTTATTTGGATTTTCACAACTCAGCAAGAAAGCTATTATTATCATCCCTCTGTTACACATGAAGAAACTGAGGCATATGGTGTTAAAGGAATGTGCCCACAGTCACATAGCTGGAAAGAACGTGAACTCAGACAGGCTGGCTCCAGGGACTGCAGGGATGTCGTAATAAAATGGCATTTGTTCGGTCCAGCTTTAATTGATGAGATACTAAACAGAGTCTGTACTAAATAAAATTTCATCGGAGAAACATTTATGCTTAGCTATTTCAGAGCTTGAAAGTCTCTTTGGTTTGATATAGACTGCCTTCATTTTTATGGAGCTGGTATCAAATTGATTTTAGAAGGAACTGGCTTCCCTCCAAGGTGTCCCGGTCAGTGGGACATGTTTCTTGGTTTAAACCAGTAATTCCCAAAGAAGGGCAGAGTTGGTAGAAATGGTGACGCCTTCCAGGGGAAGGTGTCAACATCTGGAAGAGGGGAGGGGAATGGTTGTTCTGAAAACAAAGTAGTGCTAAAGGATTAATTTTGAACTTGACCTAGGACTTGCTCTTCCATCTCCCCTAGCTAGTTTGCAACACGCAAGCTATCAGCATTCACACTGGTATTTTTTGGTTGGAGTACAAAAAATAAAGATGTTTCTGTTTCCAAAATTGTTTTGAGTTCGATTTGCACTTAGGAATGATTTTTAATTTATTTAATTTTTAATGCTCCATAAGAGAGATGAGGATTTTGTTTTTGAAGAACATACTTTTTAAGTTTAAAGAAAATTAGTTTAAACAGAGATAGAAATAGCTGCCTCGTGTCTGTCCTATCCCAGTTCTGATGGTGGCTCTAAGGCATTTTGGAGAACTTGGATTCTGCTCATCCAACAATAATTCGGTATATTTATTGGAACTTCAAAATCATAGGAAGTGTTTCTAGGGAATCCAGGTTCTTAGTAGGGAGAGACGTGATTTCTAGGATAAAATTCAGATAAGCCTTGGGGTAGGAAACTCATAGTTCATGTTGTCACAGAGAACTAAAGCTGATTTTTCAGATTACCAGTTTCCCCAAAGGCCTGAGGCTTATGAATCTCATTTGCAGACTCCAACCTGCCTCATTGTTACCCTGGACTGATTTTTGGCTGGGAAAGAATGGTGGGCTACATTCTTCACAAGTCCTTGTCCTGCTGGGTTGGGGCAGAAAGCTCAGCCTGGGCCCCTGTGTCCCCTGCATTAAAGACGAGCTCTGTTTATCCTGTAGGGAATTTTCTCACTGCCAGGTGGCATAGGGCTTTCCCAGTTTTAAGATTAAAAAAAAACAGGAAGATGTATTCTCCCACAGTCTTGTCTCATAGAGTGTCATTTTGTGAAAAATTATCCCAAATAAGTGCCACTCCCCCAAACAAGATACAAAAATCCATTAGACAAGATTGAATTTACCTTAGCCTGCTGACTAGGGATCAGACAGAAGTTGCCTGTTTAGAGCCCACATCTGTGGTGGTTTCTGGGTTTCCTTTCTTGCATTGGCTCTCGCACCCTGATATCCTTCTTTAGTGTGCATGAACGTGCCTACCTAGCAGGGATGTGTAGTAGCCGGTCAACCTTCAAGTACCAGGTGGTGAAAGAAAGTGGAAAAGGTGTAAATGAATCTTATGCTTTCAGAAAGTGCTAAGTTTCTGTTTCTCTTATTTCATGTTTCACTCATCAACTATTTAATTAAATTCATTCATTCATTGAAAACTTATCATGTTGCCATTTGCCTGTTTATGTGCTAGCACTAGAAATCTATGGGTGAAGAAAACAAACAAGGACGCTATTCTCATGTGCATTACATCTAGTTGTGGATATGAAATTGAAGCAATTAGACTCACTGAGAGTCAGAGCTTACATTTCCCCAGTACTTAATACATTCTAGATGTAGTTTTATGGCTTTATGTATGTCAACTCATTTAATTTTTCCAATAAGCCTATAAGGCACATGCTACAGCTATCCTCTCTTAGAGATGAGGAAACGGAGGAACAGGAACTTTAAGAAACTTGCTTAAGATGACACAGGTAGGAAGTTGCAGAGCTGATATTTGAACCCTGGCTCCAGAGTTCATGATTTTAGCCGTGATACTATAATGCATTGAATAACAGGGTAAGTAATATACTTTATCTTGGCTGGTCAGGAAGTGACTCTCAAAGGAAAGGTCAGTAGAGCTAAATCCTGAAAGATGAGAAAATTCTTCCAGATGAAGTGAGTGTGTATGTATGTATTTTGTATGTGAATGTTGTGTGTGTTCTATGTGTGGTATATGTTATGTGTATGTGTGCATACGTTGTATGTGTATTTTGTTTGGGGGGTTGAAAAGGAAGCTAGTAGTGTTCCTAGCAGAGGAAGTGGCATTTGTGAGGGTCCTAAGGAACAAGAGAGTGAAAGTGAGGAAATATAGAGAGAGGCTTGGACAACTCAAACAACTGAAAGGTCATCAGGATGGAAGGTTATGGTGGAAGAGGAAAGAAATGTGAGGTTGGAATGGTATGGGTGCAGAGACAGTCATTAAATGGAATGGAAAATCATTAAAAATATTTAAATGAGAGTTACCTAATTCAGTTTAGATTTTTTAAAGATAATTCTTGCTGTGAGAACATGAGAATTAGTGGCTCTTGCAGTTGTCAGGAAAGGGATGCAGGAGGCTTGGCTTTGGATTCATGGCAAGGTTCTGTGTGTGGGGTGAGTTCATGGAGCTTCCTTGAGGATTGTCTCTTACCCCTTTGTGTTTATAGCTTCCTCTCCCTACAGGAGGATTTTTGACTTAAGCAAAAACATTTCACACAAATTTGTCTCATTTGGGGATTCACTCTCTGTGCATGGACTCCTCCTCCAGCGGGTTTCTAATCAAAATATGCCATGAAAATGCTGAGAATTGAGGGCTCTGACTGAGCAAATCTCAACAGGAGAGACAGGCTGGGGATTCTGTGTTCAGAGCATGGAAAATTTACTCTCAACACTTGGATATAGAGCCAGTGCCACTTACAGGTTTTCCTTTGGGCACCCTGGGCCCATTATTAATTGTTTTTATCTCTTTAATTTTCTTATCTATGGATACCTAACAGCAACAGTTTGGGCTGCTGCAAAGACAATAATCATAGTCTCTTTCTGAAAGAGTCTTCTACCTGCTGAAGGCTATTGAAGTAGAGGACAAAATGTATTATTTGCTGAAAATGTAAACAGATGTTTGTTTGATTACCTTTTGTGAGCTATAGGGTTCAGTTGAAGTGGGTGTTATATGTAAATACAGTGGTGGCTTGTGAGCTGCAGATGTCTCTAATAAGCTTTTCTGAATGTACCATGTTGCAGTAGCATGAGGGATTCCTTTACCCTATGCCCACCACTGTGACTTTCTCTGGGCTCCTTCTGTTTCTATTCCTTCAGGACATATAGAGACACCGTAGGCATTAGCTGCCTCTGTACTATTTCCATTCCATGAAAACAGAACTTTATAACCCTTTCACCTTCTCTTTCGTGCATAAGAAGAAGACTACTTTTTATAGGATTTCAAGACAGGTGGATCAAGTAATGCTATACTCCATTATAACATTTACTATTCATTGAACACCTACAGTTTGCCAGGATTGGGCAAGTTGCTGTGCATATCATCTTATTTAGTCTTCACAGCAGCTTTAAAGGAAGGTAATAATTATTTCTACTGTACAGATGCAGAAATGGAAGTTAAAATAATCTCAGCTTGGTAGTGATTGGGTCAAGTGATATAATTGCCTCATTGTGCCCTGCAAAGGTCTAACCATCTAGGGGGGATTGTGTTAGGATCTGTATAACAAGTTTTAAGAGAAACATTGGCAAATGAAAGGTCAGAGGAAGGCATCCAAGGTAATTTAATTAAATCGATATACATTTCTCACATATGATATGACAGGCTTGAAAAATCACACAGCTTATTGGGAGATATAGAGCAGTAAATATGCATTAACATTCTAATCTCAATAGAAAAAAATAAAGGTTGCCATGGGAATATATGGAAGTATCAGAATACCTAACCAAGGGAGTGTAGGTCCTAGACAAATAAAGTTTAGGTAGGAAAGGTGGGCTGGAGCCTTCTAGGCTGAATGGACAACATGTACAAGGACTTAGAGACCGAACAGGCACATTTAGGGATTTGTGGACCATTTAGGGTAACTGGAACATACTGTACATGTTAGGGAATAGCAAGACACAAGGCTGGAGACAGGAGCAGAGAGCAGATATTGAAAGACCTTGAAATGTTGAGGAGTTTGTACCTTATCTTAAGGGCAGGGGAGAGGTGAATTGTTTAAAGCATCAGAATGATATGATTTCATTTGATTTCAGTATAGAGAATAAGTGTGGATATGGGGGGAAAAGTTGGAAGGTTTTTGAAGTAATCCAGGTGAGAAATGATGGTGTTAATGTCATGGCAATAGGAATAGATATAATAGAAGAGCACAAATATGAAAGATTTAACCAGAAACCTGGAAGCAAGAATACATAGGAATAGCTAACAGTTTGAAAAGTATGTGGAGGATTGTCATATGAAAGAGAGAGATGATTTATTCTGTGTATTTACAGAAGGTATAATAAGGACTAATGGGAGAAAGTCATAGGGGAACATACTTTAACTTCAATACAGTAAGGTAGTCCAAAAATAAAACACATAAGCATTTATCATGGAATGTATCCATGCATTTTATTTTCATTGAAGAAATATATATTTTTTAGAGATGGGAGTCTCACTATGTTGCTGAGGCTGGTCTTGAACTCCTGGCCTCAAGCGATCCTCTTGCCTCAGCCTCCCAAAGTGCTGTGATTACAAGTGTGAGCACCATGCCCAGACACATTTTTAAATAATTTGCATGTGATATAGGCTGGGTAACAATGTACAAGACACATAACAGCTAACTAAGATCAGTGAAATACATATTATCAGTATGAACAAAGAGCTATGGAAATTAATTCTGCCAGGGGTCCAGGGTAGTTATTAATTGAGATGGTGGAAACTGGCCAAGGGGATGATTAGAGGGAAAAGTTGAATGGCATATGGAGAACATCTAAATGAAGTTACCTAGGGAACATTTAGAACTATGAGTCTAGAACTTATAAAATAGGGCAGGAGAAATATATTGGGGAGTTTTCAGTGTAAGCAAGGACCATTAGAGCAAATGTCTACAGAAAATAAGCAAATAATATAAGTAAGTGAAGTGGACAAGGCATCAGACAATAAGGAATGGTGGAGACTATGAAAAATTGGAGAGCAAGTGCCCCTTCCAAATGGCACCACTGCTACTCAGCTCCAGTAGATTGTTGCCATGTGAGAATAACAGCCCTGTGTTCTCAGAGCTCCATAGTTTCTAAATGAAAACAAAAAGTTGGATATTTATTTTATGCTTCCAGTTAATTTTTTTTCATGCAGTATGTCCTTGCTCTAACTATAGCCCAAAGGCTGTCAAATTGTCTTATATATTATATGGGGATGCTGGAGCCATGAATATGAGTGAAATTTTCCCAAGTGAATAGAGCATTGGTATGTATACACTGGCAATCTTTCTCAAGTGGGTAACCAAGTTTTATTTGATATGTAACCTTTTCTTTTTCTACATCTGAGGATTCATGCTGCTGTAGTGATGTCTGAGAAGGTTATGAAGCACATTATCAAGCGAGTCACAAAAGGCAAAGAGAGATGAAAAAAACATATTAATGTAGAGCCAAATGAAGATTTGAGTGTTTAGAAAGAGTAATTAAGTGTATAAAGTGATAATTGTGGATGTGTGTTTTAGACATCAGAAAACATTGTTTTACTGTAGTAGAAATAAATCCACATTATAATTAATGTGGCTTTATTTTGTGTTATTTTTTGCCTTTTAACTCACACAAATGTGCCACTTCATATCCTAGCATTCAGAATGGCACTGCAAATACAATGGTCTAGGAACCGCTGCAGAGAACAGGAATCAAAGGTGAAATCAGAGTCAGACAGTACAGGTGAGTGAGGAAGAGGACTAAGTGGGTGAGCTTTAGCATGAGGCATAGCAGTATCACCAAAACCAACAGTAGAGAGAGCTTCAAGAAGAAAGACAAATTTGGACATTATACACAAATGAAAAATGGCAAATCCATTGAGTTTAAAAGGTAGAGGCCTCTGGTGACCTCTGAGAGGGCACTCTAAGGAGAAGAATTGACAAAAATCCTGGTTGCTGTGCACTGGGTAGTGACTAGGAGGTCAAGGAATGGAGTGATTGGAGACTGCTCTTTTGGTACATTTGGCATTAAAGGGACAAAGAGAGGAAGTTATATTCCAAGGATGAGACAAGGTTAAAGAAAGACTTCAGACTTGTCTAGTGGAGTAGAATTGAGTGTATATTGAGATGAGGAAAGTGATAATTGATGAAGCAAGTTATGGAATGAGGCATAAAACGGAGCGATCAGAACTAGAGCAATTGAGAAATCTTTTCCTTTCAAACAAGAGAAAATATGAATCTCTGGAGGTAACAGAGAGGAAAATTGAGGGAGATTATGCCTGATGACTCCACATTTCTTCTGAAGTAGGAGATGAGGGAAGGGGTTGGTAGGGAGGTACGAGCTGGAAACAAAAATGGAAACAAGTTTGGAACAGCTGCTGTAGGAAATTTAACAAGGGTGAATAAAAGGGTTGTTGAGGTTCACACTGAGGTTGGAAATCATTAAGTGCTCATGATCAGCCCAGCTGTGAGCATATCTCCAGCAGTCTCAGGGAGTCCAGGGACAGGAAGGGGAAGAAGGAGGGTCTGTGTTGCTCCAGCATCAGAGAATGTCAAGCTAGATTCAGTGGAAGGTCAAAGCGGTGAAAAGGCTGAGCAGTAGGTAAGTGGAGAAATAGATAATGGAATGCAGGCTTGAGAGGGAAGTATAACAGAAGGAAGCAGAAGAGTGATTTACTGAGAGCAAAGAGAGTCCCGGGGATAAGTATTCTTCCTGGATATTGGAGTGAGAGATTCTTGCACTTGGTGGAACTTTGACCTGAATGATCTTTTAGGTGCCTTCTAATTCCCGAATTATTTGATTCTGGAGATGAGAATATACAGCTAGTTCCTGTGCTATTGTTATCGTTGTCATGGTATGTAAAAAAATAATGTCCTAATTTCACACCTCAATCGTACTTCTCACCTCCTGTTGTAGAGTCATCTTCCATTCATTCAACTTGTCACTAGTGGATCAAGCCAATGAGGCCATTCCTCTATGACAGAAAGGCTGTCTTTAGGCTGTACTCTAATAAAAGCCTCTAGGTAGACACTCGACCTCCTCTGTAAGGTCCCCAGTTATTTATCCTCATTTTATTGTAGAGTCAAGGAGCTTCACCCTCAAGTCACGAGACAGCCATCCTTTTATTCCATTCTTGTCAATTTTTGTAACCTCAACTGGGCAATAGATAAATAGGAGGCTGGAAAATAAAAAGAATGGGAGCAATTGGCCTAATGCTCTTATGATAAACAAAGGGAGAGATTCAACATTGGGTACTTCTCTATTTTGAATCCACCCTCTTGAATCAGACAGCAATTCTGAGTACTTTCCAGTATTCATAAAAGTACTGGTAAATCTATTTCACTTGCCTCTGGCCTTGGCTTATAGGATATGGGAGACACAAAGGTCAAACGGGTTATTTTTTTTGTTAAACCCACAGATTTCACCCTGGGGAACAACTGCTTTGCTGCTAAGATAGCTAAATGCACGAAGCAACAAACTTCAAATATGCCCCAGACTCCATGGAAACAAGGAGTTTGAATTCTTGCCAGGGCTTTAGTGCCTCTTGGTATATACTTCTAAGGTAGAGCAAAGTCCCACTCAAAGTATCCTAAGTGAAATACCTCAAGAATGGAAAAACAAACACCACATGTACTCTCTAATAAATTGGAACTAACTGATAAGCACAGAAGTGCACAGAGGGAAGTAAAAGTCCCTGGAAGTCAAGCAGGGGGGAGGGGCAAAAACCCACCTCATGGGTACAGTGAACACTATTTGAATGATGAGCACATTTATAGCCCTGACTCAAGCCATGTAACAAAAACATTTGTACCCCTTTAATATTTTGAAATTAAAAAATAAAAGAAAAAAAAGTTTCTCTTGGTAGAGAGAATCTTCAGTGAGATCTCAGGAGTGAAAGCCAAATAGCCTTGAGATGAGAGCAAGAGATTCAACAGCAGGTGCTGTCTGTAAGAACTTCAATTTTGTTGCATTTACGCTTCTTTCCCTAGTGGGCCATCTCTACTTGAACACTTCTTGAGGATAAATGCTATGTCTCCTATGTCTATGTCTCCAGCTTAGCATAGCTCCTGCCCCACATTACATACTCCTTAAATGTATGTGGAAATTAGCCAAAGGTCAGGATGGCAATTTTCCATCTCCATTTCTATTTCAGTGATTGATGAACAATAAAATGACTTCTTTTGTGTATGTAGCCCAAATACTTTAGATTCTTTTCAGTGTAAAGTACTGGTAATCCCACCACCAAAAGGAGCCCAAGTAATATGATGGAAAGATTTTGGTTCTAGAGTTTGAAAAACCCATTTTTGAGTCCTAGCTCAACAACATATTAATTTGGTGAGGGTAAGTTGCTTAACCTTTCCATTCCTCAGCTTCATGTAAAACTAGAATTATGAAATCTTTCTCTTAGGCTTAAAATAGTCTGAAAATTCTTCCCTGCTGTTTCCGCATGCTCCCCTCCAAAACCTTCCTCATACCTCTCTGAGTGTGTTGTGGTATAGTTACTGCTATAACTTCTTTACTGGATTTTGGGAAGGGACCATAGCTATTCCCTCTCACAGAGAACTAGGGGTAGAGTTAGTGCTTACTGTGCATCAGTGATTATATTAGATACTGTGCAACTTGCTCTAACCTTGTTGGGCTGTCTGTACTGATGTCCATCATAGGGCATAATAATTCATGATGGGCAATCAGACATCTGCCTAGTGGCTTACATGTAAATCTGGCTCTCCTTTTAGAAACCAGAAATTTGGAAATGGTCTGCAGCTTGGAAGGATTTCCTTCATTTGTTTATTCATTCAATAAGAATTTATTAAGTACCTCCTGTGTGGTGAGCACTAGAGACACAACAGTGCATAAAAAGAGGCACCATTTTTTTTTTCTTATGGAGCATATACTCTGGAGGGAGAGACATACATTAATCAAATACCATCACAATCAAAAGTACCTTTGCAGCAGTGATTTGCGCTACCAAGTGGGTAGATGTTGGTGCTGCCCAATACAGAGATGGGACCAAATGAGGAAGGTCAGGAAGGGCTTGTCTGAGGAAGTGACCATAGCCAGAGATATGAAGGATAAGTAGAGTTACCTAGGAAGTGGAAGAAAGAGTATCACAGCCACAGAGAACAGAGTGTGCAGAGTACCTGTGGTAATATAATCAAGGTGTGGAATGAATGAAGTTGTCATGGCTAGACCATAGGGAGGAAGGTTCAAGGGAAGACTTCTCAATGAGGGCCATACTCAGGAGGTTATTTTTTATTTGAGTTGCAATGGAATGCTGTGCAAAAATGGTTTGGCTTTGTAGAAGCCCAGCCTGCTTTCTTGAGAACATCCAACACCCATGACAAGATCTGTGTCTTCAAGAATTACCTCTCTTTCTCTTTGTTATCCACACTGGGTTACACATGAGTTTTAAATTGTCTTTGTCTCAACTCACAGTATCACCTTAAGAGGAGGATGAAGAATGCCCCTCCCCATCCCAGCCTCATGCTCCATGTCCATGGGCCAGAGCAACAGGCCTGGTGCCAGAGTGGGCAGAAAGACTAATAGCTGTTGTTTCAGTTTACCCAAACTAATCTATCACACCTCACCTGGAGACCCCAGCTCCAATCTCCAAGCAGTCTCTGTCCTGAGGTGAAACACACAAGCACGTAAATGAGTAGGGAGCTGTTTGGAAATCCTCTTTGTCACCACTGAAGCATTCTTATTTATTTAGCAAAATGTCCATAATTTTTAAATTGCCTGACTTAGCCACTGGCTATTTGGTATCTTCAAGGGGTTCCCATTAGGAGTAGTGCTTCCCCATTACCTGCAAAAACAAGGCAGCCTTCTGATCCCTGGAATTAATTACATGCAAACATTTTCATTGCTTGGAGCAGCAAGCAGCTGGTTCCTGCAGGGGCCAGGCTGAAATCTCTTGCCAATTTCCCTTCCATGCTTGTTCCTCTCTCCACACCTACACCCTTTCTTTCTTTCATTATGCTCAATGCGTTCAATTCAATAAGAGAAATTGTAATTAAAACATTTACAAAGCTCCAGTTTTCTCTGTGACTGCCCTTAAGACTGTGAACATTCACAATTCACTTTATCCAAATACAGCACAATGACAAAAAGTTTCCAGGAATTTCTTCCTTACTGAGTCAGGCCCCCCAGAATGACATTAATACATTTGAAAACAACTTCACAATGGGTTATAAGACCAGGGCAAAAGAGAGGGGAGGAGGTTTGCTCTTTAGGTGTATGGGGGAGAAACTGTAATGATGACTAACTTTTCTCGGGGCACCACAGGCTTCTGTGGTGGTCATGCAGGTCAATTGACTATGGTTTATAGCTTTTCTGTCTTCCTTCCTTTTCCGTTAATTATTCATACCTCTAGTACCAAGAGAGGGTCTTGTTTTCCTTTTAGGTGTAATTAGAGTAATCAAAGGGTTTGTAACACTCATGTGTTTTATTTCTCAGTCTCTATTCAATTTTGTTTTCCTGTGCAAAAGAAAAATATAAAACACAGAACAAAAACCCTGAGTCTCTGGGTTTTGTGAATTCTTGCAGGGAAAATTGGTTTTACCATAATAGCAATTGGCAGCAATAATTCTGAGGTGAACAACCTGAAATTACTCCCTTAAAGGCAATAATTTGTGTAGTACGTATTTTGGAGTGGGGGGGAGGACGAGGCTATAATTTAGGTGAATTTTAACAGATAACATATTTTATCTTTATATTTTGTGATAAAACAGGAAGCAAATTATTGGTGTACTCAATAAGGATGTGCATTTACATATGGTTTTGTTTCTATTGAATAGATTTTGGGTTGAATGACAAATTAAACTCCCGGCTTCCAAATACTGAATTCTTTTGTTCAGAATTTACACATTCTTGAATAGAAAGATGCCCAAGTGCACTTATATTTTTAAAGGTAAGGAGGTTAGGCAAACAATGAATTGACAATTATTCTACCTTTTATATTAACAAAACATTCTTTTTGCAGTTCAGACCCATAGGAAATATTGTCTGAAAGGTGTTTTTGCCACATCCACCAAAGGCATTTCCATGGCGACGAAGTGATGTGTCATGCACAAGGTCATGCCATCTTTGAGTACAACAGGCTGAGGGAAGAGGAAAAAAATCAAAAGCAAGACACTGTTTTAGGGTTTAGCAACCTATTTCCATTTGCTCAAGATAGAGGGGCAACTCCTAAGTTCTTACCATTAAAGAGCCAAATAAAATTGTTTAACATCTTGGAATTGTAGATTCTCTGTGTATAGTGACTTGAAAAGCATGAAGATATTGATAGAGGAAAAATGTGTCAATGAAAAAGAGGTCAAATTCTGTAAAATAATTTTAAAGAGATTAATTCAGAGCCAAATTTGAGGACCATGACCCGGAGCCACACCCAAGAATCCTTGATCAAATGGACTCGCTGTGGCTGGGTTACAGTTTGGTTTTATACATTTCAGGGAGACAGGGATTACATGTAAAGTCATAAATCAATACATGGAAAGCGTATGTTGGTTTGGCCCAAAAAGATGGGACATCTTCAAGATAGGGCAGTCTTACAGGTTATAGGTGGGTTTAAAGATTGTTTGACTTATAATTGGTTAAAGACATGAAGCTTTGTCTAAAGGCTTGGAATGTTTTAAGATAAGGAGGTCTGTTCATCAGGACATTATTTGTTGTGTAAATTGAGGACCTGCAGGTTTGTCTTGCATAGCCTTAGGCCTGTTAATGAGTTAGTTACAAGGGATAGCTCCAAGAATGGAGGGGGGCATGATGAGGCATGTCTGACCTCCCTCATCATGGTAGGAAACTCAGTTTTAGGGTATAACCTTGGCCAGGAGGGGGTCCATTAAGTCAGCTAGTAGTAGGGAGGAAGCCTTAAGATCTTATTTTAGTTCACAATTGTTACTAAAATTTTCTTCACTTACACCGACGCTTCAGAATGTGTATGTTCTTATTATTTATCTTGGCCTGTATATGTGTTTTCTTGTTTTTGTGTATCCACATAATCATAAAATACCAATGTGTGTGAAGAAGTCTATGTTACCCTGCAAGTATTATGATCTTTCATGTAAAACTAAAGCAAATGAGGATGAATTCCTAATGAATTCAGTGGTAAATTGTTTGTGTTTATATAGGCTCATGAGACATCCTAAACCACTTAATCAATTGCTCATAATCATCAGAGATTTTCATCTGGGAGAGAATTATATGTTCAAACATGGAGATTGTTGCACAGCCATGAGTAGAACTCAGATCTTGTCTTTCTCAGATTCCTCTATAGCACCATAACGCCAGCAGGGAAGTAAAAGTAAAGTCTTAATAAAAACCAGGTTTAAGAGGACACAAAATTTCTTTTCAATTCTGTTACACGAACTGTTAGAGATACAGAGGTTCAGGGAGTCACTACAGTCTCTATAGGGTGAAATAGATCTCACCCATCCTTCTGGGAGGAGTTCCAAGGGAGTGCTCAGGAAGGAGATGAGTAGGGACACAGGGAAAGGTGGTTTCTCCAGCTGATCATATTCCTCAAATTATCTTTTTGGTTCCCAGTTGGTTTCCTAAATCTCTGCTTCCTCCAGCTTCAGGGACTAGATCTTCCATTCCACTTACTTTTCTTTGTTTGAAAAGTGAAAAGAAAATTCATGAAAGTATAAAGAAGAATCCACCCCGTTGACAATTTGGAATACTTCCAGTCTTTTCTAAGTTATAAAAGCATCATAGGATATATTTTCCTTCTCTAAAAAATTATAGCGTTAAAGCCCCCTCATGCACTTTCTCCTCCTCAACCAGATCCTCCCCTTCCAAAGCCCCAAGGAAATCTTTATTCTGAGTTTAGTGTGGATGTTTCACATTTTTTAAAGATACATTTATGTGAATATATGTGTACCTAGAGAAAACTCAGTATATGTTATTTTAATATATTATTTAATTTACTTACACAATACAATGCTATTTGTACTGTTCTCATCTTGCTGCTTTCTTTCATCATTGCATTTTTGATGTCTAAGTCCCTGGCAGGTTGGGTATTTTTCAGAGGGGTAGACTGGATTTAGATCCTGAAAGATGGATAAGATTGTGTCATGCCAGAAAAGGAAAGGGGTAGGTAGAGCAATAATATGCATACATACTGGCGCTGAGTTCATAAGGTCATGAGATAGATTGCAGAAAATCAAGGTTGCTAGAATTTAGGGGAGGAATTAGTGAGCAATGAGACCAAAAATCAAGTGAGTCCTGAAGTTAGACCATGTAGTCTGTGTTAGAGAGTTTGAACTTTTACTGAGGGGCAAGGTATGTTATAAGTGAAAGTGCATTAGTTTCCTAGAAGTGCTGTGACCAAGTACCGCCAACAGGTGGCTTAAAAAAAGGAATTTATTGTTCTGGAGGCTAGAGGTCTGAGATCAAGGTGCTGTCAAGCTTCTGCAGAGAACTCTGCAGAAGAATCTGCTCCACTCTCTCTCCTCTTCTGGTAGTTTGCTGGTGATATTTGACATGTCTTAACTTGTAGACACATCGTTCCAGTCTCTCCCTTGATGTTCTCATGGTGTTCTCCTCGTGTGCATGTCTGTGTCCAAATTTACCTTTCTTACAAAAAGTACTCATATTGGATTGGGGCCCAGCCTAATGACCTAATTTTAACTTTAGTACCAATGTAAAGACTTTATCTTCAAACAAGGTCACAGTTTCTGGTATGGGGGCTTAGAAATTCAGTATATAAATAAGGTGCACAATTCAACCCATGGCAAGAAGGGACAAAAATATCTCTTAAAGATGATTATTCTAACTCTTGTTTGAAGGCTAAAGTATCATGATATGATGACAAGAGAATAGACATAAAAGTGTGAATATATTGAAGGATTGGGAACTGCTCAGTTATGATCCAAACCCTCGCCCTTTCTAGATATCTTACTTAAAGAACTCAAAGTAGAGCAAAGACTTGACAAAATACTTGTTGATTCCTGGAACTAAGTACTGTACTAGAGGTTATCTCTTACCTGTTTCTAGTTCTTTTATTTTCCTCTCATAGGCAGGTTTTTCATTGTAAAAGTTACACTAATTATAGAGTGTCAATTTTATTTAATCACATAGGAAGTGGTTTTTTATAAAATAAAGAAACACTTTAAATGTAAACCTGTTGATCAAAAGGACTTAGTATAACTTTTTCAATTACGTAGGTAAATGTATTCCTGAATAAATAAGTTAGGGGTGACAGAAGGAGTGAGACCCTCAATGTTGATCATATCTGATTATGATCACACGCTTAGTCAGAGGCAGCACCAGTATCTAAGCTGCCTACTTAATTCTCTAGACCATGCCTGCTATCTTATATTTATATCTTAATAACATGTACATATGCAGTCTCGCTGTTATGGGGACAGTGGGAAGCATAAATTTGATTTTTCTTGACTTCTCCACATTTAAAGCCTCCACTTGTTGGTTGAATTAACATAGTATTTTAGTATTTAATTTCCTGGTGGGTAGCAGATGTTTTATTTTGTGGTTTATTTGTGTTTTAGTTGTTTAAAATGAAACTCAAAAAAGAGGAAAGAATGACATGACCCAATAAATATGTAGTTTAATAATATTCAGTGAATACATACGCACAGTGCATGGGAGTCTAAATAAACATATTCCAATGAAGAATTATTGGGTGTTTCCCGTTTCATCTGGATTCTCAGTTATTCTGCTCAAGTTGCTGGGAGGTTTTAGGGGAAGGGCAGGAAAGAAGACAAAGCAGAAACAGGCTTATGCAGTGTAAGTTCTGAATACCTTTATATTGATTGACATGTTAATATTAGCAGGAGAGTTGCTTCGTTGTAGTCTAGAGATTATAACACGGCATCATTTGATGTGATGTGGTGGTTCCCACCAATATGGTGAGAATGAATAGAAGCATACCCTGAACTTCCCTCCAGGGCACAGAGCTCCTTTTGCTATAGGGCTGTTGGCTAAAAATAAAAGTGTTAAGGATGTGAGAGGAAATGGCAACAAGAGAACACAGAGGAAAATATAGGACAAGGATGGGAAATCCATGAGCAGTTTGTATGCCTGAACAACTCTTGTCTACCATTGACTATCTCTTGTCCCTCTTTCTTCTTTGTTGCCCTAAGCTCTGCCTTTGCTCAAATTGGCATAGCACTGTGATTTTAATATCAAACCCACACCCATATGGTATGAAGACATTAATAATTCAATAATTAATTACTATTTGCTGATCTGAACAAAATGGACAAAAATCTCTGGAATTTTCTCGGGGAGAGGAGCTTGGGAATGGTTAACAAAATAAGTAAATTATGTAATTTATTAGGTACTACTAAGTACTATAAAGAGAAATTAGGCAGAGAAAAGAAATATGGATCTGGGAGGCTGAAATTTTATAAAGGATGGTCAGAGAAAATATCATTTTTCTGATGACTTACAAAGCTGCAACCTTGCTACCTTTTATGTGTTTATTCTATGGGCATTAAAACTTCCAGAAACTTTCTCTAGAAGTTACATTTTAGTACCAATATCTGGCCCTGGTGATTGTTTTGTGACACATTATGATCATTTCAAAAATGTCTATCACAGTGTACAACTACATTGATAGTTTACTTCCAGTCCAGACAATGTGATATATTTATACAGTATGATAATTTAAGACAACAATCCTAGGACATGTGCCATCAGGACCTCTTCTGGACCTGTGTTTATAATTGGGATAGATGAAAAAGTGATATCATAAGAGAAAAACAATATGCTAATTTATAAGAGAGCTGTTCATACCAAGCAGGGCATGACAATCAACTTCTTTCCTTTGTATGTTTTTTTTTTTTTCCATCTCTGCCTCTTTGCTGTAGACTTTGGGTTTTGTGTGTGTTAGGTTTCATTCATTTGGGAAACCACCATCACACCAAATTAGGAAGAATGTGGTGACCTTCTCATTGGCCGTTGCACTGTGCACAGACCTCCTGTGTTTGTTCTGAGAGTACCAAGTATCCTTTCAGATTGGTTGTGTGACTGTCAGTCTCCATAATGTCCTTGACAGTAAAACAAACACAACTCCATGTGATTCTATTATGAAACACTCATCTTCAGACTGTAGGGTGAAAGGAAGGTGTGGGGTTTTTATCCATTCCCCAAAAGGAAGGAAGAGTGAGAAGAAAATTAAAAATTGAGAAGCACTCTCAGTAATATGTCATCAAGTCATTGCTTTTCACTGGGGCCACTCTTTGTCAGCTGTATATGTGAAAAGAAACAAGTCACAGCTCCATGATATTTGATAGACTTGAGTAATTAGAGATCCTTCAATGTCTTTTGGAAAACTTTGACCAATGTGTTACTCACAGACAGTTCTTCCTTCATAGCTTCGCGTTTCTCTCCCCATGTGTGGTGTGTGTGTTTCTTTATTGATTTCCCTTTTAGAAACCTTTGCATGTAATCAAGATAGTTGAAGTTAAAAGATTTGCCTTTTCCTTGCTATTATTCTGCACCTGAATATCCCCACTTTTTTTTTCAATCCTCCTGTTTTCTCACAGGGGAAATAGGTTAAACAAAATTCAAACAAAAAGAAATAAAACAGCTTTAAATACATCTTCCTAATAAAAGCAATTATTGTAGCCACTACCACCCATGCATTTATTATGGGAAAATTTAGCATCCATCTAGACAAAATAAATCAAAATTATTTAGAAATATTTGTTTTCAGCATCCCTCTTGAGGATGAATACACGTTAGGGAGTTTCTGGAACAGAGCAAAAACCTAGTGTGGGGCACAGTTTAATGATGTAGCACTTGTATAATAAAGCTATGCGTAGGAATTCCTCTTACCTTAGAAGAGTTATTGTCAAACTTTTTCTATCCATTAATATACTAAGCAAATTTATTAGCTCTAAGGATTTTTTATTTTTCCTTGAAAGGGCTTGAAAGTCTTTGGGAAGTGACTTCCTTGAAAATTTTATCAAATATCTCTAAACATATTTCTGATGGCTTCTCAGTTGTGCTGTTCAGTGTTGAATAACACAGAGCTTGACTATTCCACTTTAGTGGGAGAAAACATTTTTTAAAAAACACAAAGAAATGAAAATTACCTTTTTTTAAAGTATATATCTTCATTAGTGTTTGGCCCAACCATTGAATTATTAATAGCAGTCAGTGAAGACAACTTTGGTTAGACGGATGAGTGATGGATGAATGAATTTATAAATGAATAGATAGGTAGAAAGATAATAAAGTAACTACTGTTATTATTCCCTTTCTGCTTTCAGCAGATCTTGGCAGGGCCCTTAAATATCATTCGTCTGAGATACACTCTTACTGGTATGTCTCATTTGGGTCATGGGTTAGGGCCATTCTTGAGTGAATGGTGGTTTCTAATATTTTTTTAAACAACCATCCAGGCCCAGTACAGGCACCTAGGGGAAAAATTCTCTGGTTTTGATGAATGTTTGTGAAGCTGGTAAACATTCATGACACAGCTACCAATATATGCTTCTGCAAGCCCATCTTGACATATTGCCAGTCTCAAGGATTCTATCAAAGAGGAACCTAGACATCCTGTGTTTGCACTCTTGTTAAGGTGGTTATCAGTGGTGTTCTGATACTCTCCAAACCCTCCCAGATTTTGGCTGGTGAGTATATAGCGCTGACTGCAGATATGTTTGCTGTTGTATAAACCATCGAGCAGGTTACAAACCTCTGAACCTCACCCAAAGACCAATAAAAAATGAATGGTTTCGCCTGGAATAAAAATACTATGGTGTAGCGTAAGAGAGAATACAATTTTTGTGGTTTTAATACAGAGAAATAAGTATCTCTTCCAACACAAAATCACAACACAACTTGTAATGTTGGATGTATCAACCAATGTGGTTTAACTGATAATTAGGCTTAATTCATAGAGCAGTTCTGAGAATCTGATATAATGCACGTGCAAATGCTTAGTTACTCTACAGGACTATAAAATGCTCACTGTTGTCACTGCATTGAAGAGTTCGGTCTGCAGGTGTAATTCAGTGACAGTATGATGGTTATCTCTTGTACTCTGTCTCCCCACCGCCCACCCTGGTTTTTCTAGTGTGGTCAGTATGTGCTTAGTTTATATGTTGTTTTCTAAGCTGTGGGTCATGCTACTTTCAATCAACAGATTTTCCCCCCTCTTCTGGAGATATTCAGCAATATAGAAAAAAACTTCAGGGTCTCTAGTTCTATAGATAGATTTTAGGATGCAAAGAATATAGACATGCCTTTACCTATTTCCCCTAGGGACTTTCTCCAGATGGGAATCTTAAAGACAAATTAGCATTTGTTTTTCTTACACACAATGCATTGGACTATATAAGAAAATTTCAGATTAAATCAGAATTTCCCCCTGCTAGAAATGAATTAAATCAATGCTGAAATGGGAGTCCTAGTAATTTATGTGATAGAAGTTCCCAGACCCAATGATTTTGGTGGCTTAAGTCCTTAAAAAAACCTAGAAACCTCTTTGCAATACAGAGAGTGTTAAAGGCAGCCTTTTCTTTGGAGTCTCTTCCCTTCACAACTATTCCCAACCCCTCTTTAAAATCTAAACCAGGACCCTATTTCCATCCATTTCTTTCTATTTGTACGTTGCTATTGATACTCATCCACTGTCTTGAGTCCATCAAATATCAGTGTTTTGTAAGCATAGTAAAGTGTTGAGAGAACATTTTCTCAAGCCAAACTGCATGTGCTCAAGTTCCAGCTCTGATACATACTGGTTGTATGGCCTTGGGCAGGTTATTTAACCTCTCTGTGCCCCAGTAGCCACTTCATAGAGGGTTTTTAGGAATAATTAAATCTCTACAATATGCTTAGAAAAGTACTTGGCACATAGTAAGCACTGTGTAGGTTTTTGTTAAATAAAATAAGGCTTAGTGGATTACCTACATTGCTCACATTACCTAACACATTACCTTACCTTCCACATGATAGGTATGTAATGAATATTTATTTGTTGACTATATAAATCAGTAAATTGGAGTGGGACAAAGAACATATGGGTTCATTCCACTTTTCTACTAAATAACTATGCAGTCTTGAACATTGAATTTAAGCTTCTTTGGAGCTATCTTCTCATCTGTAAAATAAAAATAATATTTATCTAATGTATTTTGAAGAGTAATTATAACTATCAAAATGAATTATACTTTCAATGAGTTGGATATATGCATATAAGGTCTTATATTAATACCATTTGCATTTATTAAATTACTAAATTCTAGTGGGAACAGGCTTAGTAAAACAGTTAAGGTTTGACAGACTTTCCTGGTCCAGAGGTTGGCTGTCATCGTGAGTGCTGAGACCTGTGTTAATTCTCGGGAATATAGCAAAGCATTTCAAGGTTCTCCGTCTCAGTCAAGAAGTGGGCTTCTGCTTTGCCTACCAGGCCCACTCAGCTGTATTTGGCTACTTCTTGCTATGAAAGGCAACCTGAGCAGACCTGGGAAATCCAGTCTTCCTTTATCGCATTCCTCCACTCCATTGGGCCAGGCTGCAAGGACAGTGGTTTGAAGCTGTTTGTCTTTATGCTGATGGATGTTGCAGTCTGTAATCCGTGAACCGCAAAAGGGCTTCTCTTCCATTGCAGCTGGCATATCTCGTTGTGTTTATGAGTCTGACAGGGAAATGTATCTGAGACATATCTCATATGCTGATCTGTGAGGGAGATAAGGCCCTTGTTTTGCTTGACTGGAAATAAAATAAGCAGGTGGCAAAAAATCCAGCATTGATTTCTACTTAGGCTAAAACAGTCACAATAACGTTGGGTCCTTCTTGGGCACACTCTAGCCTCTGCCATGTGATCACTGATCATTTTACTCAAGTTTGCAAGCCATTGTAGAGAAGGGTGAGTTTCTTCCTGCATCAACAAACCTACTTTTGTTTATTTTTTTATTTCATAAGCTATTGTCACTATTTTGGGATGAATTTTGTGATAACAAAAGTTGAAAGTCAAATAGTGGCAGAGCTTGAAATCTCTTAATTCATTTGTTATGTGGTCTTTATGCATTTTAGTTTTACTCTTTAATTTAGGTTCCTCACCTATAAAGGTGAAACTTCATTTCAGTTGATCACCAGATTTTTACAGAATGAAATTATTTTCTTGTTGAAGAGAGATACACATGTGCTGGTAGATGGGGGTTGAGGGACTCCAAAGCACTCTGACCCTGGCTAGAGCTCGAGTTTTGATGTACTCATTATTGCTGATTTTCTTGGAATATTTATCATCATGGTTTAGATGTCTTGATCTCTCAGTTATACTGTAAACTTCTTGAGGGCAGTGGGCCATTGAGAATGGGTACATATTAGTTAGGGAGATATAAGTGTTTCTCACCATTCTAGAGTTTCAGAAGAATGTGGATGGGATTTCTTTTCTCTCACCTAAAATTTTTACTTTGCATATTCTTTTTATTACTGTCCTTCCTTTCTGATTCCTTGATGATTATTAATTGGTCCCAAGGGTGTATATATCAGATATTTAATTAAGTTCTCCTTTCTGTCTAACTCTCTGCCAAAACATATTTTTCATTTTTCTTCCTGCAATGCTGAAACATAAGTTGATGCCAAATGCATGCTGTTTGATCGTATTCCATCCAGATTTACTTGCAAGGAGAACAACTGCTGTAGCATTTATTTCAGGTAGCTTTACAAAGAGCCTTTCTTGGCCCTCAATGCATATGGCAGAGGGGGAGACAGAAGAGGAAAATGAGGTCGACATCCTTCCCAGACCTTAACTAATTTATGAGAGAAATGGAAAGCGGCAGGATCAGATGCCGCTGGCCTTTTGCCAGTTGAGCTATAGCAGTGTTAGCTGAGACATGATCAATATGGAAGACTTGGTCTGCAGGGCCTTTTTTAGCTATGTGCCTGCACCAGTCAAGCACCTCCTGCAACTTTGTGGTGAGAGCCAGCCTCATGGATTAGAGCAGCAGTCCCCAACCTTTTTGGCACCAGGGAATGTTTTCATGGAAGACAATTTTTCCATGGATTGGCTAGCGGGGGGATAGTTTCAGGATGATTCAAGCACATTACATTTATTGTGCACTTTATTTCTATTAGTATTACATTGTAATACATAATTAAATAATTATACCACTCACCATAGGTTGGGGACCCCTGGATTAGAGTCTTGCCTTATGGGAAGAAGAGCAACCTCTGGAGGAGTCAAGTGCTGACGGTCACACTCTTGCCAAACCCATCACTAGACTACTGACTCCCAACTCTGATTACCCTCGTACATGGAGTTGCTTCTAGATTATGGTGCCTGGAGAGGAGGAAATGGTATTGTATTAGTTATCTATTGCTGCATAAAAAGTTACTCTAAAATTTAGCAACTTAAAACAACAAGAAGGCATCTCATAATTTCTGTGGGTCAGGAATCCAAGTGTGGCTTAGCTGGGCACCTCTGACTCAGGGTACCCCATAAAACTGCAACCAAGGTGACAGACAGCCAGGGCTTCAGTCATCTCAAGGCTCTGTTTGGGAGGGCTCTGCTTCCAAGCTTACATCTATGGCTGTTGGCAGGCCTTAGGCCCTTGTGGACTGTTGGCCAGAGACATGGTCTCTTCCTTGGCACGTGGGCCTCTCAGTAGGACAGATTACAACATAATAGCTGTCTTTGTTTGGAGGGGAGGGTGGAAGCCACTGACATTTTCAATCCTATCTCGAACGTGACATCCTGTCACTTCTACTGTATTCTTTCCATCCCTTAAAAGCGAGTCAGTAAGTCCAGAGCATTTAAGGGGAGGGAATAACACAAGGGTATTGTATTAGGGTTCTCCAGAGGGACAGAACCAATAGGATATATACTTATGAAAGGAAGTTTATTAGGAAGAATTAGGTCACATGATTAGGAAGACGAAGTCCCATGGATAGCTGGGGAATGACAAAAGCCAGTAGCATGGCTCAGTCCAAGTCTGAAATCCTCAAAATCAGGGAAGCCAGCAGTGTAGCCCCCAGTCTGAGATGGAAGGCCTGAGAGTCCCTGGAGGCCACTGGTGCGAGTCCCAGAGCCCAAAGGCAAAGAACCTGGAGTCTGATATGCAAAGGCGGGAGGAGAAAAAGGTATCCTGCTCAGGAGGGGAGAGAGAGAGAGGAAGCAGCAAGCTGAACATTCTCCTTCTTCTGCCTGCTTTGTTCTAGCCGTGCCACTTAGCTGATTGGGTGGTGCCTGCCCACACTGAGGGCAGATCGTACTCTCAGTCCACTGACTCACTTGTCACTCTCCTCTGGAGACACCTCACAGACACACCCAGAAACACTGCTTCAGCAAGCCTGCAGGCATCCCTCAATCCATCAAGCTGACAACTAGTATTAACCATTACAGGTGTGAAGACCGGGAGGCTGGGATAACTGGGGTCCACCTCGCAGACTGCCTTCCACCAGTGTAAAGAGCATGAAATGAACATTAGAATGCTCACATTGCAGGGCTGCTGAGACGATCTATGATAAGTATTGTCACAGTGCTTGCCACAGAGTAGAGCAGCATTCTGTCTACTTCCCACCACCCCAGCGCATTGCCTGGTATGTAGCAGGCACGCAAGTACCTACATGCCCATGAAATTCTGGCTATTTTATTAAAAACAGAGAGCTTCTATGTTCCAAAGGAGATTAACCTTTGCTGTTTTCCTTTCTGGTCAATTTCCTTCCTGTGTTTCATTTCTCCAGTTATCATCAAGGGAATGGATTTAAGTCTGAAATAAAATCACTCAAAAATAAGAAATAACTAAAGCAGACCTATAATTACCTTGGCTGGATTACCTTTTTAAGCACAATTAGAAGTTTCCTCTTTAGATCAGGGATGCTGTTGCCAATCTTCCACAGCAGATGATAAGAATTAAATTCCCTCATGACCTAGAAAATGTTCCCTCTGCTAATCTGGTCTCACCTGGAGGTTCAGTAAATGGAAAGCAAAGCGCACAGAGTGTGTGGTCTTAACCACGCAGCCTGAGGTACTGGGCAGATAGCCATACAGCACCTGCCTTTGTGAACTTGAAAAGCAATGTTTCTATTCTTTATTTTTATTTTTTTACTGTTCCTTCTGAATTCTTCCGTAGTTAAATTCTTGATCTCACTTCCTACAGAATATGAGGAATAATCAAGGTTAATTCTATTACCAAAGATAGTCATTAGGTGTCTGCTTTCATGTGCGTCATTTATTAAAGAGTGCTTCTCATGATCCCTGACCTATTGAGTAATTATAAGGAGAGACAACAAAGGTATAAAGTTGAAAATTGAGCTATAATTATAACAAAATGTCCAGTTATAGAACTGAATGTATCAGTTGTATTTCAGATAAGCTCCTTATAATTGGTGATATGGTGTGAGACAAATTTCATATAACTAGATAGATAGGCCATAAACGACAGTTACACCAGTCTGTGGTATAATGCCATGCTATATGGTAGGGTTTTGCTCCATTTACAGCTGTGCTCCCCAACCCCTGGGCTGTGGACTGGTCCCAGTCCCTGGCATGTTAGGAACTGGGCCGTGGGAGGTGAGCAGAGGGCAAGTGAGCAAAACTTCATCTGTATTTACAGCCAGTCCCCATCACTGGCATCACCACATGAGCTCTGCCTCCTGTCGGATCTCATAGGAGCACAAACCCTACTATAAACTGTGCATGTGAGGGATCTAGGTCATGGCTCCTTATGAGAATCAAATGCCTGATAATCTGAGGTGGAGCTGAGGTGGTGATGCTAGTGCTGAGGAGTGGCTGCAAACGCAGATTATCATTAGCAGAGAGGTTTGACTGTACAATAAATGTAATGCACTTGAATTATCCCCAAACCATCCTCTCCGCGACCCCCAGTCCTTGGAAAAATTGTCTTCCGTGAAACTGGTCCCTGGTACCAAAAAGGCTGGGAACCACTGATTTTCAGTATATTCAGTCAAAAAGATGAAAACATCTGTCAGGGAGAATATAGCTCTATTGATCAGGGGCATTTATGTAGGGTTTACCAAGGCTGGGAAAAGGAGCTTTCTATTAAGTTTTAGTCATTTTATAGACACGTTCCTAGTTTGAAGGAGCTATTTAGAAATGCACGAAGACTTGTGTAGACATGCCAGTAAAGCTTTTAGAAAATGAAGCTGGTATTTACATTGGTTGAAATGGCAAGATAATGAGTCTAAATGATTTTCCCTTCTGATGTGCTTTGTTCAGACTGACACTTGAAAGATGCCCAGAATTTCTGTCGTTGCTCTTAGAATCAGAGGATCTCAGGGTAAAATCAAACTCTAGAGGCCATTGAGTTCAACCAGCCATAAAGGTCTTTTTGTTAAACTTATGACCACTCAAAGTATTTTAGTGGTCAAAGTAGCTTCCGAAGGAGAATAAAGCATGTGCATGTAAACCAATGGGAGGTTAGACTTTTGGCAGCTGATCCATGGTGGTAGATACTGTGTTTTCTGCTGTTCCACTGGAAGCAACCGGCAGAGGCATTTCTGCTATAAATACTGCCTAGTGCTGGGGTGGGGAACCTGCGGCCTCAAGGCCACCAGTGGCCCTCCAGATCCCCGAGTGCAGCCCCTCGACCAAATCCAAACTTCACAGGACAAATCCCTTTATTACATAAATTTCTTTATTTGTTCTGTAAAATCTGGTTTCAGTCAAAAGGCTGCACTCAAGGATCTAGAAGGCCACATGTGGCCCTGACGCCGCAGGTTGTGATTCACGCACATGATGAAGAGCCACCCAAACTTGCTCTGCTTGCCTTCCAGAACCCTAATGCAAAATGGTGCCTTAACCACTTTGTTTTAACTGATCCATGCATGAGGAGACTAAGTAAGATGAAGCCTGTTTCAATATATACATTTTTAAACAAGTAGGAGAGCAAGAGGTGCTAAAGTAAGGTATTATTCAATTCATTGAATATAGTAATAACTGGGCTCTGATTGTTAATGTTTGTTCCTGCCTCATAATGTATAGTTTTGTCAGATTAAAAACCCCCTTGGATATAATTTTATTTACACCTACACATATATTTCTAAGAGATAAATGACCATTTCTGGAAATGCTAAGAAGTAAAGACTTTGAGTTGTATTTTGCGGCACTGCTACGGGTTAGGTAAATAATTTCCTCTCTTTGGGTCTCACTTGTAACTCCAGTAAAGAGAGGAGGTTGCACTGGATGATCTGTAAGTCCTTTCCAGCCCTAACGTGCTATTAGCTCATGATTCTTGGGTAGGGATACAGGAGATGAGGAAAGAGAGGATCTACCTTCTTTTCTGTCACCAGTCTTTATGTTTCATGACATTATACATTTCTCCCTGGGTCACACTGCTTCTTTTAAAGACAAAAGCAAGCCTGAATTCCCCCTGCTTCTTAGGAAGCCACTGTGCTACTTACGGAGGAACAAAGATCATTCTCTTCCCAGGACTCTTCCGATTCCTGGTACCTGTAGTTAGTTTCATGTTCCCTTTCTCATTAAGGATGTCATTGGCTATGGAAAGACACTTCAGCTGATTTATCAGGCAAATGTTGCCAATGCAAAGCTAACCAATAAGGGGAAAAAGAATCTTGGGATTTGTGTAAGCAAATTAATTTGTTTGTGAAACTGCAGACTGATTAGAAAACCGTTTAAGAGTAAAATATCCACTTTAAAAATATTCTTTTTTCTTGTTAAATAAGAACTAGAAAGTAAATATAAAAATGCCACTGAAATAATGGTTTCTCCACGAAGGAAAGGAGATTTAGACAAAGCAACATAATTCATTCTTTGGTATACTAAATCATTAGGTTAAATCATATAGTGAGATAAAAGGTGGTATGGATAATTTAAATCCTCAAATACATATGTGTTTAAGCCCCATTATAGCTGTTTGCTTCAGCCTTCTCCACTCTAAAATTTTGTCTAGAGATATTCCATAAAGAGTAATATGTGGATATAAATGTCTCTGCCTCTTTTACTCTTTGGAAAAAATGCCAACAGGCAGATGGAGAGAACAAAAAGAGAGACCAGTATGGTGGCTCAAGCCTGTAATCCTAGCACTCTGGGAGGCCAAAGCTTGAGGGGGAGGGATTGCTTGAGGCCAGGAGTCTTAGACCAGCCTGAGCAAGAGCTCTAGACCAGCCTAAGCAAGAGTGAGACCTCATTTCTACTAAAAATAGAAAAAATTAGCCAGGTGTAGTGGCGCATGCCTATAATCCCAGATACTCAGGAGGATGAGGCAGAAGGATAACTTGAGTCCAGGAATTTGAGGTTGCTGTGAGCTATCATGATGCCACTGTACTCTAATGCAGGTGACAGAGTGAGACTCTGTCTCAAAAAAAAAAAAAGAGAAAGGGAAAGTCAAAGAGGATCATCATTCAGTAAGAATTGAGACTTGTTAATATATTAAGATCACTATGCCATTTAGTTTGAATAAATTACCTGAAGGAAAAGAGGAAAAGTGGAATCTCTTCCTAACCCATCTCACATGAGGCTTCCTAGGAAGGACAGCTGGGGGAATCCAGGAACAAGTAGCAAGAGGAGATTGTGGTTTGTTTTGTAAAGAAACCTGAAACTGGCCCCTGTCTCCCGAATGAGACTTTCCCCCACCTCATCATGAGCTTTTTACATCAGGCATAAATACTAGAAATCTTTCTAATGTAGACTAATCGGAGGGAAGTCCGGGCTGAACAAGTTGAATATATAGGTCATATGAAACATAAAGGAAATTAAGATTTGTTTCTGGCAAATTCATTTAGGAATTCAAACTCAGCTAAATAAAATAATTTCTTAATATTCAAATAAAGGCCCAATACATGTTAGCACAGCTTCTGATTCACGGTTCCAGATAAATGAGATTTTCCTTTGAGGGGACAGAGGATTGTTATACTACACCACTGCCATTTGCATTCATAGCACAGGAGAGGGGAAGACATGGATGGAATATTTTTTCTACATTCTTCATTTTTACGTGGACGGTGACATGTTTCTCAGCAGCATCTCCAAACAAAAGATGACAAATTCGCATTTATTTTCTCTCAGCGGGACTGTGTGGAGATGTTGAACGGTGTCTAAGCTTCGGGCTCCTGAGGCACAGAAGTTTTATTCCTACAGCGACGTGGAACTCCTGTAAAAATAACCACTCCATGGCCAGTCCTTCTGTCAGGGGTATTGGCAGAGTGAAGAAGACTTATTTGATTTCACTAAAGCTATTAGTCTGAAACTCTGATCTGTAAATCAGGATGGGAACCTCACAGGGGAAAGGATACCTGCCAGAAGCAACGGCTTTTGTACATTCTCAAAAGCAAAGGTCATGAAAAAACACTGGATTGCAAATCGAGCCCTAGAAATGAGGCAAACGATGACAGAAACTTTCATTGAGCTTTTGTAATGTTCCAGGCATTCCGCTAGGCTGTTCACATTATGTGCTTGAAACAGTAAACTGGCTTTATCTTTTTTTTTTTTCTTTTTCTGCCATCACCAGTATATGTATATGTGAGGAAACCAGGGGATGGGGACTGCAACGTAAAAACTTATTTTGTTGTTATTGTTTTTCCCTATGTAAAAATAAGATAATGTGACATTTGTTATGAAGACATGTTTCTTCAAGATCCCAATAGAATATTTCGTGACTGGAAAATTTCTGGTATCTTTAAGGCAGAAATAAATAAAAGTGTGCAGAAGGGTAGAAAAAGTCATTTAGAGATTTTATATACAACAGGTTTTAAATCTCCTTTAGAATGGGAAATCATAACTATCAAAGCTAAGTTTTATATGACTCCTAAAAGGATGGCAGGGGGAGTTTTGGGGAGTGAGGAGTGATGGAAATGTTCTATATCCTAATTGTTTAGGTGGTTACATAAATCTATACATGTGTTAAAATTCATAGAACTGTGTACCAAGAGGAAAAAAGAAAACCCTTCAATTTCACTGCATAATAATTTTAAAAACAAAATTTCAAAAATTCCAGTAAAGATTGTCAACTCTAAGCGAATAGTATGTTGGCAGATGTCAAACAAAAGTGACAGCATTTAAAAATATTGTCAACTGACTATTAAAGCCTAATAAATGACAACAAAAGGAAGTGTTGTCACTGCACACATGAAATAAAATTATCATTTTTATATTTATTTCTTGAGTTCTCCTTTCCTGACACCTTATGATAACCTATAGTGCTTTGTTGCCTATGCCTCTATGCTGTTCAGAAAATCAGAAAAAAGAAGGCCTTTAAGGATTCAGGGTGATAGGTAAAAGCCCCCATTGTACCTTCTAATAGGTCAAATATGGTGACTTTGGTTGGTTCTTACTCTTGTATTTCTCCAGTCATCAATTCTCCTATTGATTTTTTTTTTAGAACAAAGGTCAGGCACATGTTTGTAGGTGACACCAATTGCTTCAGAGAGTTTGTCCCTTCTCCTTACTGTTCTGATTTAAACCCCTTGTGGCATTTTCTACTGCATGGATAGTGATTAATGGGGTTGAGAGTGACATAGAAATGAACTTAGAAGTAAGTTTATAGCACTGCTGGGGACCATCTGTTAATGTAAATGTTTAAGGTAAAATGCATTAAGGCTTAAGAGCTGACGAGACATTTTATTTGCTTCCTGCCTTTGGGATAATGCCTGGCACCTGCCTAAATCTAGTGGGTCCCCAGTTATACTTGGGAAGTGTGGTTTTTTCCTTTCATCTGCCTCTACCCATCTTCTGGTATGGAATCCTAAGCACTTATTTGAATTGTATTTGTTGAAGTGACTGGGTTAAACAGAAAAATTAGGAGTTATGTTGGTTTAGGGGGAAGTTTTAAAGTATTTAAGTTAAATACAGTTATGAGGCTACTTATCATTTATGATTACCTACTGTTAAATAGTGTTTCATTTGTCACCTTCAGTAGTGGAAAGCTAAGCACTAATTTTTAGGGTTATCATTGTCAATTAATATAAAAATATGAAATGAATGAACTGTTATTCAGTCACTATTAAATCTCTTTGAATTATATTGCAATTTTCTGGTGATCTCATAATAAAAATAGAGAAGTTTAAAAGTGATCATTTTATTTTTAATCCTTGAAAGCATATTACTGGAGAAAAAATTTAAGAACTGTATCTTTACTATTCATGGGAAAATGCTCTTCTTCAAAAGGGAAAAGTCAAATCCAGCTAGTAGATATAAATCCATAAATTTCATTTCTAGTTTCACCCCAGGAATTTAATGACTTGGGCTTATAGAATGGGTTTTATGTCCCACAGCAGACCTACCCATGGGAAAGAAAGCACAGAAAAAGAGGGGACAATGAGGAGAATCAGAGGGAGAGAAGAAATGAGAGAAGAGAGAAAATAATCTGAATGCATGATTATTTAAATAAATCAGTAAGATGTTTTTGCAGATAGGGTTCATATTGGAGTTTTCTTTTCTAGAAACCTGTGGGTATGATGAGGTAAACACTTGATTAGAAATTGAGTCGTTTCCCTTTGGATGGATAAAAACTATCTGTTCAGCTGGAATGATTCTGATGACCTTGCCTCTGAAGCTTTGTCCTTTGAGATCAGCAAAAAAGTCCTATTTTCTCATCTCCCACTTGAGCTGAGATTGATTGATGCATAATTAAGATCACTAAGGAGCAGTGGTAAGAGATACAGCATCTCTAAATTCTTCCATGACATTTTCTCCACTTTTTTTTTTTTTTTATTTCAGCTCATCATGGGGGTACATAAGTTCAGGTTATATACATTGTCCATGTCCCGCCCATCCCCCTGAGTCAGAGCCTCAAGCCTGTCCATTCTCCAGACGGTGCGCCTGGCACTCACCATGTAGTCATACCTCCATCCCCTCCCCCCCCACCTCCCCAAGTCAGCACCTTCAAGCATGACCATTCCCCAGAGGGTGTGCAACGCACTCGTCATGTAGGCATACACTCATCCCCTCCCCCCACCCCCTGCCTCAGTCTGATATCCAGTTGGTATCCTTCCCTGATGTTCATTTAGGTGATGATCAGGGAAACCAGTTTTCTGGTGAGTACATGTGATGCTTGTTTTTCCATTCTTTGGATACTTCACTTAATGTAATGGGCTCCAGCTCTCTCCAGGAGAACCAAAGAGATGTCGTATCATCGTTATTTCTTATAGTTGAGTAGTACTCCATGGTATACATATACCACAGTTTACTAATCCATTCATGGATTGATGGGCACTTGGGTTGTTTCCACATCTTTGCGATTGTGACTTGTGCTGCTATAAACATTCGGGTACAGGAGACCCTTCTTGTGATTGTTATATGATAAACACTTGTTAGTTTGGTATTGGGGGCAGGGAGTTTGTGGTCAGATGATAGGAGATAGGATATGGAACATGCAGAATTTTGAGCTGTAAGGAAAAGACCCAAAGAGAATCCAAATGAAATTACTCTTCTTTGTTTGAAATTCAACAGGTCACTTAGTCCATCTTCATTAATATACAGGGGGGGAAGCTGAGCACTCCTAAGGCAAAGTGATTTTCTCAAGACTTAAATCTGTATGGGCAGAGGTACAAGGAAACCCCAAATCTTTCCAATTTTAGGCTATTGTTCTCTGTGCTATGCCATGATTCCTCTCTTTAATTTGGGATATTAAGCTCTCTTTTTAATTGCTTGAGACATAGGTCTTAATCTTTAACTATAAAATAAATATTTCAAAAAATTGAAATAAAATATGGACTTTTGCATGAAAACTCTAATACTTTATCTGTAACTACAAAATGTTAGATGTTCTCCATGGGAATGAGTAAATATTTAATAAGCCACAGGCAAAGGTCATCCTTATAATTCTACAAATGTAAAAACTTCTTGAAAATTTGAATGGGAATTGGCGAAAGACATTGATCTTAATTATATAAGTTGGTACAAGAGTTCATGTGAGGAAGAGTTCATACACATTCCCTGAAAAATAATCTTCTGAGGGGGAAATAAATATTTATAACAACACATTGGTAAGTCTTCTGACTTTGTATGAACAAAGTTCTATGGGAACACAGAACCAATAGTGCCAGATGCAGTCAGGGAAAGCTTCACAGTGGTGGTGACATTGATGTAAAGTCTTGAAGAAACCAGATATGCTGGTAGAGAAAAGGGAGAACATCCAGGTGGAAGAGTAGGGGGAGAACATATAACTCTCCATGTTTTCACAGGAGGCCTAACTCACTTGCAGACTCACTTAACCCAGTCAAAACCAATTCTCCCTTTTCCTGTCAGATTCTTTTACAGAAGCACATGCACAACTCCTTGACTGAGAAATATCAGGAAACCACTGCCACATTAATTATATATATTTTGTTAATTTTTGAGAGCTTTCCTGGAAGATTCCTCTGGAGAAAAGATAAGAAGATGCTTTCAGCTGCACTTGGGAAGAACGTGAGGTACTAGGTCACCCGTGTGTTTGGGAAATAACAACTAGCCCTTCTCTGGTTAAAGCAACCCCAGTATTTAGGTGAGTTGGAGCAAAGTCACAATAGCTGGACATTGCTCAAGGCTAACTGCACTTGAAACAAGATGGCAAAGCCCCTCAGGAATAAGGCAAGGTTTCCATTTGTTACATGGAGGGCAACATTCCCTGATAGGCCAGGGAGAAGAGAATCGCCAGAGCCTGGGCATACTTCTGCTAAGTCTGTTGCAGTGTTTCACATACATCACTCGGACCATCTGAACTTTCAAGTGCTTCAACTTCCACTTAATACAAAAAAATTGCCTGAGCCTCTCTCATTCTGTCCACCCATCCTTGAAGATCAGCATAAAGTAAGGTGATTGGAAGCCCCAGGTGAAATGGAAGCCCTCTGCTACCTGCTGCTAAAGGTGGTGAATGACGGTCTCAGTGCAGCCTCCTGCAGTCGGCAAGATCATCCCAAATTCAGCCAAGATGAAGAACGAAGAGAACAAAGCTATGGATACGTTGAAGGGCCTTCTCCTTTCCCCAAAGTTCTATTATATTGATGGGTATAATATAGGCTTGCATACTTTATTATATTATAACTAATGATATGCTTTAGGGAAAACAAATTCCTTGGATTTTCTCCATGTCTTACGCTTCAGTCAAAACGTTCCTCAGATGCAATACCTGTAGGAAAGAAGGATAAGGTTAGAATATACTCAAAGTTTAGATAAGGAAGAGAGTAAGACAGTCATTTAAATGAAACTTTTTTTTTTTTGCTGTATTGGCTTTCATATTTCTTGATTTCTCTTTGACATATCAGTCCTTTTTTGTATGTCATGTCGAAAATGTGTCTTTCTGGTAGAAGTTGGATATTGAGAAATAAGGCAGTTTCAGTCATGGTACAGCTGTTTTATTTTAAAAGGCATCTCTTCAAAACTGTATGATTCTTAATTGTCCCAGCACGTAGGCCATTTAAGTGAAATTTAGAAAGTAAGGACATTTTGCCAGCTAAACCTTTTATGGTGATTATATGATACCAGAAAAAAAAAAAAATCATGGTTTCATGGTTGAAGGATCACAATCAGGGTTTGGGGCATGCAGTGTTGATAGCAGGAAGGGGCAGAGGTATCCAGCCCCTTTTTGAGCCTCTTGTGTTTGATAATCCTTATCCCCCAGTTGTCCTGTCTCAGAGGGGATCACTTAGTGGAAGCTTATTAAGATGCAAGTATATGCAAAGCCATGTGGGGGACACAAAGAGCTATGTACCCTTTATCTCAAAAGTGTTAATAAACTTACAAGAAAAATACGATTTTATTGCCCAATAGTATATGCCCAATTTAAATACTAAAGGAGTAAATTAGAAAGATAACTTCTTTGAGTTTCCAAAACAGTTAGTTGACAGCAAACAAGGAAGGTGCCTCACCCCGGTAAGGTTATTTGCTTTGAGCCTCCATGGATGAGAAGAAAGCAAAGAATCAGAGAGGAGGAATGAAAACACAGTAGGTGGGAACGGCATCATGAACAAAAGCATGTGGCCATATCTCTACAGATAGAAATTTTCTCCCTCTTCCTCATTCAACAGTTATTTCATACATGAATGAAAAAGGCCACAGTCACGATTGCTTGCCTTTTACTTTCCGCGTCTTCCATTTTTCAAGAAACGCTAAACTCACACCTAGGAATATTTTGACAAGCTTAGAAACTTTTTCAAAAAATAACTCTTGTGCATGGCAAGATGTTCCTAAAATGAGACTTTTTTTTCCCCCATGGAGATGATCATTGCAAAGATTTTCATTCACACCCTCAAACTCATGCAGAGAGCAGCCAAGATCCTTCTTTCTTCTGCACATTTTGGCACTGTTCAGTGGACTTGAAAGGAACACAAAAAACTCCCTAGAGAGATCTCGTAACCTCATCTTTCCTCTTGGGCTCTTTCAAAACACTTACTTGATCTGAATTAAGATGGTGACTTTTATTTCTCAATTTGAAGCACAAATCAAGTGAGAATTTTGCGTTATGCCTGTGTTTTTGAAACAAACGTAATAATCATATCTGAGTACTTCCTTGAGCCAAGTCTCTGAACGAATACCTTTTAGATAGCTGTCATAATGCAATCATCTTCCCTTTGGTGTATTAAAGAAAACGTATTCATATTAGCAATTTTATGGAGGGTTAGCTACACAATAACTTTAGTAACACCTTCTCTTTTAAAGAACAATAAATTTTGGCTAAGGGCTTAGATCTCCTTTGGTTCTAGAATGGATAGAGTAATACTCATTCCCTTATGCAGAAAAGCTACCTTTAGAAT
This sequence comes from Lemur catta, assembly GCF_020740605.2. Lineage (NCBI taxonomy): Eukaryota > Metazoa > Chordata > Mammalia > Primates > Lemuridae > Lemur > Lemur catta. The sequence continues at coordinate 21,831,465 of NC_059128.1, read as the reverse complement.
TCTAATTGCTTCTAAGTTAATGTAACATGTTGATTATTTAGGTCTCTGAATATGCATTTCTAGATGTGTATAGTTTGAGATGAAGATTCCCAGGCATTTGGAAATTCTCACCTTTTCTTTTAGAGAAGAGGTTGTTACCCTGGCTACCATGTGTAGCAGCTCAAATGTAAGACGTGCTCCCTTCCTCCATGAAATCAGTCTTCCAGTTACATTTAAATTATGAGTTTGGTATTTGTCTTTTCCCTCATCTTGCCCTTTTGCTTTTTCATTCCTCTAATTTCACCCATAAGTTACATCATGCATCTATTCTCCACCTTGCTTCTCAAGCCTCTCGCAGTCGTTTCATTCTGCCTGCCAGCTTCTGCTATCACCATGGTCTCACATCATCCCTTTCCTTTTCATTGCATCTTCTTGCCATTCTATCCACTATACAAAAATCTCTATTGCCAATCCTCTACCAACTGTCAACAGAAATTGGCAGTCTCTAGTCCCTTTAGGAAAAAGACTTTATCCGCCACATTGCATAACACATGGCAGGGGTTCCATAACAGAATGTGCAGATTACAGAATCAAGTCTGTAGCACTGCCTGGACTGGACACCCATGGTATTTGAAGGAAACAAAGCCTGTTGTGGGAATTGACTGATGATTTTCCAACACTTAAAGCCTGAAATTTTTAGTAGGGCCATAAAGCCCAAGATTTAGAGATAAAAGACCTAGAGAAAAAAGAAGATGTCCCAGAGCACACAAGCCATGTGACCAAGAACAAGTGAGAGGACCCAGAAGTACCTGTATTACTAAGGTTTGTTTCCAAATTCTTTTTCAGTGGGGAAACAGTACCATCTCATCCTGTCTCAGTAAGGGAAGTGGTCCAGAGGAGACAGAATGAAATAAGCATTTCTCCTCCTTTATCCTTAAAAAATTCTGTCTTGATCAGCATCACTTTTTTTGTCAACATGTACTACATGCTATGAAAGCACCTAGTTTTTTGCCTTGTTACGTAGTAGTTATGTAAACAATTTTGACCAGAAAAAGGATGAAGAAAGCAAAGGGCATATTAAATAAGGCCTTGAATGTCAGGATAAGAAAGTTACATTATTTTAATAGGTAGTGAGAACTTCATACCGTATTTCTTAACATATCATATTCTTTTTTACTTGTATGTAAAAAGAAGGGTTAATAATAGTAGCATTTTATTACCAAAATATAAGTTGCATCTGGCTAAGATTCAGCCTCTGATTCCTCAGGAGGTTTTCCACACCCCTTTCCCTTTTCCTGCTTTCCAGCTGATTTGACAGAAGGACAGAAGGATTAAGAAATCAAGTAGCTTATCTGAGAGGTTCCCCACGGAGCACTTCGTCCCAGGTGTTCCTGCTTGTAGCTTATATAATGAGGAGCGTTCTGCATGCTGAGGGTATTACTATAAAGGTGATTGTTTGAGTCAGTGGGTGATGGTGTCAGGATAATTATAGCCAGGTGATGTGTGATCTTAAAGACCTAGTTAGTGCCCCAGGAGATTCAAAGGTAGGACTTCTTCTCATACCTGTGCAATCGCACATTCTGAAGTAAGGTGGCACTACTTACCAAATAGGAACAAGAGTGCGTGATTAAGGAGGACTGTATGTTCCAGTGCTTGGGGAGGGGGGGAGAAACACTTCATGTTAATCTTCTCTAATGTGTCCCTTTTTCTTATGTTTATATTTTTGTTGAGGTTCATTTATTCACTTAAAATGAAACTAAACCAACACTATTAGAATTGAACATGATTTCTACTGATCTAAAAATAAAGCAACAATTAAAGTTATTTTTAAAAACGAAATATAAAGGATGATAAATTAGATGAGTATCTTTCTGGCTTTTTTTTTCTATTATGTTCTGTTTATTCTATCTTAGGGTTACTTGTAATAGATAATTCTACATCAAACTCAAGGTGAAATTAAAGTTGTGGAAGTTTTATGATTTGAGTTCCAATTGTGGCCACCAGTTCTTATGTGTAGAATATATACTTGAAATTGGACCTCAGTTGAATATTAGGACGTAGGACTATCCTTTTCTGCAGGGCAAAAGAGAAGAATAGAGACCATTTTTTCCCTCTCTCATTTCTTTTTTGATCACATGATTAGTGAATGCTATTGAAAAAAATTTCAAAATATGATGAAGACTATCAAGGAAAAAGAGAAATTCCCTGTGGCTACCTTCCTGTCTTACTCCCTTCTCAGGTGGGAACCACTGTTAACATTTCAGTGTACAGATGTCCAAACCTTTTGCTCTGCCTTTGCAAACAGAAACATGCAAACACAAACACACATACACACGCACACACACACACACACACACCCATCCAAAAAGGTTGTGTAGTCTTTATAAATGGGTATGCAATAAGTATATGCCCTGTGTATCTCTCCCTGTCAGTACATATAGAAATATGTAAGTTCCATTTAAATACAACGTAAATACAATTTGAAGTTTTGCTGAAACTTCCACCTCAACACATGATTGCAGATTGGAGTGGATAATAAGAAGTGACAGAAATTTGCCAGCCAATTTCTGCCATAGCATGTGCCTTGGTTCTGTGGTTAGATGACCCCATGAAGGAGTATGGGAAACTCCCACTATACTCCATCATTCTTGAAAAACTTCCAAAGTGACAGACCCTTAGGGCTCCTTTCTTCCCAGTTTTAAAAGGATAAAAGGCAGATTTCCCCCAAAGTCCTTGTCCAGCCGGGTCCCTAACCTACTGTCTTCTGAGGAGCCCCACTCTGCTTGCTGCTGGGCTTATAGAGCCTGGAGTTGAAGATGATGTTGTACCCCAAGAAGTAGATGTGCCATCTGGAGTCACTCACTCATTCACATATTCATTTATTCATATTCAGCAAACATGTATTTATCATCATCCAATATGGCAGGCGCTGAACATAGAAATGTGAAGCGGACATGCATGGTCTGTTCATTGCCAAAGAACATTACAGATCAGTGAGGAATACATATATGAAATTAGAAAATTACAAGACAGTGTGAGTAGTACGTTGACTATCCAAGCGTGGAAGTTTCTGAGGCAAACTTGAGGGGGTGAGGGGAAGCTTCTTTGGCAAGAAGACATCTAATCTGAATACTGAAGGATTCTTAGAAATTAGCAGGTGATCAGAGGTGTGGGGAAAAGGAGTGTTGGAGAAGTAGGAGACTGCATACATGTCAAAGGTCCAAGAGTACCTGTTGGGATTGTGGGGTGAAGCAAGTGAAAAGGTAAACAGGGCTGATCTCTTTGCCCTGAAGTCCTCATCAAGGAGCTTGAGCTTTATTCTGAGAATCATGGGGAGCAATAGAGAAATTTTAAGAAGCAACAGGGCCTGATACGTAAGACTTACAAGCTGAGAACATATGGGAAAGGGGCAGAAACACCATTAGGATGCCGTTGGGGATATGGGGGTGAGCAATAATCGTGACTTTAACCAGGGGGCTGACCATTTCATGAGTCATTTCTTGCCTTCTGTGAGCAAGTTTGCACAATTGCTTAAGCACCAAAGTTGAATTTGGCAACTCTGGGAAACTGCATCAACCATGGGTGACATTGCAAAGCCGAATGTGTGTGGTACAGAGATTAGATAAATAACTGTGTCTGTGAGGGGATATACACGTGTGCATTCTTTATTTTGTTTTGTTTTCAAGAGATAATTACACCTGAGGCTGGAGCTTGCTCACCCTATCTTTTGGACTCAGAGTATGGTGCATGGTCTATTTTCTACATGACTGGGCTTTACTTCAGAACTGACGAGTCATATATCATTCTGATTGATTTTTTTTCTTTTTTCTCTTTTCCCCCCTCTCAAATAAAGATGGGGGGGTAGATGAAATAGAGATTGCTATGAAACATCAGGGCAACTCAATCCAAATATGCAATTATCAGGAGCCCCCCCCCACCCCGAGTCTGGCTCTCCTGTCTTGTTTTGCCTACTCAGAGCTGAGATAAAGAAACAAAGGATTGAATGAGGTCAGTCAGTGGGTAAAGGATAGGAAAAATAGATGAGCAGCCCAGACTTGGAGTGTTCTGATCTCTGCCAGAGGGGAATGGGGTGAAGGGGACATGGCAGAGGTATGCAATGACCAACCAGTGTCCTGGGCATTGGAGTATAGTTAAGCCCTAAATTTGCCTACCAGAGCTTTCATGTCTTCCAAATTCTTGGATTTTATTGCACCCATGTCTTCTTTTTTAGCTTCTCTTCTTTTTAGTGCCACTCCAAAGTTAAAGACCCCAAAACATAAGCATCAATTTTTATTAAAGCAGAAAGACGCAGACTGACAATGTGTGCATGTGTGCTCATGCACATTTTTAAAGCAGCCCTTTGTAAGGATGAGTGGATTTAGCAAAGTAGATGGGATTCTATCACAATAAAATACATGCCTCATATTCAGCCTATTTGATCCCTCGGTTCTGCAAATTTTTTTTATTCTCTTTTCAAACCTTATATAATTCTGACTTCTTTCAATTCATTGATACAATTCCAAGGTATTAGGATCTTCTGACAAAACAATCCTTCCAATATATGTGTGTTATTCACTCTCAAAGGAACTTGTGCCTGTTATAAAAGAAGTCTGAGAATTAAAAAAAAAATGACAGTTAACATGCCTTAGCTGTAGCTATGCATGCTTGGATAATTAGCTCTCTCTTGAACTTCAGCACACCTCACTCAATTCCCTCTGGAGATTAAGTATTGAGGGAGAGAGTACTGGCCTAGAGTTAAAAGCAATAGAGAAGATTCTAGACATACAGTTGGTTAAAAAAGAGTCTTTTTGAAAAAGAATTTCTTATGAAATTTGTTGGCTTCCAGAAATGGTGGGGTGTGTTGTGTATGTGTGTGTGTGTGGTAAGTGTGTGTGTGTGTGTGTGTGTGTGTGTGTATGTAAGATGGGAAAAAAATACCAATGCATCAAAATGGACAGGTCATTTTGTTGAATGTAACAAAACTCCTGAGCTTTCAGAGATTAGGAGCAGTCATAATTTCTGGCTGCCATGCTTTATGCTAATGTGGCTGTCCTCTGTTGCATGCTTCTGCTGAGACAGCCACTTTACTTCTGCTTAATTTTCTCCCTAATGGTAGCAGTAGGGGCTTGGGTATCTACAGTCAGCTTTTACCAATTTAACCAGCTGCCACTACAGGCCATTATAAATTATTATTCTTATTTAGCACTTGAATCTATAATTTATTTCTTTCCCTCATGTTCTGTAAAATATTGCTATAGACTTAAGTCTAAGTTAGCTATGTTTTTCTCTTCTTATAAATCCAAATACGTCATTTCCAATAAGCTAAAATTTTGGGTGCTAACCATTTGTAACCCCTGAAAGACTATCTGGTAAGTTAAGAAGGAGCTTCATTCATTCATTCACACATGCATGCACTCATGCATTCATTCATCTATGCATACAATAAACATTTACTGAGCAAATATTTACTTTATACCATGCCATGTTTGAGGTGTTGAAGGTAAAACAGTGAACAATATCAGTTAGCAGGGAGAAGTATTACCTAGAATGTCTAGAAAATAATAGATTTGAGGAAAAATACCTTCTCCATACTGATTTTTTCAACATAATTTTCTTCATAATTATCTACACACCTCCCTGGGAACCCTTGCAGAGTTTCACTTTTGTTAATTTTAGGGAATGAATTTACATGGAGCTTCAGAAAAGGATTTCTGACTATGTAGACTGCATTGATAAATACAAAGCCCAGAAGGAAGGGGCCAAAACATCCCTGCGAAGTGAGTCATTTGTGGCTGAACTGGGTGAACCAGTAACATCCCGTGACTAGAATTTGTATCAGTGGTACCTCTGGCTTACCTCTTATTTTCTAAATTGCATTCAATGGACATGCCATGAATAATAGCAATGGAAAAGCATGAATAACCCCCATATCCAATCATTTAAATATATCCCTTATCACTTTAGAAGGTGAAACTTGTGTATATTTTTCACATAATGTATATCCCCTTGCTACTCAATGCACTGAATACTCATCATGCTAATATATAGGATTCTCTCAGTTTATGCTCCATGTCAGAAATTCTGTACAAAATCCCAAGAGTTGGCTGCAAAGCTTTCCCTAAAGATCAAATAAACAATGGACATAAAAGTTTCTAACAAGAGTTCAGCAGGATTTGGGGGGGGGGAGGTTTACATTACTCTCCTACAGCTACCTCTCAGAAAGGGATACGTCTACAAGGTGTTTGTTAATGACTTCTTCCATTAGAGAAGTCTCCTGGGTTGCTATCTAAATGGGCCTTGTAGAGCAAACTGGAATAATGAGCCCTTGGAAAAGACACCTGGAAAAAGGACAGTCCATAATGTTCACTTTAGCTAGGGTTTTAAAGTGCTTCATTATTGCTGAATTAAAGCACCCCTAGCCATCCTGCTCTGGGCGCACCCTGTCTTAGCTGATCACCAGTTGATAATACAGTAATATACTCAAATAATCTGATTTGTTTAATGAAAATGCATCTTCTTATTTTAAGCTTGTACTCCAATTCCTTAAAAGTATATGTTTTATTGCATATGCTGTTAAAAACTATTTACTTAGCAGTTTCATTTTGTTTGCAGCCTCATTTCATTTTCTTCTCTAATTAGCAGATATATGTATCATCTCTTAGATAAAGCAAGATTATTTTTTCCTTCATTGGGTGGTTTCCTAAGGAAGAAGCTCATGGCGTCACTGGCTCTGGGTGTGCTGCATGCCTTCCCACACGTTCTCACCCCACCACACTTTTCCTGTATTGTTGCTGAGTCTGGCTAATTTTGGTCCTTTCCCTAATTTAAGTTGATTTCATTTAACTTGGGTTGAGAGTGTCTGATACTTACGCTCACAGAGCTATAGAGTTTAGAGCTCACAACAATGCTTCCCATTGAGATTTCTGGATGCCACAATGGCGTCTGCAAGAGGAAGCGTATCTGAGTGATCTTGTTAGCAAGTAACTGCAGTTCCTGACCATTTATAAGGCAAGATGACTGTTACAGCTCCAGATACCTTCATAATTTGACAAAGACCAGAGAGAAAAATAGATTTTTCTCATGGTTCTCTTTTTATCAGGAAGGACAACTTTTTCCAGAAGCCTCCCACACAAACTCAGCCTCCAGTTGAGTTCCCCTTATGTCTAATTGGTCAAAACTGGGCACATGGTTACCCTACACCGATCAATAGTAAAGGACAATGGCATTTCCATGGTTATTATAGCGCAGTCACGATGCATCTTTTTGGACTGACCCATCTTCCTAAGCATAGAATTTGTCCAGTATTCCCAACTCCTGAGCAAAATCAAAATTCAGTTAATAGGTAGAGAAGAATAGATGAGAGGTAGGCAACCACGCAATAGTGTTTGCCATGGGAAGAATCGTGAATGAGTCTCTAGGTACTTTGCTTGTCATTTATAAGCATCAAAGCAGAGTTAGCTATTTTGTCTGAGATATTTTTCTGATAACTATGTCATTTCTTTGTTAGACTCCATCCTAGGCCCTGATTCTCTCATTGCACGTGGAGGGAGAGGCATGGAGAAATGTAGAGGAGTCCTGGAGAAAAATGTAGGCAAAGGGGTGTAGGGTGACTACATAATTTATAATTTAAATCAGCACACTTTTGAGAGTCAAAAAGGGAGCTGTGAATAATTCTTCCAAGTCAACTGCATAAATTATCCTAGGCAAATTAAAATGTATAGGAAAGTCAGGTTTATATAAGGGAGTCTATTTTTTAAATGTTATGGAGAAGCTAAAGTTAATTTTTTTAAAGTTTTCTTAGATGGAGAAAATGCCACATTCATTTAGGACCATAGAAAATTTCAAATTTATATGAAAACTTTTTCATGTTTAATTTTGTTTAAACCTTAGGTCTTATGGGATATGAGAAAATGAATATTATAAAAAATACAGTGACTTTTTTAACCCCTCAGACCTTGCTGATCTTCTATGATGAAATTGGAAAAAAATAATGTTAGCATATAGAAAATCAAAATACTGCATATTAGCTTATGTTCACTGGGAAACTATAAATGTTTATCTTTTTACTTTATCCCATGCCTGTGCCAAGTCTTCCTCTTGTCTTTGTCAAAATCTGGAGCTGTAACAGTCATCTTCTAACTTGCCAAGGCTTAGCTATCAGTGATGTTTTTGTAGTAAGGATCTTTTTGGTCCTGGTGGTGACAAAAGTCTGAAAATCAGCATTTTGCAAGGCAATAACCAAACTAGAAGAATAATCTTCCGTAGACAATCTGTGTTCAAGTTCATGAATGAAACATGTGAATGGTCATGTTAGGGGAAGGGGAAAACCATTGATTTTTCCCTCAAAAAGAACATTTTAGGGTATTTTCTTTCCTATATGTAGTTTAATTTTGTATTTTGCTCCTGTGCTCACAGAATGTTCTCTGTCAGTCATAATAAAGGCGAACCTGTTCGTTGAAACAGACCACTGAATCTGTTTTAGTGACTGCAGCTGACAGTCTGTACGTGTCTAAAGGAATGAGAAGCTTAAGAAAACTAAACACATTCACATCTGAGGTAGTATTTTCCAAATTGAATGTTGATATTGAGACAGTAAGAGGAGTTACTCTGAAATCCCCAAATCATCTCTGTCTTCCACTCAATTTCAAGTTAATACTAATGTAAAATTTTATGAATAGCAAAGAGACCTGTTCTGCCCTAGCTTTGTAATCTTTAGTCTCTCTTTCAGGCTACTTAAACAACATATTTCAGTTTCTTGCTGCTGCTTCTTGGTCCAATGTACCCTTTATCAAATGATCTATCAAAGTGATTGATACTAACATGATGCTTTGATTTCTAGTTTGTGTGTCTAGGTCTTGAATCTTAGCAATGAGTTCTTACTGAAGACCAGCTTTCTATCAAGAGTTTAACAAAAACCCCGTATTTCTGAACAAACCTCTAGTGCCTCGTAAAGGGTTTATTTCCTGGTTTGCAGAGCTGCTAATCTGTGGGTTCCATTCAGTCTAGGCTATCAGAAAGAATAGGTCAACCCCAGGACTTGATAGTATTGTCACTTAGATAGTAAACAAGGCATGAAATACCTTGTCACAGAGCCAAACACCCCAAAATGAGGACATGAAACCCCTTACCTTTGGGCACAGTCAGAGGTTGTTGTGTTAAATCATGTCATGTTTCTGGCATTTCTGGGCTCATTACCTACAAGTTGTTTGTGGCTCCTAGAGAGCATTCTGTTTGGTTCAAAAACTGCAGAAAAATAGATAGATCTTATGGACTTATGCGGATGTCAAAACAGAAGCGCTACTGCTAAAACATCTCTAGCTGTCCGTAATTAACAATCTCCGAGATTTTTATATTTGTCTCCTAGAAGGCAGGTAAGAAAGTAGGTACACCTAACACTTTGGGCAGCCAAGATGGGAGGATCGCTTGAGGCCAGAGCAAACTTAATACTCTGGTAAAATATAACAGATCCAACTATCTAAAATCTGTATCCTGGAAGAGCTGGCTATTTTCTGTACCGTACTCTTGATATACAGCCAACAGCCCAGCGCCCAGCGAGTAGCCATGTAACGAAGGCAGGGAGGGCTTCAGGGGTAGTGGGTTTTGATGGCCTCATTTCTTATAGTTAGTACCCTGTTATTGTACTTGTAGAATGAATCTGAAGTTGTTACACCATTTATGGGTAAGAATTGCTCCTTCTCTTTATTTCTCCAATTCAAGCTTAAATTATCCTGGAGTTTTTCACCTTCAAGACTGGCAGGAAATTCAGAGATTTGCTTTTCTTATCATGGGGTCATTCGTGATTCCCCAACTAGTCATGTCAGAAAGGTATGGGGAAGAGAATGGTTCTTTCTTCACAGTGAAATCATCTTTACTGTGGCTCTTTAGGTTCTGGATGCTTTGGGCCATGCCGGTGCCCTCTGCTTCAAGCACTACCACTGCAGGTGTATTGGTGATATATAGTCAGCAATGCTCTCTCTGACCACCTGGCAGCTTCTGTAAACACCTGTATCCTAAGTGCTGTATGAAAGCAAAGCCCTGCTCTCTGCCCCTTTTATCCCTCTTTGGGGGTTGAAATAAGTGCCCCCCCACAAAAAAAGATATGTTAAAGTCCTTACACCTGATACCTGTGAGTGTGACCTTGTTTGGCAATAGAGTCTTTGCCAATGTGATTAAAATGCAAGTTAAGATGTGATCATATATAAGGTGGGGAGTATTGTGGGCCCTTAATCCAATATGATTGGTGCCCTTAAAAGAAGAGAACAAGAGGCACAGAAATAGACATGCACAGAGAAGAGAACGCCATGGGAAGATGGAGACACACACAGGGAAAATGCTATTTGATGGTGGAGGCAGAGATTGGAGTGATGTATCTATAAGCCAAGATGCTCCAAGGATCATTGGCAATACCAGAAGCTAAGAGGAATGTGTAGAACAGATTCTTCCCTGGAGCTTTGAGAGAGAGTATTTCTTTGCTAATGCCTTGATTTCAGACTCCTGGTCTCCAGAACTGTAAAAAAATAAATTTCTGTTGTTTCAAACCACCCAGTTGGTTATGGCAAGCTTAGGGAAAGAACACAGTTCCCTTCTTTCTCTTCCCTGGTGCAGATATTTTTGTCTTTCTCACCCCAAAGCCTTTTCCTCTGTATCTTCACCTGCCTGGGACCACTTAGTCCAATCCATCTATTGAGCATTTGGGAACACAGTGCTGGCCACTCTTCCTGGGATCAGAGAGGATAAAGAAAATTCTAGTACAACATCTTCTTTTTCTTATTTTCTCACCCCGTTATACTTAACATTCTCAGGAGGAAATGTGTTGGCAGTTCCCAAGGTCAAACTTCCTGGCCTCCTGACTTTGTTCACTCGGGGGTGTTCTTCACATAGAGTGTCTCTTAGAAATTAGACTTGTCAATTATTTTCAGCAAATGTTTACTGAGTACCTCTAATGTGCCAGGCAAAAGGAGAACATCGTCTCAGTCTTCAATGAGCCAACAATCCAGAGGGACATAAAGAGTTATATAGATATAGTTATAAAGTGTTATAGGAACTCACAGAAGGTGTCAGTAGTTTTTATAAGGGAAAAGGAGTGGGTGATGGTCATAAAAATCTTTACTTAAAGGTTATTTTAAGCAGCATCCTCAAGGATGAGCAGGATTTTATTAGGCTGATTAGGAAAGTACATCCTAGGACATGGAAACATTAGGGTAAATTACATGGCAAGTTTGAAAAAGAAGGAGTTAGTATGCATGATTAAATTATAGGGTGGGTAAAAAATGGTAGTAGGTAAGAAAAAGGTGAATTAAGATCAGATTGTGAAAAATTTAGGAATGCCTACTATGGGCCAGGTCCTGTGTTAATTGTTTTTTTAATGCATTGTAATATCAGAATCTGAGAGGTAATTACCTGTACTATATAGTGGACAAACCTGAAAATCAAAAGACAGACGATTTGTTCAAGAAAATCAGATTGTAGGTGGTTGAGGCCAGAGTTGAAGCTAAGCCTAAGTGCTAAGCCTCTGTTCTTCCCACTACACTGTGCTATGAAGAGAAACTGTGGGTGCTTGGGGGTTTTTGAGAAAGTGGCAATGATATGGCCCAGGTGGAAGAATTCCTAGACTTCAGAGATGAGATGCAGAGTGGCTGTGGCAATACAGGAAGGAGTTGATGAGGGGGCTTAAAAAGGGGAATGCTAGTGGAAAGGAGGGGATGTATTTGCTCAAGTTTGATGATCAATTCATTGATCGATCATTGAAGGGAATGAGAAAGAAGAGTATTGCCTATAAGGTTCCTGGTTTGAGTAATGATATGAGGATGGTGCCGTTCCCCAAGGTGAATTAGAGACAGGAACAACATATTCTGGAGGCAAGATAATGAGTTTGTTTTTAGCTGCTTTGAGTTTTAAGTGCCTGGTGGAAGATGTCCAGCAGACAATTGTAAATTTTGGTCTGGAGTTCAGGAGGGAAGTTGGGGCCAGGGATCCATTTGTGATTCATCAACATGGTAGTACAGCCAGTGACCTTTCTTGAAACACAAATCTCATTTCTGTCATTCCATTGCCTAAGTCTCTACAACAATTACATGAGCTATTAGGAAAAGAAAGACCTGTATTCTTAGCATGACTTTTAAGGCATTGTTTGCTTTGGCCCTGCCTACATCTCTAGCCTCATCCTGGGGTATATTCTTTCTCAGGGTCAGGCTCTGTATTTTAGTTCTCAAACATGTATGTAAGACTCCTTTCTGACTTAGTTAACTCAGTTCAGAATGCGCCCCCAACATACATATACACCTGTATACAAATACGCATGTGTACACACCACACACATGCAAATGTGCCAACATGCATGCACACATATATGTACACACATGCATATACTCATTTGTAAACATTATACCCACCCATATGTGCCTCTGCATGCACACAGACATCACTTCCACCTAGTCAGTTCCAACTCGTTCCATAGACACTCACCTGAAACATTTTTTACCAGAGTAGAGTAGGTCCCTGTATTCCTTTTATGCTGTAACACTTACTAAATTGTGTTGAATAATTTGTACTTTAATTAGTTTCTTCCCCTATTAGAATAGAAACTCCAAGTCAGCAGGAGCTATCTACATATTTTCCTAGCCTCTAGCACATGACCTGGCTTGAGTGAGCAATACAGTTTGTAGACTACAGGCACACACAAACGGATGAATGAATGTGGCTATGAGTATGGGTGGGATATAGTGAACATGTAGGGGAAAAATAAGCAGAACACAGGAATATCCTGCCAACTCCACCGGGACTTCCAGCACACTTGTTCTCTTCTCTAATAAAGATTATGGCTTCGGTAAACTTTGAAGTCTTCCCTTCAAACTTCTTAACCTCTGAAAGGAAGATGAAGTTTTCTGTTGATGCTCTGGGTCAGATTGTACAGAAAATACAGAAAACTAGGCGGCCTTTTCTATTAGTGTCTGGACTGTCTCATTAATTGATACCAATGTTGAAGTAATCAACTTCTCATTAAGACTCCTCATTAGATGGCTATTTCTCCCTTTTACCCACTAGTGTGGAGTTTAGAACATCTAATCATCACTTTCCTATTTATCATTTAAAGGAAATTCACCTTCCCCCTAGTGATCACTTCCTAATTTTTCTGGGTTTTGTAAAAACTTTACTGTTATGATTGGGTTTTATTTTTTCTTGGGTAAGCCTTTAGCAATTGCTCCATCTAGCATTTCAAAGCTATATTTTAGTGAACTAGGGGATCCATTCATCAGGATTTTACTTTGTTAGCACTCATTCATTGCAGGGAATATTTCAAGAGTTTTCATGGTGCTTCATGTCTGGGCCCAGTTGCTCATTTGGCCAGAATATGTTTAGACTGAAATAGTGGTTTACTTCTTATTTAAGTAATATGGCTTTGCTTGTGACCACAATCATAAGAACCTTTTATTTAATCCCAGACAGGCACTTTTCAGGTATGTGCTTTTAATTGTAATGAAAACTGGTTGAAAAGAATGACTTGATGTGGCTCAGATATGCCACCGTCAGAAAAAATAATCCACAGTCAGATCAGCAGCATCACTTTTTTTTATGGATACCCTTTTAATCTCTTATGCACAGGTATTGTCTTTAAAAACCATCTCCAGCCAATGAAAGAACTTCAGTCACATATGAGCCATCTATTTTTCCATAAAAATATCGTGTTGCAAGCATTTTTACACAAGAGAGTATGATTTTTCAAATGACTTCCTGTATTTTTTTTATTTTACACACTATGTATGTGTTAAAGAAAGGGCATTAAAGCAATATTCATCCCAAAACATATTAACACATTTATTTTGTTGGAGTTTTAGTGTTCATTCATTCAACTCTCCTGGCTCCTCTGAGCTTCACCCAATTGGTAAAGTTGTTCAAAATGGGCTTCTTTAGAATTTATCTTCTTTCCCAAGGATTTCTCCATGTTTCCTCCCACCCCCAAATTCTTACCTTGTTTGCAGCAGAGCTGGGAAAACAAAAGCCTTCTTTCAAGTACTGAGAGGTTTGCTAAAGGGGTAATCTACATAAGGATTGAGAAGAAAAGGCTGCCTCAGAGAAACAGTGGAGAAACACAGGCTTCCAATTACACCTGGCACCAGAGAGAATACCAGAGGTGATGGGCGAGGGGACATGTCGGTCTACAACAGTAAGAGTTAGGGATTTATAATGAGTTCCCAACTCCTGATGATAATATGTAGGCTCGTGTCTTTCATCTGACTTTTCTTTCTTCTCTAATGATTATCGTCATCACTACTGGTACTGCTCCTACTGCAACTACTACTTCTATTACTACTACTGCTTCCTTCCCTGTCTCCCTTTCTAACCTATTAGATCTTAAGCCCCCCAAAGACAAAAGGTCAGTCCTGTCTTGATCACTACTGTATACACAATAATTAGCACATATCAGGTGCTAAATAGTAAATGGAGACAGTCTGTTCTGTTAAACATTTTGAATTAACCTCTCCCTTTTCTGACCTCAACCCTTTTTTCTTCCGCTTTGGTGTGGTAGCATAGACTTTTTTTCCCCTATGTCCTTGAGGTTAGTACATTTCAGGTTTATCATGTCTAGTTGGACATATGTCATGATGTCATAGTTCATAATCTTCCAACAAAATAGCTCTAAACTTCTGTAGGCTTGGGTTGAAACTCAATTCAAGAGTTGGAACCCATTTTGGCAGTATAGATATTTTATCTCAGGAATATTTCTTCCTTTCAATGGAATGAAAAGCTGTAAGAACTGCTTATGCCCAAGCCCAAAGTCTTTAAATGTGTTTCTTACTCTTTTATTTTCATATCTTTTGTACTAGATGAGAATTCTGAATTTCTAAGTATAGAAAAAGTTTCCAAGTATAGAAAAAGTACAAAGAAGAAAAAGAAAATGAAAACCAAAAACATGAGCAAAAAATATCAAACTAATACAAAATAAGAATGTATTTGAACTACACCAAAGTGAATTTTCATTTGATCCTGCCACATGATTGCTTCCCCTTACCTTCTTCTGAATATGTCATATAATTAAAATGAACAAAATTTAAAATATTAAATATATTTCTAAACTTTCCATTAAACTTAGGAATATCATATATAATTTGCCGTAACTGAGTGTGCTTAGCTCACCTTATAGAGCATTGTTTTAAATAGGACAATTGAAAGGCTTATAAAATTCACCAAATAGAATTACTTCATTTACAATAACCAGGGGTTTCAAGCAAAGGTATATAGGAGTGAATGCTTATAGTGAACACAAATAGTTAATGTAGTGTATTTTTATATTTGTTGCAAAGTATAAATGGGTCCTGATGTCTAAGACTTAATTATCTAACTTGTGATAAAAAAAAAGTGTCGATGAATAGGTAGATAGAGATAGAAATAGGTAATTTAGATAGATACATATGTACACAGATGACTTCCCTATTCAGATATAGGAAGCAAAGTAAATGTATGCTAATGAATAAAAAAGGAGAATAATGAGCTGTCTATTTCATCACAAACTATGCTAGTATTATAATAGCTTATATTATTCTGATGGACCTAGCAGACCTCCTTGGGTAAAATACACTGTAAAGTTCATTTAGTACAACTCTCTTACTTTACTATTAAGCCTATGGAGGACTTGAGAGAGCAGAGAGCAGATACACTCACTTCCTAAATCCAGTATAAGGGTGATTCCTAATGTTAACAGGCCAAGAGAGAGAATTCATTTATTTTATTCAACTCCTCCTCCTCCATTTACCTGCAGTTTATTGAGGGTCTTATTATAGGGCAGACACTGTTCTAGGCATAGGGTATATAGAAGTGAACAACCATACCATGTCCCTAACATTAAGGAACACTACGGTATGTGAAGACTCATGAAATTATAGACCAATTCTCTTTTGCATTCAACATCAGTAGATGTTTTGGGAACTTCAAGAATATATTCATCATCCCAGGTTTTGGCACACACACACACACACACACACACACGCACACACACACAATCATCTATGCTAGTCTTGAGTTAAGACACATTGTAAGTTCCAGGGGGGTTGAAAGAATTCTCATAGGGAACTGCAAAGAGCATTTTGGGGACAGCTCATGTGGACTCATGGTGTGGGCCAACCTTCAAATTGTACTATCCTCTATACCTTCGAGATCCACTCTTGTATCATCTAAATGATGTGCAGTCATATTGCTGCCTTCAGAATGAACTGAACTGTCTTCCTCCAGTGGGAATGTGAATTCCATGAAGATACCAGTGTCACTTTGGCTTCTTTATTCACTGATTTGTTCCCAGTATTTAGAATAGTGCGTAGCATATAGTAGGAACTTAATAAATATTTGCCAAGTGGATGAATGAATTTGGCACTTGTTTTGATGACCAGTGATATGGTCTGGAGTTTAGCTAATAGGACTGTGTTAAAGTCAACTTCCCCATTTGGATTGTTGGTCTATGATTATGTAAATGTTGACATAAGCAGAAGTTGAATGAAGAATATCTGGGAACTCTGTACTATTTTTATAATTCTTCTATAAATCAGAAATTGTATTCAAAAGTTGTATAGGGAATTGAGAATGGAGAAGGGAAGAGTGGGAAAGGATATGACAGGGTGAAGACCATCAGCTCTGGAATAATGCAAGAAGACAAAGTATGGGCAAAGGGGCAAGAAACCACGGATGTGAGCACAGGCAGTTTGCCTCTGTAAGGCCAAATAAAATTTGACTGCTACTCAATCAACTTTTGTGAAACCCTCAAAAAATCTTGAATTAAAATCTCAAATACTCACTGTCCACCATGAAATTCTATCAGTTTCTGTCTTTCACCTGTGCCCCTTAGTCTATTCCCTGACAGCTGCTGGTGACCACGGCATACAGCCCTGAATTCTAGACCTACCCTCCCTGCTTAAAGTTTATTAACAAAGGTTAAGATAACAGAATTTAACTGGATAATTTCTTGTATAATTAGGTGACTCAAAAAAAAAAAAAAGGAAAAAAAAGGAAAACTTTGGAGAGGAAAAAAAAATGGGCAGCCATCAGAATCATTTTGTGAAGGGAACAAATATGTATAAGTTAATCTATTGTTCTCAACAATCTTCTCTTAATAATGGAAAAGGAATCCAGTGGGTGCATGATGACTAAGTTATCTACTAAAAACTTTCAAAACCAGAAAGCTAAAGAAGTTATAGTCCATTTTAAGCAATATCCACAAAGTCTAATATAGTCCACTTCTGAGTAATCATTTAATTATGGTATTTTATCATTTTATTTTTAAAAAATACTCTGAGTACATAAACATGACTAAAATATCAACAGATTCTTTCTTCCTACGCATAACCATTAATCTTACATGTTCCAAGAGAAGATGTTTAAAAAGTAACCCTTTGTGGAACTAGCTCTTCTTTTTGGAGCTGTAGGCCTCTCTTTTTTCCAGCCCCTTCCTTCTTCCATTTATTTTATCTTACTTGTCACCTTGCAGCTATGAGTATTCCAGCATGCAGGAGTGGATTGGTGAGGGAAGGAAAGAAGGATACATTTTGCATTCAGTTGTACATCAGCTTTGAAGCCTGGCTGGCAGCAATATTGTGGACAATAGATCTTTCAAACAAATACACCCTTGTCTGTTCCTTCCTTCTGTAATTGCTGGCAGAGTTCTCTGTTATGTGTCTGGTTTCTTGAAACTTTGAATGAATAAACTAGGACACAGGATTAATGTAAAGAACTGGCATCTTTGTTGACTTATTCAACAGACTGTGTGTTCATGGAAAAGAGAAGTAACCACTTTCAGAAGTGTTGTTTTTTGCATGTGTTTGGGATTTTAGAGTTCAAACAATGTAAAATGCAGTACCTTGAAAAAAGCCAGGCTAGTCTGTGGACTCTGTAAAGTTTACTTTCTGAATAAAGATACCCTGTTGACCATAAATGAATAAAACAAGAGCAAATGAATGTAGCATGAGTACCTGTTAGCATATGGACCCCATATAGACCAAAATATGCAGTGACTGAGCTGTAATGTCATAGGATTTACAGCCAAACTAGGTGAGCACCTCTTTGTAGTAGAAGGACAATGATGAAAAAGATTAGGGAAAAGTTTAAGTTGACATACAAATTTCCCACCTGGAGAGGCTAGTCATTGTTAGATAAAATTCATATGGTACAATGGAGTGATAAATGTGTTGTTTCCACTAGATCAGGCTTTTTCAACCTCAGCACTATTGACATTCTGTGTCAAATAATTATTTGCTGTGTGGGGCTGTTCTGCACATTGTAGGGTGGTTAGCACCATCCCTGACTTTTGCCCACTAGATGCCAGTCGCACTCCCCTCCCACTTGTGAAACCAAAAATGTCTCCAGACATTGCCAAATGTCCCCTGGAAGTCAAAAATCATCTCTGATTGAGAATCATTTCAGTAGACCAAGGCCCATATTGGCCAGAAGGAAGTTCTATATCATTAAAAACAGATTTAATATTTGGGTTTGTACCAAATCCAGAAGTAGCACACCACGGCAGTCTGACTTGAGGCGTCATTTTTCATTGGAACTTTTGAATGTCTCAGCCACATGAACAAACAGTAAGTAAAGCAGAATAGCCCGTTCGTTGCCAGTCCAACAGTACTCCTCCATCAGTTATCCCCAAATATAGACTTTGTATCTTTAGTCTCTCCATCTACATTGACTTGTTCCCCCGACCATTAAATTGGTTGTCTCCTTTGTCCTAAAGTAAATCAAAATTTCTCTTGCCAATACGAAGTTATAAATTTACTTTCTCTCTTCACATCATGACTAACTTGTTTGAAGAGTAGTCCTCATTCTCTGCCTCCACCTCCTCACTGCCCACTTTCTGGAACATGTGCCAATTTGCTTTTTTTCCCCCTATATCACTAATAAAAGTGGTCCCCCAAGTGCTACAGCCCAACATGCCAATGATCACATTAACGGAGCTTTTCCTAAACTCATCTTTTTTGACATCCATGCAACTTTTTGTACTCTTTATCAATGGGTTTCAAGCTTTATTGTGCATCAGACTTGCTGGAGGGTTTGTTAAAACACACATTTCTGAGGCCCACACCCAGAATTCCTAATTCAGTTGGTCTGTGTGGGGACTCAGAATTTGCACTTCTAATAAGTTTCCAGGTGATGTCTATGCTATTGGTAGGGGGATCACAATTCAAGATCTGTGTCTTGATTATTCTCTTCCTGAGTACTTTAGTTGGCTTTCGTGATACCATAGTTTACTGTTCTTGACTCTCATTGATATTTTTGGTCACATTTTCTCATTTCTTCTCCTTACCTCAAATTACATGGTGGTTTGGGACCAGGGCAATGTTCCCCTCCCCCACCTCAGAACATCTGGGAGTGTTGGGAGATGGTTTTAGTCATCACAAATAATGAAGAAGGGAGGGGAGGACAGAAGGGGATCAGCTGCTACTGGTACCTAGTGGATAGAGGCCAAGGATGCTGCTAAACATCCTACAATGCACAGGGCAGCTCCCCAAACAAAGAATTATTCATCCTGAAATGTGAATAGTGCCATAATTGAGAAACACTGCTCTGAATGGAACCATTCTCCAAGGAGAAGGTCCTTATCTTTTCTTCAGTCTATACCTCTGTCTTGTTTACCTCAGACATACTACAGACTTCAACCCTCATGTCTCTGGAAATGACTCCCAGAGGTATTGTCTTTAAATATGACATCACTCTTGGGTCTGGCCTGGATTTCCAACTGCCTGATAAATACCAACTGAATGAGCCATCAGCATCTTAAGTTTAATGTGCCCAAACTAAGTGGATCCTTATAGTAAGAGACTTCTTTATTTCCATTACAATTATTTGATAAGGTATGTCTGTACCTCTGTCACCTTCATAACTTGTACAAATGCTAAAGAATGATTCTGTGACTCTTTCAAGAAGTGTAAAATCAGAGTATGATTCAGAAATATCATCATGGCAGCAATTTGAGGAATTCACAGAGATTTAGGAAAATCAAAAGACCCAACCCATATGAGATTATCTGGCATTTTGGTTGGCCATAGAGAAATATATCCCTTTATTCTAAGTGAGAGAAAATTCATCTGCCTGCCTAGAATGCAGTCTAGTGTTGCTTGGAGAAAATATTAATCTGGCGCTTTATGCTTCAGACAAAGATAAGGATATGCTTTTCCCACAAATGTGGTGAGCCTTTCCATTAGATTTGTTTTACCAGAAGCTATTATACATTTTGTCCCTGCATAGAATGCCATGTACATTGTTACTACTGGTACTAACAGTAATACTAATAATGGCCACCATTTTGGAGCACTTACAAAGTGTCAGAGTAAGTACTTGGAATGCCATCTTATCTATGGTAAGCCTATATGGTAGATTTTATTATTGTACCCCTTATGCACCCACAGAAACCAAAGACTAAAGAGGATGAGGGATATACTCAGGGTCACATAGATCACAACTGGTTGACTTAGGATTTGAAGGCAGACTGTCTGTCAATCAAACTGATGCTTCCAAACACTATTCTGATAGCGCAAAATTCAATAGCTATGGGACATGATTCTTAGAACCGGGTCTTCTTGAATAATCAGACTTATCCTCCTCAGAATCTAAGCCCTGAGTGCAGAAGGAAAGACTGTCTAGCTCATCTCCTGGGCCTCCAGGGAACGATGAGGGTGGTCCTTTGCTACTGAGAGAAGCAGTACAGTTGGCTAACGGATGGAGACACAGAGGAGAGATTTTCTGTGTGGGAGTTCATTATAGGGACATCTGCAGACCTCTAACTCTCTCCTGCATACCCTTTCTCTTTCATAGCTTACATATCTAGGCTGTAATGGATGCAAAATTACTGCAGCATTTTGTTCTGCCAGGCTGACCCCATTATGCATATACTATAGTCATAAAGCTCTGGCTTAGTTATTGTTTGCAAGTTCAAGACTCCTATGAGGCAGGGAGGTATGAGGTTTGGCTACAGTTCCAAACACAGTGAATGGCTGTTTCATATTATAAACAAGGAAGCCAGCCTCCTTTCTGGAGTGGATATTGTTTTGAACACTGATGGAGTAATCTCTTCTTATTTCCCCCTTAATGTTGATGTTTCTCTGGTGTATAAAGAGTCTTTAAATGAATATTAGGTTACAGATGCCAGAAAAGCATCATTTCACATGAAATAGTTACAGAAGTTTGGGGAGACTTCATTTTCACTCCAACATCCTTTTGCCTTGATAATATTTGGTTAAGACATGGCAAAAGATATACCACAGTGGAAACATAATGGTTGATAACAATAAGAGCATGAGACCATAGCGATTCTCAAACTTTGGTATCCTCTGTCTTCCTTCTTCTTCCCCGTGCCTTTGCAAGATTTCTGCAACTCCCATCCCACCATAGCTGGTGATAATCCTTGTTGGAGAATACAAATGAATTGGTTTTGATAATAATTTATATACCTTTGTCTCCTGGGAGATTCTGATATTCATTCATTCAGTGAAAAATATTGTATGTTTATTCTAGGCATCATTCTAAGCACTGGAAACAAATTAGCGGAGAGGACAAAGATGGTTCCTGTCCTAGAGCTTACATTCTAGTAATATTTGTCAGAAAGCAGCCGCATGTGTTACAAAGGGTTGCCCAAGTTTCTCATGTATTCTCTACTTTATCCTACATATCCCTCCACTATTTCATGCAAGATCTCAGTATATAAATAATTGTCCTTTTTCCTATGATATTGTCTACATAGAGGGAAGGACTGAGATAGAAATAAGGTACTACAGAAGGGTACAGAGTGTCTAGCCTTTTAAAGTAATTGCAAAAATAAGAGTGATATTGGTTATCAGAACATGTTCATATTTCATTACTAAGCCGGTGACAAGAACTATGAACACACAGACATGTTCTGGATCCTAGATTCTTTAAAGGAAATGATCATTAGCTGTCCCTAAAGGAATTTTATTATACTTCCTGGAATCAATGGGCTTTCTCTTTTGAAAACCATATGTAGAAACAAATTTGTAAGTGTCATATTTTTAAAGCTGCACAGACAGAGGTAGCTGGTGGATGAGGGTGAAGAAGGGCTAGTAGCAAAAAAAAAAAAAAAAAAAAAAACATTTCCAGTCTTGGGTAGCACTTCTGTCTCTTCCAGCATTTGTCAGAAGCCAGAAGCCAGTTATTAACCCGTCAGCATCAGACAGATTGAAGGAGACACCTCTTCTCAAGGTGAGTCATTAAGAAAAGAAAAATAAGAAACAGCCATTGTTGGGGTTGACAGAGAAATGATCCCACCAAGGCCTGGGCTATGCCTGGAGAAGAAATGGTACTCAAGCCTGGTTGTGTGCGCTTAGAGGGCAAGAAACTTTATGTGGTAGAGTAGGGATGTGCAAGCAGCAATAGCAGTGAAGAAGGAAAGCTTTCTCTTTGAATTTGCTTGTGCAAAGCAGCAGAATCATTCCAAAGATGCAGGGCACAGATTTTAATGAAAAAATTGAGGGCTGACCCATGCTGAGACCCTAGCTTTTCAGTAGAGAAATGGTCAATCTTGCCCCAGTGGGGCACAAAAAATCATCCACATACATCTGCTGAAAAAGAAAACATAATGACTCTTTTCTCAGCAAAATCATGCCGTTATCTCTGATTTTGGTGTCATTTTTTTCCAGAGAACATAGATAATTTTATAGCCTTATTTTGCTCATGAAAGTTTCGGCAAAAAACAAAGTTCACTTTGTTGTGCTATCAAATACTGTTCATTCTATCATCCCAAGTACCTTATCAATATATATATTATGTACCAGTAATGTTAATGAGTTAAAAATTAAAAAAAATTAAAAAATAAGAAAACAAAATTTATTGTGTATTTTTGGCTTTCCATATTCTGCGCACAGAGTAGGCCTTTGTGTCCTGAAACTTCCTGTATTGAATGGGGTCATGTGATCGTTTCCAGCCAATGAGCCCTGAAAGGGAGTGGCTTTCCAGGCCAAGAATTTAAGTGCTGATGCGAGATCCATAGAGCTCTTATTTTTCCTTTTTCCATGGCTACCAGCAATTTTCAGACAGCGTCCATTCCATCAGCTTCAACCTCGCAGTGCGGAACCATGGCAACATACAGCAAAGCCTCCAGCCCACCCACAGTAGACAAAAATAGACCTTTATCGTTGCAAACCATTTTGGACTTGTTTGTTACTGCAGCATAGTCTGGCTGTCATAACATTTGGTTAGATAGATACAAGTGTAAGAAGTTTTCTTTTCCTTGAGGAATCGTGGGAAAGAGTTTATATAATGTCATAAACTTTTTTTCACAACCCACATTACCACCCCATTGTACCCAGAGTCCTATCTGTGGGCTGCAATTTGTCAAAGACATTTTGTTTGTTCCGTTTTAGTCCTGGAAGACTTAAGGTTAATTTAAAAACAAAATGCAATGCTAATAGAGATGTGACAAAATGGAGACATGCTGTTACCGGATACTTTAGTATCTGAGCACCTTTTGGGCATATAGGGGAGCAATCATCACTATCTGTACTTTGTTTAGTGCTCAATTTATTTAAATCATACATCTAAAAAGCAAAACTTACGAAATCCAAATTTCTTTATTTAAAACTTTACGAAGATGGTAAATTCCTCTTCAAAGTTTAAACTTCAAGCAAAAATAATAAGTGATTGAGTTATTATCAACCTTACTTAGTGTTCAAATTATCACCAGCTGGTCAGCCAGATCTCCTTTAAGTGGACTTTTTGTTTTTTCAGCACATTCTTTGATATTTTGGGGCACACACTTGTGGCCTGCAGTCAGTAGAAGTTCTAGACTCATGGAGATTACTTACTGCCCCTAAACAGGAAATCAGCAAAACTCCAGAGAATCTTGCACACATGAGTGTTGATAGTGGCCATGGTGTGAGTGTACTTTAAGTAACAACAAAGGTGAAAATTACATTTCTTTCTAAGGTTGTGAATTTGCACTGATTTTCTTCCGTGAGAAGGGCATAACTTTAGATAATTTTTTGTAAACTAATTGATAGCTATGTAAACCAGCTTATGATTTTATCCAGATGGTCAGTATGATATAAATACCTGTAGGTGTTCGTAACAGGGACTGATAGACAAATTAAACTATAGGAAAGCAGATAGAGTGTGAGGCTGTATTCACTAAGTATGCACACATGCCCATGAAGAAAAGCCAGAAAAGATCTACTCTAAAATTGATATGTTCTCTTCATTATGCTTTTTAAAATTTTTAAATTATCTACTTTTACTTCTTTGAACATATTTTATTTTTGTAATGAGAATGCAAAAATGTTAATTTTTTTAAATAACAAAAGTTTCCAGCAAATAGCTCTATGTATTGTTCAATATACACACTGAATCTTGTATACACAGCATATTCATAAAATCCCCCAAATTGCTTTTTATAAGCAGGAGATATTTTTGCTTTCTGTGCCCATACTTTCGCTTTAGAAAGGAGGATTCTAGGTAATCTTATTGTATCATATTTCTACTTCATTGCATTGCTCTCTGGGGGGAAAATTAACAACAGAATACTTGTCACTTGAGTTCTATTCATGACCTCTCTGCTGTGAGCATTAGAGGTAGAATGCAGCAAAGAAGAGATACAATTCCAGGGGAATATAGGCTCATAGATTTTTCAAAGCAAAGTTAGAAGAAAAGCTTTCTCACAATTGCTATAGCAAGCAATGCTTTTAACTGCATTAAAGTCATCAGTTTAAGAGCATTGGCTCGAGAAATGAGAAACAGGACTATATTCCAAGTGGCTTTTCAAGGCTCCTGAGAGTCTGCTTCCAGGCCTCCTCCAGCCACATTGATGTGCGTGTCAGAAAATTGTGGGATCATGATCCCACTGACATTGATGTGATATAAATCAGGAAAGCAACATGCCTCTTTGCTGGTATAAATGATATATGTGTGAGTGCTTACCTATAAGTGAGGAATACAATTTGGATTTTAGAAAAAACTTTCTAGCTATATGCATATCTTATAGTGTCTTTTCAGCAGTTTCAACATTTTCGCTATCAGTTATTTCTTCTATACATTTAATTATGTACAATTTAAATTTCACTTTCAGCATTTTCATTTTTCATTTCTTTGTTGGGCATTTCTCTCTTTTGATTATCCAGTTTTGTTAAGTACCCCATGGGTCTATCACTGGGAGTGAAAGAGGCAATACCTTGCATGCTTTTCTGTCTGTGTGTGAAGTAATGGATTCCAATGACCATTAACTGATAGACTTTGAAAGAACCGAAGAACCATGGCAGTGATCATGATGTGCATCTGTAATTTATGTAGTGAATATGCACTGAAGAAGTAGCAGCAAAGTTTATACTTCATGCAAATACTCACACTTAATACAGCATAAAAACTGAAATTTAAGCCTTGATGTTAGGAGACTAGAGTTATTAACTGAATTATGGTAAACGAAATTCATGCATATCAGAACCATGCAAAATGAAGACCACCTGTGTGTGCATATGTGTATTTAACATTTTTTACTTTGTGGCTTCAGCACACCATGGCACAAACTTAGTATCTTCTAATGCCTGGGTTGAATATATGTTCTAAAAGGAGTTCTACTCCCTTTGGTCTTTGTTGGCCAATGTGTTCCACTGTGGCATTTTGTTCTGGAATGCATTGTGTGTGCTGGTGAGAAGTTTTGACCTGTAATGACTGATGCATATGGGCAGGTAGTCCTGCAGAGGAGCAGAAAGAAAATTTTGCTCTTGTTGTTAACATGAAGGTTTTCCTGGGACTCAGGGCACTGAGAGAGGAAACAGAATAATGAGTAGCAGACAGGACTTGACCAGAGTCCTCTGACATTTTGAGGAGTATTGTACACATCGCTGCAGCCTGAGGGAAGCGTGGCTAAAAGAAACTGGCCAGAGGCATGTTCTGACTTTGGACGACTTGGAGAGAGTGGCAGTGCTATTAACAACGTACACATCTGGGGCGACTTTCCTCCCATCGGAACTGTGCTTTAATAATTCCATATAATGCCGATTCAGTTTGCACTCTCATTTCCAGATGCCAAATGGGATACATAAGTAGAAGAGTTAGGAATAGCTTTTGGAAGAGAGATTTTAATATTCTTCAGAAGTTAAACAAAGACAAATGCCTTTGTTGACATATTTATACCCAGTATAAGTGTGTGCACTGGAAATAGACTTTGACTTGGAATATGCAGTACTTAGGTTTAACTCACAACGCTGCCAATTATTGTGTTTGACCATTTATTCATTCATTTGTATGAATTCATTTATTATAAGTATTTACCAAGTGCCTGTGATGTGCCCACTACCACACCAGGCTTTATGCAGTCAGGATCAAATCACTTCACAACTTTAAGTTTCTCACCTGTAAAATTCTTAGACTTTTCTGAAATCTGTTAAAAAAATGCATAATGCAAAAAGCAGCTCTATAGTTGGAGAACATGTATTTGTCTTCAGTTTTTATTTTAAAGCCAGGAGTGATTCTAATTTCATGGAGGTAATGGAAATACAGTTTTTAGTGATGAAATTCACAATTGTAGAAAGAGTATTTTTCAGTTTATCTTCAGCTAATGCCACTACCTCACCAAGTGCAGAAACGATGAGTGTGCAATAATTTACCTTTATTTAGCATGCCAAATCAGAGGGTAGACTCCTCATGTCAAAAGTCCTCTGGGTCGCTCCTCTTCATCCAGATGGGGCTCCAGTTGAATGGTTTGGTATGGCTTTGTGTATACGTGTGTGTGTGTGTACGTGTGTGTGTGTACGTGTGCATGCACACATGCACACAAGCATGCACAAGCCTAGAAAAGAAGAGACCCCAATGTGTCCATTATTCATCTCAATGTTGACTGTCAAGATGAGTTTTCCAATTTTCCATTGTTTCCCCTAAATTGAATCTCTCATGTAGAGTTTAGAGCTGGTCTGTCTGCTAGGAAATAGCTATGTAATAAAACAGCCATATAATAGTGCTGTAATTCACCTAGTTATTCGTTTCTTTCCCTGAACAATAGGACCTAAAATGCATCAGTATATCTCAGTTTCAGTGAAATTCAGGGGGCTGTTACTGAGTGACTACTGCATGCAAGCTGCTAGACTGAGACTATTGAGATGGATAAGAAACTGTCCCCTCTCGAGGAGCTTGACGTCTAGAAAAGAGACAGATGTATAAAATATATGATTGAAAAGGTTTGGTGTAATTTTCAAATAGAATTCCCTTGGGGCTGTGAAAATGGACAGAAGGGAGGATTAGCTCTATCTTCGAGGCTGGGGCATAAGTCAGGGAAGGTGTTTGAGTGGAGATTGTGCTTAAAGTGTGAGTGTTGTATAAATGAATAAAGAGAGCAAGCCAGGTAGGCAAAGTCGTGGGTGGGGACAGGTGCATTCCAACAAGCAAAAATTTTTTACTTAGTTGAAAATTTTTCTCACCTTTTGCACCCTCTGCTCATTCCTCTGTTGGTTTTTAACTATTTCTAAGTTGTGTCTTAAGGATCTAATCAGTATAATGGGATGGGTTTATGCCCTGCATGTTCCTGTATCACACCACTGTATGAGCAACACATTTTAGTGCCCCAAAAAGGTAGCACCTGACTCCACTCAAAATTTCTGCTTAGAGTTCTAATGTAGGTCTGGGGGTTTTTCCATGTTCCTTGAAACTAGTATTGATTGTTTCTGTTTTGAACACAATGCCCAAAGAGTCGTGCTTGTTACTTTAGGTAAGGAACAAAGAATAAAATCAAGCTAAATGAAATCAACAGGTAAATGCAGCATCAGAAAAGCCAATAGTCTTCAGTGCCTGCTGTCAGGCATCATCAAACCGAGAGGCTCTCTTGCTGGCAAGGTCAGTGTGAGAGACAAGGGAGGACAGGAACACTCAGAGACAATATGATGCCCTGCATGACAGCAGATCACAGTGCTTAGTATAAATCATGCCCTTTGCTTATAGTCTTTATTATTTGTCTTTAATTTCTGGCAGATGGAAACTGGCTGGGAGCATGCAAGGGTAAAAAAATCTCCTGTGTCTGCTTGCATGCCAGAGAGATCTGCTAGAATTCACCCCTACTCTCTGAGTGTAATCAGTGGTCATTCAAAGTGACTATATAGTTTATCTGCAAACCAGAACACCTTGGAGAGTGAAAGAGGACACTGTAAATAATCATGTCTGCATAATGGACACATGGTGGGACATCCCTAGGCAAACATGAACTCTTAGGGCTGTGGTCCTTAACGCCCAGGCTGTGGCCTGGTACCCGTCGATGGCCCGTTAGGAAACAGGCTGCACATCACTGCCTGAGCTCTGCCCGGCCCTCCCCACGACCCCCCACCCCTGTCCCCTTGGTCCGTGGGAAAATTGTCTTTCATGAAACAGGTCTCTGGTACCAAAAATGTTGGGGACCTCTGTGACTTAGGGGATGTATTATCACCTTACTGTTTGTTCTGTCTGGAGGGAAATTTCCAAAGAGAAATATAAATAATACATAGAATATGACCCTGGAAGTAGGCTAAAACTATAGAGAATTAGTCACTGTATCAATTCATAACTTTATAAGCTTAGGGAAACTTCATATTTAAGCAACAATTTCCTAAATTTTTTTCTGAGACATGTAAAATAGCTGTCCTTCTTATACATAATCCACTCCCATGGGAATATTAGAATTATATGCAGTTCCTAGAAAGCTGTAATTATGTTATTTAAGAAAACACTGTAATTCAGGCTAATGTTTTGTACATTTGTTTGGTACATGTTTTTGCAATGTATTTGTACATATGTACAAGGGCAACTTTAAATTTGATGATTCAGTATTTAAATTATTTAAGTTCTTAAATTATTACAAATAAGACACTACTTGGCACACTCTCCCCCAGTGTCAGCTGGCTGCCCCTTCAGTCTTGTGAATCTTGACCCAGTGTCTCCTCCTCAGATAGACCTTTCCTGGCCACTGTAACTGATCCCTGCCATGCTCTGGCAAAATGTCCTTATGTCATTTTCTTAGCGCTTACTAGTATATACAATTGTCTAGTTTATTTACCAGTGAACTCATGGTATGCTTTCCTCACTAGAATGAAAGTAAAGACAGTAGTTCTACCTGTCTTGTTCAATAGTACATCTCCAGCATTGTGAAACCTGTAGGGATATAGTAGATACTCAATAAAGTTGTTTATTGGATGGACTAATTAAAAATAGAAATTTTTTTTTGGTATTTATTGAATATCTTTTGCAGCAGGCATTCCCCTCCCTTACTGACTTTTGTGAATAGCTAGGCACCTGCTCAGGCAGCTCCACTTGGTCTCTCACCACTTCCTTACTAGACTGCTGGGATGCAGCCTCTCATTGCTCTTCAACATGGGCTCAAGCACGTCTTGCAACCAGATTCTCATCAGCACTCCTTTCACTCTGCTTAGCCTTTGTGTTCTGTATTCTTAGCCTTCTCCTGAATTAATTAGCCTGGTAGCCTCCTGGACAGATGTTGATTTTCTGGTTATGCAAGTAAGTATTTTTTTCATGTCCTCTTGTTCATCTTTTTCACCTCTTGCTG
Source organism: Lemur catta (assembly GCF_020740605.2). NCBI lineage: Eukaryota > Metazoa > Chordata > Mammalia > Primates > Lemuridae > Lemur > Lemur catta. Next base: position 21,801,983 of record NC_059128.1, on the reverse strand, counting down.
ATGATCATCAACCACAAAGACACAGCATTTTTTTATAGTGCATGATTTATACCTTGTCATTCAGGATCGTTCTTATTGCTAAATGAATGATTTCATATGCTTGTGCAACTCCTTTCATTAAAAACATGTTTTGCACTTTGTTTGCATTATTAACATATCTCTTCCTTCAGTTATGTTACTCACTGCTTTTGCACTGATTAGACATCTTAGCATTTAAAATGTTCGTAAGTATATAAAAAAAAAGTGGAGCACTTCCTATACCTACAGTGTCCAACACAGAGGCCCCTGGCCACACGTGGCTACTGCACACTTGAAGTGTGGTTAGTGTGACTGATAAACTGAATTTCTAATTCAGTCTAATTTTAATTAGCTTAAATTTAATGTTAAAAACAGATATTCAATTTAATCATTGGAAAACAAGTATGGGTGGAACTACTTCGATATGTGAATTACTTCAAATGAAAATTTTATGAAATTTCTATACAGATCAAATATTTCTAATAAAAATTTAGTGTCTGAATTGAGAAGTGCTATAAGTATAAAATACACTCCAGATTTTGATGATTTAGTATGGGTGATACAGTGTAAAATAGCTCATTAACAATTTTTAATTTTGATCATATCTTTAAATGATATTTTAAATATATTGGGTTAAATAAAATATATTATTACAGTTAATATCACCTACTCCTTTTTGTTTTTGGCATGGCTACTAGAACATTTAAAATTACATATTTGCCTTGTCCAATTCCTATTGGACAGTGTTGGCCTAGACAGTTTATGGGCATAGGCCACATAATGCAAATTTGCCTTGATTTTATTTGGTCTCCATCATGTTATTAATAATAAAAGTATGGCTGGGCGTGATGGCTCATGCCTCTAATCCAAGCACTTAGAGAGGCTGAGGTGGGAAGATCACTTGAGGCCAATAGTTTAAGACCAGCCCTGGGCAACACAGTGAGATCTGATCTCTACAAAAAATAGAAGAAGTAGCTGGGCATGGTGGCACACACCTGTTGTCTCACTTACTCTGGAGGCTGAGGCAGGAGGCTTACTTGAGCCCAGGAGTTCGAGGTTTCAGTGAGCTATGATAGGGCCACTGCACTCCATCCTGGACCACAGAGCAGGACACTCTCTGTAAAAATAAATAAATAATAAATTTTTAAAAAATAATAAAAACAAACCCAAACCAGATACTGTCTGTTGCTTATAGTCACTGGCTGGGCTTCCTAGAAGCAGACTCTGAGATGAAGTTTAGTACGCCAGATGATTTTTAAGGAGTTTCTGGGGTGTGAGGAGGGGGGAAGGAAGTAGAACTGCGCAGATGGAGAGGTTGAGCTGCGATGCAAGCCCAACAATAGCCTCATCCAAACCCACAGGGAGCTCTGAAGCTAAAATGACCCTTCAGGGTGGCTGAGATGGCCAAGCCTTTTACCTCAACATCAGTGAGTCACTAAATGTGGGTCATCCTGGGAAGAGCATGGGTTTTGGTGAAGTGGTGCTCTGCGACTGAAGCTGAGGGCTGTCTGTAGCCAGTACGCCTTCCAGCTCAGCTCAGGCAGTAAGTTCTTAGTTGAAGGGTGATCTGGGAAGCACATCACAGTGTCTACTGTACTAGCATTTTCAATTAAATGTTTCATGTAAAAGTCTTGATTACTGTGGGTTTTTTTTTTTTTTAACCTTTTTAATCGGATGCATTGGCTAATACCAATTCTTAGCTGGAGCTAAGTCTGTCCTCTTAGGCCATGGTGTGAATTCTGTGTTTCACCCTCTTGTTTATGGCTGGATTAGCTCCTGTTTATTACCTTCATGGCCCCTCTAGATGCCTGTGATTGGTTTGTAAGCCTAGACCAGACTGACTTGAGCCCAGCTATAATTGGGGCCCACACTGAATGTTCTCTATTGATGACAGAAAACACTGGTCAGACTTAATTCTTATCTGTGAAAGTTCATAAGAAAATGAGCTTTTGTATTTGTCTGTTTGTCTCTCATTACTACTTGTCAACTCCTTGAAGACAGGGTTTGTATGTATGTACATACATGTGTATATGCTGTATATGTGTGTGTGTGTGAATATTCCTGTATTTATTCTCCTTAAAGCCTTGTTCAAAGATGGGTTTATATTAGAAACTAAACAAATACATTATTTACTAAAAGAAGAATAATGTGTGTCAACTGATGGTGTCCTTAGTCTATATCTCTATCCTGCATGAATATTTGTGCCATCATATCCATGACATTTCCCCCTCAACCCCCAGTGGTAAAGAAACTAAAATTTTAAACAAACAAACAAAAAAATAATGAATCAAATGTGTTACCTATTGTTGATTTGAAAGAGGATATCTGAATGGAATGGGAGGAGAGGCATATATTGTCAGTAAGAAAAAAGGTCAGCTTTGTATTTGTTGTAGAGAGAAAACATGAAAAAGGTCAGAAAGATTAAGACTTCATTTTTCCCTATCATCTGGCTGCCTGTTTTCCCAATTCTTTACAACTACTATGTAATTTTATGGAATATAATTCTCAATTAGGAAACTTTAACAAAGACAAAAAAATATGGGAAGACTGACTTCTAAATATATCCTTAGTTCTTCAGGCAGCAATTTAATTTCAGTTAAAAGGAAGAACAAAAGCATGCCAATGTTTTGGAACAAGGCTAGCTGGGTACTTTCAGCGGGGCTCTTTTTAGAAATGGACCATCAGGAAAGTTGCAGCATTATATAATGCCGGGTTCCGCATTGCCATAGAGAAGTTGCAGCTGCTTGGAGACTTTAGACAATCAGCAGAGACTTGAATTCCGTGTTGCTTGTGTCCAGAAAATTCCAGGCACTTTGTCAATTTTTCCCCCTATTTTTAAATTGTCCTTTTGAGGAAAATATAAAAGAATAATCTCATCATCTCTGGTTTAGAGATTATTAAACTGAGTTTCAATGAGGTCTGTTGCCTTGCTCCAAGTTATCCATTAGCAGAAATGAGAACAAAATCTTGCTGTCTGTGCTTCCCAGACCTGTTCTCTATTCTAGCTTCTCTTTCGCTGGTGATACAATATAAATATTTCGTGTATATGAGAAATTTGAAATTTCATTTATTTCACTAGCATTTATTGAATCCCTGCCTTTCACTGCTGACCAAGGTTAGAGTTAATAGAAATGCTTCCTTCAAAATGCCTAGTGGATATATTTTGCCACTCAGACTAAAACACCACTGATAATTTTTACTCTGTCTTGTGTATGTATAAGTAACTAGGACACAATAGAAAGGAATATGGGAGGTACATGACATGGAACCAGATACATCTTAGCTAAAATATTTCAGCTTTGTGAGAATTTAGAACAGATTTGTCCCTGATCACGGATATTCAAGGGATTTATTTATTTTTGTGGCATGATGTGTGTGTAGCCACATGAACACATGCAGAGCCTGGGCAAAAGAAATCTGATTTGCAGTCTCACCTCCAAGACTTTTGAGTCTGGTAAAGTCACAGAACCTCTCATTCCCATAGTTTCTCTCTCTCTTTCCCCCTCTGTCTTTCTCTCTCTTTGCATATATATATGTATATATATACACATATATATATACACACACACATATAATAGATTCATATATGTGTATCTACATGTATATATGATAAGTGTAATAATTACTTGGATAAATCCTATTGATCTCTTACAGAGAGATTTGGAAGATAAAGTCATAGGTATTAAGAAAGATGGCACAATATAAATGAACAGTGGTATTATTATCCCTGTCCTCTAGGGGCTTGCTAAACAATATATCCCAAGGTAACTTTCAGGCTGACTTTGGTGTGAATGCCCAAATTCACATGTAGGAGTAACACAGAACATTATGAAGGGTTTCTTGACAATACACAGTATCCTCCTCCCCGATAAAAAAGAAAGATTTTTTTAATGTCAAGAAGACAGTCGGTGACTCTGAATTTGGGTTATTAAACCAAATAAGCGGTTGTTAAATTCAAGGAGTAAAGATCTGAATAATCATTAGCTATCCTTTGTAGAGATAATTCAATTGTACAGGTGCTCTACAAAAATTATTTCGTGTAACTCCTATGAGGTAGGTATTTTATGTATGAGGAAACAGAGAGGTTTAGAGAAGGCATGTCAATTCCTCAACATCACACAGCTCATTATTTCCTGAGACTTGATATGAAACCATATTTAAAGCCAGCGCTATTTCTACCATTATTGTCCTGCTTCCTCGTAACTATCCAGCATCCCTTTTTCTTCTTCTTTTTTGTCATGTAGTATCTGATTGACTTTGTCTTTCTTTTCTTCCAAGGGTACACTCACCAACTCCTGTCCAGCATTAAATTTATAGCCATAAAGCAGGATAAAAGTCTTTGTTTCCAAGCCACTGGACTGAGTTTCCAGAGGCATAAATTCTAGGAATTAGTAACATCCCATATAAAATCACTGAAGGATGGTATCCGTGTTTATTTCAGTGGCCTCTATGATACTCCCTCGAGGTATAATTTATTCCACAGTCCATGGACACATTTGTTCATGTTCTCTGGAACACAGTGCACTTGCCTTTCCGAGAAATCCTTCAACCAGACAGGACCAGGACATAGATCAAGGTCTGCCAGCCTACACCTAAAGTGTCCTCTATAGACCATGTTGCCACTAAACTAGAAATAATCTGTAGTGTCTCCTGTTTCCTTTTTGTTCTATTAATGACAAACTTTATAAGCTTTCAAAATAAATAAGTGGTAGTTTGTTCTTCTCCCCCACTCCTCTTCTTCTCATGGTAATTTGCAAGTAAGAAGGGAAAATCCATTAGGAGAGGCTGAATGGATTAAAAGATAATAGAATTTGGAGAACAAGACCCAATGAATCACAAATAAATTCATGCCAATCACAGCTGACAATTGCTGAGTCCAGGCCTGCTCCTCTCTCAATGGGGCCATGGCGTGTGCCGCATTCCGGGGCACCTGTTAAGAGCTGGTGACAGGAGGGAATGAGCTTCGTAAGTATAAACTTTAGAGTTAATAGTATGTTCCCCAGGGACTGCTAGTGCTTCACTTAGCACGACTGAAAAAGGAATTCTTAAGGATACGAAGGTAAAAATGAACACTGTAAAACACAAACCAAAACAATTAGAACAACTGTAGAGTCCTGCTCCCCGAACTCGGTCATTAATACTGTTCTGAAATACCAGGAACTGGAATAAGAAAACGCTTTCTGAGAGCGCAGGAGCCATCCAGGGACCACAGGAGAACTCTGATGCTGGAAAACTTTGGCAGGACTGTATTCTCATCAGTATGTCTCAGTCTGCTTTTACCCCTGGGGCCATTTGGGGACCATGCAATCCCAGGAGTTAGGTGAAAAATATTTCCCCAACCAGGTAAGAAATAAGTATCTTTTGTTGCTCTATGTTATGGATTCTGCGTGCTGCCTAAGAGAGGAAGGCTTTACGCGCAAGTTCTCTGGCATTCGCTGCTATCTCCATAGGTAGATCTTCAATTAGGTCCCCGCTTCTCACCATCTGTTATTTCTGGAGTATTTTGGCCTTCATCTGGAGGAAGGTGACAGGAGAGTGTTCTGTTCCTGCAGAAAATTTGCTTGTCATCAGAGTGACTGTACTGTCGAAACAGCTACTGCCTACATGGCTCTGCCTCCTGAAAGCTAGCGTGATGAGAAGTGATGCACACGGCCCGATACACACTCATGTGCACGCATCCCACCTGAAAACCTGAGACATAACACAAATGTCTAGAAATGGGAGCACTCATGCGGAGCACTTCAAACAATATTAAAATTCAGCCACTTGCAAAGAGTGAGAAATAAAATAAATTTAGGGTTATATAAATTGGCACTAGTAAAATAATTCAGATTCCTATGACACTTTATGGTTTTACAATAGTGCTTTTTTATTTATTTTCTCCTGCCCTTCCATAAATACCTTGTTGAATATTTATTCATTACCCATTTCCTAGACAAAGAAAGTGAAGCTCAGAGGTGTTTCCCAGGATATCATAGCCTAAGAAATGGCAGAACTATTAAATTCATATTCGAAATTACACATTTTGTTGTTTTTTCCTACTTCCTGACATTTTTTTTCTCTGATATTTGGGTATAGGATAGGACAAGGGATAACTAAAGTCTCTCAAAAGATTAGGTCAGAAAGGGACCATGAAGATTTTTCTTTTAGAAAAAGTTCACTTTGGCATTTCATTGGCATTGGAGAAGGCCAGTCTATCTCTAGGGCATGTCTTATGTTAGGAAGATACCCCTCTTCTGTAGAAAGCAGTAATGTAGCATTTCTCAGAAGCAAAATGCTTTGCTAAGCAGATACTTTGAAAAATCTAGAAAATATTATTGAATTATTCTTTTAACAATATTCTTTTAAATATCATTATATTATAATAGAGAATGTTCTCTGGATAAAACATGGAAATAGCAATAGAACTTATATTATTAATACATTGTTTTCTAAGTATGACTTCTACATTCTGGAAGGTACTAGAGTCATTGAAAATAAGTTACTTTGAGATAGAGTGACTCTGGAAGGATGGGGTATGGCAGGCGTATGGAATTTTGTAGGTTAATCATTAACGCCATTGCATAATCGGGATTTATAGGACCAAGACCTGACCAAAGTCATAAATTATCAGAAATTATTGGACAGGAAGTAAATGACTGCATATCTTGTTAAAATCACTAGGGACCTTAAGGAGGCAGGAGGTAATGACTGAAATTAGAACTTGCCTGAAACATCAGGATAAAAATAGTTCCAGATATATGAAAATGATCTGAAAAAGGAAGCAAAACTGATGTTGCAAAGCAGCAACCCAATCTCAAAACATAGCCTATTTCTTTCCTTCAGAAAACAGTAAACAAAAGTTGGTGAGAATGAGAAAAGCCTTTAAGTTGCTCCCAAAGAAGAAGAAATTAGACAAAGCCATAATGGGAATGAATTTCTGTGAGAGGACAATTTCTGTGTGAGGGAATTTAATAGAAAATTTGTAGGCAAAATACCTATTTTTTTCAAAGTCCTTTCCAACTCTATGGTTTCATAATTCTTTTTTCACTTTCAAGGCCAAACTTTGTCAGTGCTACCTAAATTGTGCCTTTGAATGAGTAATGGCAGAATTAAAATGAGAACCTTAGAGCATTTTAAGGTAACTATCCGATAATTTTTGCTATGGATCTATTTTGAACAGTGGTTGTGTGACTGCGGATCTCCATTCGTGGGCTCATCTAATGAGTTTTAAAAATAAAAGATATCATTTCATTTGGCCTTTTTATAATGCAGTGCCATCTTATCACAGACGAACTCAGGAGTTCTCTTGGAAAGCGAGTCAACAGAGACCTATATATCTAGGCCTGCCTGTATACATGCATCCTGTCATTTGACATCATTGTAGGTGCTCTGTTGTAAGGCAAGGAAAGGAGTCCAAATAAAAAAGACCATCCATACTCTAGATGTGAGATTTATGGAATTCACTCAAATCAATTAATAAAATTTCATCCCCTTGTTATAATTACTTAAAGCTATAAATTTAGTGTCATGCCTGTTTTATAACTTCACAAATATCAAATGAATATCTAGGAAGTCTCTGACTTGCTACCAATCAGCCACTTAAGCCCTCATTAGGTATATGCATCTTTACTCTCTAGTTGGGAATGCAGAAATTTCACATGATTTTTGGAAGTTTTTATTTTTTTAAATGTATTTATTATTATTTCAGCATATTATGGGGATACATAAGTTTAGGTTACGTATATTGCCCTTGCCCCCCACCCCCCGAGTCAGAGCTTCAAGCGTGTCCATCCCCCAGACAGTGAGTATCGCACTCATTATGTAGGTGTACACCCATCCCCCCCAAATCTGGCTGACACTTGATTAATGTTATTCCTAAATGTGCTCTTAGGTGATGATCAGTGAAACCAATTTGATGGTGAGCACATGTGGTGCTTATTTTTCCATTCTTGGGATACTTCACTTAGTAGAATGGGTTCCAGCTCTATCCAGGAAAATATAAGAGGTGCTATATCACCAGTATTTCTTATAGCTGAGTAGTACTCCATGGTATACATATACCACATTTTATTAATCCACTCATGTATTTATGGGCACTTGGGTTGTTTCCACATCTTTGCAATTGTGAATTATGCTGCTATAAACATTCAGGTGCAGATGTCTTTGTTATAGAACGTCTTTTGTTCTTTTGGGTAGATGCCCAATAATGGGATTGCTGGATCAAATGGTAGGTCTACTTGTATCTGTTTAAGGCATCTCCATATTGCTTTCCACAGAAGTTGCACTAGTTTGCAGTCCCACCAGCAGTGTATGAGTGTTCCTATCTCTCTGCATCCACGCCAACATGTATTGTTTTGGGACTTTTTGATAAAGGCCATTCTCACTGGAGTTAAGTGATATCTCATTGTGGTTTTGATTTGCATTTCCCTGATGATTAGAGATGTTGAGCATTTTTTCATATGTTTGTTGGCCATTCTTCTGTCTTCTTTTGAAAAATTTGTATTCATGTCCTTTGTCCACTTTTTGATAGGGTTGTTTGGGGAAACTGGATAGCCACATGTAGAAGACTTTCACCTCTCACACCTTTCACCTCTCACAAAAATCAAATCATGGTGGATAACAGACTTAAACCTTAGATGTGAAACTATTAGAATTCTAGAAGAAAATGTGGGGAAGGCTCTTATAGACATTGGCCTAGGCAAAGAATTTATGAAGAAGACCCCAAAGGCAATCACAGCAACAACAAAAATAAATAAATGGGACCTCATTAAATTAAAAAGCTTCTGCACAGCCAAAGAAACTGTCATGAGAGTAAACAACCTACAGAATGGGAAAAAATTTTAGCATGCTACACATCCAATAAAGGACTGATAACTAGAATCTATTTAGAACTCGGGAAAATCAGCAAGAAAAAATCAAACAACCCTATCAAAAAATGGGGAAGTTTTTAATTGATGATTAAATTTCTGAGAATTTCCAGTAATTGATGCCAAATCTCCTGAGCTTATAAATCTGACCAGTCTTTAAAATCAAAATTAAAAAAAAATAGTATTACTATGATTTCAAGTCATAATCTGAATTTAAGTCCATCTTTAAATTAAATACTGTCAGGATTGCATGCTCAGAGTCTTTGTGGGAAAGATGATTTGTACAAACGGCATCTGTATATATATAATTGGCAGTAGAGGCATAGGAGCTGATGTGGGAAAAAACTACTGTTGATATTTGAAGGCTGTATTTGTTCATGTTTTTAAAAGACAGTAAAATTGTCATTCAAACCAAATCCATTTGTTTCATTACCTATTAGTATCTGTCTCACCTACTGCTTGGATTGGAGACAGAGCCAACAGGCCATGAAAATGCCATGGGAAAATAATCATTATACATTCTCCATCTAACAGAATTGAGAAGTTAATGATAGATGCTTGGTTTGGACGTATGGTGCTTCCATGAACTAGAAAGCTTTGATGTGAGGTAGTTTAAATTTTAATACATTGTCCTTACATATGTATGTTTGAGAGATAGGTATAGGGGGTTTCAGAGATTTGGAAAACACAGCCTTTTCCTTGCCTTTTGTGAGTAAGCTGTTTGCCTCTGTATCCAACAAAAGTATCTTCTAATGAGGTGAAAATAGTTAGAACCACTAGGGCCTTTCTTAATGTTGGATCACTCCAATTATACCTCCTGAGTATAAGTGGATAGTAATTCTCTTCAGCCATAAGAGTGCCATGTTGCAATGGTTATTATCATCTCTCTCTCTCTCTCTGTCTCTCTCTCTTTCTGTACATGCATGTGTGTGTAAAGTTAAATGATCTTTAGTAGTGGTTTATGGCCAAAATGTCAATATAATCACAACTCATATAAATAAGTAAAACTGCCACATAAGGAGACATGTACAGAAATATACAGGAATACAAGAAAAGTTAACTCTTTCATTCCCTCCTTTAGGACAAATTCCCTTCTTTTTCCTGCACCTTGTTCAGCTAGTCACAATAAACAAAATGTTGCTTATTACTTATTACTACCAAGCCAGAGTGCCTTAACTCGTCCTTAATGGTTAGCCTTTCAACAGGTGTGTTCTTAAATGCCCTGAATAAAAATACAAACCCACCTACATGTAAATGCAAACATACAAAGATTTATACACATTTTCTATAATATGCATATATATTTATGCATATATTAAAAAATAAATACATTAAACTAAAAGAAACATTGAGTGGTAAAAGAAAAAATTAGCAAACTTGTGTAAGATGTACCCGTCTTACTTATCAAAGAGGACAGACATATTTTTCAAGTTTAGTTGACACCTCCCATTTGCATGAGTTTTCCTCAGTGTGGTGGGCTCTGTGACAAATCAGATGGCAGCAGAGCTCTTCCCAGTGGTGGAATCCTACAACCACTGGAATACCCAAAAAGACTCAAGCTCTACTTTCCCCAAGTGGCTTTGCTTTTCTGTCCTCCTTTACTATTGATGATTATCCCCATGTCCCCATACCACTGTTGCCTACCTTCCTTGATGTCACTAATAAATGAGATTATTTATGGGTTGTGGTTAGCACTGTGTCTGACTTCTTGCACACATTTGATAAAGGCAAGCTACTCTAGTTATTGCATTTTGATCCTTATCACATTCCCTTGATGTTTTTAGGGCAAATAATTTAATCCCTACTTTATTAAAAGAAAACTGAGACTAATGGAGATGAGGAGGTTACCTGACTTGTTTCTGGCCTCAGGATTGCGAACAATATTATAGGTAGTTGAACTAAGAACTCCAATCTTTAAGGCCAGCAACTGCTCTTCCATACCAAACTTTGAAAATAGTGAGGTCTCTTTTTTTATTGTTGTTTCTGAAATGCTCCTGAGAAAATAAATGAGACCCCACTTCTCTCTTGTATCTTCTCCCTTGTTTTAAACTCTTGCCTTATCTTCATGTAAAGTCCATGCATTTATTTTAAAAATTTAAACACATTTTACCAGAAATGACAGCCAAAGTGTCATTCTAAATAACCTCTATCGGTGGTCTCAAACTTTTGTATGTATTTAGTGTATTCCATGAAGTGCAATCTTATGAAAGTGTCATAAACAAATTAGTCACTCAACTTAATTTTCAGCCAACATCAACATCTATTGAGAATCACAGCAATCAAAATATCCATAACCCCATATCATAAAGTACATATGAAGTACTATGTGAGCACAGTGAAGATGCACAGACACTCTTCTTGGGAGTTCAGGGAAAGCCCCTGAGTGGGGATGCTGTTTGAATTGAGTGTCAAGTGGTGCATAGACATTAGCCCCTTTAGAAGCGCACATAGAAGGAAGTAGGTAGGGTGGCCCTATGCACTGAGGGTGACATTTGAGCAAAGATATTAAGAAAAAAGAAACAAAGAATGATCCAATATGGTTGAGCAGAGGGGGTGGCAAAAGTGGCTGGTGTCAACCTGTGAAGTGTCTGGCATGCCAGGCTAAGGAGTTTGAAGACAATTTGTATTTGAGCTGTGGAATGAGGATATACTTGGTGGGGCTTAGCTCCTCATAAAACATACAGAATAAGCCGGGCGCGGTGGCTCACGCCTGTAATCCTAGCATTCTGGGAGGCCGAGGCGGGTGGATCGCTCAAGGTCAGGAGTTCGAGAGCAGTCTGAGCAAGTGTGAGAACCCGTCTCTACTAAAAATAGAAAGAAATTCTCTGGCTAACTAAAAATATATATAGAAAAAACTAGCTGGGCATGGTGGTGCATGCCTGTAGTCCCAGTTACTCGGGAGGCTGAGGCAGTAGGATTGCTTAAGCTCAGGAGTTTGAGGTTGCTGTGAGCTAGGCTGACTCCACGGCACTCACTCTAGCCTGGGCCACAGAGTGAGACTCTGTCTCAAAAAAAAAAAAAAAAAGTACAGAATAAGTGAAAATGAAGGAGAGAGAAAATTAGCTTAGATAGATGGGTCGATAACTGTAGGCAGAACTAAGAGAAATAGATTAAGCTCCTCTTTTCAATAGAGGTTAAATTTAGTTATAAGAATACCATTTATTCATTTGTCATCTTTGTTACGGTAATATAGTTTGTATTTTCATATAAAAGCAGTTCTGGTAGTCTTTTACACTGTATTTTAGTAGTTTATTTATCTTCCTAAACTGTAAGCTCCTTGAGGGGCAAACACAGTCGAACCCATAGCATTCATCTTTTGAAAACCCTGCACCTTGGTGCCCAACACAGAGTAGACCTCAACACAGATTTAATGAATTGGATTGAATTTCAGTATACTTTTAGAGATAGAATACATTGTTAGAGGATTTTCTTGTCTCTAGTCCAATTCTTTGGTTTAGCTCAGCCTTTTCATTTTGGCTCCTGTGAGCTTTTTGCAGTGCTGCAAGCACTTCTAGCTGACAAGAAAGGAAAAGAGAGTGAGTGAGTGAGAAGGAGGAGGGGGCATCACAGCATCTAGATTGAACTCTGCAGGTTTGCCTCTCTCCTAATTTTCACCTTTGATGGGGAACTGTCCCAGATTTCATCCACCAGGCTAAGGTTCTGACATGGTACCTTCTTAAATCAAGCTTGAAGGGAAATTGATTGAAAAGAAAACACCATTATGGGAAAACAATTCATTTTCTTCCCCTTGACAGAAGTTAGACTTTTGTCTATACTGTAGAATAAATATTAGCTGGCTGATTGCTTTAAGATCTAGAAGCCTAGAGGAGTCATGACGGCTTTGCTCACTCTGTACAGGAAGATTACCCCGGTTTTAGAGACATTTTATACAAAGGCTTTGATTACCTTTCAAAGAGCAGTATTCTTTCTCCCTATGTGATTATTTGTATTAACGAGATGAAGGTGTATGAAAACTCTTGCAGATATTTCTGCATGCAGTGGTGTGTTTCCACTGAGGTGTACATTCCTCTGGACAGGGAGTAAGAAGAGATTTTTCATTTTTCTATTAAAACCTTAAACATTACAGTTTTCCAGTGTTTTCTGTGTTGAAAAAAATGAATTTGAACTTGTAAAGGCAAAAAGGAGAAATAATGATGACTTGATGCTTCTAGTGGTAGAAAAATTTCTTCATCATTTAAATATAGCCCAGAAGATACATTGTGAGACACCCATCCTTTCAGTTGGCAAAAATTGGGTTCTTTTTCTTATGCAGAAATTTCAAAGTAGCATCTCCTGGGACAAAATCTAGCTCTGAAAGTATATGTTTGGACAACATTTACATGAACTTATGTTGGCACACCTTTTTCCATTTCAACACAAGTTCCACCACCCCATTGTATAATGACTGGCCTAATTCATACATTTGTCACCTTCCCAGCTCCCAGAAGAGTTAAGTTTGACTGTCTTGCTAATGGTGTTTACAACTCTGTGCTTTGCTGGAAGGTGGGTTCCTACCTATCAATGAACTCAGACACGTGGCTCCTGAGAGTGGAGTAGACAGCGGGCAAAGGCACTTGTTTAAAGCAGTCCCAGATCTGTCTTCTTTAAGTCACCTTAGAAGTGGCAGAAGTCTCACCCAAAATGTAATGGTTGCCAAAATATTCTCCATCTCTTGTGACACTCTCAACCATTACCCCTGCTGTCTGGGTAGCTCTCATTCTACAAGACAACTTGGGGTGTGAAGGTGTTTGATTAAGTCTTGGCCAGTGAAGATGTTGTCAGGGTACAAAGCCAGTGATGCTTCTTATGAAATGGTCTCCTTTTGAGCCAATCTTGGAAGTATAGCATTTTCTTGACCACTTTAGTGCTAATGACTTCACTTTTCTCCTAGGTTAAAAACATGGTTATCTACTTGGTGGTTTGTCTTCTTTCTTCTTCCCTCCTTCTATCTCCCCATACTTGTGTCTTCCTTCTTTCCTTTTTTCCTCTCTCCCTCTCTACTTCCCTTCCTTTCCTTCTCCCTTCCCCCATTCTCTCTCTCCTCTCTCTTTCTCTTCCTTTCTTTTAAAAATCTTAGGAAGAGTTAATGATTTTATGATCTAAAATTTAGGTTATTAGAAATCTCTGTCATAAAGCCTGGAGAATTGATGTTTGAATTCTCCTTGGCTTGAGTCAATCCTTTATCCTTTTTAGGTAAATGGATTAAGTCTCATGCAATTTCCTGTGTGGGAGACTTTTTTTTTAGATGAGTCATTTAAATTGAAAGCCCTGTCTGCTTATCAAGGGGCATGATTTCAGAGTTCTCTTGAGTATTGTTTGTGCACTTAATACAGTCATTGAGACACATAAGGCAACCGTGTGCCTCAATCTATATGAAGTCTTGGTTCATATGTGGTTGTTTGGGTAAATGGTATACCTGCAGTTTTACATCCTCAGATCACCTTTCAAAATTTCCATTGGGCCATTTTAAAATAACCTCTCTTTGTTCCTTTTTATCTTGAAACTTTTTTATTGGAAGACCTCAAACCTAACTTTAGCACCAGAGACCAAAACTCGTATCTCATTTAGTTCTACAGCCGCTCGTCCATTGTTGAAAGTCAGAGTAGATGAAGTAGTAAAGGTGCTGGTTTTCACTTCCAAAGTGATAGAATATTATGAATGTTACAATTTTCCTAAGAACCTTGAAGAGGTTTTAATGAGACATTGTAGGGCCTACAGGGACACATTTATATGCTAAATTGTTTTTATACCAGCCTCAAATGATCCTAGAGAAAGCTAGACAGGTCTTTCTCAAAAGGATAATCTGGTATCTTTACTTTTATAGTTGTTCTTTGTTATTCATTAAATATACTTACAATTTCTCTTCTCTTGCAAAGGGCAACTCTTGATTTCTTGGTACTTCTTGTGATAAGAGGAAATTAAAAGGGACTCATTGATATTAGACAAGATCACACTTGTACTTAAATACTCATTGCTTTGTAATGAGGCATTAATGAGTGTCATTCTGTCTTGTAGTGCCAAACTCCCTTGAAATCACTGCAGAAGGGAAAGGGGAAGCCAGCAAAGATTTATTGATACATTTTTGGTGCTGGTTATATTAACAAACCAGTGAGGTCTTTTCCAGATGTTATAGATGAAGAAACTGAGGCACAAAAGTGTTACTTAACTGGTGCAAGTTCATTCAGGTAATGAACGACAGAGGAACAATAACAGACCAGCTCTTCATAACTCTAAAACCTGTTTTCTTTCCACAATAAGCTGCTTAATTTATCCCACATGAAACTTGCAAACTCCTGTGTGGGGCAGGATTCACCAGGTGCAATTAACAGCTTTTTCTTGCATGTATAGGTCTCACGTTTCTAGAATGCTTTACAGTTTTCAAGAGACTTTCATGTAGAGTAAGTCCTAACTTAATGTCATCTATAGGTTCATGGAAACTGTGACTTTGCGGGGAGTTAGCTACATTCCCCGCAGAGAGGTTTTTTCTCTTTCTTCGGATCAGGTCTCTAAGTTGACCACGCCAGTTTGCAGGGAGTTAGCTACACTCCCAGCAAAGAGGTTTTTTCTTCCGATCGGGTCTCTCAGGCAGGGGTCATCGCAAAGGATGAAAAAATAGTAGGAAACAGAAATAATAATAATAATACACAGAGCCAAAGATATAGTTTATAAAGTAAAGGTTTATGAAAATAGATAAAGGAGGGCATCCGGATGGGTATATTTCTTCCCGCCAAAAATATATCCCAAACTGAAAATCCACACAGGTATTATATAGGGTAGATACAAGCTCCCGGTGCCAAGGGCAACGGGATTTACATACTAACAAGCAGTTTGCTTTAGGGTCAAAGTCTTCTAAAAGGCTACTACAGATCCTTTAACTAACTCTAACTAGGGGAACAATGAGTTGTAAAATCTTCTTGGGGCAAACTTCTAAGTTTTCTGATAAGGCTATTACTTTAGCAAAAACCAGAGACATCTTGGCTCCGGTGATTGTGTTCTTGGAGACAGAGATGATTTTAGAAGTCAACATGAGCTGTGCTTTGTGTTAATTACTTTAACCGCATGGCTCCTTCTGGGCCCGGCTTGGGCATTAGCATATCTCTCTGATCAGCTCTCATCTCCGGGGGTCCTCGTCAGCTCTGCAACCCATGGCTCTAAGAAGAGGCCTGTCTTGTCTTTCAAAACAGGTGAGAACCATAGGCCCAGTTTACAGCTGTCTCTTTGAAGTGCAGCTATTACTGAGCAAGGAGATGCCCTCCTGAGATGAGGCAGCTTTTGAACCAACACATTTCTTTTTTCTGTAAGGCAAAGCCTTATGTGACTTCTGAAATCAAATCTTGTCTCCAGAAATACAGGGGGCATTTCTATAACTCAGTATTCTTAGGCTCAACATGACTTTAAGTGGAACAACATATAATGAAACCCATTTTACCATAGACTAATTGGTATCAACAGGAGTTAAGTTCCCATGGCATATTTCTGGTCACAGAAACATCACCAAACTTTTAAATAAAGACCCCAAGCACTTCTAATATTAAACATTGAAATTCATGTGAGCTGTACATACACTTAGGAAAATTTAGTAAAAACAAGTGAGATAATATCTAATTTTTGGTGAATCAGTGAATGACTGTGGCCATAGTAGTGGTGAGGAATCAAGGAATAAATGTTTGCAGAGTGAAAATTATAAGGATCACCCCCTACCACTACACAGTTTAAAAAATAAACAATAACCGATAGAGCAGGCTTGCCGAGTGGTTTTGTACTGCATCATTTATTGTCAGACATCTATTTGATTATGATGTTCTTTACAAATTTTTATTTTACAATAATTTCTATTTATTCTTCCATCCATTTTTCAACCTGCTTAGTCTAGTTCAGACTTGCAGTGGCCATTGGCCAACCCGGCAGCTCAGAGTGCACTCACACACACACCACACTTGCTCAGACTGGAGCCATGCAGACACGCTGATCCACTGAAAATGCACACCTTTGGGACATGGGAGGAAATGGAAATGCCTGGAGAAAACTAATGCGGACATGGGGAGAATGCACAAACGACGTTGAACAAAACTGACTTTATTCAAGGACCTGCTGTGTGTTGCCTGTTCAGATCTGTGTAGCAACTCTCTGTGGTATATTTTCATTTTACAGAGGTGGTCTTTTGGGTCGGAGAGAGTTGGGAATTTATTATATCACTTCTTAAAATGATTTTCTGCCTCTTCTGTCTGGTGTGTGTGTGTGTGTGTGTGAATTTGATCAAACAAGAAATACTCCCTTCCTGGTATGTGGCTGGCACTAAAGCACTATGGGTGATAGAAAGTAACAACCACATTTAATATCTATATTGTAATTATTTCACATGTATTGTTTCATTTCATCCTCGTAGCCTTGTTATGGAAGTACTGACTATCCCCATTTTTGCTGATGAAGAAACTGTGATTCAGAAAAATCAAGTCAGTCTTATGTTGCCTCACAGTTAATAGTGGTGGATTCAAGATTGGAGCCCAGGCAGTAGAACTCCAGAGCCTGTCCTCTTAATCACTACAGAAAATTACAAAATTAAAAGGGGTGGCCCTGTCATGTGACACTAGAATCTAGATGGTAAGACAACACCAACACAGAAGGAAAGATTGGCAAGGTTCTCGAAGAGTCATCTGGACTGTGATATATATGTGGGAGAAGAAAACAGTGTTCTAGTCATGGGAACAATGTGACAAATTCAGGAACATGGGAATGGCATGGACATTTAGTTTTATTTTTATTGTAGATTGAGTTGTAATATTTGATATGATAACACGGGAAGGAAGGGACTTCACTTTCCTGGAGTGTGGAGTTGGCAGGAGTGTACTTGGGCAGAGTGACACCCAGGGGGTCTGAAAGGGTTTGGAGAACTGGCCTTGAAGAGCTTGGAGAAGACAGTGTGTATTACAAACCCTCATGGACAGCAGAGCCTCCACCCAGGAAAATTGAGGCTGCATTCTAATCCTGGAAGGGGAGGGGAATTCAGGACACTGAAGCAGGATCCATCTTTTTGAGCAAAGTTTCAGGAAAGCCCCATCTAAACTTAGGGAGGGAACTCATCTGGACTCCAGAAAGGAGAGCAAGGAAGGACCTTTGCAGGAGGAGGAGGAGAGGTGTCCCCAGCCCTTAGGAACTCCGGGGGATGTTTCTCTCCAACACACTTAATTGAGCACAGCAATAAGTTGAACACCAGTAAGCACCAGCAACCCCTGAGACTGGAGGTAGAAGAGACAACTGAGCAATTAACCTTTGGTGATGGGTGTGAAACTCTAATTAAAAGCAAAGTCCTTTTCTACCATGTTGGAGGGGGAAGAACAGAAAGACACATGAGGGGAGATGAAAAAGACCAATGTGTTAACAAGCCACATTTAAAATTCTAAATGGATGTGGGAGAGGGAGAGCAAAGAAGGGATCACTAACCAATTACTTTTCTTGTTTCCCCGCCCCAGTTTCTTCTCCCTGCTCAGTAACCGTGCAGCCACCGCTGTGCACAGGAGCCAGCAGCTCCAGGGGAGCTCACGTGGAATGCTTATGCTCCTCTCTGTTGTAATTCCCTTCTTCATTTGCTCAGTATCATTGGTAATTTCTATGTAAATTTGATCAAAGTAGCAATTTAGCAGCTTTTCTGTTGACAAATGAGGAACAACTTAATAGTCAAGTGACCATATTTCATCACTTGCAAACATGTGGAAGTGGCATCTTGAAGGTTGAGGAGTTGAATGCTGAAAGAGGGTGATCTTGGGAAAGTCTCATTGCCCCAGTGCCATATTTAATTTTGCCAATTTTGTGATGGGAGAGAATAAGCTTCTAACCCTAGAAAACCTGGTTTCTTGTGATGAGTGATTGTTCTACCCCTTCTCTCTTTCATCACGTGATTAATGAGTGCCTTTCAAAACCAGTTAGCAGGCAAGACCCCTCCAACATTGCCTAGAAGCCTTCAGAAGCAGGGGCATATCTTGTTTTGTATCCAAGGTTTCTCATTGTCCATCTTCAGGAGACCAACAACAATGGAGTCCTTTATCCTGTGACCAGGGATGGCGCCCAGAGCAAGACACCTTCTCTTTCCAGATGCCCCTTTTACCATAAGAAGTGAAGTCCTTTAGAATGGACTCTCTGAGCTAGTTCACCCAAATCAATTCCCAAAGAGACAGCTCCTTGTGTAGTTTTCTCACCAGACTAGGAACCTTCCTACTGCCAGTGTGCTGAAAATAGGAAAGGTAAATGGATGGGGAGGTCTTTTTTAAAGACTGAACTTCTGGAATTCATTGTCCTTCTACTTTCTCATCTCTAGCAGTGAATTTCTCCTTCATCCATTCATGACAGGATGATTCACTTATTCCATCTCTCCAGTCACTGTTCTAAATGCTGCATGATGAAAAAATTTATACAGGGCCCCTACTTTTCTGGAACTTTCATTTCAGGAAGGAGGAAACAGACAATAAGCAGATAAACACAAACTAAGATGATGTAAGATTATTAAAGAGTGATAGGGTAGGAAGAAGGGATGCTGAAAACTCAGATGGTTCGTGGAAGCCCCCTCTGCAGGGATGACAGTTAAACAGAGAATGATGGGAGGGAACAGCCATCCACAGATCTAGGGAGGGTTGTTCCTTGAAGAGGACACTGCTACAGCAAAGGCTCTGAGATAGGAAAGAACTCAGCTTGCTGATGAGTCGGATACAGAGCCAGGCTGCTGTTTGTACTCTAAGATTGTCTCGGACTGGGGAATTGGGTGTGTTTGCATTTCTAGCTCTTTATGCCTTCACTGGCCTCTTAGGCCACATTGTTGAGTTCAGGCAGACTTGCTCAAAGCAGTACACAGCCCCTTCTCTGTCATGCCCCTTTCTGCTGACCTCTTAAGAACTTGACTTGTCTTCACTACCTTTCTTTGTTGGGCACACCCAACCTGATAATTAGAAACAGAAATAATTCTCTCACCTCTCTTGGATCCTAGGGAAATTAGGGCCTGCCTAGGCCACAGGTCTTTCTGTAAATTTAGATTAAAACAAGTTTTCTTACAATCAGCCAGACACTGGCTCTGCATATATTCTCTGACCCTCTCTGCATAGAATCCCTAGATTACCTCACTAATTTATTAGCATTCTTCTCCCTTTCTTTTCTCCATAAATCCTCCCTTTAAAGAATTGTTCTCTGTGCAGACCCTTTCTTATTCTCTTTTGTAGAAAACCAAAATTGGTTTATTTATTCCTGCCCCTAAAATACAGTGTACCCAGTCATGAAGTGCAGAAGTTACTACCTTAAAAGTAAATAATGAGAATCCTAAAATCCTTTTCTCAGCACTCCCAACCCCGGCCACATTCTGCCCAGTACTTCCCCTGCCCTGTGCTGCAGTAGAGGGTGAAAACTTCACATGTATATTTTAGAATAACGCACTATAATTTTACAAGTATTTCTGTAAATATAACTTCATGTGATTCTTGTAAAAACCTTGGGAGATCAGTGACACAAAACTGGTAGGAAACATACAAGGGGGAGAATGGGGGCTCAGCAATGTGATGGCTAATAGAAAGGAAAGAAAAGGTAGATCTGAGAAAACACTGGCCTTCTTAGGACCCTGATTTACTTTGGGGATGAGAATGGATTGGGGAGTAGGTGCTTATTTGTTTCTTGTATCTATCTTCCAGAGAAAATCAAGCACCCTAAAATGATACATCACTTTTTCCACATTTATTTATTTATTTGCAAAAGAGTTCTCACATAAAACACAGGTAGGCAGGTCTAACATGTCCCATTCTAAATCTTACCCCTGCATATGGTAGAGAATGACTATGGACTGTCTACATCACAAATTGTAGGTTCTGCTGTATACATGGAAACTCCTGAATTAACTCAAAATTTTTCTTACTGGGCCCTATTGCCAGGTAGGGGATATCAGTTCCTGTATTAAACAAGGTTGTATACAATTCTTGAAATGGAATAGATACTGAAAATTGTGTATTTCTCACTCTGGTGCTTGCCAATAGCTGTCTTCACCTCCACCCCCACCTCCCTTCCCTACCACCTCTGTCAGCAGTAGAAAAGTGTGTTGTGCGTCTGTGAGGGTGTGCAGGTAGAGAAACTTGGCAGAAACAGGGTGTGAGAAGATGTGACTAACACCACCAACTAATTCCTGTACGTGTTCCCAAACAGAGTGATATGCGGAGAGAAGGGCAAGAGCTCCTTGCATTCTAACCAAAGCCACCACCTCGCACTTCCAGTTTTAGTTTAATTCTCCACCTTCCATTCGGGGTTGCCATCTGACCTGGCTACAGAGGAGATGCAGTCTTCCCAGCAGGAGATCCACCACATGTGCTAAAAATAGGAGCTGCTGCTGCTTTGCAGATACCATTAACCCAATTAGAGCAAAAAAAAAAAAATTAAAAAGAAATTACAGCCTCATTAAATACAAGCAGGATAAACTCCAATAAGGCAAACTAAATCACTTATACAATTTAAGACTTTACTCCAAAATCAAAATAATTTGTAACCACCGATCACTTAAATGAAGACAGAAGCTGCATGTAAACTATTATGCAAGCCAGTAAATCAACAGCAGTCCAAGATTCCAGTGCAGCAATATAGGTAACAAGTGATGTTTCATGCATGTACAAAATTAAATGGAACTAGTTTTTGAGGAGCTTCCTTCCTTTCTTTTTTTTTTATTTCAGGATATTATGGGGTTACAAAAGTTTAGGTTACGTATATTGCCCTTCCCCGCCCCCTGCCCAAATCAGAGCTTCAAGTGTGTCCATCCCTTAGACGGTGCGCATCACACTCATTATGTATATATACACCCACCTACCCCCACCCACATCTGCCCAACACCGATCAATGCTATTCTTAAATGTGCTCTTAGGTGATGATCAGTGAAACCAATTTGATGGTGAGTACGTGCGGTGCTCATTGTTCCATTCTTGGGAGCAAACAGACAACGTACAGAATGGGAAAAAATTTTCACATGCTACACATCTGATAAAGGACTGATAACTAGAATCTATTTAGAACTCAGGAAAATCAGCAAGAAAAAATCAAACAACCCTATCAAAAAGTGGGCAAAGGACATGAGCAGAAATTTTTCAAAAGAAGACAGAAGAATGGCCAACAAACATATGAAAAAATGCTCAACATCTCTAATCATCAGGGAAACGCAAATAAAAACCACAATGAGGGGCTTCCTTTCTCCACCAAAAGAGAATATTCTTCTGAAATCGCTTTGGTTTAAAAATATGACAAGGCTCTGAAAGAATTTTGTCTTGATATAAATTAGCAAAAGATAATGTATTTATTAAAATATTAAAATATTTTGTCAAATGGAGGTGAACTGGAGCCTGATTAATTGATGTCAGAATTACATTTATCCCCAGTAGAAGGTGCCAGGCTATTAAACCTATATCATTCTATAAGTGATACCGTTTTGCCTTGGGTGGGTAAGGTAAATCTTCAGATTAGGATTTGTAAAATCTCAAACCTTTCAAGAACTCATAGGCTCCTATTTTATACTTGCTTAAGTTCCTGCCCTACCACTTCACAGTTCCCTACAAGGAACATTCTTGAGGAGGGGAGAGTATGCCCCAAGACAGAGGGGAAGCTCCATCTGTGGAAACCATAGCAAGTGTGGCAGGAAGCATCTCTGATTCAAAACAGAACTGCCATTGGGTGCTCCAAAGCCCGCCTGCTCCCCAGGCAGGGAGTTCCTGCCTGCATGATTTGATGCCTCCTGTCAACTGGAGTTATTCCATGATCCACATGAACCTTAGACTTGATGTTGTCCTGGAAGCCAGGTCCATTTTTCAAAAAGCTGAGATCAAAGAAAGCAGGCAAACCAATGTCCATCTCAAATTAGGAGTTCACATGGGCACTGAGTTTCTTGCACTGTGAACTTTTACCTGAACTACATTAATCACTTTACTAAAATATTATCTTGAGAAAACTCTAAATCCAGGGAAGCTCGTCACTGACTTTTGGGTTGTGAGTGCTTCTCAGAAGAACATACAACTAAAGATCGTGAATAATTTTCCTAGGTAGACCTCTTCTTGATGTGTTCTTCTTAAAGATACCAGAATAAACTGCTCATTGGTAATTTATTAGAGCTTTGTCCTTCCCTAACCCATTCTTCCCAATGTATCTTTTAGTTCCTGTATTTAAAATACCCACATCTGGTAGAAACCTGAAAGAGAGGAAGGTGAAAGACCAAAATGACTGTGAAACTGAAAGACCCAGATTTGGAAGGAGTAGCAGCCCCACCAATAAAGTCCTGATGCCGCTGCTTGGATTGCCTGGGGCTTTCTGAAAAGAGCTGCAGAGTCAGCCATTGTGCCAAGAGCATGAAACTCACCAGTAACGTGTAGACTCTTTCCCTTTGACTCCTCTAGCACTTAGTACTCTCCAATGCCTCTTAGCTCACTTGATTATTCTATATTTTCTTATATACCAGAAATATACCCCAAGGTAGTTGGGGGCCATTGTGCAGTTGTGCACTGCCCAATTCAATTCCCTTTGACATGTGACTAGCTCCCTTAGAGGTGTTCAAGATACAACCTGCATAACCACACCTGATAGCCTTGTTGTCAATATCTGGTTAGATTTAAAACATTTAGAGGTCAGAGATTGTGGAACAGAGAAAGGTTCAATAAGTATTCAAATAAGCCAATTTAATTGACAAACTTAAGAGACTAGCTCCAAAGTCCACAGACTACCAGAAAGAGTGAATTGGTTTCCCAAGAGTGAAATCTGCCCCACAAACATGTACTGTTTGGCAACACATTTTTTAAAACCTTTGGACTTGTAATGTTTTCTGGTGAGTTATATTTTCTCAAGTTTTGCCTCAGGTCCTATCATTCCCTGTTTTATTATGGCACGTTTATTCACACATTTATATACCTGCCAAGCTGCTGTAGATATTTTGATATGTGGCTTGGCCTTTCTGGGCCTCATTTAACCTCTCTAGACTGCAGTTTTCTCATCTGGAAAATTGCCATCGTACCTCCCCTGACCATATCATGAGAACTTATGATGATCCAAAGAGGTAATTCAGGTAAAAAGTCTGTGAAGATTACAGAATACAATGTAAGACTGTATTATCATTAAACTAATTGTCTTATGACTGTTGTTTTCATGGTAATGAAATGCGATCAGATTAAACTTTTAATATGCAAATAAAACTTATTCACTTTCATCTTGTGACACTGAATCTTTTTTCTTTGACTGATCAGCTGACTAGCATAAAACTTGGAATATCTTAAATTTCTGAACACGTTTCACGATATATTCCACTGTGGTTTCTTGTGAGCATATAAAGATGGAGAAGCCACCCTGTGGGTTACCTTTTATTCAAGAGGTTGTGGCCTCCTATTCATTGCAAGTTCTGGAACTTTTCATGCTCATGACAGAAAATTGGCATCACGTGGAGCATCTCTTCTTCACTCTTGACCTTTGCTACTTCTTTGGTGGAACATCCTCCTAAAACTGGATAATAGATGTCTAAGACTTTGTGTTTTAGAATGAAAGGAACAATCACAAGAAAATATCAAACCTTAAATTACTTTCAGCTTTTGAATACAATGAATCATACCTGCATTTGTTGGTAAAATATTAAGCAAAATGATAGACAAGATATAGATGATGTGAAGACCCATGGAACTAACATGATTTGAATACTCACTCAGAGATGAGCCATGACAAAGGATTGTGCAGTATTTTCTATCCCTGTGACATTTGAATACCTCTTTCACCATTTTTGTCATTTTATCACCTGGGCTAGCATTTATTTAGTAGTCTTCTTTAAGTTAATTTATCCTACTTAAAAGAAATACATTTATTTTAAAAGCAAAATATAAGTATAGTAAATGGAAAGTCAGGATCACTTTTCATAAATAAACAATAATGGTGAAAAATAAAAGCAATAAGAACAAACTATGTTGTTATATTTTAGCTATGTGTTGTACCCTGACAAAAGCCAAGGCTTAGCCTGTCCTTACAATCAAATCAATCAATCAATAAAAGGAAGCTGACAAGTTTTATAAGGCTTTTAAAGATCTGTAAGTACCAATTTCTTCTTCTCTGAGGAAACAAGGTTCAAAATGAAACTTAAAAGTTAATAATTTTGCGTATGTGTGATTTGGTATGATTTAGTATTTTTTTATTACAACTTCAAATTATTTAATGTATCAAACATAATAGTCACAAACATGGGGTATTCATCTATTTTGATAGATTGTGAAGATTTTATCATTATACACAGATGTTTTCTATAAATTTCTGGGAAGTAGTACCTTTTAAGTTTTGTAAAAACAAAAATCTCTTCCTTGCCTCACTTTCTCATTAAGGGACTTTGTTTCTTTAAACCAAAGCCTTCAGTATAGATAATAACACAACTACCACCTCAAGAAAGTACTAAATGATTATTTTTTCAGAAACCAGTGGAAGTGCTTTACATGAATGTTCTACTTCAACCCTCATAACAGCTCTATAAAGTAAATGTTACTAAAGTAACCACTTTACAGATGTAAAAAACAAGGCTTACAGGAATTTATTAGTTTGCTATGATCACACAGCTGGCATGTCAGGCAATCTGTTGAGCCTTCAATCTTAACCCCTAAAGGCTATATTTCATTATTTTTTGGAAAATAAGTTTATGGTCTACCTCACTGAAATTAAAATTGATGTTCTGAAATTCCTGTACCATTGGAAGAGCAAATTTTACAATTTGGATTTATGTTCAGGAAGCAAGGTTAAATAAATAAATAACAACAATAAAATCATTTTAGCGACCATTCTGCTTTCCTGCAAATGAGTGTTCAGTGTTCCTTCCTCTTAGTGTATTGGTGTATTGCTTTACATAAAGTCCTTGACATAATCCTGTTCTATTAACAAGGCTGTGAAAATGAATTTGAGAGCAAAGTTCTGAGGGATTTCTTAGAGCCAGAAAAAAAGTGAAAAATTCTGGAAGTCTACAGAACTCAGGTAAAGAAGAATTTGTTTGGAATTGGCAGCAATGATTCCCACTAGTATTTATTCCCACTAAAATACTATGCCCTTTTATGCCCTTTTATCATTATCCCATTCTCATTTCTAGTTCCTTTATGGCAGGGTTTCTCAACGTCAGTGCTGTGCACATTGAGGGCCAGATAATTTCTTCATTGTGAATGGCTGTTCTGTGCATGGTGGAATGTATAGCAGCATCCCTGGGTTCTACCCACTGGACTCCAGTAGCATCCAGGTTGTGATAATAAAAAATATTTGCAGACTTTGATAAATTGCTCTTGATTAACCATATATAGGCGTTACCTAAACTTTGGGCACTTTTCTGCTTCTGTTTCTCTTAACTAGTATCTGCTATGGTTGCTGGTGGTGGTAATGGTGTTGCTTTGTCCATTAGTAAAGATTCTTTCCCTGGTCAGAGAGAGGACATGCTTAGAACCCTTTAGGTCTTAATAAATCCTCCCTTAATATGCAAGGTATAGCAGTGAGATAGAAAAATGATTGCATATCAGCATATATAGGTAAATGTTTTCACTTTGATTTCAGCGCTAAGTCAAAATCTCTGTCAGCTTGTCTTCTTAAAGAAGGATGTTTTCCGAAGGTGCTAATCAAGAACAGTGACTGCAGAAGTGAGTGGCAACCTCGCCAGCCCGGGTCATTGTGGCAGCCAGAAAATAAATTAACAAAGTAGGACTGTTTTGCAGCTAGTATGAGATTTCCAGAATCCCTGTTTTTTGTTTTTTGTTTTTTCTTTTTTTACCAACATAAACTGGTTTTGTGCCTCATTTTCGTGTTTGTACAAAAACAGCAAATACTCATCTTGGCATGCCCTGTCATGGCAGGAGTCCAAATATATCACACTCATGGATTCCCCATCTAGATTGTAATAGATGCCCTATCACTACATGAGGGAAGCACTCTTGAAAGCTTTCGGCGCCCCTGCAGCTAGGTGCTTTCACTTGATTGAAAAAGTGCCTCAAAATTCACATTGACCACATCATTTCAAATTCTTACCAGTTAGAACTCTGGGCACTTTCTTGGGAAGGATGAGAGAGAATAGGGAAGTGAAAATACAAATGAAGACTTATAGCAAAAGACTTGAGAAATATTGTAGGCTTGAGAAAGATTTTACAAGGGAAAGGTATTTGTGATGGAACCTAGTAAGTGCCACCTTTCCATCTTTTGTCACTTGAAAATTTATTTGCATATTACTTTTCCAAAACTCTGCTATGCTAAGGCTGGGATGAAAAGGAGGTTGCAACTATGTAAAGATCCACTCTTAGAAGGAAGTTCTCATTTGTAAATTGTGATTTGTTTACATTAAGATGATAATTTTTGTTTGTTTCCATTGTGTCCTCTTATTTTCAGCTCCTTGCCCCATCCTTACTCAAATGCAGGGTGACTTATTCCCTCCTTTATGCCCAGAGACTTCTCCCTATATATAACCTCTCTTGGAAGTATTTCTTTCTACCTTCCTAATATCAAAACCAATGTTCAGCTCAAGTTGTGTAGAAAAGGCTCTGATAAGGTACCTCATACCTTTCTAAAGCATGTAAGTTACAACTTATTGATAACTTGTTATATTAGCTTTAAGGTATGACTCTTGGATATCTAATAGTGATATTAATGAACTGGTTAATGCATATAAATTTAGGGTGGAAATTATTTTGAGACCCTCACAGATCCTTACTCTTATGATGAATGAAGCTGATTTAGCTTTTTACTATTGCAACTCAAACAAAGAAATATTCTTTGGAAGATTTGATTTGATGTTAGTATTTTTTAAAATTTACTTGTTTCATCTACCTACTATATAAGCCATCACTTAGTAAATGGATTTATCCTTCATCAGTGCTGACCTTTTAGGACAGTAGTGTGATTAAATAGTTATATATTAATATATTCATCCACAAATATGTCCTATGCTATGTTTTAAAACATAAGATGGAAATTGAGGATATAGCTTTACTCCAGTGAGGAATCGCCCATGAGTAATTTAAGTGGTTTGGAGAGTTCAAGGCTGCAGAAATGTTGAAATGTCATCTACTGGGGATTTCAAAATAAAATCCTTTTAAAAGATACGGATTATAGGATATAATGCCTCAGGGAACTACAAGTATTATCTACTGAGATCTCTTCAGATCATGCTAATACTCACTGGAATGAAATTGCTTAAAGGAAATTCTCACAGTTGGTTAAAAGAAGTTGAGGCAACCTCTTCCCTTTTCTGGGCTCCAGCATCATCACAAGCTTTTCCTCCTTAGGCTGAAATTATTGCAATACTACTCCTTCAAAGGTGCTTACAAAACAGCCTCATTTGAAAGAATGAAAGATATTTCAACAGTTAGGATGAAGCTGGGATTTTTAAGGCCAGAACCTTGAAATGAATATATGAGAAGAAAGATAAAAACTCTTTAAACAAATTCTTAATCTTAGTTTAGTCTGTGAGTCAAATTTGTATTGCCATCATGTTTTCAGCCCTTTCTCTGACTTGGATTATGCCCCTTACTTTAAAAATCAATCCATTCTATGTATCACCTGTCATAATTTGTACATTGTAGGTACCCCATCTGTTTTAATGCTTTATTCACGAGCATCCTCACACGTTGTGTGATTGTGCTTACAGAGCACATTTAACTACACACATTCTCTTCAAAATTCTGTCACCATAAAGCAAAGCATATTCCATCCCTCCTTTGTTGAATGGATGACTGGGTGGATAGCTGTTCTTTGCACATGTTCATGTTGAGTAGGTGCTGTATAACATCACTTGTTCCTTTTTTAATGTGACTCACGACAAAATTACCCCAGCTCTCAGTAATCTTAAGGAAAAAAAAAAAAAACTTGCCATCTGCAATTTACTGCTTTTAACCTGAAAAAATAGGATCTAAAATGATACTCAGATACTTAAGAGGCTTCATGTATTGTCGGCAGAAGCTGACAGATGGCACAGGGTGGTAGGCTGGTGCAGCAAAAGAAAGAAAGTAGACAATGGTGTGGAAGAGCTTCTTGAAAAAGGTCATGACCACTCTTTAACCAGAGATGATTAACTATTTTTTATATTATGTATCTAACCTGTTTATGGAAATAACTGATGTGCTCATTAACACATTGCAGTGGATCTATAGGAAGGAAATCTATAGATAATGATGCCAGGGGTCGCCACTTACATCTATTGCTAAGGGGACTGTGTTAGCATTCAAGTTTAAGCCCTGCAACTTGGAATGCTTACTCAATGTAAGATTCTTATTCCTTCTTTTCATGTAATAGATTTGAATTTCTATATCTGGAGATTAACTTTTCTTTTTTAAATAACACCATAATTTGCTTTGGAGATAGGGGATCAAAGAAAGCTAAGTATAGCATTTCTCAAAACTGTTTTCCTTGCAGGCATATTCCTATTCAGCTGTGACATCTAATGTAATAGATATTCAAAAAATATTTGTGAAGTTGATATTGGGAAAATTTACATATACTTCTTAATCTCAGACTCTAGAAACTTCTGCATTCTAGAATTTCAGAGAATTTCTCTCTGTTGACATTATTCTGAGGGTAAGAGATATTTGACATCTCATTGCTTCAATCAGCATTTTCCAATGTAGATCACTGGGCAGAAATATCCTGACAGGGTCTGTCTTTGATACACAGTGATTATTTGAATTGATTTTTGACAAAGTTGCACTTAGAAAGATTGAAAGAAAGGACAGATGTGGCTGGATGTGTGGTAAAGTATATGAAGTATGTGTTCTGAATTATCTTTTAAGTTCCTAGGATGCGGGTCATACCATTCACTCACCGCTGAAAATCTCTCAGTTGAACAAAGACAAATATTTGCTTTGTTTTATGATGTGCTCCATGTGCGATTACAATGGCAGAACCATGTAGACTTTTGCTTTGGGAGACAGGGAGCTGTCCATGGTACTGAATCACTTAAGCTTTAATGAAGATAGACACTGGTGCCAAGGAAAGTGACTGGGACCTGCACTGACTTTAGTAATAAAGGCACTGGGATAATGAGATCCCATGGAGTTTAGCAAAATAAGAGTAGAAATAAGTGGAAAAGTAAAAACAAATGGTATATGCCCAGATGTTCAAAGTCCAAGGACATCTAAGTTGCAGGCTCAGCAATAAGATTAGAGCCCTGGGTTTATCTCAAGGCACTAACTTTCAGAGGGCATATGAATAGTCCTTCTAACTATTCCTGAGTTACCTGAGGCAACGAGTTTGCCTATTTTTTAAGACAAGTAGAGTTGGGTCTGATCATTACTTGAATTACCAAATCTAATGGTAAAGCCAGGTGCTGTGGTACTGGGGGTGTGGCCTCTCTCCCTTCCCTCCACTCTTCTATCCATGCTGCCTCTCCTAATCTCTCTTTGCCTCTCTTCCTCTTTCCTCCCGTTCTTTTATTCCTCTTCTCTTCCTCTTTTATCCCTCCCCTCCTCCATCCCTCCCATCTTCTCTCCTTCTCATCTTTTCTGTTTTCTCTTCCTTTCTCTACATCTCTGTCTGTATCTCTCTTTCTATGTATCTCTGTGAGTTAACTCTGAGTCAGCATTTAAATTTAGTGGTTAAGTGATATGAGTCTGTTAGGGTTTAATTTGGGGGAGAAAATTTCAAACAGAGTTCTCGATCATTTGTGGTCCTTAGAGTTACTTTGACATCTTTTGCAAATAAACTTATCAGGACTTCCAGAGACTGCCATTTGAGCAAGTATAGTGGATGTCCACAGAGGCTTGGTAGGCTTCTAACTATTTAACCTCACCCCTCCCTCATCAGTTCTCCGCTGTATGAAACAAGTACTGTGCTGCTCTTCAAGAATAGGTGAATATATAACTTCTGATTTGATGCTGAGTTAAAAAAAAAAAAGAATAGGTGAATATTGCTTTTCTAGGAACTCTTTGGAATTGTAAGGAAAGAATTCCTTCTGTGAAAAAGGAAAATGTGGTGGCTTTTAGTCTCAAATAGATTATTTGCCTTCTCTCCCAGGAGAGATGAATCAGAATTCGTAATGGAACCACAGTCTAATGAAGTCCCTGGCTACAGTGTCTTCTCTCCCAAGGGAGATGCAAATAACTAAATTCCTGTCCTGGTACCAGCATAAAAAATGCAGTGAAGTGATGACCTGCCAAGCCTGAATTCCTTCTTGTCCTTGGTACACTCTGTTCACCCTCATTTTAAATTATCTCTTTTTCACTCCCCCATATTATTTAATTTAGTAAACAAACATCCCCTGGTATAAGCTGTGCAAATATTGTAACTGAATTACTGTCTGCTTACTTAACTCATTACAGAAAACCATGATAAGCTTTTTAATTATAAAATTAGCCCTGCTGAATCAATTTCTTTCATTTAATGAATTGCATGAAATGGTGCAATGAGGGTAAAATCATGCCCTTTTCCTACCCTTTTAAAGAGTAACTTCTGTCTAAAAATAATTTTTATAATAAAAGATAATACCAACAACAATAATAATATTGTCCTCCTTGTATGGTCCCCTGTGTGATTCCTTTAAACTGTTAATCCATGCTGGACTCACTTAGCCAAGACTACATGAAATATTCCTCTTGAACCTACACATTGTCCTCAGCCTTGTCCTGAACATCTTACCCTGACCTGTGTAGCTCTTTCCTTACCATTTTTTCTGCTCTTTTTGTTACTAAACTTATGAGTCAGTTTTCTGAATAGTGCGTTATATCACTCTTTACACCTGTCACTCATCACTATTTCTTCTTAGGATACTTCTCTCAACTGTAGTTTATATGTCTGCTCTAGGTACATATCTTTGGACTCTTTAGCATAGATATACAACTCTGATAAAGCAAGACCAAGGTCAAGGATGTTATATCCTGTAGCCAACAAACTGGTGTCATACTGGACTCTCAAGCAAAATATGGGTAAATCCTACCCATAAAACTAAGTGACATTTATGCTTACATATGTCTTTCTTTGTTTCCTCCATTTTCAGTCTAAAGGTAAATATTTAATCAGTTTCATTTATGTCTGTGGCTAAATCATCCTTTTTACTTTATTTAATTTAATCTCTTTGGGGAAAGTTACATACTCTGGCCACTTACCAAATAATCATAATTTCCATGGAGAAACTTCTGAGATATTTTACCAAAATATTTCTGAAATGCTACACTCATGATTCACCCTAGAGATGAATATTTGGGGGAAAGGAACTACTCCTTATGGCATATGGAAAATTCTTCTCATACTTTTCCCTTTTTCTTGCCTGTTTCCCCTAAATGAGGTCATTTATACCATATCACTGGTTAAGCTTATTTCAAAATCTATAGCTAAGAGAAATTAATGGGTCATTGTTCAGAAAAATACATAGTAATTATGAGTTTTCTAAGACTGTCACAACATTTGACCAACAGTGTCCCTATAGAAATTTTGTGGTTTCTTTTTCTGGACAAGGCCAGATGCATATGAAAATAGACTTAAAATATTTTTGCCTATGGCTAGAAAATCAAGAGGAAAGAGTAGAAAACTATGTGTTATTTATATTCCAGAAAATAATTTGGGAACTATAATTTCTGGAGATCACATATATTTCCCCATTAATATTGTATAAAAATTCTCTTAACGTGTTCATAGATACATTTCCGTTAATCATATGAATTCTTTTTTTGACCATTCCTCATTTTTTTGCCAAACTCTTGGTGGTTGAGTTGAAAATGGTATTTCCTAGTAAGAGATTGTCTGTGAAAATAACATATTTCATTGGCTTCCTCAGTTAGAAAGGCTGCCTGTGTAAAATGATTTACAGCCTCTCTTCTGATGACCACAGACTGTTGGTTCTTGCTACTGTCTGAAATGGCGTAATAACTAATTCAGAAGTTGGCTGCTTTTCCCGAGGATGCTTTAGGGCAGTGTAAGACAATTAAGTCTATAGAGGAATGAGGAGGGATCTTTGATTTATTTTGGGTCTAGAGGTGTCATAACTGTGAGTCACAGAGTTGTGACATAGTGCATTCACCTCGGAAAATTGTCTTCATGAAATTACAGTTGCATTTTGTCTAAAAGAAAAGATTTCTCTTTCATATATTTTAACATGTTCTCATCAAAGCAAGAATCCAACTTCATGATCCAGTAAAGGGGAATTTACACACACACACACACACACACACACACACACACACACACACAATCTTTGGGCTAATAGCCTTTATGTTATGATTCAGAACACTGCATGAGAAATTTCTCCTTGAAAGGAGATGACTGCTTTTGACAGTCGGCTTTTCCCAGTGCAGTCATTAGACTGCACATGACTGATGTGTGTGCATGTATGGGGAGGAGTCTTCATTCCCTGGAACCGTAATGTCAGATTTCATATTGTCTGAGATCAGCATCTCTTCAGAACCAACCATGTACCACTTTCTCTCCAAACCACCTTCCCTGCTGACCATAACTGGTTATATAATTCTGCATCTTCTATTATCCTGACTGCTGATCCGTGCCTGATGGCTATGCCAGGTCTCACAACGCCACAGGCTTTTGATTGCTGCACTCTAAGCTGCTTAATAAGACAATTAAAAATGATTTACAAAATGACCATCGCAATGCAACCGGGGCTCTGGAAGAGAATGTTCTATTTGCTGCAGTCTTAAAATTGCATGCCCTTCTACAGTTCCTTCTGTAGCTGCCTTTAATTTCTGTATTGGTTTACTTCTTAGATTTTTTGGTCAAATATCATTTTAAAACAGTTCCACCTAAATAATGTATATCTGGAAAGAATTCAAGATATGTGTTACTGACACTGGATTGGTCTGAAAGCTTCTGCCATGTAATGGGGTTATCTAAAATTCTTTAGCAGTTAAAAGGTAGTACAAATGGTTTTTCATCAAGCTGGCTTATTCTCATTTTGAGGGTCAAAACCTAATTTAATCACTGACACATCCATCTTGATCATTTCCTCTTTCCTTTTCACTCCTATTGCTGCATTGATTAAAATGGGCAAATTTCCCAAAGACTCTACTGTGAGTCACACTCAAGTTCATCTATAAAAAGTGGAAATTTATCGGAAATAATGACCTTGATATTTTGAATATGATAACTGAGAAAATAGAATCCCATCTTGTATGTGTTCAAAATGCTCACTTTTTTCTTTTATTTAGTTGAATTTTTTTGGTTTTTTGGTTCTTTTGAATTTTTTTTTTTGTCCAGAGGAATGAAAACTGGTATTAGTCCAAATATTAAGAAGATTCTCTTATATATTTAGTGCTGAGACCCAAGGATTAATAAGATTGTCATTACAGACTTACTATAATTTTTCTTAGGAAGAGTATATGGAATACATTTTTTTTAAAAAAGAACAATCTTTGAAGCCAGATATGCTTATATTTTATTCTTGCCTCTGTTATTTGGTAAAGTGTAGAACTTTGAGCAAGGTACTACATCCATCTGGGATTCCATTTACTCACATGTAAAATGTGCATACTAATCTTGACATTCAGTTTGACTGTCAAGATTACATAATGTTATTTATGTAAAGTGCCTGGCACACAGTAGGTGCTCAAAAAATATTAACTTCTTTCAATCCTCCCACTGAATTCCGGAGTATGGAATGATAATACTTTATTATTGTTAGTGGTATTCTCACTACTATATCCTGATGAATACTGCAAGATGCCAAGCAGTTTGATGATGAAATTACTGTTTCAGCACTAGACTGTAATATCTTATAACATGATTCAAAAATTAACCCCTCCTATATATATAAATAGCCTGGTTTTGTGCTCTTTTCAAACTGTGTGAATGCTACAGTGATGGTGACCACCTATGTTTTGAAGGAATTTTCTTTGTTTATTTACATGGAACTTCCTACCATATCCTGCTTATTGAACCATCACCAAAATAAAACCAATAAACCTGTCACTGGAACAAGTGACCACTGACCCACTTATGTGACAAGGATCATTTCTTTTCTGATTGTCAGTTATTAAGATCAGGTGTAAGGACGAAATAACAAGTGTGATTTCCTGCAGGACTCCCCTTGGACTCTTTCTCTCTGTTTCTTCTCTCCCTAACTCTCTAAGATTCCTGTTCACCTTGAGGAATCTCCTCAATTTAATCTAATTTAACAGTTCATGATAGATGACCAGCAGACCACCTTAGGGTCCTACTCAAAGGTCTAATACTTCTGAGGGCAAATCCTTGGTAAGTGCTTCTGATCAAAACATTCTTTTTCCTCTTCTGCTATCTTGATTACTTTTTTTGATTGTTATTCCTACCACAAGGTTTTTTATATCTATTTTTTGTTCTTCTCAATGTCAAGTAATATTAATAGATTATCATTTAACCTGCTACACTTTTTTTTTAATTTTATGCCTTATACAATTCAGTCTTCCTAACTACTGGTTCTTTTCTTGTAGGATTTTCTTGACTGAAGGTATAACTTATTTTTGCCTCTTAGTATCAGTTCTCTGGAGCTGCCAGAAACTCTCCATTGCCAGCATCATCTACAGTTGTAATAGCTACTAACTATGTCCTACCATTCCCATATAGTACAGCCACACATTTGTTCTTCTTTGCCTTCAGGGGAACTCATCTTTCTCAGAGAAAAGAGATGGAGATACCAGCCCATGGCTTGTCTATGTGAGCTGAAAAAGAAGCAGTGAGAGTAGTGGCCTAAGTACCCAATGCTTTTGAGCTATGCCTTGCTAATCTCTGACTATAAAGTCATCCTCCTTCCCTCGTCAGTGTGTTGATCTTTTCCCAATCCTCAGGAGACCATACCCATATACCACCTCACTCTGCATCAGTCCCACATTGGGGAGGATAGCAAATATTTTGTAAAGGACAGTACAGGATGGAGTTAGCACAGAGACTTTTCTTCTGGTATTACTGCACCTCCTTGAATTAAAGATGATAAGTATTGTCCTTGGATCATAAAATGGCTTTTTTTGTCGTCTACTTCCCAAACTGTTGCCTGAGAACATTACCTTGAGGTTGGTTGTTAGAGGAAAATAGTTGATATTCATATATTAGGTATCAGTGGACAAAATGCATAATATAGGGGAAAATCTCTTCATACTAAATTTAATAATTTATAATCTTCTATGAAAGTATCTTAGATTCTGCTTATATATTTTAATGACATGTTAAAATCAGAATAAATTTACAATGGTATTAAATAAGATGCTTATTTTTTCTACCATGAGAAATCTAAGTTCCTCTTTCTAATACCCTCGTTATTCTTGATAATACTCTATCATCCCACAAAGCCAATGTTACTTCTCATTTCTTCCCTTCACCCTACCTGAGCTGGTCTCCTCACTGTCCCACTGTTGTGTCAGGCTCACCCATCTTCACATTCTGCCTGAAGCTGGTAATGCCTGACACTTCATTCTCTACCTTTGCAAATATTGCATGTCCTTCAGAAGTCATTTTCAAATCTTTCCTGGTCACAAGAATAATCACTCCTGTTTCTCTACTGGAAATTTTTCATGAAGTTTAATATAGTGTTTTATATTTTTTTCTGTGCTATTAAATGTATTATCTTGCCTTCTTCATTAGGGTACAGATTCCCTGAAGTTAAGAGAACCTGGGGACTTTGAACACTTCTCTGGTTCGTGTGATGTCCTCACAATGTTGAATGTAGTACATGGATGAATAACTGATTATTCATTGGTTGGTTAGTGACTGGCTTGCTCTGTATTCTAGTTCATTCATTCTTAAATAATGATTTTCCAGACTAGGAGTTATAGATGCTCCTTCTCACCCCCAGTCACTCTTGGAAGCATCTTGATTTACACCATACACTTTGCCTTAGATTATGCTATGGTTGTTACTATAAAATATTGTCTCTAGTGCCAACAACAACAATAATGGAGTCCAATATGAAAATAGATATGTGTTGTGATCAATTATTCATTCATCAAACATTAATTGGGCACTTCCTATATGCCAGGAATATGTATTGTAATATAGAGGGGAGGCGTATACTTTGATCTTAGGAACTCAAAACATAATGATGAGAGAAGAAGAAATGTGCACCCAAAGCTAATGTAACAGGGATGTGAATGAAAGCAGTTAATATGGTGAGGGTGGAAATGCAAGTAGAAGGGTATCTCAGAGAAAGTACTTGGAATTGCTATGGGCTGGATAGTTCATTCTGATTGGATTTCTATGCTAGAGGGTAACATAAACTGACAATGTGCATCTAGATCCAGCAAAAGTCACTTCTAAATAAGCTGAAACTAAGAATAAAGCCTCAGTTGGACTTTTATACTGTGTCCTACATGTCTCTCATCTTGGCCTCCTTTCTTTACAGAAAGAAAAAAACAATGGAATTAGCTACAGAAGACATTAAGTAAGGTCTGGGCTCTCTCTTTGTCCATGGAGCTTAAGAATTATTTTTGCTTTTATTAACTCTCTGTATTGCACTTTAACTCAGGTTGAAGTAGTGCCTATCTCAATAGAAAAGTAACCTCTATTTGGATTCAACCTCATTGAAGTGGAGAATTGTGGAGCTTTTTTTCTCCCCCAGAATTCTTATAGAACATTTGTTTTATGTCATTCTCTACCTTGTTTCTCTTCCCTATACTAATTCCTGTCCAGCTCATTTCTCTGCCTTCCCTCACTCAGGACTGCTAGTCCCTAACTCTTCTCTGAGCCTGTTGGAATCCATCCTCTATTGTATACAGGTCTCCTGTATTCTTTACTCTGTAATTTCCACCTTAATTCAATTTGGCTTCTCCTGTTTGTTCTGCTTCCCTTGAAGCTCTTGCTTCTCATGATACCGAGTGGACTCTACTTCCCTTGGTCTCTTCCATGCCTTGGTAGAGCCAATGTCAATGTGCCACATCTCCCCCTTTGACATTTATGCTCTGTGACTACACTACATTTGGGGGATAAATGTCTGTCCTTAAAGTGGCATCACTACTTTGGTTCCTTGACTTTTGGCATTCTGTGGCCTGCAACTGTACTCTGAGATATCAGCATTCATGTGGATGGTACCTCTAAATCATCAAGGTTCCTCTGCCTCCTCTGTGCAAGGGCCTCACTTCAAACACTTCATGGTCCTCACCTCATCACTTCTCATCACCCTTGTCTGTCTTTCCTTTGTGCCTCTCACAGCCTGCATCCTACTCACTGGGACCATAAGCTTTCTTGGGAATGCTACATTCCCTCAGCCCTCTAAGAAAGTCACACGGGACTCTTCCTGGGGCCTCAATACACTTTAAAAATTCTTTTATTAGTTCTTCTATAAACTTACTGCCCAATGTCCCATATGAATTTATCTAAATATTTTCCATTCCCTTTGGCTTCTATATACCTTGCCAATTTTCATCACTGAAGGGCTTTTCTTTTACAAAAATGATTTTTAAAAATCCAGTCTGATCTTTTTTCACCTTTCCTTTCTCTACCTCAGAGTTGATTATCCTTACCTTTTATCACTCCCATCTCACCTGGGTCTGGGCCCACTCCTTCGGATCTCCTCTGAATCTGTGGGATTTTGTTCTGTAAATTTTATTGTGTATGTTCATAATCCATTGAATGTGTCCCTGTTGATATCAAACATACCTCAAAGTGGTGGAGACTGAAAATAATTTTTCAGGGACTCACCTAACAATTATGGGTTCTATGTCCATCCAAGGCTCCAGGCCTACAAGAAATCCAAAGGTCCAAGTGAGGAAGCAGAGATAGGGAAGATGCACCAGGGGGAGGTTGCCTAGTGCACATCAAACCATTCCAAAAATATAGTTATTCTGGGTCCATCCACAGGTGATATTGAGATTTTTAATAATGCACCATTTTTTGGTTACAACTGGCTTAACAACCCAGTGGAGATTAATCCTAAATCTGAGTAAGGCATCAGTAACTTTAGCTGGGGTAGGCATAAGCTGGCATGTCTTACCTTGTATGCAAGATTTCAAGCTCTGTTCAAACAATAGTTTTCCTCACTTAGCTTAGTACTTTTTATATTGCATATTTTAATAGTTAGTTTTGGTCACACTGGGTTAAATTAAATTTATGTCAGTCTCAATGTTAGTCCTTCAATCAACATGTACCTGTTGAACATTTATTATGGGGAAGTTATTGGATAAGGACATACAGGAACTCCAAGAATGGGTAAAAATTTTATTCTACATTCTAGGAGTCTTCAATGTAGCTGGGGAGAAGAAACACCGAGTAAAAAGTTGTCCATGTGACTTAGACAAATTATTTAATATCTCTAAAAAGCAGATTTCTTTTTGTATGTAAAATGGGAACACTTTACCTGGGATCTTAACTTGGAGGTGGTGTTTTAGGTTCCTTATAATTTTAGAACTCCCAGTAAAGTGGACATTGCATGCCTGAATATTTATGTCAAACAAGTGCTAGCCATAATAGGTGCTACAGTTGTATAGAAAAGAAAGAGATATCTGGAAACTGGGATAGATATGTATTCATGGAGATGTTCGAATTTGAGTGGAGCTTTAAAGGGATGAAGTTGGGTGGAAAAATGATTCTCCATCTCTGAATAGCGTAGGCAAAGGTACAGGGAGAACACACTACCTAAATTTTTTGTCAGAGTAGGCTTCAGCCAAAAGGGCATCTGAAATTGCCCTGACTTTTTCTTATTCTAGATTTCTCCTGTCTCTGCACATTTGTTTGTGCATTTTCAGAATTTAGTTATTTTAGTAGTACCAAATATCTCAAAATAACCTGTATTCATTGTGATACAATCCCTATAGGAATTTGAAGTAATCACAATTTGAGGAGAAAATTACAGTTTCTGGGTGCCTGGACTGACCCAACCTCATGGGTTTAGGATACTAATCAGTGGCTTCCTGGATCAATTCTCTGGTCCTGTCATAAATAAAGGACTGTCACATCTCAAAATACTACTTTTTCAGGCAAAGGATTATTTCTCCTTTAAAGTATGTTTCTGAGGAGGTGGAGAATGCAAATAACATTTTGAGGAGTGCTTTAAACACATAGACTCCTCACCTAGGGCCCAATTAATAGGAAAAACCCACTCTACAAGGTTTCACTCTGCCCTTGAATTACATTTCAAAAAAACTCGCACTGACTTCCCCTAGGCACAGAAGAAGGATCCATGTTTTAATTCTGACCTTAATTAAATCTTTATACAACCTCTTTATTTGGCTCTCCAATGAAGAAAGGGAGGGTAGAGGGAAGGAAGGAAAGTATATTTGCTCTTCTTCTGTCTTCCTTGAGAGAAATGTGCCCAAAATTCTCTCTCTTTATTTTGGAATAGGGGGAATTTGGATTTTGAGGCTAAGTTACAGGGAGGTATTATAGCAGTACCTGTATAAAGTAGTTGAAATGAGTGCCCAGAAACCATCCTAGTTTCTTCGCTACCTCTCATTGGAGTTTGATTTCATTTCCTTGAGCTTACCAAAGCCAAAATTACTGAAAGGTGCTGTCCATCCATGGGCAACAATCAATTCTATACCCAATCCTCACCTACTATTAATATTTCAGAAGCAAGGGTAATGACACTGTCCTTTGGAATATGAGGGAAAAAAGTTCCAAATGACAATTTCTTATTTTTCTTTATTTCAAAATACTAAGGGAGTACAAATGTTTTTGCTACATGGATACCTTTTGCAATGCTTAAGTCAGGGCTTTTAGTGTGCCCATCATCTGAATAGTGTTCATTGTACCCAATAGGTAGATTTTTACCCTGCCCCTCCTCTCCCCTCCCCTCCTCTCCCCTCCCTTCCTCTCCTTTTGATTTTATATTACCATTATATCTCTTGGTACCCATGTGTGTCCATTGTTTAGTTCTCACTTATTAGTGAGCACATGTGATGTTTATTTTTCCATTCCTGGAAGATAACTTTGCTTAAGATAATGGTTTCCAGTTCTGTCCAAGTTGCTGCAAAAGACATTATTTCATTCCTTTTTGTGGCTAAGTAGTACTTCATGATATATGCATACCACATTTTCTTTATCCACTGATGACTTAGTGGGCATTTAGGTTGATTCAACATCTTTGCAGTTGTGAATTGTACTGTGATAAGCATTGAAGTGCAAGTGTGTTTTTGATAAAATGACTTCTTTCTTTTCGGTTGATATCCAATAGTGGGATTGCCAGATCAAATGGTAAGTCTACATTTATTTCTTTGAGGAATCTCCATACTGTTTCCCATAGAGCTTGCACTGTTGCCGTCCCACCTATAGTATTTAAGTGTTCCTTTCTCTCTGCATTCATGCCAGCATCTATTGTTTTTTGGATTTTTAATATTGGCCATTCTGACAGGGGTAAAGTGGCATCCCATTGTGGTTTTAGTTTGCATTTCCCTGATGATTAGTCATGTTAAGCATTTTTTCATAGGTTTGTAGGTCATTTCTCTATATTCTTTTGAAAAACTTGTGTTCATGTCTTTTTAATTAGGTTGTTCATTTTTTTCTTGTTGATTTGATTTCTTTGTAGATTCTGGATATTAACTATTTATAGGACATATAGTTTGTGAATATCTTCTTCCATTCTGTAGGTTGTCTATTTCCTCTGTTGGTTATTTCCTTTGATGTTCAGAAGCTTTTTAATTTAATTGAGTCCCATTTATTTATTTTTGTTGTTGCTATATTTGCCTACTCAGAGTTAGTCATAAATTCTTTGCCTAGGCCAATGTCTAGAAGAGTTTTTCCTATATTTCATTCTAGAATTTTTACAGTTTCATGTCTTACATTTAAGTCTTTTGTCCATATTGAATTCATTTTTGTATATGGTGAGAGATAGTAGTCCTGTTTCATTCTTCTGAATGTGACAATCCAGTTTTCCCAGTACCATTTATTGAATAGGAGGACTTCCTTTCCCCAGTGTATGTTGTTGTTTGCTTTGTCAAAGATCAATTGGTCATAGCTATATGGTTTTATTTCTGGGTTTCCTATTCTGTTCCATTGGTCTGTGTTTCTATTTTTGTGCCAGTGCCATGCTGTTTTGGTTACCATAGCCTTGTAGTATAATTTGAAGTCAGGGAATGTGATGCCTCCAGATTTGTTCTTTTTGCTTAAGATTGATTTGGCTATTCAGGCTCTTTTTTGTTTTGAAATGAAGTTTAGGATTATTTTTTCTAGATCTGTGAAATATAATATTGGTATTTTG
Organism: Lemur catta; assembly: GCF_020740605.2. NCBI lineage: Eukaryota > Metazoa > Chordata > Mammalia > Primates > Lemuridae > Lemur > Lemur catta. The sequence goes on along the minus strand of NC_059128.1, from coordinate 21,760,046 downwards.
ATGGGGATTGCATTGAATCTGTAAATCACTTTGGGTAGTATGAACATTTTTAACAATGTTGATCCTACCAATCCATGAGCAAGGAATGTTTTCCCATTTTTTGGTGTCATCTATGATTTATTTCATCAGTGTTTTGTTGTTCTCCTTATAGAGGTATTTCATGTCCTTAGTTAGGTATATTCCTAGGTATTTTATTTTCTTGGTAGCTATTGTAAATGGTATTGAGTCCTTGATTTGACTCTCAGCTTGACTATTATTGGTGTATAGGAATGCTATTGATTTGTGTACATTGATTTTGCTGAATTTAGTTATGAATTCTAGGAGTCTCTTGGTGGAATCTTTTTTTTTAATTTCAGCTTATTATGGGGGTACAAAAGTTTTTCTTGGTGGAATCTTTAGGGTTTTCTAGACACAAGATTGTGTAATCAGTGAACAGGGTTAGTTTGACCTCTTTCCTGATTTGCATTTATTTCTTTCTCATGCCTTGTTGTCCTGGCTAGAACTTCCAGTACTGTGTTGAATACAAGTGGTGACAGTGGGCATCCTTGTCATGTTCCAGTTCTTAGGGTGAATGCTTTTAACTTATTCTCATTCAGTATGATGTTGGTTGTGGGTTTGTCATATACGATTTTATTATTGTGAGTTATGTTTCTTTTGTGCCTAGTTTGTTCAGGGTCCTCATTTTATAATATAGTGATTGGTTTAAACATTTCTAACTAAAACCAGAGTTCCAGATGCTATAAAATAAAAATAAAAAGAGTCACCATATAAATATTTTTTAAGAAAATGTATAGTAAAAGATACCACTACCAAATTCAATATATAAATCATATATTTGGAAAATGTTTTAATTAAATGTGTCCATGAGGATTGCAAGTGGTAATAACCAAAAACCCAAATAAGTGTGCCTAGAACACATTAGGTGTTTTAATTTTTGTCATGTAACAAGAGGGTAAGCAATCCAGAGCTTGTAAAGCATTCCTGCAGTGATCCCACAAGCTGGGATCATCATTCCATATCTCTACTTAGCTGTCCTGACTATGGGCCTCCATCCTCACATTTGTCACCTCATGTTCACTAAAAGGTTTCTTCACCTTTAATATTAGATTCAAGTTCTAGGCAGGAAAAACCAAATAGGAAGGAGGAACCAAAAAAGTATATCCTGGATAAGTTTGTGCCTTTTAAAAGAAGAGACCCAGAAATCTCTCCCTGAGACTTATATATCTTTAGCTATAACTGTGTACACCCCAGTTGTTTGGGAGACTGGTTAATGTGATTTGTTTTATAATTGTTTTTGTCTCTTTAATGTGGGCATATTTTCAACCTTAACATTAGAATTCTTTTACTGTGAGAAGGGAAATATTAATTCTGGATAGGTGGCTAGCAGGGCCTGCCACACAAATGAAGATAAAGTTAATATCTACAATATTTATAGATTTGTTGCACATTGATAACTAAAGAAAACAATCCAATAGAAAAATGAGTGATAAATATAAATAAACACTTGTGGATGATGTAAAGAAAGGGAAAAATATATCATGCTCATGGATTGGCAGAATCAACATTGTTAAAATGTCCATACTACCCAAAGTGATTTACAGATTCAGTGCAATCCCCATCAAAATATCAATATCATTTTTTGCAGATTTAGAAAAAATAATTCTACACTTTGCTTGGAATCAGAAAAGAGCCCGAATGGCTGAAGCAATCTTAAGCAAAAGGAACAAATCTGGAGGCATCACTTCACCAGACTTTAAGCCTGTAGTAACCAAACAAGGATAGAGTAACCAAAACAGCATAGTACTGGCAAAAAAAAAAAAAAAAAGTTAGCGATACAGACCAATGGAACAGAACACAGAACCCAGGTATAAGACCATCCACATATTGCCGTCTGATCTTTGACAAAGCAGACAACAATATGCACTGGGAAAAAGAATCCCTATTCAATAAATGGTGCTGGGAAAGTTGGATAGCCACATGGAAAAGAGTGAAACAGGATTCGTATCTCTCATCACTCACTAAAATTAATTCAAGATTGATAACAGACTTAAATCTAAGACATGAAACCAAAAGAATTCTAGAAGAAAATGTTGGAAAAACTCTTCTAGATATTAGTCAAGGCAAAGAATTTATGAAGACGACCCCAAAGGCAATCACAGCAGCAACAAAGATAAATAAATGGGACTTGATTTAAAAGCTCTGCACAGCCAAGGAAATAATCAACAGAGTGAATAGACAACCTACAGAGTGGAAGAAAATATTCACATGCTATACATCTAATAAATGGCTAATAAACAGAATCTACAAAGAACTCAAGTAAATCAGCAAGAAAAAAATAACCCCATTAAAATGAGGGCAAAAGACATGAACAGAAGCTTTTCAAAGAAGATAGACTAATGGTTAATAAACATATGAAAAAATGCTCAAAGTCACTAATCATCAGGCAAATGCAAATCAAAACCACATTGAGACATCACCCAACCCCAGTGAGAATGGCTTTTATCAAAAAGTCCCAAAACAATAGATGCTGGCATGGATGCAGAGAGAAAATAACACTAATACACTGTTAGTGGGACTGCAAACTAGTACAATCTCTATGGAAAATAGTATGGAGATTCCTCAGAAAACTAAAAGTAGACCTAGCATTTGATCCAGCAATCCCACTGCTGGGTATTTACTGAATGGAAGACAGTCATTTTATCTAAAAAACACTTGCACTAGAATGTTTATTGCAGTACAATTCACAATCGCAAAAATGTGGACTCAACCTAGTGTCCATCCAATTCATGAGTTAATTAATAAAATGTGGTATATGTATACCATGGAGTACTGCTCAGCCATAAAAAATGAATTAATTCCTTTTCTTACAATCTGGATGGAACCGGAGATCATTTTTCTTGGTGAAGTCTCACAAGAATGGAAAAACACCACATGTACTGACTATAAAATTGGAACTAACGGAACAGCACTCATGTGCACAGATGGGAACACAACTCAATGGAAATCGTGCAGGTGGGAGGGGGAAGGAGGGGATAGGTGAAATCCTATCTAACAGGTATAATGTACACTAGATGATGGGCACACTTATAACTTTGTCTCAAGCAGTACAAAAGCAATCCATGTAACCAAAACATTTATACCCAGGTAATATTGTGAAATAAAAAAAAAATAGGTTACCCTTATATCTATGAAAAGATACCCAACTTCCTTAGTGGTCAGACAATTGCATATTTCAGTAACAATAAGATATTTTATATTCATCTTACTGGAACAAATGTAAAAGTATGCTAAGTCCTGCTGTTTGAAATGCAGAAAAAATTTAAATTGTTACAGTTTATTTTTTAAAAAGATCAACTTCTGAATGACAATTTCTGTTGAAATTAAAAAAATATATCCTTTGATTCAGGGAACCTAATTATCAGAATCTATCTCATAGAAATAAAAATATCAATATCAAACTATTAAATATATATACCTAAGGGTTTTCTGCATCATGTTTTATAGTGGTTTAAAAAAAAGAGAATAGTTTTAAATGTTCATAAGTAGGGAAATGCAATTGTTAAGGAAATTATAGTAAATCCCTATCAGGGACTATGATGCAGTCATTTGGAAGAATGGACTTGATCTATCTTGATCTAAGCCAGATGACTTAGAAAAATTCCCACAATGTACTGTTAAGTGAGGAAACAAAGTAATAAAGGAGAAAGATAAGAATGGTGCAGTTTATTAATCTGAGTTGCTAAGTGTTGGAGAGAGAAAGGGAAGCAATGGGGGAATGGGAAATGGAGAAAGCAAAAGAATTCAAGTTTTAGATATGTGCATAAATAAAATAACTTAGAATTCAGGTTTTTTTTCTTTTTTAAAGAGCTGAAATAAGGAAAAGAAATTACAGCATGAACTGGATACAAGGAGAGTGTACAATAAAGAACAGAAGACTGAGGATTTACTTGGAGTTGTTCCTGATTAGATGGAATATTTGGGTTACCACCAACCCTTTTCAGAGGAGAATTTATACATTTATAAAGGTCCATTGTATATTCTTTATTTTGTTCAATATAAACATGAACAGTAAACTCTATATAGAGTTCTCATTTATAATAAACAGAATATCTTATTTTTTAAGCAGCTGGTAGATATTGTATGTATCACACCGGTGCAATAAATGTAAACTTGAAAAAAGTTTAGGCTACTTTACAGTGGGAAAGATTCTTCACTGCTTATAATTGAGTCTCAGAATTTTCTTAGCCATCTAATTCCCAAGCCCAGAGCTTTGGCTTCTGGGCTGTGTTGCTGGCAGTAAGGAAGTAGGATAGCACATTGTTTAAATCACAGTGCTTCTCTGTTTTCTGGCTTAGTTACAAAACAATGTTGTAGTCGTGAAACTGAATGTCATCAGCACACATTGCGGCACTCATGGAGCATGCATGACACTGTAGTAGCGCTCAAGGCAAGCATATGATTGCATTTAAGAGAGGTATTGTTGCTTTCTTTAAGAAGTTTTTGGATTAAAGGAAGACAAAAATGAAACAAAAACAACCAAACAGAAAGCATCTCAGTGTACTTTCCATCACAGCAATTACATTATCTGGTTCTGAGTTTGGCTCAGGGCTTTGCACATTTTAAATACTCAATAATATCAGTTGGATGAATGAATGAATGAACCAACCATATTAACAGGAACTGAACTGTGAACAGCAGTTCTTAACAGGTAGTTTTTTTTTGTTTTTTGTTTTTTTTTTTGTTTTTTTTTTGGCCTTCTTCCTCACTCCACTAGAATCTATTTTCCATCAAGTTAAATGCAAGTCTGATAATACGACCTGACTAATTTTTCACGATTTCCAGTTAGCTCTCACAATCAGAAAGAGGCACTGTATCTGAACCTGAAAGTGTGCTTTGTTGAGCCTGCATGTGGTTTTAAATAATTGAATTAGAATGTCTTTCAGTGAGGTACATACTTTCTAGTTTTTTCACAGGAAACCCCTAGCCCATGCAGTTGAGTAAGTGAGCCCCCAGCAAATTTAGCCCCCAGGCTAAAATTCCAACTCTTCAGTGTGATGTACCAAGTTCTTTCCACTTTGTCTCTTGCTTGTTATTTCAGTTTTGAGTCCTACCGTTTTGCTATGTGCAGCCTGCACTCCAGCTATACTGGGTTTTCTGTTTCCTGAATATACTGTATTGGTTCAGTCCTCTGAGACTGTGCTTACATACACTACTTCTTTCTCTTTAATTGGTTGTTCTGTACCATTTAACTAGTAAACTCCATCCCATTCAATTAAAATATCACTGTCCTCATAATATCTTTTAATTAACTATCTATAAAAAGGTAACATATTCACTTCTTCATTATTTCATCTGTTTAGCAATTGTGGGACTTTTTATATCGATGTTCATTTGCTTATCTGACCTTCCACCCATGAGAAAGTTGGAGTTCTCTCTTTGCACCTTTTGGGCCTATCATTGGCTTTATTGCATGGTCCCTGTAATGGTGTTTGTTGACTGATAAATTGTTGTTGAATGGATAGATTGATAGATGACTAGATGGATTGGTTGATGAATGAATAAATGAATCATTAAGTGAAATAGGGAATATTATAGACCTGAAAAAAGGAAAGTATATATATATATATATATATATACATATATATATATATATATATATATATATATAACTGTAGGGGAAAATATTTTTATTAGGAATTGCATAGAATAGATGAAGGCGATGATGACTTATATATTATTTTATCTTTGGAAATTATTAGTTAACATTTGTAAACAGGGTAGATATTTTGGAGCGAAAGTGCTACATAACTACAGTGCACTTATTTATTATCCTCTAAAATAGTCTCTTTGGCATGTTTAAAACCTGAAGTCTGGTTGGCATTATAAATATGCATGAGCTGTTGGGGGAAGAGAGCATAAAGTGTGAATCACACTTCAAACAGACCCACCCGCTCACTCCTGACTTCAAGTTTTTCAGAAGTGTGAAATGAAAATGCTTTTAAAATTAGAAAATGTGCCATCAGAACTTTTATCAGCCCTCAGAGAAAATAAATAATCTCTTTAAATGTGGGGAAGGCTGGGGATATTTATTTAGTTAGTTAGTTTCACAGCTAAGATGCTTTGATAAGTTTTTGTGTCATAAAATGCACAAATTAATTTTAATGAATGTGGAAAAAAATGTCGTCTGAAACAGCCTGAGTACCCAATGCTGCAATCACGGGTTTCTGAGGGATTATTTAAACCTAATCTATGGGCAAATTGTCTCACTGGGGAAAAGAAACTCTCACAGGTGTCTTTTCCTCTGATACATTTGCAATTGAAAAGTGATCTTATAGCATTTGAGGAGTGGGTGAAATTCTGGAAAGAGACACTTGGATCTTAAATTGCTAAATTTGAACAACAAAAATGAGAGAAAAAACGGTATAGTTAGATGTTTGCTTTCAAGTTTGTGGAAAATTGTTTTATAAGTCACTGCTATTCTTGATTTTTAAAGCATATCAAAATTGAATTGAGTATGAATATAGGAGACCATAGTAAAAGATAAAATAAAGGACAACAATCTGAGATGTTTATTTTATCACTAATTAGTTTGAAGTGTAGTTCATCATTTCCAGAAACTGTGTAGCGAAAGAAACGGCTGTTTGGTAGTTGTCATCAAGGTCAGTAATTGAGAGCAGGGACAAAGAGAGACATCTTTTAGTACATCAGCATCGCCTGGTGGGCTAGAGCCAACCCGGGTTGCGGAGCCCCACCCTCAGGGTTCCTAATGCAGTAGTTCCGGGGTGGGGCAGGATAATTGCATTTCTAGCAAGTTCACAGGTGACACTGATACTGCTGGCTCTGAGACCACGCCAGTGGTCTTTGAGGAACACTACTATAATACTTGGATAAGATTAAAGAAAAAACTATGTAATGATCATCTGTTGTTAAGTGCTGGGCTCATTTTGTAAACCTTAAGCATCTTGGTGAGTTTTTAATTGGATGATAATTTCAAATACCATTTTATTAGCATACTGTTGTGGAAGTTGAAATTCTATGTTCACTCTTGTTAACTCCTGTACATTCACTGTGGTAGCATGGGACGGACATTGTTTTAAAGGAATGGGAAAACATTTATTTTCATAGTATTGTTGTGTAGCCTCTTGACTGAGTTGTATAGCTTTTGTCACTAGTTTATTGCTGTTATTTGCAAGATACCCACGGTTTGTCTTCATGTTTCAGTTTGGGAGTAAATTTGAATAGATGAAACTTAATTTAAGTAGTTTCTGTCAGGTTCTGGTTTTAGGAGATATGCTAAAGGTATAAGAAAAAACACAGCACAGCATGATCTCTTATGGGTGTGCGTGTGTTCAAGGCCACGTCTTTTATTGGTATCTCTCCAAAACATTATGTGGTTTGACTTTGGTACCACAGCAAACACTGGAAACAGAGATAAAATGACTTTAGTCTGTGATGTGAATGTCATTGAGTCAGCAGCTTCCTGTCAAATCATTAATCTCTGCCCAGGCCCAAACTGCTTCAGTGATTTCCTCCCACTCAGCATCTTCCTCAGTGAAGGACCCTTCCAAAACCCAAGTCTTCCGGCTTCTTTCCTTGCTACTAGAAAGAAGGCTTTCTCTCAGCAGCTGCTTCCAAATGGGGCCAATGAGGAGAGTTAGTAGGTGAAGAAACCTATCTTTGAGATTCATTTTCTTCTTTAACCTGCCAATTGTACCGCTTAGCTTCTCCTCCTACCTAAAAGATGTTTTTCTCTGTGATTTCCATAAGTTTTTCTCTTGTCATTCCTGATGCTATTCATTCTTATTTTCAGAGATGCTTATTAGATCTCAGGCTCCTAAACAAGACATACACAAAGAACAAGGAAACGAACAAACAAAATCCTCCCTAGTCTTTTCCTGGTACTCTACCAAGATGGCAAACTATCTCATTGCTAGTGGAACAATTTCACTTTCTTTTTGTGTTCTCTTCTAAAACATACAAATTGAGCTATATTGTTTGTTTACTTGAAGAGAGGCTATTATCATTTTTTTAAGTAAGAAATACCTGCTGAAATTAGTGTCCTGCAGTAGTTCTTAAAGTGGTCCCCGGACCAGCAGCATTAGCAAATTTCTGAGCCCCACCTTAAACCTACTAAGTCTGAAACTCTGGGGAGGACCAAGCAATTTGTGTTTTAATAAGCCCTCCCAAATGAGTGCCATACACACTGAACTTTGAGGACCACTTGTTTAGAATTTGGAAAGTCTTGGAAAAAGGGCAGGAGTAGGTGGAAAAGATGGGTGGTCTGGTTCTTTTTGTGCTTGCTACTCATGTAACCCCAACTGAAATTGGTGTCTACAGGAGACACTTTTATTTGGTTGCTGCAAATAACTGGCAGCTTGGCAATGATGAAGAGGATACTCAGAGAACTTTAAGCATGTATACTTTGCTCCCTCAACTTCCACAGCCCAGAAGACTTTCTTCCAAGTTCCTGCATGGGTAATTCCCTGCAGGTGGAGGGCTCAGGTATTTTCAAGCACCCAGCCACAAGACCATTGCATTCTATTCTGTTCATGCTCACTCATTGCCCCTGGTCATTTGAGGCTCCTCTTCCCTAAATTGTGTGAAATATTTAGTCCGTCCGGATAGTACAATCCAGGTTTGCTTTCTTTCCTTTCTAGTGAATTCATGGATTGCTACAATAGCCTATGTCTGCCCCAGACCACGATTATAAAAATAATAATAAATTACCTCTCTTTCTCTAGGTTTTCTTTCAGGCTCAACATGTAGTTGGTGGCTTATGGGGTATTGATTGTGTTTTATCAGTTTAGCTCACACACTGACAATTACACGTAGCGCCAAGGTAGCCGTGACAATGTAGTCCAGTTGCCATGGGAATGAAAGAAGGCCTATTGCTACTACCTACAACCTGCTTTATAGTGATAAACGTATTGCTCATTTCATTTTAATTGAAATTTGAAATCATAGTCTCTAGGAAGAAATAAATGGACTCACTCCCCATTTATCCCCCTGGCCACACAGAAACAAGTGTAAATGGAAAATATTTGAGCTTCTTTTTTAAAGGTAAATATCAAGGTTTTTCAGAGTATATTTTCCAGTAGTTTCATGAGGACTAGAAACAGAGGAAAAGTGATATTTTGCTGAATAAAAATTGAATTAGCTCTCATGTTTTTACATTCTCAATTAGTTGCTATTTTCTAATTCTCCAAGTCCCTCATCTTAACTGCCTACCCTGCATGGTGTATTTTACATAATAGAATCTTTAATGAATTTACTTGCTGAGTTTAGTGCATACCTAAAAACTCACAGCAGATATCATATGAGGTACTTGAAAATTAGCATCACAGGGCACTGCAGAAGCTTTCACATAATTGAAAAAAAACAATAATAATAAATATTTAGCCACGTGTGGTCACACTTCTATGCCAGTGCCTCTTGTATACCTTAGATTCAATAATCATTATGTGGTGGCACAACCACATACTGTAGTCATATACATGTATATATATGCTACACATATATACACATATATGCATATACATATATACATATACATGCTATGTGTAGCAATGAGAGGGAGATGTTGTGAAGTATGGTCATGAATGAAGAAATTCCAAGTCAGCAGATATTATAAAAAAGATAGAAATACTTTACAGAAAACAAAGCAACCATCTATGAAAGTGATGAACAGTAAGATAGTAACAAAATTCACAGGTACAAAGTCTTAAACTGTAAAAAAAAGTATGAACTTGGTCAAAATCTTCTAAATATGTCAGAAGAAGACTGAGTCAAATCCAAGATTTCTTTTTTACCTTTATCTAGTATTTCCTTTTCCTAATTTAATATCTTTTACCAATGGTCCTGTTCTTATTTTATTTCCCGCTGGTTTCTTTCAGAAAACTTAAAATCGTAACTGGATGCCCCTACCTCCTTTTTCCTCTTTCAGTATTTTTCTGAATGAATCAGATGATTTTCCTTTCTCAGTATAACCCTGTAAGTCAGCTCAGTGCTTTGTTTCCCTGGACCATGTGCAGGGTATAATAGGTATGTAGGACAGGCAGACAGGAAGTAAGATTTAAGCAAGAAAATAGGATCTTCCCTTAAAAAGCTTACCATGAAATGAAAACTTGCTGTTTATAAAGCAACCTCAGAAAATGTGTATTCACATTGCTAAGGATATACACAGTGGTAGAATATCTTATGTGGAAAACATCTTAGTCATTTATTCCAGCTTTTAGAGGAAGTAACATGACTTGAAAATTAGATGGGTCTCTTCTATGAAGGCAGATTATTATCAGAGGTGTTTCTTGGTTGGTTGGGTTAAAATACAAAAGAAAATATTCTTTCTTTGACATTTTCAGTCTTTGCTATCATCCGTAATTATAGTTCTCCAATTATGACAATGGTACAATGATCAATGTATTTATTTATTTCCTTATTAATACTTATTGAATGCCTACAATGTGTGAAAGCAATATTCTAAATGCTAAGACAAAGCTTGGACCTTCATTAGGCCTATATTCTAGTAGGCTTGTGACATGCATTAGACAAACAATAAATTATTTCAGTTCAATTATGATGAAAAGAAATACCAGATTCTCTAAGAGACTCTCTAAAATCTACTATAAAATTCTTTAGTGTTATGAAATAATTTACTCATCATTGGATATAGTGTGCATATATCATTGGATATATTATTGATTAAATCAATTTTAAGATGGGAAGTGACTTCAAAAAAACAAACTTACTACAAGTAAGTGTTTATGACACATAAAGAAAAACTAAGAATGTATTAAAGGAAAATACCGCTAAGTAATCAGAATAGATACTATACAAAGTCTGCATTTAGATTCTGCCATGCATCGGTTTGTTAAGCATATATTTCTAAGCTACAATTATTAATATTTATTGGTTTTCTCTTATTTTTCTTTTTTATTCCTTTAATTCTAAACCTTTTGGATTTTATTAAATTTTAAAATCCATATATTTGATTCGAGTTTAAATGATTGAAATTATTAGCAAAAATTCATTATTATGCTTGAAGCAGTAGCTCTACTCCCCCTACCTCAGTTTTTCATGTGTTATAGCAAGATTTGTACTAGAATTTGCCAGTTCAACCCAACCACGTCTTCCCATGTATCATCCTTGCCTCAAACCTCACATCATTCCGTGGCTCTTTATGTCATGTGTGGACTTATTTTCCAATATATCTTCATTCAGATATACGATGGTTACAAAGAAGGACCAAACCCTACGTAAACACCATAGCAATGAGCAAAATGCCTCACATCCCACAGATGCTCATTAAACATGTGCACTGGGAAATCTTGATTATATGCTCCTTAAATGATATTTATTTATTTAAATTACTAATCCTGACATTCAAAAGGTGAAACTGTGAGATATTCAGCAAAGTTCTGTTAGACCTACTCTAGTCTATAATCACAATTCCGGTATTTTCTTTTCTGCTTTATTCTCATGTAATAGTTGTGTCTCTGACTACCAAAGCTCAACTCACTGCCTGCAGTGGCATCCTGTTTATTAATTTGAATTTCTTTTGCTATCTGGCAGGCTCTCTCCATTTCACTTCATGAGAGATGAGGGAATTCCAGCTTAAAGTTTCAAACCCACAAGGTAGACTTCTGTAGTCTAGCCTGGGACATCTGTCTGTGAATAGAGGTGGAACCCTCAAATGGTTTTGAAGACATTACCAGCAGCAGGTCTGAGATTATAGTACCCAAGGAGAAAATTGAGCCTAGAGAACTAGAGAGAGTCTCTCCATAAATTCAAAGTAACATCAAAGCAGCCAGAGCAGTGGAGGTGGTGAGAGATGTGGGCTTCTGATTGCCAGGAATTCTTACAGTTTACCCTCCACATAGAAGCCCCTTTCTGTTTAAAGCTTCAGATCCTTAAATATGGGCAGGGTCCTTAATTAAATATCAAATAATTGATTAGGAAAACTCCTGCAATGCATGCTCATTGATGAAACCATTTTGGCAGGCTGGATGATATAATTAGACCAAACAAGATGTGAAATCTGCAGTGTTTTGGGCTACTGTCCAATAATTTTTAATTTTGTAATAAAAAAGAGACAGAGAAAGGAAATAGCAAAAGATGATTCATGTTTATCTGTGAAACAAAAAAAAGATAGGAGGAAAAAAGACTCTAAGATAACATTTGCCCACTGTGGATAGTAGCTTTAGGTGTCCATTATCCTTCTCAGACAGTAGTATTTAGGAAACCTGTATCATCTCTACCTTTAAAAAATGTGGTGCTATACCAGTAGTGTCTTTATTAGATACACAAGTATTCTTCAAGTATAGTCACAAATTCCAGTCTCATCAGAGACATTTATTTTAAGGAGGTGTCCGTCCTGCTACCCCTTCATGCTCACCTGTTTTCTCTTGAGGAAATAAAATAGAAGGTCCGAATAACATAGTACCTAAGCCTCGCTAATGGCTAGAGCCAGGGGTACAGAGCAATAGGAAGGAATGGCTGCTGGGAACTATCAAAGGAAACCGTCATCCTTGGGTCTTCAATGTTAATACTATGATAATATTATGATATGTTTTATTTTCCTATCAGGGGTAAGTCTTCATTGACAATCCCTAATGGAGACTGCTCCCCAATTTTTAGCTGGTCTTATTTTTATCATTTGTGCATGAAAAAGTGAAATGGATAGTGAAGGATGCTGAACAAATGTTTTGGCTCAGCTCCATAGGCTCCCAGATTTTTCTGGTATTTGTATAGTACTAATGTCAATTTGGTGGTGCTGTAATTTTACCAACAGGCTTCTCACCTCCGCGCATTTTACAAAGATACAGTTAACACAATCAACTTGTTTATAAAGGGGTGCATTATTTTAGGGGTGATTGATTTATTATTATTTGTTTTCTTTAACATGATTATTATAAGCTTGTTTCTTAGGTAGAAATATTAATACCCAGGGAATTTTCTACAGGCTGGCTCATTTATAATGAAGGAGAATCTCTCCACACTCTGAGGCGTCTTCTCACCAACTTTTTCATGGGAAACCCCAGATGCTTGCAGATTCAGGACAGTTTAGGGATTGTTAATCCAATTGCTTTTTATAAAGACTGTCCTAAATATATAAAGTAACAAACATTCTAATTTTTAAAGATTCATCAAGAAAACAATTTTGTAACCTCTACTTTCCATATGACTTTAGCAATTTTATTTTTGGGAATTTTTCCTATTTTATAAATGAAGATATTATTCTTTTTTTTTTGGCATTCTATTTCCTAGATTTAAAAAAGCTTTTCATTTCCACCCCAGGACTTTATAAAATAATTTCTGGAACTTCTCTAAGTTTCCTACATGTATGCTTGTTCGAGAAGACCTGCAGCCAACTGCCTGGGTTGCGCGAAGCTTGGGCCCACCATGTACTTACTATTTGACCTTGGGAAGTTATTTCCCTCTTGGTGCCTCTGAGATTGGGGACAATAATAGTACATATCTCATAGAGTTTCTGGGTGGATAAAATGTGCTATTACATGAAAAATAGAATAGTATTTGGCTGGTATATATTCAGTACTCAGTGAATGGAAACTATTCTATTTTATTTCATTCCATTTCTGTAGTTCAACATAAAATAGGTAGAATTGCCAGTAAACAATTCTACCAGGTTATTAAATGTGTTACCTGAAGAAAAACGGGTTTCTTACTTAAATATATTTAGTAAACACAGGGCAATGGTCATATTTTAAAATTTTGCTTTACTGTAGAACTTCTCAGACCTTTTAATATACAAATATATATTGTGCATATCCAACATGGCTAACCTGCCATATTTCTCTATATTATTTTATCAGAATAGCTTTCTTTTCTATGCATCACCTACTAACATCTTCAGTCAATCAAGTTTGGAAAACAATGGCCAGTCATGATAAGACATATTCCTGAAGATCCTAAAGTTGATCTTTTCGTGCTTTCAGTAGTTATACTGAAATTGTCTCAAGGGCAGAGAATAGAAAAAGAAATCAGTTTTCTAAAATTTATCCTTTAAAAATTACCTCCACTTTATCGGTGAAGAGTGAAAGCTCTCACTTTGATGGCAGTTACATTTGGAAGGGTCACTCAAACCTACCACAGTTCCCAGGAATCTCTGTTGGCCTTGCAGATTCCTTTCCTTGTGACTATATAGGGAATCCATGATGTGGATTTTTCTGTATTCGAGCCAGCAAAAGATATAGATCAAACGTTTAAGGTCATTAACAAGAAGTTAAATCAGGAACAACACTGATATAGAAGCATTAATTCAGGGTAAGCACAAAATGTGTTGCAGCATCGATTCTGGCATTTTTCTCTGCTCCTAATAGCTTTGAACATTTGATCCATATGTTATACGGACCTAAATGAAGAGAAATAAACATCTGGACAGATTCTCTACGATCACGTTTCCCTCTCACCATTTTTTCTGCTTTGGTAGTTAACTAAGGCCATAGGCTTCATTCACCTAGAACCATTCTAAAATTGAGAATGCTGGCCAGAGTAGCAAAGCGTGGTGCTTGCAGTTTTCAAGCATATAAATAATTTCTTTCTGAAAAATTTCACACCAGTGTACCATAAGCAGAGTTAGAGCACCTCTTTATATTAGATTGGTAAAATTCCAGAACCACTTAGCAGTTTTCATACGTGGCAGGATGCTATATTGTTCTTTTTCTTTTTTTTTAATTTTGGAATATTCGGGGTATACAAATGTTTTGGTTACGTAAATTGCTTTGGTACAATTTGAGTCAATGTTGTAAGTGTGACTCTCACTCAGATAGTGTACATTGTAAAAAGCTAACATTTATTTTCAGGAACTGAGCTATGATTCAAATTCATTATCTCATTTAATCCTTACAATACACCTATGAGGTAGAAAGTGTTATTATTTCCATCTTATAGGAGAAGCATCTGGAGCTAAGATAGATTACATGACCTTTTCCCTTGGGTTCTGAGTAAATGTGATATTGCCCCCCAGAATAATTCAATGCTCACCACAAAGGTTTACCCTACTAACATATAATATAATTTTCAGAGATTAATCACTCTAAAGGGTTTGTAGGTATGGAGGAAAATAGCATATGTTATTCTCCAGGATCACACTAGATTTTTACAGGTGATATATTACTCTAACAAAATCCTTCTGAAATTTTCAACAATGAATTTTTCTTGGATGGGACTGAAGATCATCTTGGCTGGTGTTACTAAACTGTTTGCTGCTTGAGGACATAGGTCATGCCCTGTGTATGCACCACTCCCCATATCTCTTAACATGATGCTTTGCGTTAAGCAAAAACTCAGGAAATGTTTGTTGAGCACATGGATGACACCTTAACTCTTTAATTCAGCCAGTTGTCTTGGTAAAATATAGGAAGGTGTTGTTTGTCTTTGCACAGGTCTTTACCATAAGAAGTCACCTAGAGTTCTTAACTTCTTACATAGAAACAATTTACACATTTCTCTTGTTCCTTCATTCCATATTGCAAAGAAAATACTGGTAATGTGCTTTGAGTCACTATTAAGGGATTGCTTAAAATGAAAAAGTAGCATGAATTTATTAAATCTAGTACTTTTGGTAATGAATTCAAAATGAATCTTTATTGCAAAATTGATTTCCAAACACAGGGCCAAACATTGAGAAGTATTTCCAAGTCCCCTATTTCAGAAACCCCAAATCTCTAAATTAGAGATATGTGAAAGAGAATAGTGCTTTTTGAAACATTTGTATTGCTGCTAGGTTTTTGGCCTGCACCTATAAACACATGCTTCTTTTCCTTAAAATATACATGGAAGTTGAAATCTCTAGCCGGTATCTTTCTGAAGAATAGCCTTCATAGCAAGGTTTCCTATTCCCAGGACATCCATGCAAGTGTGATTAATGGATCTCCAGAGAAAGACAGTTTCAGCCTCTAACAAAAGCCATCAGAGCAATTGAGTCAAATACCTTCAAACTGCCCAGAGGGATCAGGAGTTACCCTTAAATTCACAACATTTTTGAATAACTACATTATGTTAGTCATTATGTTCGAAATGGCTTTAGTAAGTGTTTAGGTCTTGTTCCTTTGGTCTCTATTCAGGGATCATGTGCTTGTGTTGGGCAGAGCAGTGCAAAGTGTGGGGAGAGGAAAAGATAAAGGTGGAAGAAACTAAGCAACAGTCCCAGTACCCTGAAAAGTGGAGAACTGTCAAAGCAAAGTTCAAGACATCTAGAGATGAACATGGCTTATGCTTTTGCAGCAAAAATGTTTTCCTGAGTCCCTTCCTAGCAGGATATATGCAATATAGGCCTGTGATTTTCTGCAGTGACACAAAATAGTGAAAACTGTAAGTCAATCCATGCTGAGTGCAATCCCATATTATTTCATACATTAAAAAAGTCATACAACTAGATACATATATAACCTATTTCACAGTAACAATAAAAACATATTTATTGATTCATCAGAGGGAAGACAGGTTTGTGTGTCTATCCAGATGTATTACACTGTGATTTTTCTCTTCCTAGAGAAAGATTTCCCTGAAGACAATATTTATGGCAGGGGCAGGAATTTACATTACAATCGGGTATAGGTTCTGACTAGGAAGCATATTGCATTTTGGAGTTGGTCTATATTGGACATTCCTTGAAAAACCTTCTAAAGGGAAATAATGTTGCATCTACTCATTTGCTCACATCTCTGTATAATTTTCAGTGATGGCTACTGCCAGCAGTCCTTTATATAATCCTTATTGAAAATTTTATTTATTGTCATCATTCTATTCTTGGCAGTCAGTAAAATATCAGCTCTTTCTCATTTACTAATAGATTTCTTCTTCTCTCTCCCTTTTTTCCCCATCTATATCCATTCTCTCCCCAGGGCTCTTTGTATATAATAAGCATTCAGTAATTCTTGTTGTGAAAATGAATTTAAGTCTAACATATAAATACTCATAAAACTTTTTCCTTATGTTAAAGACTTTAAGCTTTTTAAAATTCAGAATTTGCTACTGGTCATTCTCTAATGGACATTTAGTGGTTGCTGTTTTCTGGAATGGAGGATTCATTAGCATTATTGCTAGCATTTGGCTATCTTTGGTTGCCCTGGTGTACTACTGAAGGTGAGCATCCAAACACTGTTAATGTTTCATTTCTCTCAATACTCCAAGGTTATAGATGGAAAGAGGTCGTAGACATTCCAGCTGCCAATCCAGAGAATCCCTGAAAAAGCAAATGATTCCTGAGGTCCCCTGGAATTCTGAATTCTTTGGTAGAGATTCATGAAAGGGAAAGGGGAAACTGCATCTGGTTTATTCTAAACCTCTTCCTTCTCAACTTTACCTTCTACTAAATCACCGAGAAGCCGTTGACAATGAGCACACATAGGCTTTATGAAGGAACTATGCTGCGGCAGGATTCTTCAAGGTCTCAGGGTTCACCCTGATGAAAACTGCACATAATCTAAAGCATGACAGCCAAATGCTTCAATATGAATCAAACTTACACACACATGGCTGCCCCACTGACTTTCCCATCATCTCCAGTGAGTCAGTGTCATTTTGTGCCTTGGAAATAGCAACTAGAAGCCAACAGAGGCCAACAGAGAGTTCTCCAGGAGGAAATATTCTACTGTGGTCTTTGAATGAAGGCCTGTCAGTGGGACTAGAATTCTAGGGATGCCACTGTACCACAAGACACACATGATGAAATCATCATAACAGTATTTCAGAAACTGAAACTCATGTAAGAACACAAGCCAGATACCAACTCAAACAAATTATGAAATGAGGGAGAGCAAACTGAAATGCAAAGACATAGCCAATAGCCAGGGCAGGGACAGATTGGAGATTCAGGGCAGGTAAAGATAATTTGTACACCAGTTGGTCTAATGGCAGTTCTGCAGGGAGGCAGGCTTTTGAGAGCAGTGGTCCAGCATGGCCTACACACTCCTGCCCTGTCTTAAAAGAGTCATGTCCAGGGTGTGATTTCCTGCATCACCATGTACTCACATTGGGATTTTGGCATGATTTGTCTCCTGACAGAGAGAAAATAGAAAATGTTCAAATATTGCAGCATTATAGCATAGATGGGCAAATATAAGAACTTTCCCTCTAGCAATAATAGCAGTAAACATTCTTTATTGACAGTTTTCTATTTGCCAGGCATCTGACATAAGATTTTGAAAATTTCTAGCAACCCACTCTTAGAATAACCTACTGAAACTCAAAGAAGTCAAGTTTGCTTAAAACTACACAGCAGGTAATTAGAATGTGGATTTAAATGCTAATTTGTTCACATTTAATATTCCTAAACTTTCCACCATAACACTACATGTTAATATGCCACTGGCAATGGGTAAATATGCCTTTACCACTTAACAGACAGAAAAGTCAAGTCTTAAAAAAATCTCAAATTGGGGTGCTCAGGCAGCCATAGAATCAAAAGAGAACCCAGAAGAAAGGACAGTGCTCACTAGACCCTGGTTACATTCTACCTTGTAGATACAATGAGTAAAATTGGGGTGCTGAAATGAAGCAGAACTGGATTGGGATCTTTGTACTGTCACTTGCTGTGTAACTTGTTCAGGTCACTAAGTCTTTCTGGGTCTGTGATTCTTATTCTGTAAAATATGATAATATTAGGGTTAATAACAGTATCTACTTTAGAAATAGTTGTCAAGATTGAAGTGCTTAGTTTGGTGCTCGACATAGGCTAAACACTGAATACATAGTTGTCTTCGCTATTATTGTCTCAAGAAAGAACCAAGAAGGAGGTGTTGGCCATATGTAGCTTTGACGTAGAACATTTGATGTGATAAAATGGACCCAGCAGGAAGTATCTGAGGATGTTTTAGGTATCTTTTCTAGTACATATATGCAATATTATATAATATTTACCAAACGGATGCCATTCAACCTCTAATCCAGTAGAGTGAATATTGAAAGATAAATGGTCACTTCAAATCCATAGTTCTAAAAATGGAAATGTAGATGTCCCTAGGGGTTCCTTCCAGCTCAAAGAATCTGTGACTAATCTTGTTAAGAACCTACTATCTGCAAAGTTTGTCACTGGGAAAAATGGGTTGACGCATTCAGAGAAGGAATATGTAAAAAAACTTCATGGGTACGATTCTTGGATAGAATTAGCTAAAATTATAAACTTCCCCCTTGGCTTTATCATAGAAGGATTTTGAAAATAATAAAAAATACTTGAAAAGAGTTGAACTTCTGGGAAGAATGGTGATAATATAAATATGCTGTAGCCTCTAAATAAGAATAGTGATGTTTAAAGGAGCATAAATTAAAGAGAACACTAAAGGAGGAGAGAGATGGATTTTACCCTCTGGATCTGACTTTGGTTTTAAATTGTACAGGCAAGAGATTGGTTAGAGAGATTTATTTCAACCTTTAGTAGTGTATTAGCAGTGTCACAGAAAAGGGATGTGGTTGAAAGAAAGAAGGGGAGAAATGTGAACAAGGAAGAGTGTCTTGGAATCTAATTTATTTAGATTTAGATTATATTGCTATTGCATTAATCTTTTAATAAATCATAGTTCTAAGCACTTTAAGCTTATATTGCAGTCCAATTTTAATTTTGCAAACCTTTTGCATTATTTATTAATTATTATAAGCTCTGAACAATTTTGTCATTGGGGAGACACCTCTCAAATGAAATTGAGGTTCCAAGTGGTCAAAGTAACTAATGGGTAGGGGAAAAATTTGTTTAAACTCTCAGTTCAATCACAGTTACATGGAAGCATCTTGAGGAGATTAGCATAGGAAAGAAAAGAAAAATAAGGTGGATGGAGAAGAAACACTGGAGAAGTGAGAGGCTTGAATGAGTAAAAAGTTTTCTAAAGTGTTTTTCTTGGATGAGAGTATCTTAGAATTCCTATCAAGTATGGAACAGTTTACCTCTGGGTAATACTGCCCTATAGAATTTGTTCAATTTGTCAATCTGTTCTAGGACTGCAATTTTTAGAATGCAGATATGATTATTAATAATTCAGTACAAATGAGACAAACTTATAAATGCACTAACAGGAATAACTATTTACAATTTTAAAGTGCAATGACATAATTTATAGTCTAATGTGATTAGTGCAATTTTCAGAGACCATTCATATATCAACAGCATTTCTGTGGGAGAAACAGAAACATTTTAGGAGAAGTTTCTAGGATCCTTAGATAACAGGAAATTTTCATTTGACTCAGACCTTGATACTGCATTTTCTCAGAATTCCTCTCACCCTGTGCTATTTCCAGTGATTGCTCAGATTATTTCAATTAATGGCATACGTATATCTACTTTGACATGCAAAAGTGCCAGAACCATCTTTCCTCTCCCTCTGTTCCCAGAAAGAACTAGAAACCGCCTAGCCTTGGGCTAAATTGTGAAGCTGACACAATTTGTTTGGGCAACTTCCAAGTGAACATATTTGGTGTTTCACTGAGACTTCCCAGGAACAGGATTCTCTGACCTGAAGAGCAATTCTACTTCTGGAAATTTCTAGCACACCAGAAGGTAGCCGGAGGGTATTTTTGTCTGGGTACTTGCTGATACTGTGGGAGAAAGTAAGGAAAGGCAAAGATATCCTTTAGAGGACTCCCCCCAAAAGAAACCAGGGGTTATAGAAGAACTTCACTCATGAGATGGGATAGGCAGTCAGACCCTATAATTCTTAGTGCTTCTCCGTGTTACAATTGCTTTTCTGCACTGAGAGAAGGCACACAAGATACAAATGAAATGTGTGTGCATAAACCTGGCTTTGGCTTTCAGAAATATTCTTCTCATACCTTCAGATCTCCTGGATGTGCTCAGCCTTCCAGAAAATGCAAGGCTTGAGCTCTATTTATTTATTTATAGTTTCCAAATTCTCAGAGTCTGCCTGTAAGACATCTGATGTGATTAACTGATTTTTCTAATTTAAGGTAGTTATTTTCTGTGTAGGAAGAAGCTCTAAAGTCACTTTTTTTTTTTTTTTTACCTTTCTGCTTTGTTTTCCACATTCCTTGTCACTGTCAAGACTGGTAATTAATCAAGACTCAGTCATGGATGGCTCCTTTTCTCTCCCCTTCCTATCCTTCTTTATCCTGCCTGAGTGATGAAGAATGATGTCTCCTCCTATACCCCTGGCTCCATCTCCTCCGTGCACCCAAGCCAGACCCCATGACGAGAAGTTCCACTGAGGGGAAAGCCCTGGGAATGACAAATGTGACTCCTGGAGCCCAGGCAGCAAGGGGTGTGCTTCTTGATCCCTGCCACTGGCCATCATCTATCTCTCCATGTCAGGAGGCCTTTGGGAAAAGCGGAAACAAAACAGAAAGAAAAACTTCTCATCCTGCATTTTACTTCCTACTGTGACCTGGGTCTTAGCTCTATGAGAAACCAGTAGGTATCTGTGCAGTAGCATTAGAAAGTGATGAGTCTTGGGTCTTCCAAAGTTTTGTTCACCACCAACCCACAGCCCTCATCCAACCCTCAAATAGGCATATTTTTGCTTTCTACTGTTTCTCCAGTTTCCTTTTTTACAAATTTCTGGGAGAAAACAAAAATAAACATTCTTTATGAAAAAATGGCAAATCTCTCTTTTCATTGTATGATAGGTTTACATCTCTGGACACGACAGTATTCAATCTATACTCTTATTTAATGGGGGAGGATTAGGGGGACTACTTCCCCACCCATCACAGGGTCTGAAACTCTGCTCTTAGAGACTCATGTCATTGGGTTAAAGTGTTGCGTCTCCAAAGGATACATGAAAACAGAAGTGAATCTAGGTCGAATGGATGATACAGTATGACATAACCATCTATAACCTCCTACAAATTCCTTTAGCTGCTCCATTTACTAGCAATCCCTAATTGACAGCATGACCTTGGAAAAGTGGGAAATAGTTAACTTGACATGGGTTGGAAGAGAAAATAAACTTTGAAAGGGGAACACAATACTGCCTTGGAGTATCACTCTGCACTCTCTAAAGAAGCTACTGGCAGATTTAAGCAGGACAAATGAGGTGAATGACTTGATATCCTGGATCATATTTTTTGTGTTTTGCATAGGAGCACTGTCTTTGTCTGTTTTGTGCTGCTATAATAGAATACCCCAGACTGAGTAATTCATATTGAACAGAAATGTATCTAGCTTACAGTTCTGGAGGGTGGGAAGTCCAGGAGTGTGGCCCGGTATCTGTTGTGGATGCTCCTGCTTTGTCATCCCATGGTGAAAGGCATCATGTGATGAGAGAGTGTGCAAGAGGGTCAAATTTGCTTTTATAGCCAACCTACTTCTGAGATAATGACATTCACTCATTCATGAGGACACAGCCCTCATTACCTAGTCGCCTCTTAAAGATACCACCTCTCAATGCTGTTCCATTGGTGATTAAGTTTCCAACACATGAACTTTGGGGAACACATTCAAACCATACCAAACTCCCAATAAATAGAATGTTGGCCTTAATAGGCTGTGGCAATTTTTTTTTTTCATTTTTAGCATGTTTTAGTCTATGAGATGGGTCTTGTTTGCTTAGTGGGTCTCATTTGCTTGTTTGAACAGTTTTATGAAAAAAAGAAATATAAGAATACAGAGGTATATTGTGAAACTCTGATTAGTTCAGAAATCTTATTAATTCAATTCAATTAACTAGTTATACAAGATGTTGCCTCACAAACAACCAAAATATCTTAGCAGCATAGGACAATAAACATTTATTTCTTACAGGGCTGTGGGTTGGTTGAGGGTCAGCTATTGCAGGTTAAGATTGGCTGAATGACTCTACTAATCTCAGCTGGGCTCACTCGTGGGTTCAGGGGTTCAGATGAGGTTCAGGTGATACAGGCTTTACTCAGCCGGGGTAGGTCAGTGCTACTATTCATCACTTACACTATTTCTGTGTCCAACCTGCTAGCCTGGGCATATTCTTCTCTGTTATTCTAATCTTGAAGATTAGTTTTTACCGGTGTCTGGACCAGATGGCTATATGGTAACTCTCATTCACAGGTTTGCCTCATGCCCATTTAAGATAAAATCCAGATTGACATCCCCAAGTCCCAATCTAAAATGCTAGAAAAGGAACGTTCTAGTCAGAGGGTCAGGTCAAATTAGGCAAAAGCAACTGCATAGGTCTGACATAACTACCTGGAAAATAAGAAAATGGGTAAGAGACAAAGTTGGTCTCACACCACATTAATGACATAACTGGTTATTTAAATCAGTTAATTTTGCTAGGAGAGAGAATGATGTGATGGTTCTTAGTTGCTGCTTACATAGAACAAGATTCTTAGTAAATTGAACAGTTTAGTCACTAGAGCCTGATTCTAGATAAGATTTTTGAATGGTTTGTTCAGAGTTTTTCCTTCTCTTTATCTATTTCCTTGCTATATCTGTAATTTCTATTTTTCCTCACGGGATATTGGAATGAATTCTGATTATTTATTCCCTTTTTTGTCACTGATTACACAAAGACACAAGCCAAGCATCCAGCTCAGGTTGGTGGCTTTAAGCACAATGTGATGATGTCTTTCAAGTTTCTGTCTTCACGTGACTTACCAACCCTGGTGTTTCTCTACTGCACCACATGCAACCTCTTTCAGGCTGGCCCCTCAGTGCTTCCCATGTATCAATCCCATTTCCATGCCTTTTCTTGAAGATTGTCATTAAAAATGTCCTCTTACTTCTTCTGATCAGTAAATCAAGATGGGTGGGCATACCTCAGAGATACCGTGGGTTTGATTTCAGACCATTGCAATAAAGTAAATACAGCAATAAAGTGAATCACACACACACATTTTTGGTTTCCCAGTGCATGTAAAAGTTATGTTTTTAGCTAGAAGAGAAAAATTATCATGTAAACACAAAGAAAAGCTAAATATTTGAAGTGGTGAACATCCCAATTACCCTGATTTCATAGTTACACATTGTTTGCATGTATCAAAATATGATCTGCCTCCTGGAAATATGTACAACTATGATATATCAATGAAAAAATACAAGACGTTTATACTATAGTCTATTAAGTGTAGAATAATAGCATTGGGTCTAAAAATGTATAGATCTTAATTAAAAAATACTTTAGTGTTAAAAAATACTAATGATCATCTGAGCTTTCAGAGAGTCATAATCTTTTTGTTGGTGAAGGGTCTTGCTTTAGTGTGATGTTGATGGCTGCTGACTGATCAGGGAGGTGGTTGCTGAAGGTTGGCAAACCTAATCAATAAATGTTGTGTTTGTTCTGACTGCTTCACCTACCAGCCATTCACCTGTCTCTTTCCCTTTCTTTGGGGCTTCCTATTCCCTGGGACACAACCATATTAAAATTAGGACAGTTGCTGTGGCAATTTCTTAAAATAAGGCAACAATGAAGTTTGCAATGTGAACTGATTCTTTCTTGGGAAAAGTCTTCCACAGAAGATTTCTCTGTAGCATGCATTGCTGTTTGATAGTATTTTACCCACAGTGTTTTACCTACTTCTTTCAAACTTGGAGCTAGTCCTCTCAAACTCTGTAACTGCTTTATCAACTAAGTTTGTGAAATATTCTAAATCTTGTGTTGTCATTTCAACAATGTTCATAGCATCTTCACCAGAAGTAGATTTCGACTCAAGAAACCATTTTCTCTGCTCATCCATAGAAACAACTCCTCATTTGTTTGAGTTTTATCATGAGATTGCATCAATTCAGTCACATCTTCAGACTCTACTTCTAATTCTTTTGCTGTCTTTACCACATCTGCAGTTAATTCCTCCACTGAAGTCTTGAACCCCTCAAGGTCATTCATGAAGGTTGGAATCAATGTCTTCCAAACTCCTGTTAATGTTGATATTTTGCCTTTCTCCATAGAGCATGAATCTTCTTAATGGCATCTAGAATTGTGAATACTTTTCAGAAGATTTTCAATTTATATTGCCCAGATCCATTAAAGGAATGAATCCATGGCTGCCATAGCCTTATGAAATGTATTTCTTAAATAGTAACACTTGAAAGTCGAAATTTCTCCTTGATCCATGGGCTGTGGAATAGATGTTGTTTTAGCTGGTGTAAAAACAACATTAATCTCCATGTACATCTCCGTCAGAGCTCTTGGGTGACCCAGTGCATTATCAGTAAGCAGCAATATTTTGAAAGGAATCTTTTTTTCTGAGAAATAAGTCTCAATAGTGTACTTAAAATATTCAGTAAACCATGTTATAAACAGATATGCTGTCATCCAGGCTTTGTTGTTCCATTTATAGAACATAGGCAGAGTAGATTTATCATAATTCTGAAGGACCCTAGGATTTTAGGAATGGTGAATGAGCGCTGGCTTCAACTTAAAGTCATTAGCTATATTAGCCCCTAACAAGATAGTCAGTCCTTCAAAGCTTTAAAGCCAAGCATTGACTTCCCTTCTCTAGCTATGAAAGTCCCAGATGACATCTTCTTCTGATATAAGGCTTTTTCATCTACATTAAAAATCTGTTGTTTTATGTAGCCACCTTAATCCATGATCTTAGCTAGGTTTTCTAAACAACTTGCTGCAACTTTTCCATCAGTGCTTGCCATTTCACTCTATACTTTTATGTTATGTGGGTGGTTTCTTTCCTTAAGCCACATAAGCCAACCTCTAGCTTCACACTTTTCTTCTGTAGCTTCCTCACCTCTCTCAGCCTTTATAGAATCGAAGAGGTTAGGGCTTTGCCTTAAGAGAATGTCGGGGGGCTGGTTTGATCTTCTACCCAGACCACGAAACTTCCTCCATATCAGCAATAAAGCTGTTTCACTTTCTTCTTATTCATGTGTTCACTGGAGTAGCATGTTTCATTTCCTTCAAGAACTTTTCCTTTTCATTCACAACTTGGCTATTTGGCTCAAGAGGCCTAAATTTCAGGCTATTCAACATGCCTTCCTCACTAAGCTTAATCATTTCTTTCTAGCTTTCAATTTCAAGTGGGAGGTATGCAACTCTTTCTTTCACTTGAACACTTAGAGGCCATTGCAGGGTTATTGATTGGCCTAATTTCAATATGTTTGTGTCCCAGGGAATAAGGAGGCCTCAGGAGAGGGAGAGAAACAGGTGAAGGGCTGATTGGTGGAGCAGTCAGAACAAACAATATTTATGGGTTGTTTGCTGTCTTATATGGGCATGGTTCATGACACATCCCCATAGCAATTACAATAGTAACATCAAAGATCACTGATCACAGATCACTATAACTGTAATAATAATAAGGTTTGAAATTTTACAAGAAATACCAAAATAAAACACAGAGACATGAAATGAGCACCTGCTATTGAAAAAATGGAATGGATAGACTTGCTCTATGCAGGGTTGCCACAAACCTTCAATTTGTAAAAAACACAATCTCTGCAAAGTGCAACAATGCAAAACACAGTAAAACAAGGTATGCCTGTATTAATTTCTGAAAGCCCCTTATCTTGTCCCAAATTCTTCATGGCTCCATCACAAATCTATGTATATTGATTATTCAATTAAACAGTTCTCTTACCCTTCCCTGAATTTTCTATTATTACCTTTTAGTTAATATCAATAGTTTGCATTTAATCCTATGCTGCCTTTTATTCTTCTCTTGATTTCTCTTTTGTATTGCTTTTATATCCCGCAGTAGATTACTTATTCCTTCAGTAGAAGCACTAAATCCTGTGCCCTTTTTCTGTATTTCCCATAAACCAGACAGTGCCATTCACATAGTAGGTGCTTATTAATGTATTAGTTACCTAATTCTAGTGTTCTTATTAGAATATGAAAATAATGGTTATGCTAAAATCAGAAGGCCATCTGTCGTCATTCTGTGAATTATTCCATTTCTTGCTCAGCTTTTAATAGTCTTTATCTCTTTTTTTTCCTAAAGATTATTATTTTTCACTATAAGGGCAATTTCTGAGAGAAGGGTAGTCTTCTACTCTGGCATACATTTCTCTGTGAGTCTGGTAAAATATAGGTGATTCAAATAACTTTTTTCTTATGTGATTTATATGAAATGGAAGCATGTTCTATTTCCCCCTTATGTGCTCTTGTTTTGAATTGCAAATATTCAGTTTCACATATATTTAAAAGTTATTTTGACAGTATGTAATGTAGATTTAAAACATTCTGAACTTGGCTGTTTTCCCTTCATCAGTTCTTTTTTTAGTAGAAACACTGTAAATATACCAACAAGTGTCAGAACATACAGTATAGTGAACAGCCAAGGACAATCTGTTATGATATTCCATGTGTTAAAAACCAGTTTGTTTATGCCATTAGGAGAAATTCATTTTTAGTATTTGGATTTGATGGGTTTAAGGAGAATGATATAATTTGTTTCATTAGACAACAGTGCCACAGCTGAATGATATGCATTATTCTTTACTCAGTGGTTAAGGGAGAGAAACATAATGATAGAAAAAGTTAAGGTAGCCAACTAGGCAATAATCCTAGAATTAATCCATGGAAATTTAACTATGATGCTTAGAAGTTAAATGGCAGTAATTCCATTCCACGAGGTCAACTGAATAGGTCAGGGACTTGCTTTGTTGTAGAAATTAAGCTGTTAGCTGTTTTGCTTAGAAGTGTTGAATCTGAGGAATAGTCTCTAGGGAATAACTGATGTGAGCTATAATCTTCTCAACTGCTTCTCCAAAATGCCAATTGAACTGCAAGAAGGATTACAGGTAATTTCTGAGTTGTCAAACTTAGAGGAAGCAAGACCATGGGAATTCTTTCCCTTCTTATTTTCATTTCTCTTCCTTTTCCTTCTCTTTTTATTTCTTCCTTCCTTTCCCTATATCTCTACCTTATTCTTTTCCTCTTGCTCCTTCCAATTTTTATATCAAGAATTAATTAGTCCCTAGAGTGTAATGATTGAATAAAAGCTACTAGTCTTATGAAAAGAGCAAAATTAAATGTATTGGGTTTTGTGTGTGATTACACTGCTGTCATGGAAAAAGAAGCCACACAGAATTAGGAGATGAGAGAAATCAATATTATCAATGAGAAAAAAATCAATCCATATTCACTAACATGTAAAGATATAAAGAGTTCATACTTTCAAATGTTTTGCAATCAATTGAAAGTTGAAAAAAGCTATATGAGAAAAAAGCAAGGGACAGTTTAAGGTAATATGTGTTGAGAGCAAATGGACTGTTACAGATGGAAATGTGGTTGAGAAGCCAATCACTATTCACTGAAGAAGTCAAAGGAAAGTGGGCTTTGAACTGGATTTGGGGTAACCTTGTATTAGATTCAAAGACAAACCATGGCAAGGGCCAAGTTTGAGCAAAGGGGCAGAAGCTGTGCTGTTCCAGGCACGGGAGTGGGTAAATTTGGCTCAAGTAGAAATTTTTCACATGGCAGATAACTGTGGAGAAGTAATTTGGGGAAAACTTATGAAAGCCCTGAATGCTGAGGTAGGAAATTTGAGCTCTTATTCAGCACGTACTTTGAGAACCGTTAATGATAACTATGGGGTGGAAAGATGTGAGCAATACAACAGGATTTGAAAGGTCACTGATGGGAGAGTTGCTTAGACCCAGAGAAGGGTAAAACAAAGCAAACGTTTTGAGGCTGGCACATAAAGAGAATGAAAGTATCAATGACAAATATTTAAAAGGCCAAGAGAAGGAGAGGAAAGTGATAGTTTTGAGTTTTAAAGGTGATAACTTTGAGGTTTTGATGACTATGAAATAGGCAAGGGAGAACACCCATTAATAGTAGGAGATCCTGAACTAGAGTCAGAGAGTACTAAGATGAACTTGTGGGTTTGTGAGTTAGCCACCCAAAGATGATGGCTGAATCCATAAAAAGGGGTGATACGTTCCAGTAAAGAATTGTGTTTAGAGGGTTTGGCATGTCCATGGTGAGAGTTTGGTGGGAAAGTGCAGAACCATTGAAGAGGGAAGGGATGGTTAGAAGGACCGAAGAACCAAGGCAGTGAGTGCAATAGTGTCTCTGAACCAATGGAAGGTCTGGGACTATAAGACCAGCTGAGTCATCTTGAGATTAAGAGAGGGGAAATGGGGATCACCTGGGAGGAAGAACGTAAGGAGAGCTATTATAAATGTCTTTTGTAGTGATCATATGTTTGCCTGTACAGTTACATCTCTGCTATGGAATGAGTTAGTTTTTCCATGTTCTTTCTTCATTAATACTAATAGAAAAACAGATGGTGAAACAAATTGGAAAACAATGTACACACAACTAACAACTAACACTCCTGAAGAAAGAGATTTCACACTGTCTCCTTCTAACCTGTTCTGATACTCAACGGCACTTGTTAACCAGAAGTTCTTTTTTAAATCATTATCCCAAATCCCCATTGCTCTCATTTAAGCTGTATTTTTTTTTTCTGGCTTTCCTTTGTTTATCCTCAGGGGACATGAAGAACATATGGCAACTATCTCTCAAGTAATAATCCTTCATATTTTTGAAAGAGGTATTACACAAGATTTTTCCCCTCTAGACTTTTATTCTTCAGGCTAAATCTAAGACGTTTATGCTTGCTTTATGGGCATTTCTTCCTAGGACAATGGCTCAGACTGAGTCAA
Source organism: Lemur catta (assembly GCF_020740605.2). Taxonomy (NCBI): domain Eukaryota; kingdom Metazoa; phylum Chordata; class Mammalia; order Primates; family Lemuridae; genus Lemur; species Lemur catta. The sequence goes on along the minus strand of NC_059128.1, from coordinate 21,730,540 downwards.
ATTCAGCTCCTAGGATTTGGATAAAATTTATACCACAGTCACTGGTTTGTATCAATGAACAGTATTGAAGAACAGGTTGCCTATTAGGTAGAAATTTAAGAATAAAATGATGAAATGATGATGACTCCCTTGGGAATAACTGTGCATCTTTTGTACCCTCAGAGCACTTATCAAAATTAATCAGTACATAGTAAATCTTTCAAAAAAATAAAATTTGTGGACAAAGGTATAGAAAAGTAGCCTTTATCTCTTATTACCAATGCCTGGCTTATGCCAACTTAATCTATGTTTGCATGAATTTATGAAAGCAAGAGTCAAACAATATATACCAAGATATGAAATCAGCAATATTACTTTTAAAAGATCGTTAAAGTCAATCTGTTGGGAATGTTTCTTAGGAATATGATGTTTTATTTCTTTTAATATATTCAGAAATATTCGATGGTATTAAAAGCTTTGTGACTGGCAGGAATTGGCTTTTTAATGAATGTTATTTACCTCCACTTCATCTCTCTAAGAATCATGCCATTACTTTATATGACAGTCTTAATAAAAATTATTGAAAACCCATGGGTATCAATGCCTCAACAACTATTTGTTGGAGGCCAATGGCAAGGCCCCATCTCTTTAAAAAAAATAGAAAAATTAGCTGGGCATGGTGGCATGCATGCATGCCTCTAGGCCAAGCTACTCAGGAGGCTGAGGCAGGAGGATCACTTGAGCCCAGAAGTCAGAGGTTGCAATGAGCTATCATGACACCACTGAACTCCAGCCTAGGTGACAAAGTGAGACTCCTTCTCAAAAAGAAAAAAAAGAAGAAAGAAAGAAAGAAAGAAAAGAAAAGAAAGAAAGAAAGAAAGAAAGAAGGAAAGAAAGAAAGAAAGAAAGAAAGAAAGAAAGAAAGAAAGAAAGAAAGAAAGAAAGAAAGAAAGAAAGAAAGAAAGAAAGAAAAGAAAAGAAAGAAAGAAAGAAAGAAAGAAAGAAAGAAAGAAAAGGAAAGAGAGAGAGAGAGAGAAAGAAAAGAAAGGAAGGAAGGAAGGAAGGAAGGAAGGAAGGAAGGAAGGAAGGAAGGAAGGAAGGAAGGAAGGAAGGAAGGAAGGAAGGAAGGAAGGACTTATGTGGCCAGTGGAGTGCTGATAAATGTTTACTTAATAATTGGCTTTCTATAGCATTTACTGATTGCTGTGGTGTAAATACTTCCACCAAAGCTGATTTGATTTACCACCGTGGCATCATGGAAGGCAGAGTTCGGAAACAATAAACACAGCCAAATAGCTGTTGAGAGCCAGTACCAGCCCCCTCCCTCTGGCATGCCACTGTGTGGCCCATGCTCACTCCTACTCCCACTCACGAGTAACACTTGCCGCATTCATGTATGAGTAGGAAGATAGAAAACAAAAAAGGTCCCCATGACAAGAAACTCCCCTCAGGTGTTGACATTTCTTGAAAAGGAGAGATGGTTATTTTAGTTATATTTATAACTGTGAAACTTCTTTCGCTTTCTCTGGTATGAGGACAGCGCTTACTCTTTCCAAATTTGCTTGGGGTTGTCTTTCTTTACCTCTGTCTGTCTCACCCTTCTGCTCTATCTCCCTCTCTCACCAAATATTTCATATGGCAACAGTTGCCAAGGAAAGTGAAGGATTTTATGAGAAATTCCATGGTTCCTGTAGAAAAATAAACACAAAAATGCCATTTTTATCAATATGGGTAGCATCCAGCTAGAAGTTGGTGATAGAAGGAAACATTTGACTGCCCAAAGAAACCAGAATCATGATTTTGGTATAAGAGAATGGACTTGTTCAGTATTTAGCCATTTATTCTTTCCTTGTGAGAACAAATGTCTGAATATGCTCATTTTCATATTTTAAGTCATCATCAATTACAGATTTGCAGGTGTATTTTTTGCCAGCTGCCTCCAGTGGTTGTCAGTGAAAACCAAGCAGCTGTTGGGTTGATAATGAAAAAAAGCATCCTGAATGTTGCCCTCCCATTTTCTTTTCCTGGCACAGGTAGAGATATTTATGCACAGAGAAGGAAATGAAGGGCATGCATCCAGGTGCCTTTCTAGCTGTCTCCTTCGAAAGCACTGCTTTTTGGACAGTCCTCAAAGCATGACACAGCTGAGACTTGGTATAGACACATACACAGCATCATATTTTATTTCGTTGGCTGCTTCCTTCTGGCAATCCTTTGGCAGGTGGTATCAAATACTTCTCTCGGAACAGCATCACCAACTGAGATTTCCCTTTATGTTTACTAAATATTTAGGCATTGTAGTTTGTGTCAGCAATGATTCTTTTTATACTTCAAAGGTTGGACAATTTTTCTTCCTTGACACTTGACTGTTGTTGATTTGGGGAAGTAGTAATAGCCAGGTGGATACTGTACAAGGAATTAGGATCAATAATTCTCATTATAGCAACTTTTCCTTAGCCTCTTATTTATACTTGAAAATTGAATATTTTGTAGGTTGACTCTGCTTTTATGATGTTTTATTCAATCTATTTATAAGATAGTTTTTACTTTCCAATACATATTAATATTGATGTTTTTTATCATATACCTTAAAGCTATAATTTTTGAGCTAAAGAGAGTTACCATAAAAATACCAGCAAAGGTAAGCAGAGATATGCAAAAGAACATCATAAGTAGAACAATTTAAATAGACTTACTCCTGAATAGCTGTTTAAAAAGTTAGTCACTCTTGTCACCACAGTTTAGTACCAAGAGGACTGTATAATTTTGATGTAAAACATCAAGCACCTCATAATTATCATCATCATCATCCATCTTTATCCACCATCATTCATCACCATTATTATTGTATTTTTATTGCTTGGATTATTCCAATCCTAATAGAATATAGTGGTATGGAAATTATTTAATTATATTATAACTGCAAACTTTATCAAGTCAGAAATCATTCAGTCCTATGACAGAAATCCAGAAATACCATCTCCTGGAAGGATTAGTTACATATGCCTTTAAGGTATTTAACTTATAAATAGAGAGAAATATACAGATTTCTGATGGCTGACTTTTCTTCTATTTCCTCATGCCTTTACATTCAATTTTGCCTCTGAATCAAGGAATCTGAAACATAGTGTTTAAAAGAACCACTTAAGACATTTTAGGATATACAATTTTGGGGGGCTTATCATTGTAGGTCTCTAGTAGGGCTCTTGGAATCTTTATTTTTGGCAAGCATCCCAGATGCTTCTAACAGGTGGTCTGGAAGAACACACGTGGAGAAACATGCCACTCTGCCAACATATAGGGCATTCATTTTTCTGACTATGTTTTTGTTATACCGTTGCACAGTAAAATATGACCATCAATAAATAATCATTGTAGTTACTAAATTATCTAAATTATTAGAGTTACATTGGATGAAATTATATTGTCCATTGATTAAAATAATAATGGTGATGAATGATAGGAGGTGTACATATGGTGCTTACTAAGTGAGACACTTTTTAAGGGAATTGCATGCATGAATGCTCCCAGTGGCCTTTTGAGACAAGTAATAGCATATCTCCATTCTCTGGATGAGAAAGCTCATCTGGAGGAAGCTGGTCATTGAGTCACAGAGGTTAAGAAAGCAGGCTTACTCTCTAATTCATTTCAACTCTAAGATAATGATGACAATAATAATTGCATTTATCATTTACTACATTCCTACTATGTGCTAGGCACAGAACTAAATGCTTTGTCCACTTTATGCAATTTATATCTGCCAGCATAGGGAAGTAAGTATTATTATTCCATGTTATCAGTGAGGAAACAGGAAATCCCAAAGATTGAGTACCTTGTCCAACATTACGCAGCTCTTCAGTGGTTGAGTTTAGATTTGAATCCAGTCCTTTTAACCAATATACCATGTCACCTCTAGTCTTGTTTTATCGTTAGTCTTCCTTTATAGCTAAATTCCAATGGCTGCTCCAGATGAATTCAAAGCAGTTGGCTTCATCATTTCAAAGCAGTTCAAATCCTGAAGACAAAATTTTGTGAACTCTGTCAATATAATCCAAAACTAGGTAAACACCTTCTAAAGATGTCTGCAGCTAAGGCTACTACTCTCATCCCCATTGTTACACTAACAGTGTAATTTTCCTGGTATTGCTCGGAGCATTAAGGAATTAAAACACTTGAGGCTGGATTTGTCAAGAGATACATTTTTGCTTTGTTTTGTTGTAGTAGCTGTTGTTTCTGGTATTTTCCTTTTTCCTTCATTCTACTTTTGATTCCTGCAATCTTGGCTTAACGGGCAAGTTCCTGTGCATGCTCGGGAATCTGTAGCAAAGGGAGCAAGCACAATAATTTGTCTGCCACAAATTTGGATGTTATTTGGATGTTAATATTGTCTCACCAGCCAGGAAAACAGACAGAGCTCCTGTGAGCATCATTGTATTTGGGCTGCAGCTTTAGTTGCCAATGTGCAGTTTTTACTGTTGGCATTTCTACCACCTGCTATGGGTAATAACCGTAATAACTGTCTAAAGGACAAATCTCCGTGTCTGTGATTTTTCTTTCTAGGCTTCTTTGGAGAAAGCCTGTGAAATGATTTATTCCTCTGTACATATGAAGCTACAATGTATTCTCAGGTGCAGAGTTTTGGCCTCTGATACTCTATGTTCTTAGGTTAATCCATTAACTTGCCTGGGGGAAAAGGGACAGGGAAGATGGATGAAGGTGTTATGAAAACAGAGATGAGAAGGATCTTAAAAAATCCTACCCACTGCCTCATCCTCCCTGTTCCCATCTGCTCCTGGGAAGTCCTTTACAGGAAGCTGGGCCTGCTAATAGCTGTACTTTATACCTTTTGTTTTAAATGAGACCCGTTCTTTCTCCCTATATAGATATAATAGGTAATTAACCTGTCTTCTTGTATCCCCCTCAAAAGAAAGCAAATACACAAACACATACACAGATCATTTTGTGCTCAGATGAGTGTTGGAAACACTGGATAAAAAAATGCCAAGTAAGCTTTTTCATTGCAGGGCTTCTCAGAACCTTAAAAAACCTCACTCATATTGTGAATCTCTAGAAAGAACATATAGTATGCAATATTCCCCAAATTTATTTGACCTTGTTATGCTTTTTTAGGGACTAAAGTTGTATAGAATACACTTTGGAGAGCATTGGGCTAGATTACTTTTTTTGTAATTTAGTTTACAAGTTTGTTGCTGGGGTAAATTATCTTGTTAGTTATCTTGTTGTGGTGGTGTCTAAAATGATACTACAAGAGCCTTATCTCATGTCCACCTTGTTTTCCTCCCACCTCCTTTTTTCTCTTGTCCTTAGAAAAATCCGAGTATACCTAAGAAGAGGATAGCTAAGTAAGTGGTTGAGGTACTTGCCTCAGTAGATGGACAGGTGTGTTAGTGACTTTGTATGCACTTAATCTGTGGGTGGGCCTTCTTAATGAGATCTCAAGAAACTGTATTATAAAATGAGCATATCCTGGAGTTCTCTTTGTGTGCATTTTGAAGGTGTTTTTCCTTGTCTATTGATAAGTTTAATTTGTCATGCTCATGGAATAAACATAAATTTATAGAGTCAAAATATAGTAAAAATACAATGTGAAGTTTTTATGTAGCATTCTTAATATAGCATATTGCGAATGGCTTCAAGTAATCAATTAAAAATATAAAGAAGCTCTTAAAAGGAGCTTCTTAAAATGATAGGCAGTAGATTTTAGAACACGTGTAAGAGAGACTGAGAGCTTCGCTGACAGGCATCACAAGTCCTGTCCCAGCTCATTCTTTCAGAGTGTCAGCACGAGGTCCAGGAGGAGAGACTGGCCCTTGTCACAGCCATAACGTAAAGTACCCACAAGCCCATGCAGCATTTTCATTCTTGGAAATCTGTGCTGTTTGATATTAAGAGATCAGTCATAAAGACATTTTTATCTGCTTCCAAGTCAATTCGTGTCATTAAAAAACATGCTGAAATGAAAAAGCTTTATTGTTAAGCTTGGTATAGTCATAACCGCACATACTCTAAATTGAGATCTGTCATAATATCTATTTTTTTTAAGGAGACTCTTAGTTAAATATACAAAACAAACAAACAAAAAAAAACCTTTGTGATTATGAAAGTAGTGAGTTCACTGCCCTGCTATGTTCTGCATTTTGCTGTCTCGTTGTATATGTAGAGAGAAGGTAACAGTGAGGACAATTCTGTGGTTACCCAGAAAGTCTTCCACTGGCACGTGAAAGAAGGCTTTCCCCTTTTCTGGTAGATAAAGAGCCCAGTCTATGAGTTAGAGGCCAAACATCGAGGACACTCAAATTTCCTTTCTGACTGTTCCAAAGTGGTCTTTGTTTCAGAAAGCTGAATCTGGGGGGATGTGGTGCAAGTCAGAACTTATTTGGGTTTTTCCTTAATCCAGATCCATATCCAGCTGAATGTAATTTCCTCCCAGTTCTGGCAATAGGCTGCCAGTCTTGGTTTCCTTTGCGTCGTGTGACTGCGCTTTTGCTTATATTGCTCAGTACATTAGTTGGAAGATGAAAGTGTCTCTATCAAAGGTTGATAGCTTGGTGACATTTTCAGCCAGAAATTCTTGATTTGTTTTTATAAGTTTTCTCATTTTTTTTTGACTTTCCATTAACGTTCAATCTTTTACTAATGTTTTGATTCATCTTATTTTTCCTCTTCCACACTTTCTCCAAATTCAGGAGAAAGAGGACAAGGATGGAAAGGAGTTCTAGGGACAAATTTTGAGCCCAAGTTCCAGTAAGGTTAGGGGAAGTATTTATTTTGAACTATAGATGTGTTTTTATTTCTTCCTGAGACTGAATACTCAATAAAATTGGCATAAAGTAGCATCCTATATTAAGAAGATTCTGATGACAAGAATGTTCCATTTTGGGGTTATTAAGCTTTCCTAGAGATATATCTTTCCTAGAGATATGGATCTCCACAATATTGATGCTCCATTCCAGTAGTATTTGAGGTAAGGGCTTTGCCATATATTTTATAATATTAGCACCTTCCTCAAATAATGTTTGTGAAATGATTAAATAAATCCAACAATGCTTAGAAATAATAGAGATGGAAAATGGAGTGGGTTTTGTGTGGGGAGATACATATATATATATTTGACTGCTAAAAGTTTTAGAAGTAAGTGTTCAAAAAATATTTTGTGAAGTCAGAAAATAGAAACAATAAAAGAATGAAAGATAAAAAGATAAGTATTTTCTCCAGTGCTTTTCCTAGTGTGAGTCTCCTGAAGTTGTTCTGCTTATCTACTGCTGTAAATAAACCACCCAAAATTTAGTGTCATAAGAGTTAACAAGCATTTTATGATGTCAGGATTCTGTGGGTCAGGAATTTGGACAAGGCACAATTGCAATGGTTTGTCTCTGTTCCGTGATGTCTGAGATCTTAACAAGGAAGAATATATGTGCTGGGAGAGACCAGCATGGCAGGGTCTTGGAATCATCTGGAGGCTTCTTTATTTAGGCATCTGTATTTGAAGCCTGGAATGGGATGATCTGAAGGCTGAATTTAGCTGAGATTGTCTGCATGGCTTTTCCATGTTGACCCAGGCTTTTCATGCATGGTGGCTGGGCTTCTGAGAGAGAGGTCCTGAGAGGAAGTATCTGGAAAGGGAGTGTTCTACAAGAACCAGATGGAAGCTGCATTGCCTTCTCTGACTTAGCCTCAGAAGCACACAGTGATGCTTTCACCACATTTTACTGGTTACAAGTGAGTCACTTGGGCTAACCAGATTCAAGGGAGAGAGAATTAGCCTCCACTTCTTGATGGGAGAGAGGCAAGGTCACATTGCAAAAGGGCAAGTTGTATAGAAGATGTTATACATGACTTTGAAAAATACAGTTCTCCACATTGTTTGGTTATCTTGCAAAAGAATGAACTAGACTGTATCTTTCTCTATACTATTTCATGGAGAAGTACATCAGACACTTTATCTTGCTAATACAAGATAGATCACTTAAAGTGTTCCATATTTTTGAAATGTTGCCTTTCTTCATCTTTCTACGAATGCCCTAAGATAATATATGGGAACCAATCAACATTACTTTCTTCAAATATGTGGCATGTATAACAATAACAATTAGTATAGCTACATCATAGAAGAGAAAGTAAGAAATAAATGGGAAAATACAACGCTGTCTGGAGAAGGGACACGCTTGAGGCTCTGACTCAGGGGAATGGGTAGGACATGGACAATGTATATAACCTGAACTTATGTACTCCCATGATGAGCTGAAATAAAAAAAAAAAAGAGAGAAATTAATGAACAATCAAGAAATGGAAATACTTATGTCAGGGCTGAGTAACATACGTAAATGGCATCCTAGTAGTTCTCAATCTTATTGCACAATATAATCTTCTACAGAGCTAAAAACAAAACAAAACAAAAAACTCAGGTGCTCTGACTCCTCCCCCAGAAACACTGATTTAATTGGTCTGAGGTATGGACCATGTACCAAAATGTAAAAGCTCCCAAGGTGATTCCAGTGTGCAGGTAATCTTGAGAACCGTTGCTTGAAACCCTTTGTAAAACGTATTAAAAAGGAGAAATATTTAATTGTACTGTTTAGTTGCATTTGGAATTTTTATCAATAAGATCTAAATTCCAATCTAAACAGACAATCTTTTGCCTCTTCATTCTTCTATAGGTTAGTCCACAGTGGATAATGTTGGATTCTTATTTGACATGTGGACATATGGACAAAGCCCATATGCCAATATTCAAAGCAAAACTCTGAAAGAAACCTACTTACTTGATGATTTCATTGAACCACTGAAATATTGACCCTATAGTTGCCCTAATTTTGACTTCTAATAATAAGAAATGTTTCTATTTCCTTTCAACCAGAGTTTGGAAATATTCTATATTTGTAAACAAAAGCACTTGAATCATTCAAATGTATAAACAGATTTTCTTGATTGCCTGGTCAATCTACTGGGCAGATCCATTATGAAGTCAGACAGATCTGGGTTTGAATCCTGGCTCTGCAATCTTTTAATAACTAATGTCTTTCAGTAGTCTTTTTTTAAATCTGACTGTGCCTCCATAAATTGGGAGAGAAATAGAATACTTGTTTCAGAAAATAGTTATAGGAATTAAAGTCATTCATTGTTTCATTTAGTAAGCCTTTACTGAGCACATGACTATTCCCAAATTGTGTTCTCCACATGGAGTATATAATGATGAACAAGACAACCACACTTAGCAGAATGGGAGAAAGAGAAAATAAGTGAGTTAAAAAGGAGACAGTGTCATTTCTGATAGAAGCTGGGGTAAAAAAAGGATGAAGAAAATAGTGTGATTGGGAGATACTTTAGGTTGTGTGAATAGGAAAAAAGCTTGGGACCCAAATGATAAAAGGCGTCCCTGCAAAGGTGCTTAGATGACTAGCACATCTAAGTCAGTAAAAATTGTTAATGCAAAAGCCTTTAAAAAAAAAAAAAGTCTACACAGCCTGGATCTAATCAGCAATGTGAAAAGTGAGAAAAATAAAACTGGACAGGTAGGCAGGGGTCTGATTATATAAGCCAGGGGGAGGAGTTGGAATTCATTATAAGTCTGATGATGAGCATTTGTAGAATTTTAAGGAAGGAGATGAATTATTTTATGTATGGAGAGGCAAGAAGGAAGTGGGAACCCACTTAGGAGACTCTCATAATTGTCCCAATGAGATATGATGGTGCTTTGTTTGTTTTAGGATGGTGCTGGTAGAAGTGAAAAAACACACTCAATCTTTCTGCAAACCAAAACTGCTCTGAAAAATAAAGTCTGTTTTTTAAAAGTTCCTAAATGTAAGTAAAACACTTAGATTTACAATGTGGGCACTCAGTAAATGCTATTATATTTCTTATGTTATCATTACTATTAGTAAAATCTAGAGGCAGGATTTTACTTATTAGCATGACATTTGTGAGAATAGTTAATAAATAAAGCAAAGAGATTATTTCAGATTGCATTTATTATCTTTAAAGGCTTTCCCTGAAAGTACACTATGATATTAAGAGACTCTAGGTAGTTTAAAGCATGTACAAAAGGAGCCTGCTGACTGGTTTGGGTCTTCTAAGGGAATATGTAAAACTTCACAACTTTTTGGGTTTTTTTTTTTTTTTTTTTTTTTTTTTTTGAGACAGAGTCTCTCACTCTGTTACCTAGGCTAGATTGCAGTGGCATCATGGCATCATCATAGCTTACTGCAACCTCAAACTCCTCGGCTCAAGTGATCCTCCTGCTTCAATCTCCTGAGTAGCTGGGACTACAGGCATGGACCACAATACTGAGCTAATTTTTCTGTTTTTAGTAGAGATGGGATCTTGCTCTTGCACAGGCTGGTCTCGAACTGCTAAACTCAAGTGCTTCTCCCACCTCAGCCTCCTAGAGTGCCAGGATTACAGGTGTGAGCCCCTGTGCTTGGCCACATTCACAACTTTTAATGGACACATTTCTATTTGTGTATCTGATGATCAAATGACAATATTTGGCATCCCAACACAGTTTTACCATTGAATGGTGTGGTTCTATCATGATGATGCATTATAGACCACTTCAATCCAAACTAGTTTAATGATACTATAGAAGCAGAATTGTTTTCTCATCAGAACAGGGAAAAGTATGCAAAAGCAGGATAAATACTCTTTTGCAGTGTTACATTTGAGCAGCGTTGGTCTGAAGACCAATGTAAATTCCCTTGGCATTGCTTTATCAGGTTACTTGTGAGGGGTTATTTTATAAGATCATATAACTGAAGGCTAGTTTATAATTAAGACAATGGGTCTGCATTGGAGTGTAGTTTATGGTTCCCAGCCCAAATATCTCCACCTTTGATTTTCTATTGGAAAACTACTTGCTATCTTTATTTCTTAGTTTCACACCTGTAAACTGAGGTTAAGATCTGCTTTTGGTTTAAAGGATGCTTCTTGCATCACAGAAATCATCCTTCAACACTTGGAAGACTTTAAAAAGAGAGGCTTCCTTGGCAAAGATAATATTTTGCTCATCATGTTTTTTCCCCCCTTTTGAATAGACTTTATTTTGTAGAACAGTTTTAGGTTCACAGTGAAATTGAGCAGGAAGTATAGAGTTCTTATACACCCCATTGTCCCACACCACCACACATGCATAGCTTCCCCTATTGGCAGCATTCCATATCAGAGTGGTGTATTTCTTACAATTGATGAACTTACATTGATCCATCATTATCACCCAAAGTTCATAATTTACATTAGAATTCACTCTTGGTGTTGTACATTCTGTGGGTTTGAGCAAATGTATAATGACATGTATCCACCCTCATAATATCCTACAGAGAAGTTTCATTGCCCTAAAAATCCTCCGTGTTCTGCCTATTCATCCCTCCTTCCTCCAACCCCTGGCAACCACTTATCTTTTTATTTCTCCATAATTTTGCCTTTTCCAGCATGTGATATATTTGGAATCATACAGTATGTAACCTTTTCAGATTGACTCTTTTCACTTAGTAGTATGCATTTAAGGGTCCTCCTTGTCTTTTCATGGCCTGATAGCTCATTTATTTTTAGTGCTGAATAATATTCCAATGTGTAGATGTACCACAGTTTATCTATTCACCTGCTAAAAGACAGCTCAGTTGGCTTCTAAATCTGGGCAATTATAAATAAAGATGTTGTGAACATCTGTGTATAGGTTTTTGTGTGAATATAAGTTTTCAACTCTGTTGGGTATATACCAAGGAGCATAATTGCTGGATTGTGTAGTTAACCGTATGCTTCGTTTTGTAATAAAGTGCCAAATTATCTTCCAAAGTGGTTGTACCATTTTGTATTCCCACCATAAATAGATGAGTGTTCCTGTTTCTCAACATCCTCACCAACGCTGAGCATTGTCAGTGTTCTGGGTTTTGGCCATTCTAATAGTTATATAGTGGTATCTTACTGTTTTAATTTGCATTTCCCTAATGACAAATAATATGGAGAATCTTTTATGCTTATTTGCCATCTGTATGTCTTCTTTAGCAAGATGTTTGTTCAAACTTTTGGCCATTTTTAATCAATTGTTTTCTTTTTTAAATTTTTTAATATTATGGGTACATAACAGTTGTACATATTTATAGAGTATGTGTGATGTTTTGATACAGGCATACATGTGTATTAATCAAATCAGGGTAATTGGGGTATCCATCACCCCAAGCATTTATCATTTCTTTGTGTTAGGAACATTCCAGTTCCACTCTTTATTTTAAAGTATATCATAACTTATTGTTGACTATAGTCACTTTATTGTTGAATTTTAAGAGTTCTTTATATATTTTGGATAATGAGCCTTTATTAGGTATATGTTTTTAAAATATTTCTCCCAATTTTCATTCTCTTGACAGTTTTCAATTGTAGAATTTGAAAACAATGGAATAACCAAAGCCTTAGTAATATAATTTTGAGAGCACATTAACTTCTATTTTCCTGGTTGCATCTGAGTTAGAAAACTGACCTATACTGACTTCCTCTTTCACACTTTTTCCAGTGAAATAAAATGACAAAAATTAGTAAGTCTTAGCAAACTTAACAAAAGTTAGAACTAAGAGACTTTTATCTCTGCCTAAAGAGAAGGGAAGGCAGAAACCAAATATGCAAAGAGTTTATCTGAACTATACCCTGGAGCTAGTAATGTTTTCATTATTCTGCTGAATCTATATTATGGATTTTTTCCCCTACACTTGGATGTTTCAATGATCTAGGTTGAAGTACAGGTTCCTGTTGGGCATTTCTAAGCTGTTGTTTTAAGATTATCTTATGCTTTTCCTTTACTCTTATCTTTCCTTTTAGACATTTACCACTGTCTTCCCTTTTAGAAATTCTTTTGACAATCTAAAGGGATGCAATTATTTATTTCTATGAGCAATTAAATACTTTCACTGGGAATGTCATGTTTCTGAATCACATTTCTTATTTAAAAAATGGTATTTACCAAATGAATGTGGACTAATGGTGACCCTGACCCACTAGCAGTAATTGAGGTCATGGGGATAAATAAAGAACAGTTTGTTCCCTGCCCTTTTCAGGAATCAACTGTGTGGTTTGGACACTGTTTAGCACTCTGTTCCAACCAGTTGCAGATTATCAGCATTATATATAATGATAATAAATCAAGCCACTATTTGAAGACACAAAAGGAATTGCCTCTCATAGCTGTGGCAAACACAGAATTTTGAACTTTTCAAATGACTGGTATATTTTTTAAGCACCTGTGTTTTAATAACAAGGTGCTTTACTATATGTTCAGACATGTTCTATGTGTGAGTGTAACAGAGAAGGAGGAATGATTTTACCATATATTTTTTCTGAATTTCTATTTTATTTTATCCTTGGGTAGAAAAAAGATGGAGAAAAGAATCATCATCAATAGAGCAGCTTAGAGCAGACTTATAGATCTATGGCAGTGAAAAGAGATGATATAGATCGTCACCATGCCCTTTTCAACTCTTGGGAACAGTCTTCTTGAAACAGGTGTAAACACAAGGGTGATTTTTCCTATTATGACTGTAAAAAGAAGCCCCAGAGGTTGGGACTAGAAGTCTGGAAGTCTATAGCCTGGCTTGGTTCTCAGCCAACTGTACAATTGTGGACAATTCATTTTTCTTTTGGTATGTTTCAGTTTATCTCACTAAAAAATGGAGATAATGAGAATTGGATTACTGTTGTCAATAGGCACAGATAAGTGTGAATGACTTAGGGATATATAAAGTCATTTATGACTTTAATAATAAATTATAATACAAGAACATAAGTATTGGTTTAATTTAATTCTTTGTATATGACATGCTACATATTCTTACTATTTGACAGTGAGGGCAGTATTGACTGTACAAAGTGATGGTGGGTGAAGGGAATTACCTACCCGAGCTTAAGGAGATGCCAAAATCTAGGACCTATTCTAGGACCTATTCTGGGTTACAAATTGTACTTCATCAGATAATGTCCTTCCAAAAGTCACATCCTTTCCCAAACCTCAGAATGTGACCTTATTTGGAATAGTGTCATTGAAGATGTAATTAGTTAAGATGAAGTCACACAGGAATAGGGTGGGCTCTTATTCCAATATCACTAGTGTCCTTATAATAAAAGGGGAAGAGACACAGAGACAGACACACACACAGAGGAGAATATGATGTGAAGACACAGACACTTGGAAGATGGCCAACGATGATGAAGGCAGAGATTGGATTTATGCAGGAGTAAGCTAAGAAACATCAACAATTACCGGCAACCACCAAAAGCTATGGCCCTGCTGACATCTTATTTTATTTTATTTAATTTTATTATTTTACTTTGTGTGTGTGTGTGTGTGTGTATATATATATTTCAGACTGTGAGCCTCCAAAACAGAGGTAAAATTAATCTATTAAGTCACCCAATTTCTGATACTTTGCTATAGCTGTCCTAGGAAACTAATGTAGGAGTCAAGGAAGCTGCCGAGCCCAGTTGGCCACTGAGGGACTTCCACAGAGATCACCAGGGTGCAGTGGCCAGAACTAGATTTTGGAAGCCAGAGGAGGAGGCAGGATCCAAGAGCCAGGGAGACTGATGAGGAATGGTCATAAAAAGAGTTCTTGGCAGTCGCCTGTTCCAGATGTCAGTGTTCCTGCCAATTTCTATCTGCTCACTATGAGAAGCACTTTAATGGAGTGAGATGAGTTGGACAGACTCTGGTTTGAAAAAATTCTTAAACGTGAAGATATAACCAAAATCCCAGATATTTTGCTTTACACTGAAAAAGGAAGCACCTATCCCGAATCACATAGCTTCCTTCCTTGGCCACACATAACCTCATGAGCATTTAACATAGTTTTATTCTAGGCTTCTCTTCGTACTTCATCTTGCTCAGTCTAATCCTGAAGGGTCAGTGTTCCCAGGAATTACCCTGGAAATGGTCAGCTTATGTCTTGCTTTTGTATCACCACAACTTTTGTGGCCCAAAATAACACAAACCTATTATTTTGCAGTTCTGCAGGTGAGAAGTCCATTATGGGTTGTACCAGCCTAAAATCAAGGTATCAACACTTTGTGTTCCTTTCTGAAGGTTCTAGGGGCAAACATTTTCTGCTCATTTGGGTTGTTGGCAGAATTTATGGTTGTAAGATTGAGGTTGTAAGATTGTGGTTGTAAGATTGAGATCCTGGGCTTTTTGCTGGCTATATGTAAACTAACGGCCACGGCCACCTTCTGGAGGCTGCTTGCTCATAGCTCCTTTCCTTCATCCTCAAAGCCAGCATTCTTCTGCCTTCTTGTCCCTTTTTAAAGACTTGTGTGATTAGATCGGGTCCACCCAGATAGCCCAGGTTTACCTCCCTTTCTGCAGGTCTGCTGATGAGCAACCTCATTTCCATCTGTAGTCTTAATTCCCTTTTGCCATGTAACCCACCATATTCACAGGTTCTGGGGAATAGGACATGGACATCTTTGGGGAGCTCCAATTCTGCCTTCCACAAGTTATCTACAGCTGAGCAATGTGGCTTCCCACCAGGACTGAGTAGAAGAGGAAGCTGAACTCTGAGGAGCAAAACAGAGCTTTATCAAAACACAGCAAATGTCAATGATAAGCAAAAAGAGGAAGCCAAGCTATATAGATGTGCAGTACGTTTTTTTTTTAAAGTCTAGCCTTTTATCAACTTGCTAATTAGAAAATTAAAAATAAAATCTAATTAATGGAAACTATTTGACTGTTAACATCAGACATATCTTTGATAGGCAAGAAATTACTTTTAGTGCATGGAGGACAATATAGAAATGTTTAGCATCCTACCTTCAGGGCTATTTTTTGGCCTTAACTTTGAGTGCATTAAATGTGAATCCCTGTTGTTTCTCTTCTGACTATTCCTTCAAACCCAGTGTGTCCCAACAGAACAGAGGTTATTTTAACTTAAAATTTCCTTGCTTAATTTCATCCTGTTACCACCAGAATCATTTCATTTATTATACCATTCATGTATCACCTTCAGCTTTCCTGCCCCTTGCCAACAACCTAAGAGGTACATTACTGACAAAGCCTCGGGGTGAACAGGCATTGTCTCCTGCTTTGGTTTCAGCTCCGTTTAATGACTTTATCACCAAATGTGGACACAGGCTCATTTCTAGTTTTCCAATGAAGGTTTCAGCCATATTTTGGCTCTCATGCTCCCTTTACATCCATTTTAAAATGAAACAACACAAAAATATATTTTAAAAACCTATTTGAAGTGAGTTTATTCATTCCTGTGACAGTTATCATTGAGCACCTGCTATGTGCTAGGGATAGTTCTAGGCACTGGAAACACACTAGTGATTCAGATGCTCAGGGTCCCTGTTGGGGGCATTGACTTCAGTGGATCCTTGTTTTTATTAAGTTTTCTTTTCCCTTCCTAGTAACTTCATGGTAACGCTTGCCTGTGTAGATTTGTGCCTCCTTATCTTGGCATCTACACACCTTCTTTACTCTTTCCTTTACCCACATTCTGTATCCTGAGTCTCATTTGGCCATGGCTCTATGTTTTAGCCAATTCTATTTGTAAAGAGTCTGATTAAGACAATGTCACCAAAGGGTTAAATATGGTAGCTCTGTATGTGTTTATTATTTGTCAAGGGGTTTCATTTTATCCCAAAGGAATGACCTTCCATAGGTGGAATTGTTCCTATCCTAATCAGATCACTAAGGGCAATATTATTTTGTGAGGGCCCCTTCTTAGACCCACTCTGATTTCTCCTCTTCAGGTCTCTTTACCTAGTGTCTCAAATAGTAAGACCAGCCCTGACCTCAAATGTGGCAGTTAAGTAGATGCCAATGAAATAGTCCCCCAAAGCAATAGAAGGACATTTTTTCCAATAATGATTTAAGTAGATCAAAGAAAGGATACTCACATCAAAGGAAGAAGAAACTGCATATTGCAAAAAGATTTATGCATTTAGATAACTTTGCCTGCCTTGACATTCTATTTCTCAAATTAATTTACCTGTTAGGTGAAGACCTCCTTAATGGAACTGATATTGCTGCTCTCCCAGATCTTAGACAGTTCTGGAGAGACAGCTAAAACCTTCTCTGAAGCATTAACCGTGTAGCTTATTCCTTTAGAGGCTCGGTTGTTCAAGTCTCAGTGATAAAAATTCCTGTATTTGAATTGTTGGAGGCAGGACCAGGAATGAACACTTAAAAGATGTCTTTGGAATATTAAATAATTGGTTGTTCAAAATCTAAAAAAATATTAAAAATAATCATTTTAAGCAACGCAGTTAAATATAAAAATGTACATTAGCTTTAGATGAGATGAAGCAGCAGAAATTTTGATGTTCCAGTGCCAATCAGATACTTGACTATGACAAAGGTTTAATGCAAACTGCTTCACCAGAAATAGCTTCTCACCCCACATCAGAGGACATTGAATTGTGTCTAAGTCTTAAAAGAGACAATTGGTATGTAAAGAGAATTAAAGGGACATCCAACATGGTTTGAGTCCTTTTCCCACATATACACAGGGAGAGAAAGGGTATATCTGTGCCTTGGGCTCATTAGCAAAATGCATTAGCTATAGCTGACTCATTTGCACCTGGTGTCTGCCTGAGGTCTCCAAAGAGAGATTTACATTTAGGTTTTGAGTTTGTATGGAACTAGAGGCCGGGAAGCTTTGAAAGCTCTTCCTATCAAAAATCAGATAGACATTTGGAAAAGTAAATATACCCTCTTTCTTTCTGGATTACACATTTACTAAGGTTCACCTTTTAATTTTTTAGAAGTGAGCAATGTTGGCATGCATATGATACTTTTTATGCACATCATTTTCAAAATGAGATTCAAGATGGAGTTTTAGCCTAAAATGGAGCAAAAAGATTATCTATTACAACCCATCTTTTATAGATTAGCAAACTAAACTCCAGAGAGGTTAAGGAAGAGATTTAAAGTTCCGTAAGTATTTAGCAGCATGACAATCCAGGACTGGGACCCAAGTGAATCTAATTTCTATCATAGTAATTATTTTCCCTATATTGCCATTATAGTTGTTTTGAATAAACATCTCAGATATAGAATATTTCTCCTTTTCATTAAGAGGTCATCTGAAATAGTATGTTCTTTAATCTCCATTTAGCTCAGTTCATAAGATTTGTATGCCTTAAAATCAGTTTAGTTAGAATAGAATTTAACACTCAATTGGTCATGCTTCTCCAGGTTGAAACATCCATTCTATTTTTATGCTTAGCTTATTCATTTCCCATTTGTTTGATTTAAAGTAGCGTTGAGGGGGACGCACAGCTCTGGGAAACTTCAATGTGAAGTGGCATCCAACTCTAGCCAGATGCTTTTATCTAATCACCATACTCCCTGAAGTCTGTGATAATTATCAATAAATTGGGTGGTAGATAAATAGTGTCATGAGAGAAGGGCAAGGCTGGAGGCGTGCTAGGGGTGACTCTTTCTGCTTGTCAGCAGGAAGGAGCAGTAAAGACAGATCCGTCCTCTTTGTCAAGAGCAGAAAGTATGTTGGAGAAAACTAACTCCTGGGAAGAGGATGTGTCAGGAAGATGAATTACCCCAGGAAACCAGGACTGCTCTCCCAGTGGACAGCAGCCCACTTGGATATAATTTGCCAGCTGTCCGTCTTGTCCTAGTGTGTCTCTGTCGTTTTCCTCCTCTGCACTGCCGGCAGCCAGCCTCTGCTGTGTAGATCTAATGCACCTACAGAGCTTTTGGACTCTCTAAAGGGCCGCTAGACCTAAATGGCAGAAGAAACCTGTTGGCAACAGTGAATATTCAGCATGCACACTCTTCCTATCAGCACTCCCAGGAGCTCTCTGAGAAACAGACCCTGTGGGGAAACGTCTTTAAATGAGCACCTTATTAGAGAGTAATCCTGTTAGGTGAATAAAAGGCTGATTGCATACCCAGAGGTGAGCTATAATGAGGCTGAGAGTAACTAAATGAAGCAATCTGCTGCGCTTTGTATTTGGACTTGAGCCTGAGCATTTCAAAGTGGCATCTGGAAAAGCAAAAGGCTCTGGGAGAAACTATACAATAAATTGGAAATATTTCATTTTTTTCTCCAAAGAAAATTTAGGGTAAATTTTGTGGGTAATGGCTTTGAAGAAATAAGCCTGGCATGAGAGCAACTTGTGGAGTGGCCATTGATACCTCACATGACCAAACCGACGCTTTTCTATCTTTGTCAGAACCTGAGAGCCCCAGTGGTCCCTGCCTGTTTCTTTAAGGCCACAAGGGTTGCCTGGCCAGAGGATTCTCACACGCCATCTCAGCTACATCAACTGAATTTGTCAGCAAGGTTGGAGCAATGGTCATTATGTTCCCTACAGGAGTCAGCAGGGCATAAATCTGCCTTCTGCCTTGTGAGTTAGCCACATAAAGCGAGGGCCACATGTTGAAACAGCCAACCTTGGCTGTCACCTTCTGGTCTTGTCTATGATTTAAATCCTCCGTGGGAGTCGCTTCAGCCTGGAAGCTCATTCCATTGAGAAGTTCACTACCCTTTGTGATCCATGAAGGAGCATTTCTTACTTGGTGAATTGTCCTAACTAATTCATTTCGTGGAGCAATCATCCTTGTGATTCTCCCCTCTGCTGCCCGCTTTCTCTCCTACAGGTACACATCAGGCTCTGGAGCATAAAGAGGACTTGCACCTCCGAACCAGAGGTTGAGTTCTCAGAGGGGTCATGCCACTTGCTAGTAATGTGGTCTACTGTTCAATATTTCTGAGCCTCATTTTATTCACCTGTAAAATGGGGAGAACAATAGTTGTCATACTTTTTACCTTTACTTCAGCATGTAAGAGATATTGAGAGTGCTTTAGAAACTATCATGAACTATCGCAGGGTAAACTTTATTTATTTAAGGCATCTGTCTTATATTTTTAAATATTCTAGAGTATCTTATGATTCCTTGTTAATGATGTCTAAGGACTTCCTCACTCTTTAGATACAAAAAGTACAGTTTGTTTCAGAGCAGGATGTTCGAAAGCAAGGCTAAAAGATTTGATTCCCTGCATCATGTCTTTGGGTTGTCTTGACTCTCCATGACGGCTTTTAGTGTTCTGATTTTATTGGGTAAAAAGAACGAGGTAAAATTTTATCCTGATGCTAAAGAGAACTCTTTAAAATGACCTTAGGGATATGAATAGACCAGTTGCCATTTATTTCCTTAATGTGATTAGTTTCCTAATAGTCAAAGGCTGAGATAGCATTTGTTTCTCATAAGTTTTACTCTGAGCCAATATGGGTGCTTATTAGTGTCAGAGTGACCAGTAGCACAGGTGGGCAAGATGATAATTGAGGAAAACCAAATATCTTCCCCATCTCCCACCTCATAATCATTTAGTAGTCACCTTTGGTGTAAAAGTGTCCCACTGTTTCAGTAGGATAATTTCATGCTCATCTGTCAGATAGCTGGAGGATGGCGATGCTAATTTGTTTCTTGGGGCAAATCTTTCCTCAGACTAGGGACTAAGACTACCAGGCAGTTCAGATCTAAGAGAGAAAAGTCAGAGGCATTCAGTGATTCAGTCAATATGTTCTGACTTCTCTGCTAACTTGCCAAAAAGAAGGCTATCTGCTCAATTTTGTCACTTACTTACTGCCATTGAGCTTGTCTTAGAAGCAAGCTTTGATTTGAACAGATAAACCACTTTTAAAACATAGGTTACCAGGCTTTTGTTTTATAAAATGGTAGTGCTTTATTTGGAGTGACTAAAATCACCATTCCATTGGAAAGAAGATGTTAAGCTGGTGATGGTAAGATGAGGGTTGAGGGATGACAGGAGAAGAAAGTTGAGATTTCAGCAGCTAAATGAAAAGGAAAGAAATATTTAGCATTAAAAAAAACTAATTAGCTACTACTTTATTGGTCTCAGAGGACATTAACACCTAGGGAAGAACTTTGAAAGAGAAGAAACATAAAAAGTATTTTATATGCTGTGAGATGAAAACTGGGGCTTAAAAACTTAAGGAATTTGGCCCAGGTCACATGCAAGGAGAGAGTATTAGAATCTGGATTTGAGCCTGTTTTGTCCGACTGTGGCACTAAAGAGTGAATTGGCCAGTTTTCATCCTGTGACATCTGGAATAGCTACTTCTTGCCACTTTTTTCATGCTCCCAGTTTATCTCCACCTCTTTTATATTTTTATTTGTTTTTGTAACCCTAACCCTAATCCGTATCCCTAACCCTAATATCCCCAGCTCTTTAATCTGCTATTTTAAAAAACAGATTTTAAGATCCTTTTTAAAGCACAAAATGTTGGATGAATGAGTTGATATCCAGGTATCTGGTATCTTGAAATTGTATTCCAAAGAGGACCTCATTCTTAAAAGTTTAAAAATCTAAATCAAGTACACATCCTCATAGATTTTTTTTCATTTTCTAATGTTGTAGAAAAGCACTTCAAGTTCTTGGCGATTGAGCTTCTCAGTATTAGAGTACATTTCTTCCTATACTTCCCTCACAGGTTACTCACTTTCAGTGACACCTGCTTTCTAGTTGGAGAAATTCTTTAAATCATGGGTACCACATCAGAATTTCTTTCAGTTAGGATGACAGATCCAATATACCACATATGTGTGAAGTACAGATAATGGTAATCAGATCTTGTGCTTCAGGGAATAAACTGCTTATCCGCGATGGTCAGGAAGGAATTTTCCCCATTAGCATACCACAGATGCACAAGCCAAGTGCAGGATCGAACTTTCTGCTATAATGATCTTTTCTTATAGCACCTCGTTAGGTGCTGGGTATAAAATCTGAACCCATGATATAAAGTATTAGCTATAATGGTCATCATACATGGATAACTATTTAATATGCATCAAAATAAATACTGTGGCAGTTGAGACAGAGTTCTAGTTAGATACTTTAGATAGAGATTCATTAAATATAAACTACTTAAAATCTTTTCACGTTTCCTCTAGGGATCTCAAAGTACCCTCCGAAAATGAGCTCATTAATCCTCATGAATATTCTGTCACATGCATCCTATTAAATTTCTCTGGAAACATAGGTCAGTCCTAGTAACTAGTAGGTCCTCATAGCACCAGGTCTTCACTGTATTCTGACCACTTTTACTGCCTTGAAATTTCATTAGAGGTTTAACTTTGAAGGTTGATAATCTATATGAAACTTTTTTCTTAACTATCTCACTAGCGACAGTCATCCCTTCAACAAACATGTGGTGAGAGTCAACTATGTGCAATGTGCTGAATATAAAATATTAAATAGGACTCAAAGTCTAGTGGGAGAGAGCTGGAAAGTTCATCCAAATATACTCCAGCACAGCCCAGTGTGCCCAGCCTATCAAAATCCGTCTTCCCTTCTCTTGCCTTCTTGTTGTACAGGTCTTCATACTGCCCAGGCTTTGATATAGATCAACCTACTATAATCCATGATTTGGTCATGAGAGCCTATAATGGAATCTGGTAAATTCAGTTGACATTTAGAGAGACTTGGTCATATTCTACCTTAGAAAACCGTTGATATAATTTTGGTTCTTTTTTTTCCTTTTTAATTTCAAAATATTATAGGGGTACAAATGTTTTGGTTACAAGGATTGCTTTTATACTGCTTGAGTCAGAGTTCTAAGTGTGCTTATTACCCAGAGAGTGTACATTTTACCCATTAGGTACGATTTTACCCATCCCCTCCACCCACTTCCCACCTGAATGATTTCCATTGAGTTTTACTTCCATCTGTGCATGAGTGCTGATTGGTTAGTTCCAATTTAATAGTGAGTACATGTGGTGTTTGGTTTTCCATTCTTGTGATACTTAGGAGGATGGTCTCCAGTTCCATCCAGAGGGTTGCAGAAGGTATAAATTCATGTTTTATGGCTGAGTAATATTCCATGCTATACATGTACAATATTTTATTAATCATTTCATCAATTGATGGGCACTTGGGTTGATTCCACATCTTTGCAATTTTGAATTTTGCTGCAATAAACATTCTAGTGCAAGTGTCTTTTTGATAAAATGACTTTGGGTAAATACCCAGGACTGGGATTCCTGGGTGAAATGGTCAGTCTACTTTCAGTTCTTTGAAGAATCTCCATACTATTTTTCATAGAGGCTGTACTATTTTGCAGTCCCACCAGCAGTGTATGAATATTCCTCTCTCTCTGCATCCATGCCAGCATCTATTGTTTTGGGATTTTTCATAAGAGCCATTCTCACTGGGGTTAGGTGATATCTCATTGTGGTTTTAATTTGCATTGCCCTGATAATTAGTGACTTTGAGCATTTTTTCATATGTTTATTGGCCATTACTCTATCTTCTTTTGAAAAGCTTCTGTTCATATCTTTTGCCCTCTTTTTAATGGGTTTGTTTGATTTTTTTTCCCTTGCTGATTTGTTTGAGTTCTTTATAGATTCCTGTTATCAGCCCTTTATCAGATGTATAGCATGTGAATATTTTCTTCCAATCTGTAGTTTGTCTGTTCGCCCTGTTGATTGTCTCCTTGGCTTTGTGGAAGCTTTTTAATTTGGTCAAATGCCATTTATTTATTTTTGTTATTGCTGTGATTGCCTTTGTGGTCATCTTCATAAATTCTTTGCCTCGGCTGACATCTAGAAGAGTTTTTCCAACATTGTATTCTAGAATTCTTATGGTTTCATTCCTTAGGTTTAAGTCTGTTATCCATTTTGAATTAATTTTACAGAGTGGTGAAAGATATGAATCCTGTTTTAGTCTTTTACATGTGGCTATCCAGTTTTCCCAGCACCATTTATGGAATAGGGATTCTTTTTCCCAGCGTATATTGTGGTCTGCTCTGTCAAAGATCAGAGGTAATATGCAGGTGGTTTTGTATCTGGATTCTCTGTTCTGTTCCATTGGTCTATGTCTCTATTTTTGTGCCAATACCATGCTGTTTTGGATACTACAGCCTTATAATATAGCTTAAAGTCTGATAAAGTGATGGCCCCAGATTTGAGTCTTTTGCTTAAGTTTGCTTTGGCTATTCAGGCTCTTTTCTGGTTCCAAACAAAGCATAGAATTACTTTTTCTAGATCCGAGAAAAATGATGTTGGTATTTTGATAGGGACGGCATTGACTCTGTAAATCACTTTCGGTAATAGGGATGTTTTAACAATGTTGATTACATAACTTTGGTTCTTTTGAAAACTGGAGTGATCTGGAGATTTCTACTCTAGCATAACTTCTAGTATGTGTGTGTGTGTGTGTGTGTGTGTGTGTGTATGTGTGTATGTGTTGATCAGAAACTTTATAACATGAGGATAGACTTAAATTTGACAAGGTTTTCCAGAGAAATTCTAGAGACAAGTCTCATGTTGATCTTAGAAAAATAATAGATAGTAACAATTAAGAGACCCTTTTGACCTATCCATTTTTACATTCTATTTGTTTCATTTCATGTTTTTTCTAAATATTTTTTTGAATCGAACCAAGTCTAAACTTTTTTCTATTTGATTTAATGAAAGGCCTAACATAAAGGAAGGGTGTAAATAATTTCAAGGGAAAAGATTTTTGAATTACTTAAACATTTCTTTTGAACAGTGTTGTTTTGGTTACAAAGGAGATAGCACTTTTACTTCTGGGAGTGAATAGGGCTTCTCAGTCTGGTACCTAAAGGATATTTAGTATGAAAAACAAAACAAAACAAAACAAAACAAAATTGTGCTTACTTGGGCTGCACCTTCAGCCCAGCGTTGGATACACTAATAGCTATTGATACATTGGTGGTCTCGCTTAAAGAAAAATGTCATTAAACTACTGTTTCCCAAAATATATTCACCTAAATACCAATATTATCATTTGGTCTTTGGGAACAAAAAGCTGGGAAGATAATCAATGGTTAAAAAAAATGGGTAGCTTTTTAACACTGCCCCCTCTCTCTTAGATATTCACAATATATATTAGCAAATAAAAGGTTTGGGAAGTCTTATAGTAAATACATCTTTTTAATTTTACTTAACTCAAGGCTCCCAGATTCATTTGACCATTCTCTTGTATAATATTCATTGATACCCTGCTTATTAGTATCTAGCTCCTGGGAACACAATGTGGGAAATATTACACTAGGGGAAAAAAAATCTAAGGTAGGGGGAGTCCAGCTAAATAACAGAGTACTTATTTACATTAGTAAGTTATTTTGTACATTACTTTATGCAGCATCATTTAGTGTGAGTTTCTCAAGTGCAATAAAATACTATTTAAATGATCTTTTAAAACAATCACTTTTGAAAAGGTATTAAGTATGGTTTTAAAAATTCAGGCTATACTAATTCCCTCTTCCCTGTCTTGTCTGTCAGTCTAGCCTTTCTTCTCTTCTATATTTGATTTATTAGAGATCAATTAATATCTACCTTTTCAGGGGATTTCTTATGTAATATGAAAGATAACATACCTATATTTGTGTAAGAAGGAACAAAAAACCTACTTCTGAGAATCCATCACAAACTTTGTGACAGTAGAGGATAATAATAACAGGAAAATACTGGATAAAAGGGTCAGACAACCTTTATCTTCTTTTGGCTTGCTGTGAGATTTGGGCCACCAAATAACCTCTCTGATCCTTACTGGATAATTGAAATGGCTATTACTTCCTACCACCTGAGAGTGAATGATGTGGGGATTAAAGTCTGACCATTGAGTTAATCCCTCCTAGTGATTTAGAGAAGATGCCCTCGTTTCTAACCTGTATCTTTCATGACTGCCTATGATACCATTCATTAACTAGTTCTGAATTGATTCTGCCATTCTTGCAAGTGCCTCCCTGTCACCTACTGACTTGTATTCTCTCTCTGCAGTTAAGACATTGTCAACACTGGTTGTGTTTGAGTGAAAAGTACAGTCAGGGAAAAATAATTGTGGAAAGAAAAACATCAGTTAAGAGACAAAGACCCATAGTGAATCTTTAATCCAGAGTTGATTTGTTCAATCATACTAGGAAGTACTCCTGAGGCAAAGTGATTAGGTGTGAAGTGTAGATCTGTAATGAATGACTGTGAGTAAAGGTTATAGTCACAACCACTAGATTTCTCCCAGTAAGCAAAGTGCATTGGGTAAGGAAAAGAATTACCTAAGATCATTTGGAATTCCGTCGTAAGATTCTGTTCAGAAGACGTGGGATTCTTCCTTCTTTTTATTCTGTAGAGAATTTCCATATCTAATTATTACTTGAAGACACCAAATACCAACTCCTTCAGAATATTAATAACGTTCCCTCTGAACATTTCCAACATTTATAAAATTTGGTTATCTGTAAATTTATTGCATGTAAGGCCCAGCAAGAGAATAATTACATTTTACTGATATCTTCTTACAATGCCATGAGAAAAAGTAGAAAAGAAAAGCTGATGAAAGCTGTGAAAAATGGGATGTATTTATAAACCTGAGATACTGACTTTCCAAATGAGTTTCTAATCCAGATACCACATATATACACTTGTACTCACCTTCACATTCCCACCAACTTGTATAAGAAAGTACTCCATGATGTATTTCTAGGCATTACATATATAAATATCTGTATCATGTATATAGGTATGTGTCTTGTATGCATGTGTATTTCTGTGTGTGTATATATAATATGTGTACATAAATTTGAGTATATATGTATGTATACATGAATCATAATTTGTTTGGTAAGTACTAGCCACTATTACTATACATATTCCTTAATACATAAATTCCTCAGTAGCTTAGAAGAAAATTTTTAAGTATATGAAAACTCTCTTCTTTCCATCAGCATTGGGGATAGCGTTAAACTTAATATTAATCATTCCCCAGGGTAGAGAAATTATACTTACCTTTTTGCCTGGAGGTTGCTTCTTATTAAAGTATGTTAGATCTACATATGATAAAATGACATGAACTAAAATTCTTTCTCCCTCGTTTATTTCTGTTAAGAAATTCACGGCTTGCAAACATGTACAGATATATAAAAAATTCACTGCACACTAATTATACTGTATGTTGTCTTTATTTTTTCACTTATAATGTTTTGTTAACTTTAGGAGAAAGCTTGAAAAATTAATTAAAGTCAACTTGCGTCTCAACATTTCGTTGCAGTAGAGGAATGTGTAGAAGGGAGAAAGGAGAATAGCAAGAACTCTTTCGGTGAGGGAGGTAGCCATGTTTTTTTTTTCTTTTTTAAACATGCTTTCTGGCATTCTTTATTTTTAATTATTTGGGTATATAGTAGTTGCATACCTTAATAGGGTATATTTGGTGTTTTGATGCAGGCATACAATGTAGGTTAATCAAATCGGGGTAACAAAGATACCTGTCACCTCAGTCATTTAACATTTCTTTGTGGTAGGGACATTCCAACACAGGATATGAAGTATTTGAGGAGTGAAACTTGCATGTATGGGTCTGGGGCCCAGGAGAGAAGCTGAACCTGAAAAAAATTGTAAAGTCTAATAGTTACCAATAATTGGAAGCCTCCTATGTTCCAAGGCCAGATACTATCATATATCATCTATCATACAAGTATCTATATGATATTTATGTACGTCATGGAATAAATTATAAATATTAGTGCTATATCTTATTTTCCTCCTTGTAAGAATCCTGTAATATCAGTAAGTCTGGAATGAGGTCTGAATTGAGATGAAGAATCTGTTTTCAAGCGAGCACCCCATAGCTTCTAATGCAGGTAGTATCCAGACATTCTTTCAAAAACTGAGTGAAAGTGTTGCTCAGGTTATGTCTCTAATATTTATGTACAATTGAGAGAATTGGGTAATATTTTTCTAGTGGCCCTCAGAAGCAGATCCAGAGAAAGAATATCATAACTAGCATTTCTCTGTGTTATTTGGGGCCCTGTTCAAAATCACGGTAAGATGATTGCTTTACTGAGAGATATCCCATATCCACTCCAGGCCCTATTGAATGACAAGTGACTATTAGTGTACAGTAGTTGTCTCTTATCCGTGGGGGATACATTCCAAGACCCCTAGTGGTGTGGTTGCCTTAAGCTGTGGATAGCACCAAAACCTATATATACTATGATTTTTTTCCTATGCATACATACTTATGATAAAGTTTAATTTATAATTTAGGCACAATAAAAGATTAACAACAATAACTAATGATAAAATAGAAAATTATACCATACTATAGCAAAATTTATATGAATGTAGTCTGCCTCTCAAAATATCTTTTTGTACTATACTCACCTATTTTCTGATCACAGTTGACCAAAGGTCGCTGAAACCACATAAAACAAAATTGCAGATAAGTGGGGACTACTGTACCTAAAGGAGTAGTAGAAACTCACATGAGAAAGATAGTTTGGGGCCTTGAAAGTTGATTAAAGGAATAGACCTTTTTCAGAGGCAATATGGAGCCACTGGTTATACAGAATGAAATAAAGGAGGAAGATTCAAAAGGTAAGGAGATCAGATCACTTAGAGACTATTACAGAA
Organism: Lemur catta; assembly: GCF_020740605.2. Taxonomy (NCBI): domain Eukaryota; kingdom Metazoa; phylum Chordata; class Mammalia; order Primates; family Lemuridae; genus Lemur; species Lemur catta. Next base: position 21,702,150 of record NC_059128.1, on the reverse strand, counting down.
AAGTAAATAAGAGGTAACAAAGGCCAAAATAGGGCACTATGAGTAAGAATTAAGAAAATTATCTCTCATTGTGGAAAAATGTATGGAGGTTTCTCATAAAACTAAAAATAGAACTACCATATGATTCAACAATCCCACTACTGTGTATATCCTAAAAGCTCAAAATCATCACATCAAAGAGATATGTTCATTGCAGCATTACTTATAATAGCCAAGATATGGAATCAACTGAAGTGTCCATTAATGGGTTAATGGATAAAGAAAATGTGGCCCAGTAGTATATAATTCAGCCTTAAAAAAGAAGGAAATTATGCCAAGCGAGTTGGCTCATGCCTATAATCCCAGGTACTTGGGAGGCTGAGGCATGAGGATCACTTGAGCCTAGGAGTTCGAGTCTTCAGTATGCTACTATATAATTGTACCACTGCACTCCAGCCTGGGAGACAGTGTGAGGCATCCCTCCCCCCTCAAAAAAAAAGGAGGGAATTCTGTCATTTGTGAAAACATAGAGAAACCTTGAGGACATTATGCTAAGTGAAATAAGCCAGGTACAGAAATACAAAAACTACATGATTTCACTTATGTGGAATCTAAAACAATTGAACTTACAGAAGCAGAGAGTAGAATAGTGGTTACCAGAGGTGAGGTAGAGGGTTGGGGGTATGGGGAGATGTTGGTCAAAATGTACAAAGTTGTAATTAGGAGGATTAGATGATATGTATTTAAGATGATGGATATGTTATTATAATTAGCTTTATTTAATCATTCCATACTGTATGCATATATCATAACATCACTGTGTACCCTATAATTATATGTAATTATACATTGTCCAAAAATGATCTCTTAGTCTTCTTTTAAAATTTTGTTTCCATAAGTATTTTATCCATCTAGAGTGAAGATCATTGTCTTTTCTTCTCCGTATGCACATTTATTCTCTGTAGAAAAATGCAATCCTGTCCCTCCATTCATGCTCCCAGTCCCAAAGAAGTTTCTCTCCATGGTGCCTTGCAATGTTAGCCTCCCTTGGGAACTGCTCATTAGTTCACCCAGGAATACTCAGATGTTTGTTGCCTTTAGGGTCCCTAACAACCTTTACCTCCCAGGTACTTATTGGTTGCTGAAAGGCGTTTTAAAAATTCATTTGTTTTATATAGTTTAAAATCCTTGATCACGGCCACAAGTAGTCTTGACAGTCTCTGGACCGTTGGTGAGAAAAGAATATACTCAGTGCACACCAGAGAGAGATCATAGCCTTTTCTTCTGACAACTTTGTGGCATCTTTGGCTGCCCTTTTTATGTGCTTGTCATTGTGCTCCCCTACATCAATCTCATAAAACACTCTTTTCCTCATGCTTGACATATTGATATCATTCCACCACAGATAAAACACAGAGCAGTGTAATATGGGCAGGTGATGGAATTATTTGCAATGCACAGAAATCTCTGCTGATGTTTAAGACTGGTGCAATATTAAACACATTACTTTCCCTGACAGGCATTTTCATTACACCCATGCTATGCAGGTGGAGAATTTAGAAGTGAAATCTTGTTTCCCCCAACTGGGTCTATGCAATAAAATTAAAAAGTGTGTGTGTGTGTGTGTGTGTGTATCTTTTCTACTTTCTATCTTTATCTTTAAAAAATCAACCTCTTGTTTAAATAACATCTGAATTTACTTGGAGGAATGTCACAAATTTCAGAGAACCTATATCGAAATAGTTTATTTTTATCAGCCCAATATTCTTATAGCAGGTAGTGCCACATGGGCAGGTTTTGAGGATCACTCTGAGATAAGACAAGATGAAAAATAGCCTAGAGAAGACCAGGAAAGACCAACATCAGAATGCCAATTAGTTCTCCAGAGTGAGTTACTATGTATCTTGGTCTCATCACAAAGAGAATCAAGGCCAAGGTTGCTAATACAAATAGCACGGTAATAGAAACAACAAGAGCAACAACAAAAGGTAATACTATTTGAGGATTTGCCTTGTGCTGCAAACTTTCACATGCTTTACATTTGTGTTTAAGATTAAATCTTCATAGCAACCCTACAATGTAAATGACTGTGATTATCACCTATTTACCAGATGAGAAAAACAAGGCTCATAAAAGTCTATAATTTACCCAAGGTAACACAGCCAGTAATTCAAGCCCAGGTCTGTCTGAACCCAAAGCTTGGGCCCTTAGCTTTTTGGAATTCTATATCCTTAAGGAAAGGTAAAGCACAGATCCTAGAAGGTCAGCTGGAGAAATTAGCATATCAAGTAGGCAATGCAGATCTGTGGTCAGGTTGAGAGCAGAAAAAGGAGTGCTGGTCAGGTCAGAATGAGTATGGGCCCAATGGGACATGTTTCTGAGCCTAGAACAGTGTCTATCTACTGTTCACCACTCCTACGAAATGTTCAAGGTCTTTTGAACAAATCGTTGCAGCAGCTCTGTGGGGTGTTTTAATCGGGTTCCACTGGTGGGGTTTACTTGCTCTACCCTGAACCTACAGCTGGAGTGAGGGTTGTTACCTCCAGATGAGAAGAGTATTTATCATTCCCTCCCCAGAGGTGCCTGTAAGTTTGTTCAAGGGTACAAATGGCATCTTCTCTTAGTTCTGTGTTTTCTTCTCTGGGTCTTCTGATCAAGCCATTAGGAGGTGTGAGGCAGACAACCTGAGGGCCAAAGTCTCATTCAATTTAATCAGCCAGATGCTTTAGTGTTCTGCACAACCCAAATGTCCTTCCACGGCATCTGCCTAGAAGGAAGAATCTTCTGAGAATGAACTTGTATTTCATTTATTACGTATGTTTTGTGCTGAGACAATAACAGTAGAAGCTGCTTTGCAATAAGTCAAGACACCCTTATGTCCACTACTGGGAATTATACTACCATATAAGACCTTAAGAGCTCTTCCTTCCCATAATTTTATTGAGGAAAACAAAACAGAAGACCAGAAGAATTTTAGTTGACATTAATATGATACAATTAACAATTAATTCAGCTGGCCTTTCAACCTAGAAGTTGAAACATTAGTCTTTTTTTTTTGTTTCAGATGAGCAAAATGAGATAATGCATTCATATATTAATTCATAAAACATTTACAATGACTTTCTATATACTAGGTACTGTATAGATCTGGGAGATAAATACAATGTAAAAATTCAGATTCTTTACCTTGAAGGATTCACAATCTACTAGGGAAGCAAAATAATAATATTATCTATAACACAATTTGCTAAGTGTGGTAATAGAGGTGTGTACATGACATCATGCAAGTAGAGCAGATGAGCAACTGGTTCAGCTACATTTGGGAGGTTGAGGCTTCATGGGAGACTCAACACCTGAGCAGAGTATTAACTAGGAGTATGACATATATAAAAGTAATCTTTTTTGAATATTTATTATGTGTTGAACTGGATACTAAGTTCTTGACATGGATTGTCACAATTAATTCCATGCTTCAAACAACCCAATGGAATGTTTACTATAGTCATACATCACCTAATGATGAGATATGTTCTGAGAAATTCATCCTTAGGTGATTCTGTCATTATGCAAATATCATAGAGTGTACTTACACAAACCTAGATGGTATAGCCTACTACACAGCTAGGTTAGATTGTATAGCCTGTTGCCTTTAGGATACGAATCTGTACTGTGTATGACTGTACTGGATTCCATAGGCAGTTGCAACACAGTGGTACATTTTGTGTTTCTAAACATAGAAAGATATAGTAAAAATTCAGTATTATAATCCTATGGCACCACCATCATATATGCAATCCATTATTGATCAAAATATCATTACGCAGCACATGGCTGTTTATCACCATGCTATAAACTTTGCAAGTGGTGGAAAAGAGATATGAGCCCACATTCTCTGGATTTAGATCTAAGCTCTTAAGAAAGATGACACACTAGCATTAACCATGGTGCATCACCTAGGAACAGCACCAAGCAAAGCTACTTGTTCTTGAATCCAGTAATCACTCTTGCTTTGGGGCAGTGAGCTAGGTTCTAGCATTTGATGTTTTTCTTTCTATAGTTAGAAGTTAATGATTTGCATAGAAAATAAACCTGCAGATACCATCTTTGATATTGACCAATCAGTCCGAAGACACAGTCATTGGTGTTTCTAAGAGTATCTGTGCAGTGCTCTGTGATGTTCTCTGTACGCTCCTCCAACATGGTGTCGTATTGTGCAGAATAACACATGTTCACGGCCTGATGCCCCTCGATCCCATGCTCCCTGGCACCTAAAATGAGTGCAATAGCAAAACACTTTGCCTGCCAATTTGGTGCTTTTCTGAAGAGCATTTTCTTTTACATTCTGAGCATACACACACAAAAACTCCCATTTTTCTCTCATTAACCTGCCACAGCTTTATGAAATTCTGAGAAGTCAAGTTCAGTCTCATAATGCATAAATGTTATTTATCTTGAGTGCTGCAAATTTGGTGTATGGGGGGGTGGTGATAAGGTTAGGTAGATTTATTAGCATTCTGTCAGGAAATTTCCCTTGAGCAGTAGAGGTTTGTCAGAAAATTCAGTGTAATTGATGGGAGCAAGTTGGTTTAATTCTTAGTGCTAGATCTGTGCTGGCTCTGTTCACACCTTTCCTTTCCAGACAACAAGATGTGCTGAGGAGAGAGCTCATTAAGAAGACCTTCTTGAAAACATACTCTTTGTACCAGGTTTCTATTCTCTTCCTTTCTTTCACATAATTATTTCACTTACTTGAGAAGATACAAGAACATATTGGAAGCATTACTGAATAGGCAATAATTTTTACTCATTTGTATGTATCTTTTAACTCTCCGAGGGAAAGCTTATACTCTAGGGAATGAGGATTAACAAGAAGCTGGTATCTATTCTGCATTTCACTCTGCTTTTACTAAAGGATTAGAGGTTTCCACTGGTGAGTCTAAAAGCCATCAGGACAGAGACGTAAGTGTGGAAGGAGGTTAGCCTTTGAATTAGGACTCTTGGGTCCCAGTTTCAGTGTTCAGCTTGCTAACATCCCCAGCTTGCTAGCCGTTTGGACCTGAGCCAGTTATTTAAACGTGCTGACTTTAGTTTCTTCCTTTGAAAGGTGAGGTTAATATTAATAATACCTATCTCACAGAGCTCCTAATAAATATTAAATGAAATGAAAAGTGTCACAGTTACTTGACCTGAGCATCTTTCAATTTCTAGTTCAAGCACTACCACCCCTAAAAATCCTTCCCTGATGTGCCCAAGAAATAACAGCCACCATTTATTGAGAAGTTATGATGTTGCCACACACTACGTAACATGCTTTGCACACTTCATGTCATTGAAAACTGAGAATCGAGAAACATAGGGAAAGAAAGGGAGGCAAGGGGATAGAAAGAGGGAGGTAGGGAGAGAGCAGAAGGAGGAGGAGGGAGGGGGAAAGAGAAGAGAGGAAGGAGAGTAGAGAGAGAGAAGAGAATAAATGAGTTTCCATGTAATTTTGGTCAAGATACCCAGCTTTCCTAAATGTCAGTTTTCTTATCAATGAAACAGTAAATAATAAAACCCACATATTAACTCTATTTTGATGACAAATGTGATGATTTATGTTACATGCAACCTGTAGTGCCTGGCACATAACAACAAATGCCTAATAAATAGAATCTAATGCTATTATTGTTTCTTTCAATGTTATTAACTTTTGTTTTTGCCATTCTTCATTTTGATTTCTCCTCCTCTACTAGTTGGCTAGGAGGCTAGAGACCTTTATTTAAAAAAAAAAAATCTCTGGAAAGTGTCCATCACACAGCAACATGCACAAATTGTGAGGAAAACAAACAAACAAACAAAAATGCTCAAACACTATAGTGTGTGAACTTAAATGAATTTTTTCCCATTTTTTTTCCTTTCTATATAGGTGGAATTGACATTCTAAGGGAGACTTCTCACAAAGTAGCATATTCCCGTGACTGGATCAAACAACCAACATTGCAAAGGGAGTTGAATTACTTCCATTCCTTGTTAGGTTAAAATGATTTGGCCTAACCAGAGATAATTTTGGCTTGGGAAACTCAGATTTTTAATCCAGTCTAACTGATCTATTCCAAGTTCCATAATTTTTCACATGCTTTCTTTCCTCACTCATGGAATAGTTTCAAGGAGCTAAATAAAATACCCTTAATGGGAACATTTGGTACAAATGGTGGTGGCATTAACGCTGTCCAAGGTCCTACTTACACTCTCTGTGGCTGAAACAACCAGCTGATCTTCTCTGTCTAGTCAAATTCAGCCTTGTCTTTACCCAGCATAAATCTCACTCTTCCCTTGTGATCTCCAAACATGTGAACAGCCTTTCTTAACACAGACACACACACATACACACACACACACACACTTCTGTCCGTTTTCACATCATGGCCTTCTTTAAATGTCAAGTGTTTTGAAAGGAGATAGCAGTCTTAGAAAGTAAAAGATACAGGCTAACTCTGTTCTAAAGTTTATTGGCAAAAATTAGTATAAAGTAGAATTGGATCAGGCTTACAAATGAGTTTTTTTTTCTCTGCAACAAGGTTAAAAATAATTTTGATCACAAACACTGACTTCTAAAAACATAAAAATATGGAGACAACATTTTAAAATGAAATAGTTCACATAAAAATGAAAATTGTCAACTACTCTTGGCAAATCAGAAGACACTGCAATATTAGAATTGCATTCCCATGTGGCAAAACTTTGCTAGAGATCAGTAGTGATAGTTTTAGATATTCTTTTCGGGTAGTTACAGTCCCTAACACTTCCTATCACAAAAGCCAACAGCCAGTTCTAGTAGTAACCAAATATGAAAATGTTTGAATATCAGAATTCTTAAACCCAACCTACTCATGAATTTACATTACCTGCTTGAACTCTGGAGGCATTTGATTTTGTAAACCATGCTATAAAGGAAGAGGAAATGGCCAAGTTAGATGTGCTACATAATACTATTATGTCTTTTTCATCCCTTCCACATTTTCTATTTACCATCACTTCCCATACTCTGCCTCCTAGATATCTTTACTCTCAATGCAAGATGCATTACCAAAGTCTCAGGGCTTATATACCAGAAGAAAAATTCTGCTTCTAAGTCCTGAAGTCTTATTTCTCACTTCTGTCATTGAAGTCACTAAATCAAGAAGAGGTTAAGAAAAAATTAGCAAAATATCTATTGCTACACTAACAGGCAGTAATAGAACAATCTGTTCATGTCCCCACTTCACAAGTCCATTTTCCCCAAACTGATCAAACTCTTCCATCTGTGGAATTTTCCACAGCAGGTCTTTTTTTTTTCTGCAAAGAAAGAGCAACAAGGTTCCCCACACATATTTTCCCTGGCAGAAAATTATCACCTTATTTTTTTGCTATTTCAAAAATAAATATTTTTCTCTTCTAGCTTTCCCAGTCTCATTTTAAAATGCATGCAACCAAAGCTAGGTACTTGCCTTATTCTCTTAAATTTTCATTGAAACCATTTCCTACCCCCCTTTCCACATTATATTTATATGTATATATAATGTGTGTGTGTATATATATATACATATATATGTGTGTGTATATTTTTTCTATGAAGTCTTATTTACACAAATAAGCCTCTTTTATCTTTCTAACTTGCATTGATGTTGCTCCTCAAGCTCATGTCCTTAACCCTTTGAAAACCTGGGAGTTTTCTTTCATCTATTATTCTGTGTCACAAGACTTTACGTTGTTTGAGTGTGTGCATGCATGTGTTTATTTGCCTTCATAAAAAAATCAATCTAAAATCACATTTCACCACCTGTCACCCACTCTCCTCCCTCATAGCTTGTGATATTTGCAAATGCTTATGAAGTATTCAGTCCCCAGAGTAAACTTTCTAAGGTCCAGGTGTGATCAAGTTTCTACTTCCACTGAAAACCCTCCAGATGACCCTTCAGTGACCTCGGGTTGCAATACAAGTGTATTACGGTACGCAGGGCTCATCATGGTCTGCTCTGTCTCTTCCCTTCCAGCAGCATCCCATTTCACACCCCCACTGAGATGCTAGCCATACCGAACAACTTACAGTTCCCTGCAAAGGTCACACTGTGCCTACCCTTCTAGAACTTTGCACCTGCTGAGTCCTCTTCCAGAGATGCTTCTCTTTTCCCTCACCACTGCCATTTCCTTGGACTTACTAAACCCTACTTCATGGTCCAACTGCTCTGGAATATACCTCTGATATCCCCCGGTTTCCCTGCTCCCCCTCCCCTCTAGTCTTCCTATTCCTCCTATTTTTCTTGTGTTCCCATCATAACCTCTTTATTCTCTTTGAAGTATCCATCACACTGAATGAAAATTGCATGTTTTCCTGACTGTCTCTTTCATTGGATATTACTGCACACTCCCTTTGTCTTCAGGAAGTGTGACTTGCTTGTCATTGAATCACCGATGCCTTATACTGTGTCTGGCACATAGATGTTCACTAATATTGACTGAGTAAAGAGAATAAAAATTACAAACTTGGAAGTGGGAGAGACATATCAATCAGGGTCCCACAGGAAAGATGGCATATTCCCAGCATTTAGATGAAGAGAATTTAATGAAGGAACTCTTTCCAAGGTAAGGAAATTAACAAAAGCTGATGAAACGCTTGAGGATGAGAAAATATGAAAATTCTCAATTATCCCTAGAATTGTGGCTATTTGAGAGAAGCCACCCAATTATCACTTTGGCCCCCGAAAAAAAATCCAGCTATTGACACAATCATAACCTCTCAGCGAGGGTTTTGGAAGGAAGAGTGAATAAATGTCCAATGTCTCTCTTACTGAGCTCTCCCCTGGCCAAATATACAAGAAGCCAGAGAACAAGACAGTCTTACGATGCAGTGTCTGTAGCTTATAGAGGTCAGGCTCTCCAGTGGTAGTGGGGTAGAGAAGGGAAGAATATGGAAGGAAAGCAAGAATATCCAACCCAATGAGCACGTCTAGCAGCAGAGGAGAATCTTTAACTCTTTCTAAAAAATGTTTTAGGCCGGGCGCGGTGGCTCATGCCTGTAATCCTAGCCCTCTGGGAGGCCGAGGCGGGTGGATCGCTCGAGGTCAGGAGTTCAAAACCAGCCTGAGCGAGACCCCGTCTCTACTAAAAAAAAAAATAGAAATAAATTATCTGGACAACTAAAAAAATATATATAGAAAAAATTAGCCATGCGTGGTGGCGCATGCCTGTAGTCCCAGCTACTCAGGAGGCTGAGGCAGTAGGATTGCTTAAGCCCAGGAGTCTGAGGTTGCTGTGAGCTAGGCTGATGCCACGGCAGTTCACTCTAGCTCGGGCAACAAAGTGAGACTCTGTCTCAAAAAAAAAAAAAATGTTTTATTGTAAAATTTTAAAATAATAAATGACTATAAACTTTTCATAAAGTACCTATATTATCAATGTTCTTATACTAAAATTCCTGGTTAATGAAAAATATATAATATGCATTAATAATTGATCAGTATACAGACAACTGTGAAGTTACTCCTCTGTAAGTGCTACCAGCTATGGTTAAAACACAGAACTGTGACATCTGAATACTTCCTTCATGCTAACATAAATAGAAATTTATTTTAAAATGTAGAGTAAGAGAATTCTAAATACCTAGTAAAAATAGTAAGTGTGAACTCCAGAGAGTCTTAACAAAACGTCACCACTAAGTAAATGCTGAATAATGAATGAGTGAATGAGGTAATGCGGTTAGACTAAAGAGAAGAGGGAATTTGAGGGAGGGGGGAAATTTGAGGTAAACTTTGGGAAAATGAAAGGGAAGGGTTTGCCTAAACTGAAAGAATAGATACAGAAAATGTGAACAATGTGACATATTGTAAGATCCCTGCTCTCAAAGAGGGAAAGGAGGAGGAAAACTAATATTTGCTGTATCCCTACAGTAGGCTGCTTATTATCACAAATATTCTTGTGTTTAATCCTCATAAATCACTATAAGTATTACCATACCATTTTTACAGTGAGGAATCCAAGATACAGAGTAGTTAAGGACCTCACTGGTTAGTGGCAAAACCAGGAAATGATCCCAGATTTATCTCTCAAAAGCCATGCTCTATCCACATAACATACACTGTTTAACATTTTATGCATCTAGTTAAGGGGACAACACATCTATCAATAATTATATCATCCAAGAGTTAGTGTAAAAATATTATCACAGAGGTGGAAAGTCCTGTGGGAACACACAGGAAAGAGAAACCCTGATCAGTAATCCTGATCCAATTCCATGCAGGTGGTAGCATTTGAACAAGTCCTTTAGAGATTTTCAACCATTTTAATACCTTGTAGACTTAATGTGACTGAGGGGAAATAATTGTTTTATTTGTCTTTGACATATAGTGGTTGACACAGTTTTATCAACATAGTAAGTTCCAGTAACCCAACCAAATATGAAGATGGGAAAAATGACATCCAGGGTGTGTTCAGGGAAATAATGAATTCTTAAAGGTCTAGTAGTGAGTTTGAGGGGAGGGTTATAGCGAAAGCTACAGTTGAAGTGAAAGGACAGGGCTAGGTTGTAGAGGATTTTGTATAGAATAATGCAGAGTTGGAACTTTCCAGATGTGTGAAATGAGTAGCCACTGAAGAATTTTGTGCACATGAGTGAAATTATATGAGCTGTGCATTAGGAAGATTTCACTTGGGAAACATATACATGATTTTTTCAAGAAATGCATTGTCATCTAAGAACTGGCTTAGTGTGATATTGTCTTCATTCAGACAAGGAGGTATTGGGGGACTGAACAGAACTTTGAGAATGGGAAAGAGTGGCCAGAGCTGAATGATGTTGTGGAGATTGTCAATTCTGTACTTTAGATAAGGAGAGGGAAGGAAGCCTACCAAGGAATGACTTTAGAATTTTGAGTCTGAGCAAAAGGAAAAATTATTATTTTTATTTTTTTTATTATTTCAGCATATGACGGAGGTACAAAAGTTTAGGTTACACTAAGGTATGGAACACAATAAGTTGGGGGTAATATTGGGGGTGGAAAATAGTAATGAAAATAATGAGTTTGGATCATCTATAGAAAGGGGTCCAGCAGGTGGTTACAACTCAGACTGTTGGATGGAATGAAAGATACAGAGCTGGGTTTCCTCCACTGAGAGGTAGTAGATGAATCCATGAGAGAAGTCACACGTGGTCAAGGAAGAAAATATGGAACCAGACCATTGAGGATAGAGCCTTGGGGAGAACACGTTTTTAAGTGGTTGGTGATGGAAGAAAAACTAAAAAATAGTTTGAGAATGAAAAATTTTCAGGTTCATTGTACCAGTAGCCCCATTTTTTCCTTTCTGACAACACCTTTACCTAGAACTTAGAACACTAGGTAGCCAATCCCTTCTACCAAATCAAAGACTATTTATTTTGTCCACAGTTACATATCCTTTTGTATTGACCAAAGGTCTTGCCAATTAGAACAGCTCAATCAGATGCCTACAATTCCACCTCTTCAAATGGGGTGCATCTGAATGTCAAGGTGATTGACATAACACTAATGCATAATAACCAGAAATTGAGTTTATCTTCCAAGATCTTAATAGAAGATCCTCCTCGAGAGAAAACCTTTCAGACTTATCATCAAGCTTAGAACTGAAATCTGTTTACTTTTCATTTGTTTTCCACCCTATCTATTTCTGTCATTTCCCTTTTTAATTACCAGGGATATTTATATGGAAAACAGAGTTCCCTCTTCTTATTTTTGTCAGATCTTGTGGTTATGTCTTATTTCATGCCTTCATGCCAATTATTAAAGGTATAGTAAAATCTCCTCCTAGTATATATGGTTTCATAAAGATCAATTTAGAGGAAATTAGATGTTAAGAGAGGTGTAGGTGAATAGAAACACGATATTTGGAGCAGGAAGGGAGGAAGGTGACAAGGAATAGTACTTTAGGAACTGTTTCAGATCAAGAGAGAGTTGACAGGATTTCAGAGGGTATGAGAAAAGCAAGATAATGCAAGTGTTATATTGAAAGAAGTGGATGAGACCTCCCAAAGCAGTGACAAACACAGTAGAAGGGCTGGAGAAGTCAGTAACAAGGCTGTTCCACTGACTTGTGAAGCTAAGGCAGAACTTCCCTCTGTGCTCTGGAAAGATAAGCCTTCTCCCTGTCTTAGAACATTTAGAGAACTTCTCAGCTTCCAATAAAAGTTTTGGGACACACTGCAAGAATTTCCCAGCCACATCACATTTCTCTGTATGTGGAGTCCATGGGGTTCTGTCACATGGAGATCTGTATGAAGACTTGAAGGCAAGGCCCCCAAGGAGCTTAGACCAGAGGGAGAGAAAATGAGGTCCCTAAGACCACGGTTCCTTTCACCATGAATGAAGATACCACCTGACCCATTGACTACTAAGTAGCATGACTTGTGTATTGAAGGAAGGAGGTAGTTCCAGATCAAGTTTGAAGCTGGTTCTGAACATCCATAGATCTTCTTTCCCTGCATTGTCTGTGTGTTGGGGTTAAGAGGTTGTTTGCAAAGGAAAGAACCCTGTCACTCAGGTCCTCAATGTTCTTCCATGGGAAAGGCCTCTGAAAGGACTGCATTGTGACATGAGGAAGGTGTTTTACCATTGGTCATAAAGGGACAAGAGATCCTGGAAGGCAGTAGTCTGGATGTGGTTCTAGCTCCATGGGGGACAGAGTAAAAGCTTTCAAGGACAGTGACACAGGTGGCTTTCAGAGGCTGGAAATCTGACAGATGTAAAAAGCTCTTCTCTCACTCAAGAATTTCTATAGCAAATAACTAGGGCAAGGCTAGACTTCTTGCTAATCAAGCAGGTAGGTACTCAAAGCATTGAGGCAAATTGCAAATTCCTCTAAGTGAAGTACCTTGGTAAGTTCATGGTTTCAACTCACGAACTAGCTCTTATTTGGTCAGCATGAGATCATTTAAAATAATAATAATAAAATGAATCCATCCTTCATCATTTTCATTCCATGGTCTAAATTATTTGGCCACTCCTCTTCCTACTGCCAAGAAAAGTCTAAAAACTATGTGTTTCCCTGTGGGACAACCTGAAGACTCTCTTTCATAAATGCCCTCTGAACGTCTCAAAGAGATTGGAAGAGTGGCCCATGTTGCTATAGCACACAGTGCATGAGAATGGGTGGCATGCAGTGACACCCCAGGGATATTTTGTTAATCTCAGTTGAACCTAAGGGTCGTGTGGCAGAATCTCACTTTCAGCAGTCTGTTAAAGAAAGAAAGAGCGATTGCACTCAAGCAATGGGGAAAATCAGCTCATTTGCAGGACTGTAATTTAATGAAGCTCCCTGGTGACTTTTCAGAGACAAACTTAGACATTGGAAGGAACATTTCACCTACTCACTCTGCTCCACAGGCTCAAGCAGAGAAAGGAGAGACATTAAGTGTGTTTCTTGTTTTCTTCACACTGAAGCTCTGCTCACTTGTTGAAGTTGCGATAAACAAGTGATGAGAAGACAGTCCAAGGAGAAAGCTGCCTTATGGTGGACCTTTCTCCTGACAAAGTTCACTAACACACTGGCCTTAAACCACTTGAGCTGGAAAAGAAAGAACTATGTGAAGGTTTTCCTGCATTACAGACTTAGAGGGGGAATCCTGAGAAAACTGCTAGTGCTTTGGAAGGCACTTTCCCCTCTCCTTCCCTCCCTCCTTCCCTCCCTCCTTCCCTCCCTCCCTTCCTTCCTTCCTTCCTTCCTTCCTTCCTTCCTTCCTTCCTTCCTTCCTCTCTCTTTTTTAAAGATCTCTCTTTGTTTCCACCTCTTTGTTTACTGTATTCATGTGCTTTTGCTTGGCAAGTTTGCTTTGACTCCTGTAACTGCTTGGAAGGACAGTATTGACGTAAGGCCTGTCTCATTGAGGGGGAATGGCATTCCTGCTTTCAAGACAGGCTAATTAATGATACAACTCAATGATTTCTTCTTTCTGGAAGCTATCCTGAATTTTCTGACCCAATTTTGGCATTAAACTCTTCTTCTTTGGTCCTCCTAAGCTCATTGCACAGAAACGATCACAAAGTCACAGTATCAGGAAGTGGCCCAGACCATCTGGTTCCACTATGTCACCAGCCTCTATAGTGCTAGAAAGGCATTTTCCACAGCCTTCAAGAGCTACCCTGAACTTTCGCCATAGTAAGCCAGTTCTTCCTCACACTAAGGAATAATACTAATTAATGATAGCTAATATGTACTGATTGCTTACCCTGCCAGGTATTTTACAAGTGGTGATTAAAAGGCAGTAAGAATGTGACATCCAGAGCCAGAGACATTGGGTTCAAATCTTGACATTTAATCCCTGTGAGACTTTGGGTAAGCTATTTAACAAGCTATTTACCTTCTAAACCACAATTTCCTCCTTTGTAAAATGGGGGTAATTGTCGCTACTGTAAGTTGTTGTCAGGGTTAAATGAGATAATCTAAAGTAGAACACTAATTATAATACCCAGCATGTAGTGCAAAATAATGTTAATTATTACTTTTGCTATCCATTGCTTATCTCCAATTCATAAGTGTAATTTTCAACACCATGCTCTATAGTCTATGGCAAGAATAATAGCCTCTGAAATTGACGCACAGTAAGACTAGTGGCTGAAGGCCAGTGAAATTGTAATTACAAATGATAATAACCTAGCACATTTTCTTCTCTAGAAGATGGATTTTAAGTCCCTGCTCAGGAAGCTGATTGGCAGCACTGCCTTCGATTGGTTTCTTTTGTTTTCGAGGAAGAAGGTGATTTTGTCAGATTTTTCCAATTTTGATCTTTGAGAACCTGGGATTAAATATTTGCCATGGGTGGCTGGGGACCCATAACTAGTCCATAATAATCCCATGCTCGACTCTTGGATAAGGGAAAGACAACACTTCATCTCAGGATTGCTTGAGGGTGAAAAATGTACCTATGCACATTAAATGCATTTCATTGTGTCTGTTTATCCCACACCCCTCTCCCCTCGCCTCTCCTGCGTGCACACATGAGCATACACACACACAAACACACACGCTACGCACACACACACACACACACACAGCTCCCAGGAGAGCAGCTTGGCCATCTAAACGAATGTTATGAGGAATTTCAGAATTTGATCACATAAAATATTGTGTTGTTCCAAGGAAAGGTAAAATTATCAAACTGTTGGAGTCAATTTTATTAGCACTACTCCTAATAATAATTACTGTGGTCATTAGTCAATGTTGGGCATCACTACTTTCTGTGATAACGCTTATCATGTTGTTAGCAATTACACAGAACTCCCCAGTTCTGCCAGCACCACGCTAAATCACCGATGCCATTTCCTGTAATAGAGTGCCCCCTAGCACTTCCACATACCTCTTCGTTTCATTTGTTCCTCCAGGCCCCAAAGAGCAGCTACTAAATATCAAGGGCAGCTTTCATGATTGAGGGGCCCCGGCTCTCCAAGAGCTTAAGTGCCCAGCATTAAACTCCTGAGATTTGCTCATCTGATTTCACAGCAGCTGGCAGAGGAGGGGAGCTTTTGGACAGCCTATTCTACCAGAAGCAAAGCAGGTGGCTTTCTCTCAGGTCACAATTGAATTTAAAAGTCCCATTAATTTTGTCAAGTCAACTTAATTCTCTTAACCTGTTAATTATCTTCCTTTGTAAGAAGAGCAGTAAAGGAGTGGGCAGACTTTTGTCAAACAACGTTTAAAGCTTGTGTGTGTGTCTCTGTGTCTGTGTGTGTGAGAGAGAGAGGAGCTGGCTGTCTGGTTTTAGGTTTACAAGGTTCACTCCTTAGTTTATCCCTGCAATGAAGAGATTTTGGCTGCTGTCTTATTTGTGTTTAATTTGGATGGCCCACCTTGGCATTAGATCAAAGCCTTGGGCCCTCTTTTTAAAGCACTTGCATGTCTGGGAAGAAGGCTCATGCAATAGAACCTAAAAGTGTATTGCTTAAACCTCTCTCTGAAGGCAGGGAGGGCGAGGGGGGGAGGTGTGAGATATTTTAAAAATAAGACATGCTGCTAAATTCCCTGCCAACCTCCGTTCATGCTGAGTGGAGTGTAAGTAACAAGTATCAGATAGTTCCTCCAGATGTCAGCTATTTAAAGAGGCACAGGCTAGAAGTTCTGTGGACAGCAATTGTCTTATTCCTGGTGGTGGTGGTGGTGTGGTTTTAGAGGGTGGATGCTGCCTCACAGAAACTTCTATCAACAAGAAAGTGTAGGAATGTGTTTGTGAATTTGGGAAGTGAGAAAAATTAGATGGGAGGGAAAAAATGACCCAATAACTCAGGAAAGCCATCGTATCAAACTTTGTACAACTAACATTTGATTTGTAAATGTATAAAGCAAGAGGAACACCAGGAAACCTAAATTCCTATAAAATTATATTATCCTTGAGAAATTATAGGCCAAAAAAATTGTAAAATGGGAAGAATCAGTCTTCAAATTTAATTTTATGCTTTTCTGTTTTACCTAAAACAGACTGAAAAAAAAGTTATGACTCTTCTTGTTTGTTATAGTTTTGAATTCCAGGGGTTGAAGGACTTCATACAGGACACAGTAAATTGATCTAAGTTAGTAATGACTGTGAGGAAATGTTAGGATCAAGTTTGCTTGTAGTTTTTAGAATTTGTAGCATTGACGTCTTAATCTTTATTATAGTAAATGCCCCCACACCCATTCCTTTGGTGTTCTTATCATGCTCATGCTTAAAAATTTCTGCAGAAATTTTCATAAAAACTGTGAAACTTTATTTCTCCTATTTTAAAAATAACCTGCTATCCTTTAGTTTCTACACATTCAGACTTGATACTTTAATGCAAATTTCAGCAGTGTTACTTAACATCAGAGGAGCTCCAAAGGTTGTATTCTTTTAATATCTCTAAGAGTCAGTTATTCCAGTTTTTTGTAGAAATGAAATAAGATAGTTCTCAGTTCTAGGCTTACTGTTGGTAACTAACCTTGTTTTTTTCCTAGTTGTATATGACATTGGGCTCCACACATCCTAGTACTTTGTGTGAATCAGATACCCAGATAAAAACACTTACCTCAGGGAAAAGTAGGTAGAGAGAAAAGGAGTGTGTGATTAGGTGAAAGTAGCATTTCTAGAAAAGTGTGATCCTTTCCTTCAGCCCCATGACTCTCCTTTTTTGAGAAACAGAACAAAGTGGAGATGTGTTTGGTTATGTCAAACACAGTGGGATCAGATGTCCTTCAAACATATTTTGAGAGACACTGTGGTCATGAGTTTTATTTTTTCTCACCTTTTGTTTTCTGGATTCTTCTGCAGGCAATCCCAGGTTGGGACACTTGCAAAGAGAGATAAGAGGCAGCCGTACAGAGGAGAATCACCTGTGCAGTCACTGTGTGGCTACTTGTAAAATGCTCCCAGCCTTCTGTCATTAGTTTGTCCCTTGTTAGGGCAGGAGAGACTGTGAACTTTTGTTCCTGATGTTAAATAAGGAATATTGTGTGTCAGAAGGAGTGGATTTCCTTATCAGCTGTTTACAGCCGCAAAAGAGGAGGTATCGGTTTTTCTTCTAAGCTCTGTCTTCCAACCATTTTTCTTACTTTGTGTTTCACATGGTCTCATTCAAAAAACTCCTTTCAGTTGTAGAACTTCTATTGTCAGCATTTGTAGCTTCTCTAGTGTATTTCCTAAGACCCTGCTCTGCAAGGAACATCACTGTTTTTCTAGCATCAATAGAATAAGGCTCTGTTTTTTCCTATATATATATTTATAGTTAGCTTTTCTTCTTCAGCTTTGAGTCATAATATTGAATGAAAACTGAGTGTAAGATTGATATTCCGGGGTCTCCTGGTTGGGGCACTGAACTGTCTTCAGTACAGTATGTGGGAAGGTTGCAACTTGGTAAGGGAGTTAGACAGTCAATCTCACTTCTCCTATTCTGTCTCCCCGACCTTTCTCTTTACCTGCCCATGGTGTGCAGGATTCCATTTACCCAGTTGTACCAGAGGGCAATTGCTGATGAAGTTGAACTGTGGAATGATACTGCTCATGTTTCCCTGAAATTTCCTCAAGCCTTGTAAATTTATTTTCTAGCTCATACTTGTCTAATATTTGTGATATGTAAAATATATATATCTACCCTACAATTACCTTAAAGAGTGGTGAATCACGTTTCTCTAAACACACGCACATGTACTATATATTTTAAAAGTGTTCATATGTCTCCATATTCCATTTCATAAGACTGTAGCTAAAATCGAATAATATTGTAAGAATAGAAAAGTCAGACAAGTCTTGGGGAGGCTAGCAGGTGGGACATAAGACATGCCCTTAATAGAATAGTAAAAATAAAGTGATTAATTAAAAGGAAAGAAAGAAAGAAAGGAAGGAAGGAAGGAAGGAAGGAAGGAAAGAAAGAAAGGAAAGAAAAAAGAAGAAAGAAAGAAGAAAGAAAGAAAGAAATAAGAAAGAAAGAAAGAAAAGAAAAGAAAAGAAAAGAAAAGAAAAGAAAAGAAAAGAAAGAGAGAAAAACTCTCTCATTTAAGGCCCACAGAACTAGGCTAAACCAGAAATCAGGGAGGCCTGTGTTGGGGAGTACTTTTGACAAATCCCTCACCCCCACTCCCACGGCCACCCACAGCATAGGTATATTGTCTCTGCATGATTTAGTATCTGGTGCTATTCTGCATTTCTCAGCTTGGGGGCTGAGTTCCTCAGCATCCTTGCCACATTGCAAAAATAGAAAGCCCGATATCATAGTCATACCACCGCCCCACTTGCCGCCCACTGAGTAACAGAAGAGCAGGCAGCCCTCGGTTTTCGAAAGGGTTGTATTCTCAAAGTTACTTTATAAATTCTCAGAGCTCAGATTATGTTTTCCCAGGGGGGAAAAAAAACGGAAGATAAAAAAAAAAACAAAAACCAAAAAATGATGCATTCTCTTTCCGGAAGTCAAGCACCTGCTAACCCAGAATATTCTCAGTGTCCTAGTCTGGAGCTACTATCCTCAAGTACCTGGCCACAGAGGAATTGTTTTCTAAAGGGATGTATCTTTGGCATGTTAGCTTAGGATACCAGTGACATATTTCTCGACATTGCAGATTTGATAACAAGATCTGGGCTGCCCAACCACCTACTTACTGTTTGCAAAGGTTCTAGTTCGGGAATTTTTTTTTTTTTTTTTCATTTAGGGTCAAGGTGGGGGTTAAGAGAGGGACTCAAGGGCAAGAAAGGCTCCAACCGGGAAAGGATGTGGTGAGCTGCAGGGATGGGGTAGCAAGGAGGGTGAGGTGTATTTGAGGGTAATAAAGGAGCAGTGGAAATAGAAGGGTGAGGGAGAAAGGGTCAAAGCCAAAGGAGTGGGCTTTGGTGGTTAATAAAGAAGAGAAGCAAAACCTAATTCAATTCAATTCACTTCAACCCTCTTTGTTGAGCACTCAATCCTGCACCTGCCAGAAAAGTGAGCAAAGCTGAGTGAGAGGTGGTCTCCACAGTCAGGACCTCTGTGAGGGGAGGAGACAGGTGTTTATGCAGATTTGCATTCATGGAGCAGATCTGCTCAGTCTCAGAATAGAGATTCAGGAAGGGGACAGGGAAGGAGAGATTTATTCGGATTTGAGAATTAGAATTAGGGAACACCTCCTGGAAGAGGAAGCATTTAAGCGGTACCTGAGCATGTTGACTGCCTAACATAAGTAGGGGATGAAAGCATAGAGCACAGTCCAGGAAAGTGGCAGGTGAGATGAAAGCCCAGAGACAAGAAAAGTGCCGTGTGTCTGTGTGTGTCTGTGTGTGTGTGTGTGTGTGTGTGTGTGTGTGTGTGTGAGAGAGAGAGAGAGAGAGAGAGAGAGAGAGAGAGAGAGAGAAAATGCGCAAGAGAGAGAATTACAACAAGCCTATAGAGGAGAGGGGGATGGGAAGTAGCCATTTACATTTCAGAATGGATTTTCTTCTTGGGCACCATGTGCTCTCCTTGGCCTTTAATGAGACCGCACCTCTGCAGGCCACGTGTAGCTCTCGTGGGGTAGAAGAGATGAGGATGGGAGAGGGTACTGAGAAGCGGGTATCTAGGCATCAGCAACAGGGAAGCACAGGGGAAGGAAATTTTTAGAGGAAATAGGGTGGCCTGGAATGCTGGTTCACACATTGTATAGAGTCGATTGTATCAAAGACTGATTCAGTCTGTATTTCGTGAAATAATCATAAGCCTCTGTTCTCTTGGACCCCTTCTCCCTAAACCTCATTTAAAAGGACAAGGACAAGTCAAGCACCCAGTTCTAAAGTTTATTCTCGTACAAGTAAACCCCTGCGGTGTGGATGCCAAGGTTGAGGCTGTTCTCTTATCACCGAATTCTGAAATGCTGGAATAGAGGAGAAGGAGAGGAAGAGGGAAATGAAGAAAAGGGAAGAGAAAGAAGAGGAGGAAGAATCACCTTTCCACGTAGTTGTTAAAGGCATTGGGATTCTATTAAAAAGCTAAAATACTCATTTCTGTTTAAGGAATTAGGGGAGGGGACAAACGCAGACAGGGAGGCAGGTGCCCTGACTTCAAGTGCTGCGCAGACAGAGGTCTTTCAAGGCAGAGATAGAGCTCTACATCGCAGAGAAGGAAAATGGCTCTTGACTACCACAGAGGCCTGGAGAAAGAGGATGGCTCCTGGGCTGGTATCAGCACTGATAGGTACAAGGTGAGGGAGGAGGTAGGTGGTTTTCAGCCTCTACTTCCTCCATCAGCTTTTATGGGCTGCCGACATGACTACTGCTGGGATCCAATCTGCTGCATCTCTGCAGCTAGCGGTTGGGCTAGGAGATCTCACGCTGCAAGCGTGGACATGTGGTGTACATGCATGTTTCTCTCCCGCCTGCTTGGGGCTTGGCCCCAATGCTGATGCCGAACTGCTAGGGAAAGGGAATTCGAGTCACTCAGTGCCTCTTGGTCATTACTCGAGTGAAAGGACACAAAGACTTTATAATTTTGACCCTTGAACAACATCTTTTCATGAAATTCTCTTGTTAACCACATATATAGAAATCTCCATGTTCTCAACCACAGAACACCACATCTATATAACATATACTAGGTGAGTACTGGCATAAGTGAAAAAAAAATAGTAGCCTTACTATTTGAATGAACATACTAAAATTTGAGTACTATGTACACATCAATACACTTTGGAAGATTGGAAGACACCTCTCTGCCCTATTTGAGCTCAGAGGAAATGATCAACATCTATGGAAACATATTTTGATATCTTTTTAAAAGTGTATGTGTTGGGGGGGCGTGTTTATCTCTTTCATTAGGAACCAGAGAGAAGCAGAAACATGTTAACCACCAAATTAGGAGGCAGAAGATTTGGATCTTATTTTTACTAGTGTTTTTTATGCACCTTTGGGCATAAAATCCCATTCTAGGATTCAGTTTCCTCCTCTGTAAAATGAGCATTTGAAGTAATAAATGGTTCCTAAACATTTAGGGATCACAAAATTCTTTAAAAATCTGAAGAAATCTTTTGACCTTCTTTCCAAAAAAAAAAAAAAAAAAAAAAAAAAAAAATGCATGCCCAGACTAAACTGATTGTAGTTTCCGAAAGGAGTTTTACAGATTATTCTCAGGGAGGTCATATCCTGCCATAGAAATTATGCACTGCACCAATCCAATGGGCAAAATTCACATACACTTTGATATAAATGACACTCCGTTGGAGATGTGCAAAGAGGTGGCCACAGCCTTCTTTGTAGAAGTTCTTTGAACTCCAAGGTAAGAACCCTTGAGCCAGATGAGCTCTAAGGTTCTTTCTGGATCTGAATGTCTTTAATTCCTCAAATGCCATTATGATGACCAAGGACCCTGTATTAGTCTGGTTAGGATATATTTATCAAATATCACAGACTGGGTGGTGGCTTGAACAACAGAAATGTATTTTCTCACAGTTTTGGAGGCTGGATTTCCAAGATCAAGGTGCTGGAAGGTTAGGTTTCTTCTGAGTCTTCCTCTCTGCTTGGCTTGCAGATGTCTGCCTCCTCTGTGTCCTCACACGGGCTGTGTATGTGTGCCTGAGTGTGCACCCATCCTCCAGGTGTCTCCTCCTCTTCTTATAAGAACACCGGTACATTAGATTAGGGCTCCACCCTTAGGCCCTTTCACCTTAATTATATCTTTTAAAGACCCTGTCTCCAAATACAGTCATGTTGGGGATTAGGGCTTCAGTGAATGGATTTTGCAGGGGATTCAGTCTATAACAAAGCCCAAACTGATAAACACATAGCAGAGAGTAACTAGAGGAATCAAATCATCTTTTAGATCCCCTCCACACACAAATAAGCCCATCAAAAATTAGAATAAAATATGCTATTTTTCAAAATGGGGATTTATAATTGATAACCAAATGTGTATCTGTTACTGCTCCTATAAAGGGGACACTTTCACGAAGGTTTATTTAGTATTTTATATATGTGTGTGTGTGTGTGTGTGTGTGTGTGTGTGTGTGTGTGTGTGTATATATATATATATATATATATATACCTACACACATATGTATAGAACTTGATTTTGTAAAAATAAATTAACTTTAGAATTAACAGTTCAAGTGTTGTATGTATTAGGAGAGGGAATGAGTTAAGAAGGAGGAAATTTTAATAACCTATACATAGTTTTAGTTTTTGATTTTCTTTGGGGCATGCATGTCATCATCTTCCTGTGATGTAAATCAAGCAGTCAAGAGTGTCTTCCACATCTGGTAAGTGGAGGTGGGGGCAGTTGGGGGTTGCTGTTCTTGCTATTCCTGATTTTCCTTTAACTGTAGTGGGAAAGCAGGGGCTGAGAAGAAAAGGGCAAGAGTTTCTTGTAGTTTTTATTTATT
Source organism: Lemur catta (assembly GCF_020740605.2). NCBI lineage: Eukaryota > Metazoa > Chordata > Mammalia > Primates > Lemuridae > Lemur > Lemur catta. The sequence continues at coordinate 21,679,368 of NC_059128.1, read as the reverse complement.
TATTATTGCTCCCCCGGTGCCACTTTTAGCAACCACCACCTGCTGAGTAACTCCCAAAGCAACAACCATTCTACACCCCACCCCCAGCTCGCCTAGTACCAGCAGGAGCTAAAGAGGAGAAACTTTCAAGGAGAAGAGGATTTGAAAATTGCTGGATGTTCTTATTCCTAAAGCTTCACCATGGCTCTATGGCTGCTTCATTTACTTGGTAATGAGTCAAGCCTGTGAGTTAGTGATGTTGCAGAACCACCTAGAATATACAGAACCACCCAATAGCACGCTGTCCTCTGTCCTCTTTGCGTTGGATGCACTGACCTTTCTCTCTATTCATCTTCTGTATACTGACAAGGTATACATTTTAGGAAATTATACCTATCAGGCACAATGACTCCCTCTGCGATGCTTTACTCCCACGCAGCACTCCCTTGGATGAAATGGCTTGCTCTCTCCCTGAACTGGGCTAAGATATATGCTGCTGAGGACTTCTGCCCTCCCATCTCTCTTCTACCACCCCTCCCTTGTGAATTCTTTCCGTGATTCCCAGGGAACCCACGGTAAATACTTTGTCATCTGTCTTCATTTGCTTGAAATTAACAGGTGGGTGCCTGGCCAAGCCAAGCAGGAGTCAGGTGCAGCGGGGATAAAAATAGTAGGCACAAGCACACCCACAGGTATGATTTTTCCAAAGTTGTGCAGCTCTTTAGCCTCCGTTTCTATTGTAAATATTAAAATTTTAAAAAAACCTGAGAATCTGTATGAGATAGTCAATAGTTAAATGGGCTGCCTAATATCTGCCAATTAATGTTAGAGCTAAGGACTAAAATCCAGGTGTTTTCATTCCTAAAGTAGGATGAGGATACATCTCTCAACTGCACCATAATAAACCACTGGAAATCATACATAATAAAGTCCCTTCTACATGCGTTCAAAATCTGGTTTAAAGGAACAAAAGTATGGTCTTTCCTCTCATATGACTTTTTAAAAGCCTTCTGATTTTCTTTGGCTCTAAGTTATACATGTGTATATATGTATGTACACACACACATACACACAGCTTTTTTTTCCTTTACTTTCTCTTAAAGATAAATTTTGTGTTCATTATTGTCACTAATGGTATTGATCCATCAAAGTTCCCTTTTGGAATAATGTTTCCAGGATTTTCAGTTTTAGAGAATTAAAACTCAAAGTGCATCAGATACATTTTCCTGGCATTTAGTTCCCAGGCTGGGCAGTGCATTTTAAAAGTATAATTGATTTTATCAGGATCTTCGGTTTGGGACTGCAGGCTGGACGTCTCAGGAAATGAACATCTTCTCTAGTCATCAGTTAGTAACAAGATTGGTGTAAATGTTTTGGGTGCTCACTCTGATGTATTAAGGGAAGTGAGCAACTTTAGAGATAAGGAGAGCTTTGGCTTCATTTGTGCCAGGAACACAAGAAGTAAACCTATTTAATTCATATCTCCTAAGACTCCGACAATTACATGAACAGCTGCAAGTTATCTGAATATGGAATATATTACAGATTATCAACTATTTAATGTAACCCCAGGCTTGCATTTCCCATTTTTAGATAGTTAACACAAGCTATTTTTATTCTCTAAAGTGTAAATTACTCAAGCACCACGTAATAAATATCAATATCTAATGCAAATGTTTCGGGCATCATTAATTATATATTTAATTTGAAGTTGTTTACATGAAAACTTACATTTTTTTTTACTTTAAGTATTACACAAGAGGGCACAAGAGGTATATCAACTAATTACTATCTAATAGCCAACACTCTGAGACAAACATTTATATGCCATTTGTTTCATTACAATTCAAGCATTTGGCATGTTTGTTGAGTAATCTGTGATGATCATAGTTATAGAAAAACAAAAGATAAGGAAAGAGAATAGTTTGATCATAGATCTCTTTCTGAAAGGATCACTTATTTTCTAAGCACACTTATCAATTTATATTTAAAAGAAAGGTAGCATCTCATTTCATTGAAAAAATGAGGATCATTTAATTTTTCAATCACAGCTATTGTAGAGTACATTTTTTATAATTGACTTAAACTAGTTTTGATGTGTGAACAGAAGATATGGAATGTACATATTTGATTCTTCAGTATATGGATTTTTTTACATTATTTCTATGTGTTCTTGAAGGGATGGCACTCTAATCATTCTATTCAGGGTTGCAGATATATCTATTATTTCTGGTCCACTAATTCTGCAGTTTAAATTACCTATAGCCTTGCGGTTTTTTCCAGCTTATCAGGTTTAAGAAGGATATGTTATTATGTATGTATGCTAAAACATCGTTCTAGGTTCTGGATCAAAGAAACAAAAACATCTCCTCCCATTTATTGGGGTTTTTAATTATGGATTTGTCCTTTTTTTAGTATATCAATATGTACGTTATATATTTTGAGTCTGTGTTATTAGGTGCATACAGATCCAGGACTATTACATCTACCTGGTTAGTTGCTTTTCTCAGAATATAATGACATTTTTGGCAGTAAGGTCTATTTTGTCTGACAGTAATATTTCCATATCTGTTTTCTTTTGGCTAACATTTGCTGAGTATATTAGTTAGAATATGATTTAAGGGTGTGATAATTCTTCTTTTCTAAGTCACCCACAGATCCCAGTTGCCTTTGTCTTGCTGCTCAGCCATACCACCTTTGGGCCTCCTACCAGTTCAAGCTTTGCTGTGAGAGGAAGGCACCTTCTCTCTTACTGAAACATCGTCGTGTGGTCTCAGTTAAAAAAAAAAAAAAAGATGGAGCCAAATCAATATCCTACCTAACATATCCAGGAAATGTTAACCAAAAGAAAGCAGATGTGGTTATGTCCACTTGGCCAAAGTTGGCTCATCTCCACATGTATATTCCAGAAAAGGGCAAAGAGGAAGAAGAAAGAAGCATTAGCCTCTTTAGAAATGACTTGGAAGTTTCACAGATTAATTTTATAGGATTTAGCAACAGAATCATAAAGTGATTTCGATCATAGACTCAGTAGATAGGTGGCTTGGGTTCAAATCCTAACTCTGCCACCTAGTGGCTACGTGCATATGGACAAGTCCCAATCTGTGCCTCCTTTTCCTCACTTCTAAAATAGGGACTGTGATTATATCTACCTTATGAACATTAAGCAAATGTTATTAATTTAAAGCCACCAATAATTATTTTTTATCTATAGTGGCCATAGTGGTAGTAATGCCACAATGCCGACTTACTGTCATACCGGTTACTTTGCTCACCATTGCCTCTTTCATACCACTCCATTTCTCTGGAATTATTCTTCATACTAAAGGGCACGTCTTAGTGGTTGTGCCAATGACCACCTGTGAGTGGTAAGCTTTCTCAAACTTTATCTGAAAACATTTTAGGTTTGCCTCTGCTCTTGAATGATTTGCCTAGGTAAGTAAATCTCAATTGATAGACATGTTCTTTCAACATGAAGCTATTATGTACATTGTTTTCTGGGCTCTATTTAAAAGTAATACATTGATTTTAATATTTTTAACTTTATTTGGGGTATGCTTTTGTTTCGCTATGATGGGCCTAAGTGTGGTTTCCTTTTTTCTTTTTCCTGATTTGGAGCCTTTAATGTAAGAATTCACTTTACTTGAATCTGAAAAAATTCTCAGTCATTGTCTTTTTGAAATTACTTTTCCTTCTCAATTTCTCTACTCTTCTAAAATTCTTAATAGATGTATGTTGGATTTTTTATTTGATTTTTCATGACTTTTAATATTTTTGATATTCCTCAAATCTCTTTTTCTCACTATGCTATTTTTAGGGAAGTTTTCTCAGTTCTGTCTTCCAGTCCATTAATTCTGTCTTTAGCTACATTTACATAATCCATCTATTGTTTTTTTTTAATTTTGCTAACTGTGCTGCATTTCCAAAAGAGTTTAGTTTTTTTTTCCTGAAATCTGCCCTTTATAATCATACCATTTGCTTTTACTGCGACGTCTGGAATTTCTTTATTTAATCATTTCAACCATATTCATTTTGGCAATTTATTTCAGATTGTTCTGTTATGTCACATGCTGCTATTCCTCATTCTCCCATTGTTGTGGCTGTTAGCTCTCTCTTATGGTGAATTGTTCTCTTATTGGATTATTATTTTTCTTTTTCTTTTTGTTTTTTGTCCTTTTTTTATTTTTTGAGACAGAGTCTCACTCTGTTGCCTGAGCTAGAGTGCCGTGGCACCAGTCCAGCTCACAGCAACCTCAAACTCCCGGGCTCAAGCAATCCTTCTGCCTCAGCCTCCCGAGTAGGAGTAGCTGGGACTACAGGCATGTGCCACCATGCCCAGCTAATTTTTTCTATATATTTTTAGCTGTTCAGATCATTTCTTTCTTTCTTTTTTTTTTTTTTAGTAGAGACGGGGTCTCGCTCTTGCTCAGGCTGGTCTTCGACTCCTGACCTCGAGCAATCCTCTTGCCTCAGCCTCCCAGAATGCTAGGATTACAGGCGTGAGCCACCGTGCCCGGCCTGGATTATTATTTTTCTTACAAGCATATTTTCTACTGATATTTATGTTGCTATAGGAGCCATGCATGCCTCATTCTAGAGTAACACTCTAAAAGAAAACTCCAGCTTATTCTGACATCGAAATGCTATATGATATATGATTTTCTCTGTACCTCAGTTTCTCTAACTGAGCTGCCTCCTGAATATCTAACGTCCTTCTTATTCTTACTAGCTACTGAGGAGGGATGGCCTTGTGTTGGTTAGAGAAAAGTAAATCTGCTTTCTGTCCCAGGATTCTCAAGCTAGTGTCTTTATTTAAGGGGATTCATTGTTATTTATACTTAGTCCCCGAGGATTCCCTGCTGGGAGGTGAGGGGCAACAGGGTAAGCAAGCCAGGCAGCATACTCTTTCCATTCCAGTGAGCTTTTCACTAATGAAAAATGCCCTCTTAGATCAGAGAAACAGCAGATGTGTAGGTGTTGTGAGTGGGGAAAAAAAAAATCAATGTTTAAAATTTAAAATAGAAACATAAAATTGTTAATATATCTAGAGACAACGTGTATTGCATACAGTAATGAAAAATGAAGTTCTAATACAACAACACTGCTTGGTTTGGGATTCTTTTCACAGAAGTCTAAGATTCCTCACTTTAATATGAGGTTTTAATAAAGAGGAGTATACTGTAATTTTTACAGCATCCAGAAATTGGGTTTGAGCCTCAAAATAAGGCCAAGAGATCACATATAAGTAAATTCAGAAATAAAGGACAAAGAAAATTTTAAAAATAAAATTTAATCAGTGTCATAATGTTCAGTTTGAAAGGTAATTTGGAAGTTGTAGACTCCATCCTCTCACACCAGAGTCTCTAACAGGCATCCACTACTTGAATGCATCCTGTGATGGGGAGCTCACTGCCTAGCAGGGCATCCCTTCTGATTTTGTAATGGCTTCAAATGTTGGAAAGTTCTTTCTTACAATAATATTATTACATCTTTTAGAGGTTCCCTTCCCCCACACACAGAAGAAATATTCTCTACTGCAGTAATTAAATGTATCTCAATATTATTTCATAAACATTCACTGAATGTCTCTATGGGCCTGGTACTGTGCTAAGTTCGAGATAGGGAATATTGTTGTCTCCATTTTGCTATGATAAAAAAAAAATTCAGAGGATAGGTAACTTATCCAAGGTCACATTGTTAAGTAGGCAGTGGAGCAGGGATTTGAATTTGAATTTAAGCTGTCTGGTTCTAGGATTAGGCCTCGGTTCATGATTTCATGAATCATGTAGGGAACCCATATATAACACAGTGGATAATAACAGAATGAGGCAAGTGTCAAAGAACACTGCTTTAGAAAGATAGGAAAAAACAACTAATTCTGCCTATCCAGATTAGAAATGGTAGATTTTGAAGACATAGATATCATCAGTGCCAAAATATTATTATCTTAATGTTGTTTTATCTATTTTAAGAACAGTCTGTTCCTCCTACCTATGACATAAACTTACATTTCAGTACCCCCCTGATGTCACTATGAGTTTTAGAAAGTGCTAAATCTTCAATATTACTGAGAAATGCTCTTATTACCATCCATCTTGCAAACGTTTCTGGAGCTGCTTAATAACACTTTGTACTTTCCGTTAGGAGAACATTCATCTCATTCCCCTCCAAAAATTCTCTGTTAAGTAAATTTAAGACTACATAGTATCAAGGAGAAAATGACCATTATTTTAGATCTCTATGCCTGTACTTAGATGATGTACTTTTCATGGAATAATGAGTGAGACAGACACAAGTAAGATGATGCTTGAACTGGAGGTCCCTAGAATTAAACAATAGTCTTATAAATTGGATCTGATTGGTATTTTAGTGTCTGAAAAGTAGGAATGTGGAATAAATTAAACAGAGAAAAAGTCCTGGCTATGCCACAATTTAGGGTTTTTTTTATTCATTTTGGTATTTATTTGACATTTCTGAGTATGGCAACTCACTCATTAGAGATAAAGAATGTGGCTTCTAACATGTGAGTTTCCCCTCCTTTCTCTTTTTTTCCTTCCCCTCCCTTCCCCTTCCCTTCCCTTCCCTCCTCTCTTCTTCTCTCCCCTCTTCTTCTCCTCCCCTCCCCTCTCTTCCCTCTCTTTCCTTCCTCTTCCCTCCCCTTCCCTTCGCTCCTCTTTCCCTGTCCTTCCCCCACCCTCCCTTACCCTGCCCTGCCTTGTCCTTGCCCTGCCTTTCTTTATCCCATGAAATACCTGTCTTTTGCATCGAAAGGAGAAGTTGAACCATTTCTGACCTCTCCAAACTTTGACAATTTACGTAATAAGTGAAAGCTGGGCTTAAAGTTTGCCTCCTTCAGGATACTCCCTGTGGACGATTCTATGCCTCATGGCTACTCCCCTTACTTTGAATTCCCTTTTCTCTTTCTGTTTAAAACCATTCAAGGTCAATTCCATAGTAATAGTGAACATCAATTTACAATCTTCTTTTCAAATATATCTTCTCTTCAAGCCCTCAAAACTGTCCCACAAGGTAGGGATTATTCATACTTATACTGTTGAAGAAACAAGCTTAGAGAGTTTAAGGTAACTTGCTTAATCTTATCCAGCCGGTGAACCCAGGATTTTAACTCTCAGTTTTTGACACTCAGTTCACATGTCACCTTGTCTATGAATCCTTCCTGATAGTTTCTCCCCTCCCTACAGTAGACTATTCCATTCTCTATTCTTCTGTGTACTTGTTTGTGTCTTTATCCTAGCACTTATCACATTACATTTGGGAAGCTGTGTATTTAAATGGGATTTATAGTTTGTTCAATTTGGCTTAGGGGATTTTTTTTTTTTTTTTTTTTTTTCTGCTAGAGTGTTTACTTCCTAAGGTCTGAAATCTCTTCTTCATCACTTGGTCTCCTGGATTTCACCCGGTGCCTTGCCCATAGTCTGCATAAATTTAGTGTTCATGGAGTAAATTAATTGAGGCACCAAAGTGAAGGGAAGGGGAGAATGATTTCTTTCTATACTGAGTAGAACCTAGTTCAGAGGTACAGTCACAATAACTTTTTAAAAATGTTGAGTAATGGCTGGGCACGGTGGCTCACGCCTGTAATCCTAGCACTCTAGGAGGCCGAGGCGGATTGCTTGAGCTCAGGAGTTTGAGACCAGCCTGATCAAGAGTGAGAGCCCGTCTCTACTAAAACTAGAAAAAAATAGCTGGGCATGGTGGCGCATGCCTATAGCACCAGCTACTCGGGAGGCTGAGGCAGGAGAATCGCTGGAGCCCAGGAGTTTGAGGTTGCTGTGAGCTAGGGTGACGACACGGCACTTTAGCCCAGGCAACAGAGCAAGACTCTTTCTCAAAGAAAAAAAAAGAAAAAAAAGAAAATGTTGCATAATAATGAAATACTGCATAAATCCGATGGAAACTATTAAAAGATTTAGAAGGCATGTCTTCTAGGGAGAAAGCTAATTAGAATTTTTTTTTTTTTTTTTTTTTTATTCTAGAGAAGAAAGTGAGAACATAAAGAGATGGGAAAGCAAAGTTGCCAGAGACCCCTTCCAGCTCCCAAAGCAGACTGGGATCTTGAGAGTTCCACCCCTCCCTGGAAAATAATTACTTATAAAACAATGCCAGGTTTTGGTAGCCCATATAACCTGGTTCTGGGACCAAGCATGAGCTTTATGTTTTGGAGTTGGCTTAAAGGGTATTGATGAAATGCATGTGATGAAGCTGCTCCCTTTTCCACAGAAGAGGGGCAAAGAGTATCCAATGAGTCAGGTTACACAGGGACAGACTTCCCCTTCTGTGCTTTGGAATTGCAGGGGGAGCTTTATTTCACTCACTCCCCTGGAGATTTGTCTAAACAAGAGCGAAAACTATCTTCAGGGATGACTTGAAAGCAGTCATCTGGAGAAAAAGAGTATAGTAATAATAACAATAACAATGAAATAATATTATAATAATAATTTATGGAGCAGTTTTTGTGTGCCAGGTACTGTTTCTACACACTTTACATGTATTAACTTTAAAGCCTCACAACAAATCTATTAGAGAGATGGTATGATGATTCTCATTTCACACATGAAGAAGCTGAAGTACAAAGAGGCTAAGATTGTGTTTACAGTTTCACAGCAACTTACGAGCAAAATCAGGATTTGAATATAGGCATTTGAGCACTGGAGCCCAAGATTCAAATCTGTAGGTACTCTCAACATGCCTTCTAGGGAGTTGAGCCCATTCTCTTTCCTCCACTGCAAGACCCGTGACCTGTGCCTATTGCAATGGTTCTGAATTAAGTCTTCTTACCTGTCCCCCCAAAAAAAATCCTCTAAATCTTAGATTTCATATTTTAGCCTATAAACACACAATGGAAAGTATTAATTTTATTATTATATAATTATAATTCATTTTATTTGATTCCTCAAGACTGGATAGAGATTTTCATGGCACTGGGGATGGAAAGTTTATACCTCTGATATCCAGTGTAACCTTAGGGAAGATCTGATATACAATATAAGTTTAGTGAATGTCTAATATTCAACATAAGCCTAGTGAAGACTAAGAAGGGTGTAAATGTTCAAATCTCTCTATGAGAAATTGAGCCCTGTCTTTGAGTAAAAGAAAAAAAATGCTTCTATATTAAAATAACTTCATTTGGAGTCCGAAGGAAGCTGGCTAAGGTTTATGTGGGAACATTTTGTATTTTTCTTATCCTCGATGAAATGTATAAAAATTCTAATGAAGTGTATATCTCAGCCCCGTTGTTCAAACGGAAGAGGTTTGGAAAATTTCCTGGAGAGATTTTTCTCGACATCCAAATCCTGATATCCCTAATTCAGCCACAAGGAGGACAAGGGAATAACTGTGAATGTTCCTAAGAAGGATAAGTTAAAGAAACAGAAACAATATATATATATGTTCTCTAAGCTATAAATTTATACAGGGATGCCATTATCTTTTATCTTTTAATCGAATACATGAAGGTGTAAGATATTTAAAAGAATAAAGCTTCTCTTTTATACCTCTAAATGGAAAATATAATCAAAATCCGTTTTTTTGCAGGATGGCTTTCTTAAATGAGCAGAAGGATGAATTATGTGGCTGTAAATAAATCTACTGACATAATAAAGCAAAGTTGGACTGTTTTATGGTGTCACTGGAACCCTTGGATATATTTATAGCCATGTTAACAGTCATCTGTATTTTTTCAGGACTTTTATTTCATTTCACATTATGAGAGTTTAGTTGTTTGGTTTTTTTTGTGTGTGTGTTTTGTTATTCTCTCCCTAAATTGCCTTTTGTTGACAGTGAAAGTAAGGATTTCTACTCTTCATTTTTGGAAAAAGACGGTCGTCTCCTAAGAGCTTCAGTCTCACGCAGACACTAACTGCTCTTACGCTTTCTGGCCTTCCTGGGTCTGTGCAGTCATATTAGATGTGGCTGCAGAGAACAACTTGACAGGTGTCTCCTGCTGGCAGTGAAGTGGCAAGTCAGAGTTCATACAAGTGAGAAGAGGCCTGTGCAGAGATAAAATGTACAGTATTGTGAGAGACAAGACAATGGACAGGGCAACTTTGCATTAAATTCCTGATGCCTGACACATTTAAGTACAATCACAAGGCTTATTTTAGAAGCTAAAAGATCCCCTTACACTACTTTATAGCTGAGGCACAGACCAAAATGACACGGAGGATAGATAGGTAAGGATTCTCATACCTTACCTTGGGACATTCTCCTGAGGGGTGGGGATGGGGTAGAGGAGATTAAAAAAACAGGGGGAGGAGGTCTATAATGCCAAATTCTGAAGTCTGAAGGAATAGAGGGTTTGAAAAAAAAAAAAAAAACCTGCATTCCATTTAGAAACTTAAGGATCCAAAGAGTGTAGTTATGATTCTGTGGGGGTTTATTCAAGGAGAGCTAAGCGTGGTTGTTCACATGAAATTATTTATACTTTTCAACTTTAAATTTGGGTGAGCATAGCATTTCTAAATCTATTTCTCTTCTCTTCTATCTTAAAAGTGGGCTCTCATCTTTATCCTGTAGCTGTGCACTTGATTCCTAAGTGTTCCCTCTCAAGGGACCCATTAGAGAGGGTCCAAATCAGGAGGAAAGAGGGGAGCTTTTGATGGTAAGACCAGGGCAGCTAGAATGCTAGCTTCAGGCGGTATTTAGAAGGTATCACTGGAGCTAAAAATCTGAAAAAGTATATGTGCTATGTAAGCCTAATACAAGCTAATGGACCCGAGAAGAATGGGATCAGAAAAGACATCTAAGTAGGAATATGTTGATTAGAGAGAGGGGCAAGAAGGACAGGAAACACATGAAAAAATTAACAATGTGTTAAATTGGAGAACATACATTTTATCAGGATAATTGTGAGATGTCTCTTTGGAGTGGAATTAGTAAAATAAACCAGTCTCACATTTGTCCTGTAAGTCCCCAAATGGAATCAGCCTTACCAAAATTCACAACTACTACTTTTGACATTTTGCAAAAAGTAAATAAATAAATTATAAGTATGACAAATGAAATGAATAGCTCCAGCTGTGATGCACCAGCAGCATTTCTAGATTTTGTCCTGTGTTAAGGATTTCTTTTCACTTTGTTGCCTAGCAGAGAATTAATTGGAAGGTCTGTCTGAGCTTCCTATACAGCCTCAGAGTGAAGTCAAAACAGAGTCTCCAACACTCAGTACCAATTTAGAAAAGAAGAAAAACATTAAGTGGAGAGGCGGTGAGCTTATCAACTCTGGAAATCTTGTGTCAGGGGACCAATGTCCTTAAAGCCAGACAAAGGATTCAGCAAAACTAATGTTATAAGAACATGTGAGTATGAGATTGGCAATTGATTAATGGGATTTGTTCATTTAGCAAATATTTACTGAGCTCCTATTATATGATATCCATTGTTCCACAGCCACAGGAGATAGGGGAGAACAAGACAAGGACTCAGCCTTCAGGGAGCTTAGGATCTTTTCTTGAGGAGATAGACTGTGAACAAATACAGAGATAAAATAATTTCAGAAAATGAAGAGTACTGTGAAGGAAATGAAACAGAGTAATGGGAGAGAATGCCTTTCAACTTCACATGAGGGCCAGGAGGTGACATTTGAAATGCACCAATGACACGACTGGGGAAAAGCCTTCAGAAAAGAGGAACTGACAAGACCCTAAAGGCCTTGGGCTGGGAGAGAACTTGGCACATTCAAAGAGCAGAAAGACAGTCTGAGAGACTAAAAGGTAGTAAGTAGGAGGGCGGCAGGAGATGGAGCTAGAGAATTAGGCATAAGCTGAGTCCACTAGGTCCCCTTAGGGCCATGACATAGAATCAGAAAAAGTCAAAAGTGCAGTGGGAATCCATCTGGGGAACTAAATCAGGAAATAATTGGATTGCATGAAAATTATCATGGATATTTCATTTTTTTCTGGCTTTTCTGCTAATAATAGCATAAACCCCTAACCATATCCCTAAGCTTTTTGAGGAACTTCAGCTTATTTTTCTAGTGAACAAAGAGTTCCACCACTGTGTTTCAGGTGCTGTCAGATGCTGTGTATTGTCTCCTTTAAAACTCCCAACAAGCTCATAAGGGAGGCATTATCCACATTTTACAGAGGGGGAAACTGAGGTCTAAACTGAGTATTCATAAACCACTCATCTGCCTTGCTGGGGTGTTCCTGAGTGCATGTCGTTGATTTAAGACATTGTGTTTGTGGGCACACCCAAAGGCCTGAACGACTTTGTCAAAGGGCCACTTGCTGGGAGGCTGTCTCCTGGATAGCCCTTACTGCTGAGAGCCAGGGCACTGAGAATGATTCTGTGCATCATTTACTATGGGTAGCTTGGAGCTTTTGGAGAACACCAATTGCAGAATACCAAGTCACCACCATACCTTCTGAAATGAACTTGATAAATGACCTTGAAGACAAACCACCTGTAAGCTTATTATCTTTATCTGTTAGAGAGATATAATTCTACGTCCTCAGTATCTCCTTGGGGTGTCTCAGGGATGACTAGGACTGTTTTAATCCATGTTCTTTATTCTCAGGGGGTTTGAAATGAGAGCAGGGGTATATAATAAGTGCTATAAACTCCCTTTTAAAAAAGCCACCTAAAATTCAATATATATATATGATACAGCAGTATTATTCACTCCCCCAGCCCCAATGTGATGAGCTTTTCAACCAGAATGAATGAATAGGAGGGAGCCAGAGCTAGCAAGTCCCGGGTGGAAACGGGCCTGGCCTGGGAGGGCTGCTTGTTGGGTTTGCACCTACTTCTGTGCATCACGCATAGTGGAGGGGTGGAGGCTGCCTGGTCCAGAATGTCACTGTTCCCTGGCAGAGCCCTGGGTCAGCCCCCTTCTGGAGTCACAGATGGCCGTGACAGGACAGGTGCTGCCACTCCGGCTCTTTCCCGCAGGTTCGGCCTGGATATACAAACCACCATGCTCTGTCTGGTACTGGGTGCCCAGGGGACTTCATCCACCTGAGGCAGCCCCTCCGTGGCTGGTGTGAGACAGGCCAGCTACTCCTTTTTGGCTAACAGATGTGGCCCTCGCTTCTTCTGAAGTTCTTTGACCAGTACAGCAGTTGCAGGTGTTGACCACTGGGTCTCGAATTCCAAGAACGTCCTGTCCACTGGGGGGTGGAAGCCACCTTCTCGAAAGGCTGCCAACCATTGGGCCCTTAACCCTCCGGAGTCCCTGGGCCACCTCTCCTCCTTCAGTTTTGGGAGCCAAGATGCGGATTCCCTCCATTCGCCCCGTGGGTGTGGCCCTGGGCACCTTAACTCTGGGGGAGACACGCCCAGGGAGCGGACACCGGAGCCACCCGCAGGCGGAGAGGAGCGCGCGTGCTGCACCACCGCGTGCAGCGGCTCCGGCGCTCCCGCTGACTCAAGGGGTTCATTTTTACATCCATCTGGGGCTACTTCAGCCTCAGCCGCCGCCTTTAGTTTTCTTCCCGAACTGCAAAAGGTGCTTTAGTCGCCCGAGTTTGGCTTAACGTGCCTGAAAGAGGAGGGGGGGGGGGGCAGGGTGATAAAGAAGGCGCAGCGTCCGTCTGTCGGTCGCACCCGCACGCGCGCGCGCGCACACACGGCCGGGCGAGCGGAGGGCGGGCGGCGCGCGGGAGGCTCGCGCGGGTGTATACGAGCGTGTGCTTGAATGGGGAGGGCCGGGATTCCGGGTGGCTCCGGCGCCTCCTCCCCCCGGAGCCAGCCAGTCCCTCGGCAGAGCGCTCGGGCTGCGCTGATTTGCTCTCGGGAGTGCGCTATTTGCATATGACTTGCCCATTTGTGAATCTGGCTCCCCAAGTCCTCGCTTCGCTTCACCTGCGCCTCCCTGCTCCGCGCGCTGGGCCGGCGCCCGCCAGCCTCCCGGCCGCCTCTGCCGCCTGCCGGACACCTCCTCCCGCGCTCTCCCAGATTTCGCCCACCCGCCTCCCTCCGCCCCGCGCAGCGTTGGTTTGGGTGGCTGCTCCGCGCTGGGTTCCTCCTCCTCTCCTCTTTCCCTCCGGTCCTTCTTGTTCTCTTCCTCTGGCTGCGGCTGCTGCTGCTGCTGCTGCTTTGCATCCAGTTGGGAAACCCGGGAAGCAGGCGGCTGCTCCGTGGCGCTTGTCCAGAAAGCTCAGGGTTAACAGCCTCTCTCCGCCGCTACTCTCAGGAACACGAGAAGAACTCTTCGACCCGCAGCCCCCCTTTGCCTGGCAGTTCTGCATTGCATCGCATGGAAGTGGAAACAGAAAAAGAAAAAAAAATGTTCAAACTCTTTGGATGTTGGGATAAACTAACCTGAACCTATTTGGGTTTCCTGCTGCCTCCTCCTCTTCCTTCATTTCCACCTTTGCTCTGTGGCTTTCCGAAGTGTGCAGTTAAGTCATCAGACTCGAGGTGCCTAGACATCAGCAGGAAGCCTCGCCGTCCTCCCCTGCCATGTGTGACATGCCGGGGCTCCCTAGGAGGTTTGCTATACCTGGGTGGACTCCGGAATTCTGAATTTCAGCTTCGGGAAGGGAGGGCTTTGCCTTTTATCTTTTTTCTTTTCTTTTCTTTTCTTTTTTTTTAAGTAGTTGTCTTTTTTTTCTCCTCCTTTTAACTGATTCATCATTGTCTTGAAAGTGCTTATTGCTTCCCTCTTTCCAAAATTTGGGCAACTCTTCCTCCTGCTATGATGGGCCCTTGGGCATCATGAACTTCATTATTCCTCACTGGCTGGAATTCAAACTGCCCATCTGTAGTGGTCCAGTGCGTTGACCATGCACCTGAGAATCCACGCGAGACGGAGCCCTCCTCGCCGGCCGGCCTGGACGCTTGGGATCTGGTCGCTCTTCTGGGGATGTATCGTCAGCTCTGTGTGGAGTTCCTCTAATGTAGCTTCCTCCTCCTCCTCTTCCTCACCGGGGTCTCACTCTCAGCAAGAGCATCATTTCCATGGCAGCAAGCATCACTCAGTGCCTATTTCTATCTATCGCTCCCCTGTTTCCCTTCGAGGAGGGCACGGTGGGTCTCTCTGCTCTTTATCCTTTTAATGGGGCATGGCAATTCCTTAACTCACTTGCCTTTCAGGTAGTGCCAAGGGTGGGAAGAGAATTACAAAATTGAATTTAAAATAATGAAAAGCATCGCATGCCCATGAAGGAAGCAAATTTCCACTTTCTCTTAAATGCTAATGTTTCCGCCAGCAGCCCCCTACTTTTCTCTAAAGGGTTCTCCTCTCCTTAGCTCCCTCATTCATGGCTGTACAAACACCACACTCTCCCCTTTGCCACCTTCCACTCTCACGCCCCCTGTGAAGACAGGTAACTTATCAGATGAGCCCCGAGGCTGCACTTTGAGAAATCATTCATTCACCTTGCTTTCACCCTTCCTTTCTCTGGTCTTGTTTGGGAGCTAGTCGTGGGGAAATAGCAGACAGCAAGAATCCTTAGATCTTCAGCCTGAAGTTGACTGAACTGCTATAAAGTAGCCTGTGTGGTAAAGGTCAGGGCAGAGTAGCTGAGTATAAGAAGGCAGAAAATATAATTAATAACCAGTGGCCATTATTGTTCATTTTGGCAGCTTTATGTCTGCCCACATGTCTGGTGGAAAGAGCAGCTATCGCTAAAATTGTACATCTAATATTGCTAACTACCAGACAGGAAGCATTATGTAAGATAAGGCTAAGTCCATTTATAATTTACACAAGTGTAAATTATAGTAGCTTCGATTCCACGATTCCACTATTTATGCAAATGTTTCAATTAAAGTTGGCACAGATGGATGTGCTTGTTCACATAATACAAGTGTGATATGTTTTGCTCCAAATGACCCTCCTTGAATAGCTTTTGAAGGTAGAGATCTGTGGCTCTTAAAAATATTTTCAGCTCTGAGCAGGCTGCCTCTAAGAGGGTGATGTCTGCGACTAAGGTAAGAGCTTGCTGTAGTAAACTGTTCTGAAGAAGGGAGCTTCCTTATTTGTTTACTATGCACTGCACTCAGAGGGTGAGGAGAGTAGGAAGCAGAGAGACAGGGAGACCAGGGAGACCAACTGCAGAGCAGCCCTCCAGGGAACAGGTATGTAAACCCACATGGGGGTCCCTGCCCTAACTCGTGTTTTAACATCCAGACCCCGTTCAGAAAGTCGGTTCTTCCCACTGCCTCCTAGCTGTGGGCTTCCGTTCCGTCTGTAGTGTTAAGTGGAAGCACATTGAGAAAATGCCAGCGTATACTCTGGATCTTTTTGACTCTCTCTTTAAATTTTATTTGATGGAGTTGTCAAGCAGCTCACAGCTTGCAGGGTTGGTGGAGGGGGATGGTGGAAAGGAGGGAATGCTTGATCTAGATCTGGCTGCTGTTTTCTCTGTGACTCCTGCAGGGTCTGGTGTTGGTTCTCTGAAAAAGAAAAAAAAAAGAGAGAGAGAGAGAGAGAGAGTGAGTGAAAGAGAAAGAAAGAACCAGATAAATAAACCTAGAAGAAAGCCACAACCACCAAAAAAGCAATTTCACTGAAATTGAAACCATTAACTCCTGAGGGGGAGAAGGAGTGGGGTGGGAAAGGAAAAGAAGGGAGTGGGAGGTAGGGGAAGCCAGACAGACTATTACTAATAGCCATAATTAAACTTTGAAATGCTCAGCGATAATTAGCTAAATTTTGCTAATTAGTGTAAATGATCAGCCGGGAGAGGAAGATTATGCATTTGTTGGAGGTTACAGGCTGGCAGGGTCTTGATATTTTCTGTTCAGGATGTGAACAGTTAAAAGCAGCTACTATTAAGTGATGGAATTTGCAAAGCAGTACTTGCCTAGGCTTCCTAAGTGTCTCCATCTCTCTCTCTCTCTCTCTCTCTCTCTCTCTCTCTCTCTCTCTCTCTCTCTCTCCTCTCTCTCGGTCAGCTAAAGGAGTTGAGCCTTGCACAGGTTAAACATGATTCTTGTTTAGTTTATTTCTTCAAGGATCATTTGCTCAGACTCCTCTTAATCTTTTTGACTGGTTCCCAGTTTGGTTTCTCATTAACCTACATCTGATAAGATTCAATGTGATGGAAAAGAAGAAGAAAGTAAATAAATGGCCAGAGACCCCAGTAAAGGCCCTCAGATCCACCAGAGCTGTAGAGTGCAGTGAACTCCAGGGTCTGGCATGGCTGAGATAAGAAAGCCCATGAATTCAACTCTTCAGAATCCTCTTTCAATCCTGAAGACCCAACCTATTGATTTGGGACTTGGAGAGTGAATGCATCTGTATTAAGTAGGCTCCTTGCATATTTAATTAATGTTTTGGAGCTTGAAATCAAAAGAAGCAGCAACCAACAAAATGTCCCAACCTCTGGCTCCCATCCCACATCCAAGCTGTGACCTTTCCTATCTCTAACTAAGAGGACCAGAAGACCCCACAGGGCTTTGCTAATGCGCCTCTCATTCTTACTTGGAGTACACTTCCTTTACCCTAGTCCAAGACAAAGGCCTAACTAACAGCAATTGTTTCAAAAAATCTTTTGGGTGGAGATGTAGGAGGCAGAGCGTTGTGAGACTGATGGTTAATACCAATGGTTTACTGCCAACCTTATTCCAGAGTTAAAGGCGACACTCTCTGTTGTCTATGAAGAAATAAATGCCCTTCATTTTAGTATAAAACAAATCTAGAGTCTTGAGTCCAAGAACCTTCTTTGGACTCAAGAGAGAATTTTGTTTTTTAACTACTCTTGCTCCCCTTGCCCATTTCCTGAGAAGCCAAAGTCCTCAGTGCTGCTGTTAACCAGTTGTTGCCCACTCTCCCCTTTTGCCACTCTCCAGCTCTGTAGTGGGATTCACACTAAGACAGATGTAAGAAACAGAAATCCTCCAAACAGCTGCTATTTTACCCACACTTTTACTCATGTTTGGTTCCAGTCTTTAGAAAATTGATTGTTATAGATTTGCCTGAGGTCTTTATCCGAAGGCAGATTAGAGGATACTGAACTCCTTTGTGAATTGGGGAGATGAAGACCACACCTATCTGGGGTACCCCAGTCTCAGGTTAGGATTGTGTTTCAGGACAGAATTAATCCTCTTCTTAGTGTGAATCTAATAGTCTTTCCCCTGTTGTTCAGTTTCTTCTCTTAGGGTTCTCACACCTCATTCATGCTCTCTTCTGTTCAACAGGCATTCAATTAACACTTTTTAAGCTCTTACTATATGCCAGTCTGTGTGCTTCTGCGAAGGATATAGAACTAAGTAAGACATTGTAATGTTCAGCTAGTGATAATTTCAGAAGTATTTTGATTATTATGAAAGGTAAGAGCTTCTGTATTTTAAAAAGTGCAGGGAGTGGGTGGATATCCAAATATCAAGCCAAATCAATTAATATAAAACCTAAATGTCCTTTATAAAATGCAGATTTATATTCTCCTGTTATTCAAGACATCCCTCCAGGTTTTTTTTCCATCCTCAGCTTTATTTCTGTACTTAAATATCATGTTTATCAAAGTGCTAAGTAGTTTAGTGGTAGAGGATATATAAATAGTAAAATATATTTGTTTGGCAACCTTCACTTTCATAAGGGAGTTCGTATAATATTTTCTTTTTTTTCTCCCTCTCTCTCCGTTAAGAACTCCAGCATACAGCTTCTTGAAAAATGCTTTAATATTTATAGTTTAGAAACAGGTTTCTCTAAGGATTCTAAGTTTTGTATGTACCTTACATTTTATCTTCTGCAAAATAGCAGACTTTCCTGACTCTTTAGACTTTGGGGGAACTGAGGATGTAGAAGCTCAGTTTTAAAGGGGAACATATCACAATATATTTGCAGGGAGGTCTCTTGCTCAGAAACCAGGGTGTGTATGTGTAGGGGGCCACATAAGTCCTATTCAAACCATCTTAGCAGAGGTGGTCATAGTGGCCCCCTGGTGACACATGAGCCAGGCATCTTTCTTAGAAGAAATTCTGCTGCACACTCATTGTCACAGTTTTTCTAGCCAGGGGCTTGTTTTGCTTTGATCTGTTGAGCACAGTCTTCTGCTCAGCCAGCTGCTTTCTAACCACTTTCTCTCTGCCTGTCTTCTTGAGATTCAGTGAGCTGAATAATTCATAGTGTTGGTTGACAGATAACATGATAAGATTTATATGTCTTTGGCCTTGGTGATGAATTAATTAAACTGGGTTCTCTTTTCTCTCCTCTAGATGCATTGTTTTTCTTCTCTAAAGTTGGCTGGCAATTGGTGGGTCTGGAGATTAACTTGTTTTTAAAAGACCACCATGGGACCATGATAATACCCTAGTGTAAATTCCTTCAGGACTTTCAACATAGGTCACTGGGTGACATAGAGGTGAGGGTGAGGGCTGCTATATTATAGAGATGAAATGAGATAATCTAGGACCCTGAGTGACCTAAGAGGCAAATCTCTGAAGATAAACCTTGGACTTATTCATACTTCCCTCCTTACGTTAGTTTGCTAGGATTGCCACAGCAGAATACCACAGACTGGGTGGCGTAAACAACAGAAATTTATTTTCTCAGAACTATGGAGGCTAGAAGTCCAAGATCAAGGTGTCAGCAGGTTTCAGGTTGGGCTTCCTCGGAGGCCTCTCTCCTTGGCTTGCAGGTGGCCATTTTCTTGCCCGTCTTTATGTATTCTTTCCTCTTTGTGCATGCATCGCTGATGTCTCTTTGTGTGCCCAAATTTTCTCTTCTTGTAAGGACACTCATCAGATTGGATGAGGGCCCTCCCTAAAAGCCTCATTTCGACTTAATCACCTCTTTAAAAGCCCTGTCTCCAAATACACTGACATTCTGAGGCACCTGGAATGAGGGCTTCGACATAAGAATTCTGAAGGGGATGCAATTCAGCCCTTAGCACTCCTTCTCCTCCCCCAGGGCCCAGTTATTGGGAAAGAGGTAAAGCTGTACTGTTCAGGGAATCCCTGTGGAACTCAAACTTTCACAATGGAAAAATAAAACCTCAGCGACAATGGTAGTGGTTTACAAAACAGATAAGATGGTGCCTCAAGAGGAAACAAATCTATATACATATATGGGGAAAATGACAGCTGTCGATTTAGTTAAAACTTGTGTTTGCTTTCTTCTTCATTTATCTCCTGTGACTGAGTCCAGACCTTAACATGCACGTCCAAGATTCTGTCTGGCTGCAGACACGGGCTCTGCAGACAGATTCTCAAGTCCACACATTGAGGTCTTCTCTGCTTTCCCCTGCCCTTCTCAGCCCAACCCTCCAGCCATGGCATTGACTTCTTTTATGAACTACACTCCCTCACTCTCTTCCTTTCCTGAGACACACACCACCCACTCTTTTCGCATTTCCTCCTTCAGTGAAAGAAAAAACAGGTTAACTGAGCATAAATAACTACATTTTTTTGGCAGCTGAAAAATGTGTCCTTTTAAAAAGTTATCCATTTCATAATTTTGCTGTTGGATTTTTATGTTTTGCAAGTTCATCTCGAAATATAAATCTGAGGTAGCTTGTCATGATGCTTGGTGAGATGTTTGAGAAAATGTGTTGTAATTTCTAAAGCTCTGGTTGTTTTAAATCCCAAGCGAGGCATTCAACTCTTTGGGGGAAATAGAATGCATTTTTTTTTGTTTGTTTCTGTGTTCAGATACTTCTGAGGAAAAAAATGATTATGAGAATGATGCTAATGCTGATAACAGGTGAATAATGATGGAGTTCTAGTGGGCAGTGTGGAGTTAGGTGGAGGTGGACACGATCAATCAAGGGATTTAGAGTTGGAAGACATAGGTCTCAATCTTTATTCTGCCACTTAGAGACTTTATGAACCTGGAAAGTACTTGGTTTTACTGAGAGTCAATTTCTTCATCTTTAAACTGAGAAGAGCAGTAATAATACTTACTATATATATAAAAAAAACAGAATTGTATGGGAGATTAAACAAGTTGTGCTTTGTACATTATTAACCACTGTGTACAGGTTAAATATTTTATGAGAAATATTTTCATCATAATACTGCCCTCTTTGAATTCCTTGCACAGAGTCAAGCTTCATTGTTGAATGTTTGCTATTTGGTAGATTGTGGTTAAACAACATGCATCTACTAGTTCTCCTCATTTTCCTATCTATAGCAATACGTTTTGCCTCTAAGAGGTCACTTCATTTACATACTACTTCTTTGGGTAAACCTAGATAAGGAAACCTTAAGTGTTTTTTCCTGTTTATGGCACTAGAAGATAGCATGTGATTTTTGGTAACTTTCTTCTTGGGTAGAAATCCACGTCAGGCAAACTTGAGCCTGGGATAACAAATTATGGCAAACCCTTTATTAGAAGCTCAGAGATTTAGTGAAGTGAAAATAGAGAGGTCTGCAAGAAATATTCTGAGACCATTTTGGAAATTCAGAATTGGATCCCATTTGTAGTAAACTTCTACAGAATTCAAACATTCCTATATGTCCATTGAAAACTGAAATTTTTAATCTAGTTTATACTAGGAAGAAACAGGTCTATTTTAGGATAACTAACTATCTTCAGATCTAAAAATGGAGAACTCCTTTTAATGTAATTTCTTATACTTTTACTTACCAGGGCTCAAAGGTTATTGAACAGATAGGGACACATTACTGTGCTGGAACTCTTAGAGTTGAATTTGTGGAGCCTGAATTTAAAACCAGAATTCTTTTTTTTTATTTCAGAATATTATGGGGGTACAAATGTTTAGATTACATATATTGCCTTTGCCCCGCTAGAGTCAGAGCTACAAGCATGTCCATACCCATCCCCTCCTCCCGCCTCCCACCAATTCTTATTGAGAGAACATGGTGCCAAGTCATATATTTTACTCCTAGTTTTCTCCCTGACCAACTCTGTAACTTTGGATTATGACACTATGCTTCTTTTGTTGTATTTATCTTTTAACTTTTGGACAGTCTGAGGGCTATCTTAACTTTCTAACCTATGCTCTTTCTTTTACCTGTAGTTTTCTGCAAGGCATGTAGTGTGTATGTGCCTTAAGACTATAGCTGGGGAAAACTGTATTTTTCATTCCTTCCTTATTGGTACCATGACACGGTTGAGTGGAGATGATCTCTCCAAATGTTTTCCAGCACTAGGAATGCATGATTCTCTGATTTGTGTGTCTTTAAAGACACCACTGTGCATCTTGAACCTATCTGAATTCTACAAGTCTGCCAGTATTTTATAGGTCTATTTTCTTGATGATCATAATAACTTATGGCAAAGCCACAAGCCAGGTTTTCTCTTTTCCCCTCAGTGAGAAGCAGCATAATGTGCAAGAGTGGCACACTGTGTTGTTATAAGGCCCACAATCCAACCTCAGCACAGAGTCATGCTGCGACAGGAAGAATACAGCTTTCATTTAAACACACCTTATTAATACTAGAAAGGAGTTGTGCGTTGTGTTTAAAGTGCTCTGCTGTGTTTAGCCATATTGGGGCAGGGGGCAGAATAGCAACTGAGTTTATAAAAAGCAAGTAGTTTATTTCTACTTACAGTTAGGGTTTTGAGAGAGACTTGCTTGGATCCTATGCTAACATGTCATGCACACCTACTGTGTGCCAGGCACTCTTCCAAATGCTTTACATCTATGACTTCATTTAATCCTCACTAGCCTTTGACATTAATAAGGTTACTACTATTGTATAATTAAAAGAGAATCAGAGAGGTTAAGTGGCTTAACCAAAGTAGTATAATGGTAAAAGCAGGATTCAAACCCAGTTTTAACTACAGGGCTCTTAGGCTTTCATAGTCCATTAACTCAAGGAACAGAAAACAAACACACTAAGCTCTTTTGTCAGGAATAGAATGCAGAGGTTAATGAAGCATTCTGACTAATGCAGTTAGCACACCTTTCCAAAACGTCTACAAGAGTGTCCAGTTGCTAATAAGGACTCCAGTGTTTGCCAGTCTTCCTGAACTCACTGCAACCCAAGGAGATGGTAAATAAGAGGGGAAGACTGAGCAAAATTCACAACTGATATGTGTTTTTTGCATGAATGGATGAATGAGTGAGTGAGTGAGATGCCATTTGATCCACTCCCACATACCAGGAGAGGAGGGTGCTAGTTTATACGAGCTTCAGAGCAATCTCTCCTTAACCAGATTAAGTCCTACAGGTAGCGATTCTACCGGTGTTGAACTCTCCTGGCCTTTTGTTACAATTAATTCTGCATGAGCATCCTTCTAATGGGGGTCTGGCTTTGTGTGATGAGGTAGAGTTTCTTGGGGTGTTCTGAAGGCTACCTTTGTATGGGAGACCCCAGTGTGAGAAAGCACTCAGATTCAGGGTGCCATGCAGGGAGATGGTTCCTGGTTAGGTTTCACTCGTGAGAAAGCAGGAAAGAAATGGCCTGTCTGCTCCCCTGGTGCTATCCCCCCATCTGGAAGCTGCGACCAAGTTATTATTCAGACATGTCCCCAGCCCCAGTCCTGACTTCTTGCTTACCAGCTATCTAGTGGCTATAGAAACATAACACCCTGAAAAACCCAGAAAGCTATATTTTCTGAAATACTGTGCTATGTCTCCCTTTTTTATATTGTTTCAAAATATTCCTCTCACCCCCCACATGAAAACATAACTCTGTATACTCCTGAGCGACTTTCCCCCAAACTATGAATTTCAACTCTTTTTCCAAGGCAGTCTTTCAGAATTTGAATATAATTACACTCTTTGGGTGCAAATTGTGGTTTTTGCTACATAGGAAACTAATGGAAATGATCTGCCTGTTCCTGTAGTTTACAGATTATATGCTTCAGTACTGGGGATATATATTTAGGCTGCTTTT
This sequence comes from Lemur catta, assembly GCF_020740605.2. Classification (NCBI taxonomy): domain Eukaryota; kingdom Metazoa; phylum Chordata; class Mammalia; order Primates; family Lemuridae; genus Lemur; species Lemur catta. The sequence continues at coordinate 21,655,674 of NC_059128.1, read as the reverse complement.
CTGTGTGGCACATTAAAATGAAAATGAACTCGGGGTGAGCCACCGTGGTTGCTAGGCAGTAGAGCAGGTTGATAGAGCACAGCATTAAACTGAACCAGCGTGGCTGTTTTACTTAACATCTATTTGGTTTGCACCTTGGTTATTTGATGGTGTCATGGAACTGGAAGGGGGAGGAAGCAGACAGAATCTGGCTATCTGCAGAGACCCAAACAAGGAGGAAGAAATAATCAGCCTAAACACCCGAGGGAAATGAGCACTTTTAAAAATTTGAAATTGCTGTACAGAGGACTCATTTTATGAAGAGCATGCAGGACTTGCAGATGTACATAGGTGTAGCTGACATTGTCAGAGACATGAATTTGGGCAGGCACTTATCTTCAGAAAAGGAGCAATGACTTCCAAAGAGGAGCTACCTAGTTTTCCCAGGCTGGACTTTGCCTCAGTGGTTCCAGACAAAAGGTTATCACTCTGGTTGAAAATCTTAAAAGTGAAAATTCCAAAACTTCCATGGTTTATTTAATTCCTGGCCTAAAATCTCAGACTTATCATGAGCAAGTAGTGATAGGCAGGAAAGGCTTTAGGGCTTCTTTATAATTGATAACTAATAGAATAACTCCACTTGCTTTGAGACCTTGGTTTTAATAAAAGCCTAACATCCCTTAGGGAAAAACAGCTAGACCACAGACAGATAAAGGAAAACCCTCTCAGATTATTGCATTTAATTTTAGCAGGATTCTGGTTATTTAAAATGTTTGAAAAAATGATTAAAGGGTTAAATCTAAGCTGTTGGGATGATTTAGCCTCCTGAACAATTTGGGTAGATGGAGGCTTCTGTGGTTTGGATAGCCAAAGTTTTATTGCATATATATTTTTCCATTAGCCAATTATTGTGCATCTTTTTCCACAAACCTATATCATAATTGGATGGACATTTTTGAGTGTTCCTTCATGTTAATTCAAACTTCTTAGATGAAATAAACCCAAGAAATTAAACCTCTACTTTCACAAGAATGACAATAATATCTACATTAGTCTTTAATAATAATAGTAATAGACCACTTTTTATTGGTTCAATGGACATTTTTCTAAAGGTTTTAGTTCAGTTTACCTCTCTTGTGAAGTAGGTATAGGTGTTGTCCCATTTTAAAGAGGCAGACACTGAGGCACAGTAAGTTTGTGTCACTTGCCTAAGGTCATATAGGCAACACGTGACGGAACCAGGTTGGATATCCAAGCAGTTTGAATCCAGACCTGTGCTCTTAATATTTAAATATTTATCTAATATTACCTGGATGGTGGAACAAATTCTCAAAGTGGCTTTCTTACATGGAATACTTGATCATTTTTAAAAGGACCTTTTATGTTCTATCTAGAGCCAGGATGAATTATGAGGCCTATGAATATTTTCTAACTTAACAGCTAACAATACACATTCTACCTTGTGTCAAATTCTTAACCAAATGCTTTAGCTGCCTGCACTTAATCTTTACTGACCATCCGTCAAGGTAGGTACTATTATAATCATGAATTTACAGAAAAAGAAATTGAGCGTCAGAGAGTTCTGCAACTCATTCAAGTTCTTCCACTTACTAACCAGTTAGTCCCTAGCATTTAGGTCGGGGCATCTGTGCAAATGTAGACCTGTTCCTGAATACTGAGTGCCACTGACCAGAGCACTTCCCCATATTCACAAGTCCTATTATATTATAGGAAAGGCTTTTCAAAAAAGCCTTTGGAAATGCATGCCAGTTCTAGAATCCGCTGGCAAAGAGTGGTTACATATTTAATAAAGGGTCTAAGAGTGAGGGACACCCCCCTCATTGACAAATTGACAAGGGAGCCCATTGGTGACTCACCCTCCTTATTTTTGAGTCACTGTAAGAAACTCTTAGGAAAGTTAGTTTCTAATAGTTTCTCCAGGCTCTCTCCTCAATTTATAATTTTAGCCAAACAAACAAGCCTTCCTGGTTTTACTTCTCTCACTTGCAAGGGAGTGAATTGTAAGTAATGATCATGAAGTGGCCTGCCCCCTTTGTTTTGCAAGTTTGGCATTCATCTTTCTATTAATGCTGATTGGCAAAATTCTGACGATGTACAAGATATTTCTCCGCTCTTGTTAGATCACCTTGAATCTACTTTTATTGTGGGTCTTTCACAGATATGGCAGCAGTTCATTAATTATGAGGGTAAAACAAATGAAATGAATGTTGCAAGAGTGACAGTGTGTTTTCAATTTGAGCAAATGTGTATGTTTGTTTGCATGCATATGGAGGCGAACATGTGAGCTCGAAAATACAGTGTAGCATAAAGGCCTTAGTAGCAACCCACTTAGCTCCTGGGCTGGCATGTTAAGATCAGACATGAGGACTAAGCCTGCTGAGCATTACAGGTGTGGGGTTGTTTCAGTGCCTGCTTCTTACTGCCATGGTGTTGTTTATCAGTGCAGTGCTGTCACTGGGCTCATGTCAACCAGTCAATAATAATCTCAGGAGAGGACAGCTTTTATATGAAATAGGAACATAAACCTAGAGCCCTATGGCCAATCCCTCTTTTGGGGATAACTCAGGTTTCTTGTTGTTTTTTCATGCCAAGGGGACATTTTGTGTGTGTGTTGCTATCCCCGCTATTAAAGACTTGTTAGGCTAGTTATTAAAAATTGTCTTCGAGACGATTCTGAGATAGTGCCTCTTCATTTCTCTTCACAAAGTAACTCCCTATTGGCAATTCAGAAATAAACCCGCAAACCTCATCACCAAGTTCCTCACGCCCTGGACCGATGCCCCTGTATGATGTTCTGATGAAGGACTTTCCCTGGACTTAAAAGCTGCTTTACATTTGTGGAATTATCAAACGCTAAACCTGCAAGAGGTCTTTAGACATCTTTTCCAATCAGATTATTTTTCACACGAGGAAACTAATACACCAGGAGTTTGTGAATCGTTCCCAAATCACACTTTTCAAATTAGGGGTGAGTTGAGGCCAATATGCAAGTTTTCAGATTCTCCATTTAGTCCTCTTTCTGCCGCACAGCAATGTGAGTCCTCAAGCTTTCCAGGTGTCGTCTGTTTTGCTGTGGACCGGGAGACTGGGATCGTCTCCAGCACAACTTGAGAAACAAATCAGCTCAGAAACAGCAGAGAGCAGCACGACAACCCAGATACTCCAAACACTCGCACTGTGTCCTGTAATTGCCACCCCGGAGTGCAGCTCCCACTTCGTCTCTGGCATGTCACCCCTCACAGGGTCCCCAGCTTGCTCTCTGCCCCAGCCGCCTGGGAGGGAAATTCAACATGCTGCAGTTCAATCAAACTGTTTGATGAGAGCTTCTGAGCCTAATTACATGGAAGGTTTTATCCAGTGAAAGGAAAGAGGAAAGAGAAAGGGAGAAATTAAACTGAAGTGTAAATCAGTCAAGGGCTTAGATCCCGCGCTTTCTTTCTTTTTAATCAAGAGTAAAACGAGAGGAGAGTTTTAAGGATCATCACAAGACACCATTAACTACCCAAGGAGCTCTTGACTGAAGCCGGTTTGTCATAAAAGGAAAAGTGTACAGTCTGTCCGTAAAAAGGAAGCATCCGCAAGTCGTGCTGCGGTTTAGGAGCACGACACCGAAAGGTAGGACAGTTGGTTTTTCTGCCACTGTTTCATCTTTAATTCCCCTAGATAGCCAGCACATTTTCTGGTACACATTAGGCGCTCAATAAATATTTTACATCAATGATTTGGTTAATATGTAATGTGTAATTGGGGCAATTATATTATTATGTAGGCAAGTATAATATGTTTTCAATTCATTCCATAAGACAGTACACCTGAAAGTATTCAAAATTTTGGCCAGTTTCCCTTTGTGGTTGGTGTAGGGTGAGTACACCCGTCTAAAATTACTGCTATCTGTAGAATGTTTTACAGTGTTACAGAGAAAATGCATGACCTTTTTTAATCCTCAGCATATCCCTTTGCAGTAGGACAAGTAGTATGATTGTTGTTTGTTCCATATTTTTAGCTGATGTAATCAAAACCAAGGAAGCATAAATGCCTTGACTCAAGTCATTTGAGTGTTAAGTGACAAAGCAGAAACTGATACTCAGCTTCTGCCCATTGTATCACCCTGTTTGACCTACTATCTTGTGTAGAATTTCTGGGATTTTCAGTATAAGAAAGGTAAGAGAACAGTATTTGCAGAAGAAATGCACTGGAGTTCACATATAATTATTGGGGTATTTGTAATGAGCAATGCAAGGCACTGCAGTGGAAATTGAAACATGGACTTGGCCCTCAAAAGCTTATAGTGTGGTTACAAATTCCTATCTTTTCCATTCCTATAGCAACTGCAACCATATCACCCAGGCAGTTGGGACAACTTCCCTTAACAGACCTTCCTCAGCTTCTGTTTGCCCCTCCTATCCATGTTCCACCCAGCCCTGGAGTCATGCATCTGAAGTACCAATGGGATTATGCCCATCTCCCATGGGCTCCTTATGGCCCACAGGATGACATCCAGTCAGGTCATGGCATTCACTCTGCACCCAGAACAAAGCCCCTAGCTTCAGGATGTGGCCCCTGCTTATCTCCAACTTCGTCTCCTGACATGGTCTTTGGCCACCTTGGCCTTCTCACCAAAGGGCCTTTATATGATCAGTTCCTTCTCTCTGGAATGTCTTCATCCACATTGTCCCATGGCTGCTCCTTCTTATCAGAACATCAGCCTTCAACTTCAGTGTCCTCCCCTCAAGAGCCCTTCCTAATGACCCAGTCTAAAAAGCACTCCTTGAAGTCTCTGTCCAGCACACCACCTTGCTTCCTTTTCATTGTAGCTTGACTATCTCCATGATGGCTCCTTGCATGCGTATTGCTTCCATAAACCCACTAGAACATAGGCTCTGAGAGCAGAGACCTTGTCTACCTTGTTCATGGTTGTATCCCTAGTGCCTAGCAAAGAGTGCGTCTCTATAAACATTTGCTGAATGAAGGAACAGACAGATACTTGGCATAGATATCCCCAAATATGGCTCTTATCCAACATTTTAACTTCAATATGCCAGGCTCTTTAAAAACTCTGCAACTCTACATTATACTGTTTTCCTTGATTGAGACTCTCTCCTATTTTGAAGACTTCTACTAATTTATTACATTACAGCTCACTCCGCAGTATCTACTCTGCTAAGATTTCCCTGTCTCCCATCTGCACAGTGAGTTTGTCAACCTTCTGTGTTTCTTTCTCCATGGCACTTTTTTCATTGAATAATTAAAATTATTAAACACATATTAAATCTTATACCATTCTCTAAGCACTGTCCTGGATTCTAGGTACTTAAATGAGAGTAAGATTTGCATCCTGCCTATAAGTGGTTCAAGCCTTAGTGGAAGGGCTCACTCTCATTTTACTGATGGTGATTATTTTTCTTACTAGGCTCTGATGGGAAAAACCAGAGGGTAAGGGTAAGAAAGGACATATTCATTTTTGTATTCCAATTGGCTGACGTAGCTCTTCTTTTATAAAAGGTACTTGACAACACTCATTAATGAAAGAATCTAGTGAGTGGGTTGAAGAGGTAAGAACATAAAGTATTTTAATGCATGTTATAGCATGACAACCATCATGAGGTAAGTAGAAACCACCTTGGGGATTTAGAGGGGACAGACGTCACAACCAGTTAGGTCATTCAAAAGTGATTTTTGGGAAAAATAAGCTTTATATCATGTTTTGAAGAATGGTTTCCACAGGCATGTAGGAGATAGGGTGGCATACACTTAGGAAAATATCACAGAGATGTCCAGGGATCAGCGACCCAGTTTGCAGAGCGACAGGCACTCAGGGGAATATTGTGAGAAGGGTTGGCAAAGCAGGTTGAGGCTCTTTGTTGAAGGACACCGAATAATAATTATAATTATGATTGATGTCTTTGACATTTACAGTTTACAAACCAGTGCTGTGAGCACTATATGACATACTCCTTTTAATCACTTGCAATTCTTTTATCATTATCACAAGAGAGGAAAAGGGTCTAAGGCTGAGAAGTTGATGCTTGAATCTTATAGGAGGATGCTGGTATCATTTCAAAATGTGAAATTGGTATTATCATTCCCTTACTCAAAAAATAAAATGACAAAATCTTCTTTCTTCATGGGTTTCCATTGCCCTTCAAATCGAGATAAAACTGTTTAATGTGGCTTAGAGGTTCCTTCCTGGTCTGGCATCATGAGCACATTTAGCCTCATCACCCACTGGGCCCTTCTGCCTTGTTTATTCCAGCCCTGGCCTTCTCCCAGCCACTCCTACTTGTGCCCTTCATTCTTGCCCGTGCTCATCCTATTTAAGCCATTTCCTTGCCTCTTCCACTGGTTGACACCTACCAAAGCCTAAGGTCTTTTTGTTTTCGTATATCACTTCCTCTAGGAGGCCCCCCTTCCACTTCTTTGAGAAATTCAAATTCCTAGAATATAGGTTCTCATAAACTTCAGGAACTCTTCCTTCTGACACATTTCACAGTTGCTGTTTTACATTTAGTCGTGAGATAATTTGATTAATGTCTATTTCCTAAGTAGATTCCATTGAAGTCAGATAGGGTTGCCAGAGTTAGCAAATAAAAACACAAGACACCCAATTAAAGTTGGCGTTTAAATAAACAACTGACTTTTTTTTAGTGTGAGCATACCTCATACAATGTTTGGTTTCTACTTAATCTGTCAAAAAATTTTGTTATTTATCAGAAATTCACTTTTAACTGGGCAGCCTGTATTCAACTTCGATGTCCTCCCCTCAAGAGCCCTTCCTAATGACACAGTCTAAAAAGCACTCCTTGGAGTCTCTGTCCAGCACAACACCTTGTTTCCTTTTCATTGTAGCTTGACTATCTCCATGATAGTTCCTTGTGTGTGTATGGCTTCCATCAGCCCACTAGAGCGTAGGCTCTGAGAGCAGAGACCTTGTCTGTCTTGTTCATGGTTGCATCCCTAGTGCCTGAAATATCTGACAGCCCTCGTCAGAGAGCATGTCTATTCTTCCTCCTAGCACAATTGCTGGGGGTGCAACAAACAGGTATTCATCCAGTCCAATGTTGCATGAATAAATACTATGAGTTATTGGTAAAATATTCTGGCAGTACCGGGTAGGCTAAATTGGGATGACAAGAAACTGAATTTGGAAAGACTAAGTAGCAAATTTTCAAAATCATCAAGAGAAAAGGTGACAAAGACAGGGTGGTGGCATGGAGGCTGGAAAGCTGGAGACATGCAGGAAGATTTCCAAGTGAGGGGCAGAATTTCCACAGGTGTGACAGTGTTGCATGCCAGAACCGGAGGAGGAGGTAACAGGGCCTTTTCAAATGACTGGTGATCAGGATCAAAAACAATAACAAAGATAATAATAAATATAACCCTTCTCGTTTATATAGAGTTTCACAACTTACAAAGAGCTGTTAGGTGAAACACCATTCCCTGTGTGGGAGAGCACTGTTTCTGAAAAGATGGCCATTTAATTATCACTTTTCTTTGTAAATTCAATTACATTTCCCAGGCAATGTAGTTTTTAGTTCAGAGATGTTTGTCTTCATTCCTGTGTATTTTTTTAATGGGTTCCTTTTATTTAAGTTCCACACTTCCCAGTGCTGAATCCTTTATTTCTGAAGCACCAGGTCATTTTGTATTATGCATAACAAACCTCAAATGCCTTTGCGATTAGCAGGTTGATTTTGTATCTATCAGATTTTTCTAAAAATGGGCTACAACTGGCCTATAATGAAATGAACAGCCAGAGGCTAATTTCTGTGGCATTTCTTCTTGATGCCAGAATAGGTAGACAAGTCACAAGCACCCACTTCAGATAACAAAGATATAATTGCAGTTATTCAGGTTTGGGTTGAAAGCAAATCTTTTCATTCCTTAGCTCCATGGCCTCTAGCTACAGAAGGCCAGATGATTGTATGTTCTTAAACAGATGTGTTGAGAACACCAGGGTTCTGTGGTTGACAGCTCCTCAGCTGCTCTTGCAGAGGTCTTGACAGTTTTTCCTCTGCACGTAACTTGCCTGTGAGCGGCTATTTGAAAGATCAGGTGTGATGAGTAAATGACTAGGTGAGGGAGATAATAAAAGGCAGCATAGTTCAGAGAACAAAACTTGGGCTTTTTAACTCCACACACCTGAGTATGACCATGACTCTTTCAATTAGCAGGTTACTCAAGACCAGAGGTCAGCAAACATTTTCACCTTTGCAAGCCATCTAGTCTCTGTGTCAACCACAGCTTCTTAACTCTGCCATTGTAGTATGAATGTCACTGCAGACAGTATGTAAACAAACAAACACGGATATGTTGCGTTAAAACTTTATTTGCAAAACCAGGCAGTCCAGGTTTGCCAACACCTGCCCTAGACTCAAGCTTCCTGCTCTGAAAATGGCCATAATAAAACCTATAGGACAAAGTCGTTATGATTAAAAATTTTTATGTACACAAAGAACTTAGCACAGAATCAGACACATTGATAAGTGTTCAGTAAATGCTATAATAACCAGTACCATGATTGTAATAAATGAATTTTAGGGCTGCTTGAAATCGTTGGTAGTCACAGACAATTTTCTCCTTTTAAAAGATACCTAAACAGAGGATTCAAGAAATATAGGGACTTAACCAAGATTACTGCAGTTTATTTCCCCACAATCCTGTTCCTGTACCACTTCCAGAATGCCCAGTAAATATGGCAGGATGAAGTAGAGGTGTATATTGGGGGATATTTGAGCATCCCTTCAAGATGAATGCCTTGAATATCAGCCGTGTATATAAGACACTGTGCTATATATTACAAGTGACACAAAGATCACATAAAGTTCTTGTCTTTGAAGATCTAACACCTTATGATCACCCAATAACTCTAATGAGGTAGAAAGTGACAATTATGAAAAGAACGAGTGCCTCCTGCATGCCAAACACTGTGCTTAGGTGCTTACGTAGGTTGTCCCATATGATACCTTCAACAGGCTAATTTTCAGCATTTTATCCTCAAAGACTCTGAGGCTCAAATGTTAAGTACTCTGCTCAAGGCCAAGAGTTAGTGAGTGCCAGAGCAAGGATTTTAACTTGTTTCTCTGATTGCACAATGTGCTTTTTACCGGCCATTGGGGAAGACCTCATAGATAAAGTGTAGTTCAGTTAGCTATTGCTACATAACAAACAACGTGAAAATGTGTTGAAAACAGACATGTTATTTGCTTGTGAATCTCTGGGTCAGCAATTTAGGCTTGACTCAGCTGGGGTCCCTCACGCAGCTGCATTTTTCTGGCAAGTAGACTGGGGCTGATAGTCTAAGATGGTCTCACATATGTGGCAATTGCTCCTGGTTATTAGTCTGGGGGGCCTCATGTGGTATAGTCATCTCTGTTCCATATGACCTCGCATCTTCTTGGCTAGCATAGGCTCCTTCACATGGTGGTCTCAGAGCTGCATTCCAAGAGAGGGATATAACAGGAGCAGCGACTCTCGAGAGTTTGGAAGCCACACAACAGCACTTTCACTGCATTCTCATGGTCAAAGTCAGTCCCAGGGCCAGACCATATTCAATGAATGGGGAAATAGATTACATGTCTTAGCAGAAGAGCAGCAAAATCACATTACAATGCATGCAGGGACTGGAGGATTTCTTGCTGTATTTGCAAACAATTTACCACAAAGTGCTAATTGAGTTGGCCCTTAATAGAAATACAAAGATTCGGGGGCATGGACTGTGCCAGACCAGGGGTTATAAAGAAGGCATTAGTTCAGATGGGCTAAGAGAAGGGCCACACACCTGTATTATCTAAAAAATTTTCTTGTTCTTTTACTTTAACAAAAGAATTGCTATTACTATTGGTAGGGACATAATTACAAATGCCTCATATGTGATACTTCTAACTTTTCAGAGGATTTTCATTTCTGTTATATCACATTAAGTACTTAGTTTTTTGCTGCATTTTCTTGCTGAGAGAAAGATGAAGAAGCTACTCCCTCCTCTCCTCTCTGCCATTTTCTCCTTTCGCTGTCTTCAGTGCGGCAAAGCCCGGGTTCCCAGCTCACTTTCCAAAGACAGTTGTGTGAACCATCTGCTGTGATTGACTGGCTGAGTATGTATGTGCCCCAGCAGCTGTTTTGTTGCTGGAGATAAAAGTTTGATGGACTTTAAGATGGAAAGGAAGGAAGAGGAGAAACTCGATTTCATCAGCAGCTGTCTTACCTGTCTTCATTAAGATAAGTTGTGGACACTGCAAGGCCATTCTGAACCAGTGATCATAAAACTAATAGGTGCCACTCAACCTAGGCTGCTCACACTGTTGCCTGAGCCTTGTCATCTCAGTGATTATTGCAGAAAGAGAAGGAGTCTCCTGTAGGGAACACAACAGTCCTGTGTGACAGAAGTGAAGCTGAAAGAAATAGATTTTTCTATTAGCTGCAAATCAAACCCTTGCACATCATCCCTTGGAGGTGAGAGCTCCTGATTCTCTAAGGCAGGGTTCAAACAAATCATTTGGGCTTGCAGAGGACAATATGGGATTAATATCCATGTATGTGTATGTGTTTGTGGGTGTATATATGTTCGTGTGTGTGTGTATGTGTGATAAACTATGTGGCTCCTCTTTTGAAGTCTTGGAATTAGCTACATGTGCATGTTTAATAGATGCATTTGTGGATCTGAAGTTGGAGTAGAGGAACTGTAGTGTATTGTGAAGATGTAAGTAAAAGAGTATCCGGTCCTAACTAGGGGAATCTTGAAATGAGTGGGCTAATATAATATGCAGCCTCCCAGATTTCCGGCTATGATCTCTTTTCTTCCAGAAATGTTTGCTGACGAGGGAAGAAAACATGTACTTTTCTTCTGACAATCAAACATTTCAAATGTCAGCCTGCATTGGTCTTCCTCTCCATTCCTGAGGATCCTTTGTGTTATATCCTGTGGGTTGTAATAATAATGGTAGCAGTCATTGTTTATTGAACCCTTGTCAAGTGCCAGGTGCTATAAATATATTACAGTGTCTGTCATCCATATAAGAATCCTTACAAGATATCAGTATCCCTAGGAAAGGATCAGGGAGATTAAGTAACTTATCCAAGAACACAGAGCTTGTAACTTACAATGCAGGAATTCAAACCCCCAACGCTCATGCCCTCCTACTGTACTACCCTCCCTTTTCAGACCTGGGAGTTATAAGAGATACCCTTTGTGAGTAGTATAAAGATTATTAAGCAATTTTAAATTCAGCTCTTGTATAGATCTTCTTCGCAAAGTCTTCTTAGTCATTGACAGGTCAAAACACCAGCTACCTGATCTAATAGTGTTATTCGAAGGAAACCAGAAATCATGAAGCAGTTAGGACTTTTGGCATCAGAATAGAGTTGCTAGATCATCTTGTGACTCATCTAACATCTTCACTGGCCACTCTTGCTGCATTGTGCAGAAAATGAGCTCTGGATAGGTCGAGGGGCAGGATGAGAGTGCTGGAGTAGTGGGAAAGCCTTCTCTGCCCCCTGCCCTTTGCTGCAATACTTCGCATCTCTCTTAGAATAATTCACTGTTTTTTAGGTGTCATATCAAAGACTGCGGTAAAAACCACTCACTCGTGATCAACTTAGGTCAGGAGTTGGCAATTTTTTTTTTTTTTTTGGTAAAGGGCCAGGTAGTATGTTCAGCTTTTCAGGCCAGAAGGATCTCTGTTGCAACTACTCAAGTCTGCTGTTATAGCTGGAAAGCGAGCGCAGATAATATATATGTACAGGAGTGGGCTTTTCTGTATCCGACCCAACTTTATTTGCAAAAACACAAGGAGGGCTGGATTTGGCTTGCCAGTCTCTGCCTTAGGCCTTTGAAGTTGTAGCTGTCCTGGGGAAGTCTCCCCACTTTGGGATTTATGCTCTCCTAGTAACAATGTAGTCCTAAGAGAATAGCAGTAGTGGTGGTGATGATAGTGGTGGTAACAATAGCAGCAGTGGCATCAGCAGCAACAACAATGCTACATTTTTACATTTGCTTCATGCTTGGGAGTTACAAAGTATTCTCACAATTATCACCTCACACAGTCCTACTTAACTCCTGCTCAAGAACTATGTAAGCAAAGGAGGTGTACCAGCCAAGGAGTGTGGTACCGTGAAAGAAGAATGAGATAAACTGCATTTGGCAATAGAAATTAGGGCTATGGAATGAAAATGCCTAGGGAAAATAATTATGTGCTTCCTGGTCCCCTTAGGGAACAGTACATTCAGCAGCAGGGTGAGTGTCAGAAGAGTCCCCAGATAGCATGCTTGCCATTCAATTCCATAACTCTTTAGACACTTTGCATTTTTTTTTTTTTGGTGCCCGTGCCATTGATATTTTATTTATTTATTTTTTTATTTCAGCTCATCATGGGGGTACATAAGTTCAGGTTATATACATTGTCCATGTCCCGCCCATCCCCCTGAGTCAGAGCCTCAAGCGTGTCCATTCTCCAGACAGTGCGCCTGGCACTCACCATGTAGTCATACCTCCATCCCCTCCCCCCCACCTCCCTGAGTCAGCACCTTCAAGCATGACCATTCCCCAGAGGGTGTGCAATGCACTCATCATGTAGGCATACACCCATCCCCTCCCCCCACCCTCCATCTCAGTCTAATATCCAATTGGTATCCTTCCCCGATGTGCTTTTAGGTGATGGTCAGGGAAACCAGTTTTCTGGTGAGTACATGTGATGCTTGGTTTTCCATTCTTGGGATACTTCACTTAATATAATGGGTTCCAATTCTCTCCAGGAGAACCAAAGAGATGTCCTATCATTGTAACCTGTCCAGAAAAGGGAGGTGTGATCTAAGAGTCTGTGGTGTGAGGAGCACTCTTCATCTCTTTTTGCATACCCACCACCTTTTGCATCCCAGTATGTTAATAAGTAGCTGTAAAAAGTGACCTGTGTTGAAAAAGGTAAACTGAGGCATGATATAATTGTTAAAGTGTTCATTTGCACAAACAATGATTCATGAATCAGTCAGCTCCAAACCAGAAGTGGTATGGAGGCTTCATTGAAGAAGCATAAGGCATTAAGTTTTTAAAAGTGACTGCAGAAGTAATACAAAGAAAATATTTCATTGGTTACAGTAATAAAGTTGCCTTATTTGGTGTATCTTGCTGGAAAGTTCCTGGTTATATAAGTATATGTTTGTTGGCTGCTTCTGATTGGTTGAGCTTATATTCTGTTTTTCTTCATTATAGGCATTTACAAAAAATAGCTCAAGTTAAGTTTTGCCTATGCTTGTAAATCAAACAAGTTTAAGGTCACTTATGAGGCATAACTGACTGTCTGCTCAGGGATTCTTCAAGCCTGGTCTCCATTTACTTGAATACCTGTTAACATCATTTGTTCAACAAACATTTATTTAACACAAGGCCTTTTCTTGGTGCTGAAAACAAACAGGTATATGAGAGTCTGGCCCTAAAGCATCTTTAACTCCACAGACACATACCTGTAGGAATCTACTACAGATCATGGTCTTCAACCTTGCAGCCTGCTGGAAACACAGCAGTGATGTCAGGATCTCCAGACAGATGTCTGGGATTGACTTTGGCTCTACCACTTGTTAGCCATGTAACCTTGGGCAAATTCCTTTTTCCAGTCTCTTTGTCATGTTCCTCATCTGTAAATGGGTATAATATTTTTTTAAGCTCTATATGGTGAGGATTTCAGAGCTAATAGGTGCATCTTAGCTTAATAATGCCTGGCTTTACCATGCCTGACTTAATACTGCCTGGCATCAGTAAGTGCTCAAATAAATGTCAGGCATTATTATTACCATTGTTGCTGTTGTAATTGCTGATGAAGAATAACATGCAAAGTCCCCTGCAAACCTTACATTATTTACTGTGAACTTCACACATTTTCAGAATTCTGCCTACTTGGTTCTTAGGGCATTTTTCCAGCACCTAGAGATTCCACAGCCAATATGTCTTTTGAAACTTGTTGACAAACAGAGTTAAATGAGGTGAGCAGCGTTTGTCTCCTGACATTTTACAGATGGAGGGAACCTTAGGGGTTATCTAAGCCAGGAACACATTTTCGAGATAAGGAACTGAAGTTTATAGAAAGTAAATGACTTTGCCAAAGTAATACACTCTGAGCAGAATGAGGGCTAGAACCTTGCTGATTAGGTTTTTTCCTCCAGACTCAAAACTCCTCCTCCAGCCATTGTAAATGTATTCCATTTCACCTAACAACTTTCCCATATTTTCATGATTATTTTAAAGATCCCACTGGGTATAGTATATAAACTAGCCTTGTAATCCCAGCCCAATGGCTTCACCTTGCCTGCCCTCAGTTGCCTCATCTGTCCAGTGGTGCAAACTTACATTCAAGGACCCCTAAGGTGGCTCCCAGTTCAGATAAGATACAATCCTAATGAATCAGTTGGGGTCAGAGTGGAATGTCAGTGAAATCCTGGTGTCCACGGGACTGAGATAGTACTCTAAATCTACAGAAAATTCAAGAACAATATTCTTTTCTTTTTTTTTTTTTTTTAACCTGAAAAGACAGTTGTGTTCCAGTGTGAAATACCCAGCAGGCTGGGCAAAATGTGCAATGTGATTTCATCATTGAAATGAGCAAGTGTTGACCCTAAGTTGCTCTCTGTTTCTCTAGAGACTTTTACACTGCTGCAGAGCTTCTCTGCAAGCTGAGATGCTTTGTCAGCTGAAATGCTTTCCACAGCGATTGGTATACATTGATTCTATTTTATTTGGCTCATGGGTGAGGGATAAAACACAAGATATCATAGCCACATTAGCCTGCATAGTGCTTCTAAAGACAGTGCACACATCCTTGTTGAAGTCTCCTCATTTTGACAACTCTTTCTTTTTATGCTTCATTATAATGCCTCTTTGACGTCCCTCCTTCTCGACATTGTGCACCTTGTTCCACATCCATCAACAGCACTCTGTGTTTTTATATTTAAAGGCAAATGCCATTTAAATATAATTCTTCCCTTGTTAATATACTCACTTGTATAGAGCCTTTAACTTTAAAGGTAATACTAGCTGCTTTGGCAGAGATTCAGGCATACACACACACACACACATACACCCTATATATATGCAGTTATTTTAATACAAGGTTATTTGTTTGCTTGGCTGTTTTCAGTGGCTATTCATTAACACCATGATCTTATTCTGAAAATGCATTTAATCTGCGCAGAGCTTGAGAGGTGTACACAGCCCTTCCTGCCAGCTTTCCAAGGTCTCCAGGCACCTGGTTTCTTACTTTCCTCTCAGCCCTGACATCTAGTTCATCATCAGAGATAAGCCCCAGTTGTCTGCAAATTGCAATCTCATCAGGTCTGCAAGATAGCATCTTGTTTGACTCTTTTCTGTACCTTCCATTAGCACTTTGGGGCTAGGGCTGTGGGAAGAGCTGGACTCACCACATGGGTGACTGTGGTTGATGAACAGATTCCAGTTTTCCCCATTATTGGCTTCATTAAACTTGACAGCCTTTTTAGTTTCTAGATAGGGTGAATCTTTTTTCACTGACCCTTATTAAGAGCTGTCTTCTTAAGAAGGGTCACTTGAGAAAAGATAGGTGGGGGCCACTCCTTCTACTTGCAGAAAGTAGCCGGTTTTGGTAAACAACTTTGATTCCACTTTTTGAGTTCTTTCACCTCCTTATTCTGATAGACACCATTTATCAAATATTTGCAATGCACCAGGCACTAGGAATGACCTCATTTCTTACTCCTTATCCTTGTGTATTGTTATTATCCCCATTTCCTCATAAGAATGTCTCAAAAAGATTAAGTTTCTCCAGGTCTCATATTAATAAATGGACAGAGCTAGAATTTGAATCTATTATAGTAAGTCTGACTTCAGAGCTTGAGATTTTAACCAACATATTTATTCTACCACCTTAACTACCTTAACTACTTGATTATATTTCAGGCTTACCCCTTAATTGTCTGTCTTCTGAATCCATAAGTTTATTCTGATCTTATCAGGTGTATAGGTAATCTATTGCTTCATAAAAACTTACCCCAAAACTTAGCAACTTAAAGCAATAAACACGAATTATCTTGTTCAGTTTTTGTGAGTCAAGCATCCGGGAGCAGCTTAGCTGGGTGGTTCAGGAAATCTCATGAGGTTGCAGCCAAGGTATGCAATCAAACCTCTGAAGGTTTCACTGGGCTGGCAGATACTACTTCCAGAGTTCACCCACATGCCTGGCAAATTAGTGCTGGTTATGGATAGGAGTTCTTGATGTGTTAGTCCTTCAACACATCCAGCAATGTCTGGTTCTAATTTTATTTTACCTGTAGATCAGTCTTCATTTGATGTTCTATCCTCCCTCTCTGTCTCTTTGTCTCTCTCTTTATAGTAGTCTTCTTAAGGTCAGGACATCTATATTAGTTTGCTAGGGCTCCCATAACAAAGAACTACAGAGAGTGAGTGGCTTAAACAACAGAAATTTATTTTATCACAATTCTGGAGGCTAAAAGTTCAAGATCAAGGTATCAGGAGCATTGGTTTCTTCTGAGACCTCTCTCTTTGGTTTGTATATGGCCGTCTTCTCCCTCTGCCTTCACCTGGTCTTTCCTCTGTATCTCCCTGTGCCCCAGTCGCCTCTTCTTATAAGGATACTAATCATACTGGATTGGGGCCCACACATCTAAGCTCATTAATCACCTGTTTAAAGGCCCTTTCTCCAAATGCAGTCATATTTTTAGGTACTAGGAGTTAGCACTTCAACATACGAACATCAGAGGGAAATAATTCAGCCCACAGTACCATTTTTGTCCTTTGTATGTCTTGGGAATTTCCTTTTAGACTTTCTTACCTCTAACTTAGGTTTCATTTCTCCATCCTTAAGCTCTCTTTACCTCAAGTCCTCAAAGCGACCGTGTAGCCAACCTTAAAAGTTAGTTGTCTGCCTTTTCATTGCCTATTACAACTGAGGGACTTAGATCCTGTACCTTAAAGTCTTTGAAAGTTAGGTTGGTCCTGGAGGCTTCTAATGAATTCTTTAGAAACTTTTTGATTCACATATGGTGTTCTCCTAAAGAAACTATGGTTACAGTCAGACATGTTTGTGTAAGCTACTTTTCAAGTATATATGAGTGCTACGAAAAGGGACCTTTAATAGCTTTGAGGGTAGGGCCTGTGCATCTTTCTTATCTCTCTTTTTGGACGCCCTGTAAATATTCTAGGAAGATTTGATGCCATGTGGAATGGTCTGGGAACCAGGTGGAAGTTAGATGAAGGACACAATCAAAAGTGTCTCTCTTGTCTTGCGTGAAAGAAGCTACTATTTCTAAGGAGGTAGTAGACAGCCAGTGATTAAGAATATGCACTGAGTGTGTACAATTGCCAGTGTTTTTTTCTCATCAGCACAGGGAAGTGTTCTAATCTTTTGCCAGGATGCCCGCTTATTACATGCCTGTGGTCAGTCCGAATCCTCTGTGGCTGCCACTGCAGCCAAGCTCTCCTTTGAAACTTGGCAGCCCGTGAGTTATGTTGGAATTCTCAGGTGATCTTACTGTAACTAATTTCCCTCACTGTACTTCTCTTATCCTATAGTGGGCTGTTGATTCCAGTTGTCTAACCATGATGGGGAACAATCCGAATTGTTGTAATGGCACCATTCAGTCCATTAAGGCTTAAAATATACCTGGTAAAAATAGTGGTTATTTTTCTTTTCCTCAGGTAAACTTTGATAGGTGTTTGGGAATAATACTTTTGAAGGCCTGAAGTGTTTGAAGTGTACTATATGTTGTTCTAAATGCAGGTCCAATGTTCCATTTTATTAGAAAAAAGAAAAGGGGTCTCCATGGGGACACAGTTTAAAAAATTAAAAGAACTTTTACTGAGATGTGGATTGGTGACAAAGAAAGGGAAACCACTACCCCTTTCAAAGTTCGGCAGAAGAAAAGCGAGAAATAAAAAATCAAAATAAAATTGACTATACACAAAATACTCTGATCATTGGATAAAACAAGTACCAAAGTGTGGAGTAATATAATAAATAACATCAGATTTTTCTCCAAACCAGGTAAGAGTTATGTAGTTTTTATTGCAAACCAGATTAATCATATTTCTGGTCTTATTGTCTTTTAATATAAAAAAAGATACAAGAAATCACACCTGAGTGTATTCCTGGTAGCTCAATTCTTGTGTTAGCTCAGCTAGAATGAGCTGCAATAGAAGAAAGTTATGCCTTGGAAAACAATTTATTTAGTACATTTCAATGCTACACAAAGCTTTATTTATTAATACGGACTATTATTTGTTACTGGAAAGAAAGCAGAACAAGATATGACCCTTTGGAGAGATGGTTAAATAAGAAATACATTTCCAGATGAAGTCACATGCAAATAGCATTATGAAATCACTAGCCATCAAAATTAATTAGGCAGAATCCATTGCTTTGTTAGGTGTAAATCTCTAACCTTACTTCAGTGCTAGGAGAAATGACTCCTGAATCAGGTAGAAAGCGTGGTTCCTATTTCTTTTCATCTCTCCTCCTCAGTGTCTCAGAGCAGGAACATGACTAAGAACCCTAGGAAAAACATGTTGAATTAATCTGCATTGTGAAAGTACCATACAAACATTCTCTGGTCTCCAATACCTGATAAATGCACGTTGTCTTTGATGCAAAATAAACATTTGGAGCAGATACTGAGTAAGAGAATGTCCACAGAATAGGGATTCCACTATTACTCTCCGCATGGGTCTTAGCTGTGAAGATTGTTTAGCCAACAAGAAAACCAGGTATCTTATCTGGGATGATATTAAAAATATGCCGTAACCAATAGGATGTGGGACTGATCAAAACGACTGTCTTGGGTCCCATGCTGAGAAAGGCATTGACCCTTCAGCTGCTGAGTCTTCGAAGGGAAAGGGGCAGGCTGATCAGTGGTGGGGGTATGTTTGAAGCAGTGACTTTTGCCATCTACTGAAGAAAATATTTTAACAAATGATTAATAATTAACATAACTATCTGGTTGCATCCCAATTTATATTGGCCCTGCATGTTGATAATTTTAAGATGCAGACTCCACTCCTCAGATAACTCTGCTCTGTTGTCATCATGTAATCTATCTCCTCTCTCCCCCACCCTGGTCCCCTCTCTCTCTCTTTTTCCCCCTCCCTCCTTTTTGCTCTCCATCTCTTTCTCTAGTTATTGAATTGAGGGTGGTAGCCCATTGTTTAGATAAAATTAAAAAGTTTTTTCTGTATAGGAACTGTATTAGTTTCCTAGGAATTCCATAACAAATAATCACAAACTGAGTGGCTTAGAACAACACAAATTTATTGTATCATGTTTCTGGAGGTGAAAAATCCAAAATGGCAGGGCCATACTTCCTCTGGAGCCCCTGGGGGAGGATCCTTCCTTGCCTCTTCCTAACTTCTTGTGATTTGCTGGCAGTCTTTGGTGTTCTTTGGTTTGTAACTGCAGCACTTCAATCTCTGCCTTCTTGTCACATGGCATCCTCACCTCGAGAGTCTGTCTATCTTCTCTTCATATGGGGACACCTGTCCTATTGGATTAACAGTATGACCTCATCTTTACTGATTGTACCTGCAATGACCTTATATCCAAATAAGGCCACATTCTGAGGTACTGAGGGTTAGGACTTCATATGTTTTGGGGAAGACACAGTTCAACCCATAACAGGAAAGCAAAGGCCTGGCAACAGAATTGTGTCACTCTGTTAGGCAGATGAATATACGGTATGTAGAGCAGTTGCCCCAAAGTGGGATATATACATACTTTGGAGGGCGTGTCTAATGAACTTTTTAGAATCTCTATTTCTATTCATTCTTATCCTATTCTTTTATATTTCTAATTTAGTATGTTTTATAATATGTATAATGCATGAGTCTAGTAGTAGATGTCTACATGGTATGGTATAAATAAGTACACATCCGTAGGGGTGAGGACTCGAAGTTTTACTGATGTGGTTGGGAGAATGTGAACAAAAGGTTTTTAAACCGATGTCATAGCATGAAGTATTAATAATGTCATAGTTTCAGGAAAAAAAAATCTCTGTGTAGGATTTTCACACACCCAGTTCAAGTTAGATTGGGCAAGCAATGAGACTACTAAAGTAAAAACAAGGGGGAGTACTAAATTCAACCACAGGTTGAAAAATGGCTTCTTTCAAGCCCAAAGTGGAAACGCAAGAACAGGTGCCTGCACTGCATGCAAGGTGAAGGCAGGCACCAGGGAAGAATAGAGATGAAGAAACAATTAGAGAAGAAAGGGACAATTTGGATGTTTGGTCCTTCCCCAGAAACAACATAGAGTATATCTATGATTTGATTTCTCTTATGTCCAATGCCAAGATGATTATTTTGTCCATCGGGTGAGAAAAGTTGTGACAAGCTATCTTTGGAATGCTACCAGAATATTTCTTTCCCATTTAGCACTGTCACCAAGCTTCTAGGACTAAGCAGTAACAATTGTGAACCTTAAGCCATTCTCAAGCTGTTGTCATGTTTCAGTCAGACAGGCAGCATTGCTGAGTAATATGGGATTTATTAGGAACATCCCTTTAGGTGAGTCCAGGAAATTAGAAGTGGACATGAGCTTGAATGCCTTCGCTGCTTTTATTTCTGTGGAACATCCTTTGGGGTCAATTTTGAATAATCATTGGGCATTATTGAGTTTATGTCACTATTTTTGCATATTCCTGTAACTGTCCACCAGAGAACATATTCTAATATTCATATTAATTTTTTTTAATTTCTTGCCTCATTACTCCCGTTTGTGTCAGCTTCAGCCTCTCTGAGTACTACCTTTCCTTCCCTGTGGTTTATACTCTAATTGCCGACTATGGATGTTCTATTTCTTTCTCTCTGATCACTCTATTTTTGACCAAGTTATATAGTTATTTGGTTTTCAGGTAACACTTTCTTATAGTTACCCAGGGATGCATACTAAAGCAATGTTGTCTACAATGGCTTAGAGGCAGAAGAGTATATGTGCCCTTTTCCATCTGTCTTACAGTTCTGTTTCTGAAAGATCCTCCATTATAAGCAGAATAAAAACTACTAGACTTGTAATCCACACCCCATTGCTTAAGGAAAAGTATTACTAGACTTTCAAGTTTTACGTTTCTTTGTATGATCCCTTCTCTGTGAAGATAGAAGAAGGGACAGAGAAGGCTGATTGGCCCTTTCTTGTGCTAGCAGGAGTTATAACCCTCCCATTCTCCATCCTTTATAATTACTTTCTCATAGATACTAAACTACAACTCCCTGAGCATCTAGAAGGATTAAACACTGATCAAAGGCAGGTTTAACTGTATCCTCAGGACAAGCTGATTCAATGAAGAAAAGCTCAGGCTCTGGGAGAGCTTTTGGAAAGAGAAATAAATTAACAATTAGCATTTAATAGCAGTAAAAACTCCTGAGTGGAAGCAGACGTGATGTTTTAGGGGATTTGAGATATTTGGAGTGATAGGACGGGTAGGGAAAACGGTGTTCCAATTAGTAGTAAGACAGAGTGCAAAGGTGTGAGATGTGATCTTCTAGTCCATTCCACTGATGATACAGAGCCTTTCCTGGAGAGACACCTTGGTCTTTTTTGAACAATTATTATCAACATTATAGTTTCATGTGTGTTGCATTTAGGTAGGCTCAGGGTAATAGTTGCAGCTCAAATCAATTCTGGATTTTGAAAGACATAATTGGAATTGAATGTTAGCACTACCATTACCCTTGCATGAATTGCATTCTCTCTTGGCCAACTCTGTTAGCAGGTGTCCTTTTTCATGAAAAACTGATTTTCTTACTTATCTGGCAGGATTCTGTCTAGTTAGGATATGCCTTGAAATGCCCAAGTGTGTATTTTGCTTTAAAGCACGTCTGGCCAGAGAGGTTTTATTTAATTAATTTTTGATACACAGGATAATAAATAAATTCCTCTGGTCTTGGATAATAATATGAAATCATAGCCATGCTGACAAAATTAGAGAAGATATCAACAAATAATTCAGATTAAGATGTAAAATTCAGGTCTTTGGCAAATGCATACAGAATCATGGTTTTACCCAAGGTGTCTAATTAATTTCTATAATTTTTCAATTCCCTGTGTTCAATAAGAGCATGTCTATGAAATGCTATTCATGAAAGCAGAACTCACTGGTCATTAAACATGCAAATACCCATGAGTAAATACACAGTGCAGTCTTGCTTGCAGGAAATGCTATCAGTAGACTAAATAATCAGTGGACACTTTTCCACACTGAGTGTTCACTTAATTATGCAGTTTGATCTTAAAATATTATAGCTGGCCAGGGTCTCATAAGTTGCTTGTGCAGTCTCTGCATTGTTAATGAGTATACCAAGATCAAGAAAGGTGAAATGATGCCAGTAAGATGATGCAGCTATACATTCTTCCTGTCTAACCCAAAGCATAATGGATATGTGAGTATTGCCTATTTTGTGCACTTTTCCTTGGGTAAACTTTGATAGGTTTGGGAATAATTCTTTTTAAGTCCTAAAGTATTTAAAATGTACCATCTATTCTTCTAAACACAGGACCAGTGTTCCATTCTATTAGAAAAAAGAAAAGAGATCTCTGTGGAGAAGCTATTTGAAAGATTAAAAGAGCCTTTAATGAAATGTGGTTTGGTGGCAAAGAAAGGGAAACCACCACTTCTTTGTACAATTTTAAGGCTACGTCTGGGAAAACCAACCTAATGTGTCGTATGTGGATAAATCATGACACTGAAACCATTAGTAGGATTTTTTTAAACAGCATTCCTTATACTGGCGGTTCAATGTCAGGAATGACTTCTTTATTTACTTTTGAACTCCAACACCTATCACACAACTTAGGTTTTAATTGGCACTCAATAAATGTTTGTTGAATGAGTATATTTTTTATACTTTTGTATTCAACTGTGATATCTGAGTCACTTTGTGATTTTATCCAGGTTGATGATGTACTTTATGCTAGTACAATTTTCCATATGTTCATGTCTGTTTTATTTTTCATCGTATCCATTTTTTCCCTTTGAAATTTGTAGTTCCCTGAATTGCCATCTTCAGTGTTATTTATAAATGGCTAAGATCCATTAGATACCATTTTATACATTTCTTTTCTCAGGAAGGTAAAAAATGAGTTTGTTAGATTTTAAAACCAGTCCTAACTAAAAACCATTTTCCCTCCCAGATGTTGCAACTCACATTTTGTGGCACAATTAATTTATGGCTTAATGAAACAATTTTTTTTCTGGACAACTTGATTTCAGTGAGCATATTTCCTAAAGTAGGAACATTCTACTCTTTATCATAGACTTTAGAACCCCGGGACAACAGTTTTATTTTTACTTATATACTTGAGTTCAGATTAATTATTGTTAGTGGATATTTGGGAGATAGCCTGGAATATCTCAAAGATTTTTTATAATATACAGTAATTTGTAGAATAGTTATAGGACAATTCCTCTTTAGTGAATAAAGGCTTTGCTGAAACTCATGTGATACGTGTGATACATGATTTTAAGCAATATTATGTGACATCACCTTTCTCGCATTCTAAGTAGCTATTAACCTATATGGTTTAGTAATGAAACAAACTCACGTAGGAGAAAGTAAACAAATCAACATTTTATTCATGGAAATTTCTAACTCATTCCATTTGGCTTTGGCAGCAGTTTGATTAGAAGCCCTTGAATTCTGTTCTTGGTGCTGGCCCATTCTCTATTGATTTATACAGCTTACAGGAAAGCACTGAACACATGTTTGCCCAAATTTGCAGATGGCACGGGTCCCAGATCAAAAAAGTTTTTGATAATCTGGAACCAAGAAACAAAATAGACAGGAGCCCACATTTGTTGAATACCTCCTCTATGCCCGGGATTTTATGTTTTTCGATACTTTGGGAGAACTTATGGTATGAAATTATTAATTTTTTTTCTAGATGGGAAAGATGAAAATAAAAAATATTAAATTAATCTCTCAAGGTCATGGGCTTGAAAATATTATGACTGGAATAGAATTTAGTTCTTCCTGATTCTAGAGTCTATTTTATTCATTAAAATAAATAAATGAATACAATTAGTTTAGAGAAGATCTGTTTTGACAGAAATCCGTGCAAAGCAGGGCAGGGGATTTCAGCTGACCAGAAATTCAACTGCAGAACATCAGCTGCTAAAAGAAATGTACGTTGTAAATAACTCCATTGTACTTAGTGCTGGTCAGACCACATAAAGGGTATGATATTTAGGTACCTCACTGCATTCACAAACTAAAAAGCATTCTGGAGAAAAAAACATGAAGACAAGGATCTTGAATCTATATCTTGTAGATCTGCTGTCCCCAACTCCCGGCCCATGGACAGGTACTGGGCCATGGCCTGGTGCACACAGCAGGAGGTGAGTGAGCAAAGCTTCACCTGTATTTATAGCTGCTCCCCATTACTTGCATCACTGCATAAGCTTCACCTCCCGTCAGATCGGTGGTGGCATTAGATCCTCATAGGAGCACAAACCCTCCCATAAACTGCATATGTGAGGGATCTAGGTTGCGCGCTCCTTATGAGAATCTAATACCTGATGATCTGAGGTGGAGTTGAGGCAGTGATGCTAGTGCTGGGAAGTGGTTGCAAATACAGATTATCATTAGCAGAGAGGTTTGGCTGCACAATAAATGTAATCTGCTTCAATCATCCTGAAAACATTCTCCCTCTCATCCGGGTCCGTTGAAAAATTGTCTTCCATGAAACCAGTCCCCTGGTGCCAGAAAAGTTGGAGACTGCTGTTGTAGACAACAGCTACCAGACTAAAGAATACTCAGGTAAGGAATGACTGCACTGATGTCAGAGGATGTATGAGGGATAGAACATCTGTTGCCATACATATGCTGAATGGTAATTTCAAAGGAGGAATCATTTGTGGTCGGTATAGCTTTAATGGGAAGAAGTGGAATCCGTGTTTAGAAGTCAAAAGGCCAACTATTATTCAATATGAGGAAGCTCTTTCTAATAGTTTGAACTAAGCTAATGAGGTATAAAACATTAGGGTTCTCATATTTAGTTTGGACCTATGTGGCACTATTCTTAGAAGGTTACATTGTTATTAAAATTTTATATACTCTATTTTAGTAATGGGATGCCCCACTCCACTCACAGGTACTTGCAAATGGAGGTGTTTGTTTCCCTAGTATGGGGATTAAGATTAATAGTAATTGATCTCTATTATTTCTATTGCTGGTTAATGAAGAAAATATTTGTTAGGCATCAAGAGTGTGGATGTGTTTGATGATTGCAGAACTGAGGATTTCTCAAAAGAAATCAAAGGACATATCCAAGTTCAGGTATGAAGGCTCCTGCCTTATTTGTCCTTTGCCTTTACCCAGAAAAATTTAGCCAGGAATTGTGTCACTACTGTCGAATTAAAGCAGACAGAATCAGGCCCCTAAGAAAAGCAGGCTAGAAAAGAGAATGATTCTATGAAAATTTTAGATTTGGTAACTGAGATGGGAAGCTTTCACCCTCTTTTGAAAATCAGATGAAAGATATTGAATGCAATGCACACACAGATTTTTGTACTCAATTTCAGGAATCAAAAACACCATAAAGAACCCCAAATATCAATTAATCAGAAGAAGAAACAGACTTGCAGGAAGAGAAAATAATCAGTTCATTTAGACAAATGATGTTGACATAGAGAGTCCAGATGTATCCAGTAATATACCCTGAATTCTGGATCAAATAAAGAGGTTTATAACTTTTGTCAGCATTACTTGGCTTCTCAGGAGGAAGAACAAAGTAAACGTACACAGTGTTTAAAGATTAATAATGCAAGTATGTCAGAAAGAATTGGGGATGCAGGGGCAGGTGGGTTTGGTCGGCATATTTAGAATGGTGAACCATGTGTGTGGGACTGGACACAGGGAATAAAGTCAAGAAACATCAAGTCATCATCCCTGAAAAAGAGAAAGAACATCTGTGGAGCTGTAAGTAGAATTTCCTAGTATCCAGTCTAATAGCCCTGTTCATTCTTTAGAATGTGAGCTTTCTGGTATTAGCACAAATTATGTATATGTATGTCATATGCATAGTGTATATGTGTATGTGCATTTGTGTGTATATAATGAAAAAAGAAAATAGCCCTGAAGCACCCCCAAGGAATTGTCAGAGGTCTTTGTCCTTTAAAAGCTCCAGTTGCCCTTCTTGTCTAAACACATCAGTGCAGTGTGAATCCTCAATTATTCATGGACACATAAGGTCTATATTTGTCTGTATACATTTATCTCTGAATTTTTACTTCTGTCATCTCTGGCCCATTCCTGGTCCTGACTTGCCTCCCTCTTTTCCTCCTTTTCCTTTTTTTTTTTTTTCTGGGGCTTTGGAAAAGAAACATACAATAAGCTATTTTATTGCTTACTTCTTTCTTTTAACATATGGCATTTGCTTAACCTCTTGGAGAGCTGTCCTGGCCCTGGAGTTCTGATGTTAAAGATAATGAGAAGTGTTGATCCAGTGCACAGGGCGAGACCAGGAAGCTAAGAGCAAACATTGTGCTGTGCTAGCATTGACAAGGAGACAGAAGGCTCACTTGGTGAAACCGGTTTTGATAGTCCTTAGTTTCTTAACCGTATAATGGAGATAATGATATCCACCCTCATACTGTTGTCATAGGGGCTAAACAATAATATAAAGAGACATGGCTAGCCCAGTGACAGGCATATTGTTGGCACCCAGTAAGCAGTACTGTTAATATGATTTAGGGATATGGACTAGGGACTCATTTATGCACTGAAGTCCTTGAGGAGGAAGGGGATGGGATTCAGTACCCAGTGGCCTCTACTGCCCATCTGAAAGTACATTATCATCACTTCCAAGTCTTAAATTATGCAAAATACATCCCTGCGGTGCAAATACTGAGCAAATGGTAATGATGTCACTTTGGCAAAGAATGTAAATATCAATGCAAATGGACAGCACTTGGAAAGGCAGCTGCTTTTATCTCATCACTGCAGCAATCCTCTACAGAAGATTTAGACATCAAAACCACAATGGCAGAGGGCAGGCAGAGACCCTTCTCTCTGCCATGCCAGCAACAGTCGCTCTTTTTCCTTTCCGAGGGAGAAGAGCTGCTATGTACCTCAAAGAGAAATTGTATCTCACAATAGCCCTGTCCTCTAACAGACAAGATTGCATTGTGCACACAGGCAAGTCAGAGTGTGAACTATAGCACATATGCAAGGTGCCACATCTAAGTGGCAGGCTGCCTGAAACCCTTCATGCTGATTCTAGGCAACACCTTTGGGGAATAGTTGACAGCTGCACTCTTGACAAGAGAGGAAGACCTTGAACAAGCATGTGCACACACACACGCACACACATACACACACACACTTTAACTTGGGGCAAAGATCTTGAGGCTATCTGCTTACTGAGTGCTGCACAAAGCAAGACAAATTGAAAATAGCTATTAGGGCACTACGTGACAGTGGGGATTAGCAAATCATTTACATATCTGTCTTTACCTTCCCATTTATGCACAATTATAGACATTTGACTCATCCACCACTGTTTGCTATGATTTTTAGAATCTACCAAGGTTATGCCCAGACCCCTAAACTGCAAGCACCTAAGTCACTCCTCCAGCAAGTTTAAATAAGAATTTAGAATTGGGAGGTGCTGACCCATGAGGCAAGATACGTCTCTGTATATCATTGTTTAGCCCCTATCACAACTATGATGGTAGATACCATTATTCCCATTACACAGTTAGGAAACTGAGGGTTAGAAAAATTGGTAACTTGCACAGGCCTGAATTCAGAGACATCTAACACCAAGGGCTTTACTCTTTATGCTATGTCACTGTCTCCCATCTTATGGCCTGCATGTTCTTTCAGATTTAGGAAATGAAAAACCTGTGCTTTCTCAGGAAATGACAATTGAAATAAAAAGATAGAATATTGGGGGACTCTGAACTTGGCCCATTTCTGTCTCTTTCACTTCCATCTTTTCTCCAGGTGCCCAGAAACTGCTCTTTGAAATAAATATAAAAGATCCTTGTTTGCCTTGGGATAAAGCTATGTGGCGATGTTATAAGCCAGGTTATTGAACTCTGCCGGATGGCGCTTATTTACCTATATGTCATCTTCGTTTTATCCATGGGTGGAAGTTTTAAAAAAAAAGAAAAAAGTAATTGTTGTCAATGCCCTGCAATGGTATAATACCTTTTACATGATTTACAACCAAGTCCTCTCTCTGACCCTACCTCCTCCTGGCCACCCCATCCCCAAGGTTCTCCATCATCATAAAAATGTGGGACCTCTTTTCCAAAAAGCCATGCTCTTGAGACAGAATTAGAAGCAAACTTTGCCATGTTTTTCTTCCCATCCTTCTTCCCTCTCTCTTCTTTCCCTCCAACACCTCCTTCTTTCCTCTCACACTGTGTGCCCTAGAATGACAGCTCAGAGAAAGTAGGCATTATAAGCTGAGTACCCTTTTCCTTGATGTCCCTCGAAGGGCTCCTTATGTTCAGAGGATATATCACTGCATTTGCAGCTCCCCCAGAAGGGCTGTCGCTTGGAAGAGCCTATTACTCTGCTTGAAGCTCTGCCATAGACTCATAAATAGATCCTCATTTTTTCCTCGTAACGCCGTATAGATTCTTCATTCAAGGGTAAGAAATAGATGAGAGTTCGAGCCTTCTTAGAACTTCCTTCCTTCCTAACCCTCTTCTAAGAACTTGTCCCCGTTACTAACACCATATACGTGGCCATTTGGGCCTTCTCAGCTCAGAAACGCCTGGCAGCAATGGTTACTGGTGATAAGGGAAAGCGCACCTGAATTAGTACATTCCCAGGTAAACACACACATCCACACTGCCAGGCCTCTGCTTGTGCAGTTTCTTCCACTTGGACTGCTCTTCCCACTTCTAAGAACCAAGTCCCACCCTTCTCCTCAGCCGTCCCTGTCCTGTGAAGTCTTTTCTACTTTCTCCCAGTTGAAACCTTTCCAATTTCCATTGCACTTTGTCCTGTACTTCTTATTATATGAATCCCATTTACCTTATATTAGCATAGTATATAAATATGCTTTGGCCCTTATTAGATTATATATACCTGGAGGGCAGCAGCTTTCTTTGATCTATTCATATGGCTACCATAGACTCACAATATCACAACATAGCACTTCGTTGCTGGAGTGATGTGTTTGTGTATATACAGATAAGAAAAGCCTTTACTTACTCTGGGTTTAATTTTGTTCCAAGAGCAGTGGCACAGTTTGGTTTTTCTTCATATCTTTCCCTTATTTATGGTTGCTTTTTTCAAATGGCTTATAAAATCGTGGGAGAAATAGCCCTAAATGTTACATAATTAAGTGTTTTGTTACATTTAGAAGCATCAGTAGTTATCACAAAGATGAGCATACTTAATTCTCAAATGAAATGTGCAAATAAAAGT
Source organism: Lemur catta (assembly GCF_020740605.2). Lineage (NCBI taxonomy): Eukaryota > Metazoa > Chordata > Mammalia > Primates > Lemuridae > Lemur > Lemur catta. The sequence continues at coordinate 21,626,270 of NC_059128.1, read as the reverse complement.
TTTAAGAGTGCCTTCACCACCATGGGTGAATGTAGAAAGCTATTGAGGAGCAGCTGAAGTTTTAGTTAGGACTTGAATAAAAGGTATGTTCTATCAGGCAGGAGGAGAGAAAGCCAGCCATACAGATAATCACATTAGGATCAGTCGGGGACTGGCAAAACATTTTCAGTCCAGGGCCAAAGGGTAAATATTTTAGTTTTGGGACTGATTACACAATTTGCAAACACACTGCAAAATGAAATTATAGGCCCCCTTGTTAAAAAAGCAGTAACAAATTACCATTAAAAGTACAAAAATATAAAGCCTTTTCTATACTTCCATGCTCCCACTCTCAACCTGTCATGGTTTTTTGTATTTCCTATATAATGTCATTCTAAGGAAAGACATTTTTAAATAATTAGCATCAGTGTTTTCATTCATCTTTATATTGTGCCATACCGATCTTAAATACGTTTTAAATAAGAACTTTTAACTCATATGCAGAATTACTGAAATAGGAAACATTTCTTATTTCATAGCTCATGCAGTGCATACATATTTTTCTTCTTACCAGAAAAGTGGAAACACTAGACAAATTAACTCAACTGTTTTTATTTCACTTCTTGACACATACACATTCTACAAACACTTTCTTCCTTTGGCTTGCCAATGAGTAAGAGAGGACTAAAAATAAAAGAAACTATGGGTTGCTTTACCTTTTCCTTCTGTCATAATTTTCAGCTTACGTGGTCGGCCAATTCGTGGAGGTAAGATCAGTAAGAAAAGATATAATTGTGTTTCTTGGTCATCTGTGTTTCTTAGAATGCCATTGTTTCCTTTCTGTGTTTGAAGCACATTTTTGTTCCAATGGAAAATGCAGCTTTTAAGAACTGTGAGCATCCCAGCTTGTGCAGTAGTAGATGTAACACACTTTGTACTCACTTTGAATATCATTGAATGTGCTTCATGTGCCTGTGCTCATGGAGTATGGTGAATACAATTGGGATGTGGTGGCAAGAAAAAATGGACATGCATGTTTTATATGCACACGCATATGTGTATCTTTTTTGCTCTTGCACATACTTAATTTTTCGGTTAGACTCCACTTAAAAGCACAAGTTCAAAAATAAAATTATTAAGAGTTTAGAGATGGGGACAGAAGAATATGAAACCAAGAGCAGGTTGTGTGGGGCCTCATGTGACTGGACAGGCTGCATGCCCGTGAAGCTGGCCCTGGGCTTTGCAAGCCATATGGACTCCATCTCAAGTATTCAACTGTCGTAACATGAAGCAGCTTTAAAACAATATGTAAACAAGTGGATGTGACTGTGTTCCAATAAAACTTCATTTACAAAAACAAATGGCAACCAGGATTTGACCTGTTGGCCATTGTTCGCCTATCCCTAGTTAGATAAAAGCATGAAAGTGAGAAAGTATAAGACTTGTCTGAAAACTGCTTATCCAATGGAAAGTAAGTCTGGGAAGGTTGGGAGAAGCCCAATTATGAAGGACTAGATATAATTGCTTTAGTATTATCCTCTAGGTGATGAAGAATGATAGGTGGTTTGAATTGTGGTTGAACTATTGAGTTAACATGATCTAACAAGAATTCTAGGGAATTAATAGGCAGGTGTTGTGTCAGAGAGACAGGAAGTGGTAGATATGGCTGCATAGAGCCTAGCAAGGAAGCTACTGTGAGAGTCTATGTATGAGATGATAAGAACTTGGAGTATAAAGAAAGGATCTGAAGTGGTGGAATAATTTGATTTGAGAGGAATTTTAAGTGACAAGTCACCAGAATATGATGAACAATTTGACGTGGGGGCTGAGAGAGGAAAAGGTAGACAGCTTCAAGGTCTTGTTCCTTGAAAGCTGCAAAATGAATGCCTTCATTCATTCTCTGGGCATGTATTGTATATATCCCTTGTGTGCCTAGATGACCATAAACAGAGATGGTTGGTTGGTAGGCTGCTGATTTTAGGTGGCTGCAGAATTTTGTGCTATTTGAGTTGATTTTGAGTTGCTGAGTATGTATGGTGCATGCAGGGCATTCAAAATGTGGCACTGGGAGTAAGGAAAGAAATAAGGGGAGGCAATAAAGGTGTGTGGCCCATCTTCAGAGAGGAGAATTGGACCAGTGACAGCAGATGTCTTTTCTCCAATGGAGAAAGCATAGAGAAGAGAAAGAACAGAAAAGGAGCTCTAATCCCCTAATAACTTACATACCTTAGTATAGCCCTTTGTACTTTTTAAACTAACTTGATATTTTATCTTCTGGTTTAAGCTTGTCTGGAAAGATTAAGAGATCCATGTTTGGTCACTATGCTAGAGTGAAACAAACTATGTGAAATAAGTAATGTTTATAGCGTAGATCCCCCTTCATCTTCAGGTGAGTCCAATGCCAAGGCCATTTGTTGGCTCAAGTAAGGTCTTGCTTACAAAATTAAATTTTCCTTTTGGCTAAATACGTATGATAGCCTGGTCATTTCACAAAAACACACGCAAATGATTTTACTCTACCTAGTATAGCTGGCAGATTGACTGTTCTTGTTAAAGATGCATTCTGGGGATGACAAGAGCAACATCCTCTGTGATAACAAAAGCCTTATAATATGTTTTTTTATAGTAGCTTAAATGTGTATTAAGCTGTATATTAGCAAATACTTTGTCTACATGGAGAAATGTAAATGAGATTACTTTGTATCATTTTTGTCTGTAAGTATGCATTGAAAATGCACTGAACCATGGCCCTCTGCTTATGCACAGGGTATATAGGTTGTTCATATTAGTATTCCTAACCTCTCCCTAGACTTTTCTAGACACAGAAGACCATTTGGCCCAATATTCTGCAAGTTAGTTCCATGTTTGACTATAATTTACCTGTATACCAGGAATGAACTTTTGGGCTTCAGGGGCCCTAATTTGACTACTATTAGACAGAAAACCTATAGCAAACTAGGACAGCAAAATTTGAGTGATCTGCCTTAAACTTTCTATGGCCACCATTACTCTTTAATAAATTACATGAATGCTCTTCAATTTAAACTTCAAAAATGATATTTAATTTTTTTTTATAGGCAACCCTGAGCCTAGGAAATCCAAGGCAGTTTTCAGAGCAGTCACCTTTAATTGCCCACCACCCTTAAGATTTAGGATATATGTGCTAAAACTCCCATTTAAAAGTACATTTTGCAAGAATGATTTTCACAGTATCAAATTTCTGGATTTTATCTCTTATCCTATGTGGTTTTCTATCAAGGCATATCAAAGAATGTGAGTTCCCTTGCCCAAAGTGTAAAAAAATGTCACCAAGAATTTGTTAACAATTTTGTTTAAGGTTTTTGCTATATGTGTGTGTGTGTGTGTGTGTGTGTGTGTGTGTGTATGAGTGTGTATATGAAAGTACTACACACTTTAGTTGTTTTGTTATTGTCATTGTTGAGACATTGAGACTGTATTTGATTAGGAGATACTTGTACTCCATACATCATGAGGAAATGTGCTGGTTAGATAGGAGAGCATGAGTGTGTTTTATAGTGATAGCAATTTGGCATGATTTTAGTTTTGTTACCTACTTGCCTTCAACTGTGTTTACTCTGTGTGAGTGGGCTTATATTAAGGATACAAGAATCATCCGCTTTCTGAATTGCATAGCTGAAGGAGACTTTCATTCCAGTGGGCATCACATCTGGCTGCTTCTGTAAAGAAAGGCTTCTTCTAATTCTCACCACTTGATACTCACAGTCATTACTAATCCACGTTGGGCTCTTATTCTCTAGGCTGCATCTCTCAATAGATTCTGTGGCCTTCGTGAGAACAAAGTTGATTTTGTATTTATTTCCATATTCACAGCATTCAGCCTAGCGCCTGGAAGATACATAGTAAGGGCCCACTACATGTTTGTTGACTAGAAGAATGATTTATTTCATCAGGAGACCTTCTTGGAAAATACTAAGTGGGGAGCCTTCCTTGCATATTATAATAGGCAGCCTTTTCCGTGTTCGCCAACATTGCATCCCAACATAGACAAGCTAGAGTCTTATCCATACCAGCCATCTCTCTCTCATTTCCACCCTGCTCTCCCCGCACTCCCCTGCACCCTCCTGCTGTGTGCAAAGCTCCAAACCTGGGAAAAGACCACGCAGTGCTCTCATTCTAAAGGGGAGCAATTGAAAGCATTTCTCTGGTAATTTAAGCACACAGCAGCTACCTTTGCAAAAACCCAGTTGCTAAATTACCCCCTTGGCTACTCGTTTTTTCAGGAGGAGAAAGAGAAAAAATAAAACAAAACAAAACAAAACACTGGGGGGCGGGGGGGGGGAGGGCGGGAAGAGACTCTAGTAGGAAAAGAGTCCTGTTTTCTCCAGGTTCAGACTTAAACTCCTTTCTTCCTCCTTTCCATTCAGCAGCTGCAGGGCTCCTGGTGTGGCACGTTCTGCTACTTTTCCTTTTAATGTTTTAAATGCCACAAATGCTTGTCATAAACCACCTTTTTAATTATGCAGAAGTGGGAGCTGAATGGTTAGTTAGCGGTGCTATTGCAATTATTGCACTTTTTCAGGTCCGCTGCTGTTTTATGTGACACTGTTTCCTAAGTTGCTGATTAAGATGATGTAGTGGGTGGAGTCCTTCTTCTTACCATCGGAGAGGGGCCTCCGAAGGCTGGGATAATGAGTCCTCAGGCAGTAGTTTATGGCCTAATAGGAATTGAAGAGAGGAGCCAAGGAGGGGATGGAAGAATGTGTCCATTCATTTCCTTCTTAGAAAATAAAGCCCTCTGGTTTTATGCAACTTTTGCTTCTCCTTTGTCCAGTCCCGATACTGAAATTGTTGGAAAAACATCCACGATGGATTCTAGGGAGAAGGCCCAATCTTTTCTGGACCTGACATTCTGAGGCTTTCAGGCATCTTCAGATGTCCTTGTGCAGTGAAAGAGCCTCGTACTGGAGTTCAAATGCTGGTGGGGAGACTTAAGACTGTCGGAATTCGACTCAATCTCTTCAATTTACTTTCTCTCTCTCCTTTTTCAAGCCAAATGTGAATAATTCTGTGTGTAACATCTTGGACTCTGAGAGACTGTGTTTCCAGGATTGTTTTAGGCGCTAATTGAAAGAAAATATGTGAACTTGAAAGCAACATGATACGCTAAAATAGTGCAATCATTCATCCATTCACAGATATTTATTGAATGCCTGCTATGTCTAGGCAATGTGCAAAGACCAGGGCATGGGACAGAAAACAATACAAAACCCTTCCCTTTACAGAACGGCATTCTGGTTAGGGATGCTGACATGAAAGCATTCAGGAAATAAATGCATGCTTTCAAATGGTGTCAAGTGCTATGAAGAAACATAAAGTAGGGTGAGGCAATGGAGAGTGTGCTGGGGCATATGATTTTGGGAGGGATGGTCAGAGAAGGCTTCTCTGTGGAAGTGACACTGAAGCAGGTGCCGGAATGAGGTTAAGCAATAAGATGTAACAATATCCAAGAACATTCCATGTTGAGGGAATAGCAGGTGTAATCGCCCTGAAATAGAAATGCACTTGGCTTATTTGAGGCCCAGCAGGAGGCTGGCAAGGAGAAAACACAGTGAGCCAGCAGGACAGGGAGTGGGGGGGGTAAAATGAGGTCAGAGAGATAACCAAGACCATATTGTGCATAGCCTTGTAGGGAACAAAAGGACTTTGGATTTAATATAATCTTATTTACATTTTAAAAGAATCGTCCTGGCAGCTGGTTGCCAATTATACTATAAAGAGGCAAAGTGGGAGAAAGGAGACACTGAGGAGGCTACCACAGGAATCCAGGCGAAAGTTATTTTAGGGAGATAGTAGGAGCGTGTTCCAGAATTATTGTGATGGCCTCTGCTTCCTTAAGTGTTTGCTTCATAAATTAGCAGAGTTGAGAGCTGTGACTTGGACCTCATAATGAAGCATTACTTATTTTGAAATTGACACCTAAAATAATGCTCCTTTTTTGTTAACTGATATGAAATATTGAAGGAGGTTTGCCCTTACTTTGCATCTATTTACTTATTAAACATTAGATGGGAGAGGAGGCTATGTGGCCCTAGAGCCAAATAAATAACGCCAGCCTTGCCTTCCAGACTGTGATTGAGAGCCGAGATTACATGGGCTCTGTGTGGCCCCTGGGGCTGCTTTCCCTGTCCTTCACCAGGTGGGAGGCAACAAGCTCAGCAGTGCCACATGGGCACTGTTCTCCTAATTGCTGTAAAAGACCGTGCTGTTTCTTCTTCAAAATGTTGACTGCAGCTACAGGGATATGCTCTTATGTTATAGTATAAAGGGTTTTTATTTTAAAGAAAAGGGATTTGTTGGCACCATGGGATGTGTGTATGTGTGTGTGTGTGTATGTGTGTGCACATGCAAATAGATATGCTTGTACTGGGAGATTATTTACTTTGCTTTTTTCCTCTCCTAATACAAGAAGTCATTCTGGGTGGAAAATAGTATGACAGTCCTGATACTAGTTGACTTTTTCTTCTTTGGAGTAGATGCAAGAGAAAATGCTGAATTTACCTTTGTCCTATGCTTTCTTCCTTTATGTTTCTGTGTGGTCACACCTTTCTTTTAACAGGGATCAGGAGAGAAAGTTTATGCCATATTCTCTACTCCTTTTACTCCTTTTCTTAAGAAAGAGATGTCCTAGAATTAAAATATATTTACACATATTTTTTTCACATCTGAAGCTTAAAGGGAATATGAATTATTAAACTTATTAATGAAGGTGGATAATATTAAGAGCTTATAATATTATATATAACACATATAGTTATATATAACATATATAACTGCATATAAAAATAGTATAACTGTATACATTTCACTATTTGCTTCCACTTTTATTATTTCAAGTTTCTCTTAGATAACCCCCAGCTGCCCTTCTGCATTCAGTTAAGATCAGTCTTACCACGTCTAGAATCACCTTTTATCCTGCCTGTAATCATTGACTTTCATCCTCAAACTCTGGTCCCATTTATCTGCCACTTAGCATTAAGTGCATTAGCTACCTTATAGTGTCATTTATCCCTTTTGTGCATTTGTCGTTTCTACCTAACTGGATCTTCCACATCTTTAGGGCAAAGACCATAATATGTCCCTCCCCACGTGCCCCATATCTGCATCAGTTGAGACTCTGGTTGCAAACGACAGAACCAACTAGCTAGAATACCTCAAGCAGGTCAGGAATGGGTAGCTCACAGAATCAAAGCAAAGACTAGAGGAAGAAGTTTTCAAAAAGAGAGAATTTTGGGTGTGTGTGTGTGTGTGTGTGTGTGTGCGTGTGTGTAAAAAAAAAAAAAGAAAAAGAAAAAGAGAGAATTTGGGGAGGTGGAGGTCCAGGTAGCAGGGAATAATCATTAACTATTTTAGGCCACTGCTGCTAGTACACATGAACTCCAATTATTTCACCCCATTCTTGCAACACAAGCTACTGAAGCCTCAAAGGTGTTGGGTCATGTGCTTACTCTTAGGGAAGTAGGAAAAAAGTCACCTTTTGAGAGTTCTGTAAGATTGTGAACAATGGTAAGCAGGTGCAATTTCTTCAAAGAAAACCAGGACACTGGGTGGCCCTAAACAACTGTCCTCTGCAATATCAAGCATACTTTGATGTCAGTGGTTGGAGCTCTGTAGAAACTTGGTGTAAGTGATGGAGATCGTGATGGCAATAGTGATATAAGGGGGAGGAAGAGTTATAAATGACTTTGCTCTTTTGAATAAATTATCACAAAATGTCCTTGCAGTCAGAATGACAAATAAGTGGTATGGCCTGTCAACATCTGAAGTTAATACCGACTGGCTGTCCTTTTTTTTTTTTTTTTTTTTTTTTTTTTGGCTACTTATGTTTCAGCAGTGCTTTCCCAAAGGCCACAGTAATAAATGTGTATTATGCTATATAAAGCAGGTGCTGCATGCCCTGGAAACAAGGACACCTAATTGAATCACCTGTGCTATGTCTCTTTCAACTCTGGAGGCATAACTGAAACATCATCTTAGTTGCCACTGCATTGTGATTCCCATCCCCACGTTCTCACCTTCTGGTAGCTGTGGATTACAAACAACCCTGAAGTCAGGGTTTACATATTTTACTACTGATGCAATACATCCTGATCACAAATGTCCACATAGCACTTTTACCCATCACTACAGTTTTATTTTTTTCTTGTGACCTTGGTCACATACTTTAAATTCCTTGGGAAAGTATCCTGCCATTAGAAATGCTTCACCCATTTTTTGAAAAAAAATGACAGGCTAAAGATGTTTCTCTTCCAATTCTGTCATGTATTTCTATTCCTTAGATTTACATTTTCTGGATTTAAGCTTTCCCTAAAGTTCTCAGAAACATTATTTTAAGAATGATTTAAATTGAACATCATTGTGAAACTGGCTACTGAATCTGAGTCGGGACCTTCTTCTGGAGGGAGGTAATTAAATATTCTTCATTGATGCTATTTTAAATGTGTTGAATGAAAGGAGTTAATTATACAGCAGGGAACATGGCAGACTTCTGACTAATAATGAGCTCTATGTTTAATATCTTCATCTTTGTTAGAATCATTAAAGTTGTTGGAACCAATCAGATGCCTGAAATGAATGTAGACTCATAACTAACCAGCTCCAAATGGAAGTCCCTTGCAGATGCAGGAGCTTGTATCTCTAATGATGACTTCAGGGAAGGGATAGAGATATAGTGCTTTGTTCTGTGCAATATAATCTGTTTCAGTTGGCCTTCCATTGTGATTATAGGGAGAAAAGAAGAATAAGTCCTATTGTTTTGAGAAATCCCATCTGTTATAATGGAATGATGTTTGTGCTTGGAGATTATAAAAGAGGAAATGATTTTTTTTTTCCTCAAAGCTTTACATGAGCAATCTCTTCAGAATCTGGTGCAATATTGAAGTTTCTGTGCTGTCAAGTCCCCACGAGATAAGTGCATTAACTCTGCATCTCGGATGCCCAAGAATCGCTAGAGAACCAAGCATGGTCCCAAAGAATGGATCTACCATCATGCTCTGTTGGAGAAATGTGGGCTTTTGCGGCCATACTTTCTCTATTACTCTATCACTGGTGTCTTCTATGCCTTTAAGCAAATTTTGCCAACTCCCAGACATTTAAAATACTTCCTCTTAAATTTCTCCTCTTTTCTGAGTGCTTCATCCAACAGCATCCAGCTTTGTTCTCATTTATAGGACTCCCAAGGTTCAGTGCTGTCCTTTCCATGTTGGAGAATGTAGCTTTGCCTTTTCAAGCACAGAAGATAAAGAAACTTCCTTCTTCTGCCACTTCCTTGATTCTCTAGGGGAGTCCTGTTATCTAGCTGTAGGGAGCTGTAGCAGTGATTGGCTATGAGATGAGCCTACAATTGATCTTTGCATATGGGAGTTGGAAGACTTTGGGGAACCAGTAGGGTGGAATTACCAAGTTCTCACATGGGTCCAGAAAGCTGACGTACGTGTGTGTGTGTGTGTGTGTGTGTGTGTCTGTATGTGTGTGGAAGGGAATACTGGGGACAGAACAATAGCCATCATAGGAAAGGGAAACGCCAAGTCACGTCACAGAGAGGATTAATTCAAAGAGTTATGGCAGCCTTCAGGGGAGAGATTTAGGTCAGTGGCCTTAGAGAGAATGTAGCATATATAATTTATATTTTTAAACTTGGATTTTACCACTGTATTTCCACCAATATACCTAGTAGAGGCAACACAATGTGTCTCCAAAAGCTCAGGCTTTAGAATCCAATAGGTCTAGGTTGAAATCTCAGCTCAGACTTTCACCAGCTGTGTAACCCTGGGCAATATATGTATCCTCTCTAATCCCATCATATAATCTTAAAATAGAGGAAAAGTAGTAGTTGCTTTGAAGTGTTGCTGTGTGGATTAAATGAGGTAATTCATGTAAAGCACATAGCCCAGTACATAATTAATTTATCACTTATTATTAGAAATGTGGTGGTTGAAGATTGCTTTATTATCTAGCTGAATACAATTAAAATCTTTTCATTTTCATGTAGCTGAGTCTTCTAAGCACTGTAATTTCCCTCTGAATCTTACTGCTTATCCCAACTGGAGATCTAAGATAACTATCTTTTTAGTGTTTGTTAAAAATTTGACATGTTTCTTCTCAAATTAAGGGAAAATGCTTATTTCTTAGTCACTGTTGAGAATGAAAATTCTGAGACTAAGTATTTGTTTTGCAAAGCACAGTACAATAGGGAAGAAAAAACAGGTTGGGCATGCTGCAGAGAGATCCATTTGAGAAAACAAATCCTGCCCATATTGGAGGGGAGACATTAGTGAGGAGAGTGTCAGTGTCCCCGCCCTCCGCCTCTGTCCAGGATCACACAGCACAGCCTGTGATGAAGTGCCCCTGCAGTGTAATGGACCAAGGCTACCTTTGCAGTCGCAGCTTTGCCCTGGCCAGACCATTTATTAACCAAATGTGGTGAAAAGTTCCAGGTAAATCATAAAATGTGACCTAGGCAAACAAGAGTAAATCACATCTAGGTAGCTGAGAATCATTCCGGGCTGTATAGAATTAGATTGTTCACCTCTGTGGAAATATTGTATGTTAACCATTGATTCTCAAACTTCAATGTGCAGCAGAATCCCCAGGCAGGCTTGTTAAGATGCAGATTGCTAGAACCCAACTCCAAGATAGGTCTCAGGTGGAGCCTGGAATTTTGCATTTCTAACAGGGTCCTGTCCCCCGTTCCTGTGTTGCTGACACTGCTGGCCAAGGGCCACACTTTGAGAAACTTTTGTGTCAAAGTGCATACCGTAGTTTCTTGCTATTCAAAGTACTGTCCTTGGACCACAAGTATCAACATTACCCAAGATCTGGCTAGAAATGCAAATTCTCAGGTCCCACCCCAGATCTACTGAATTAGAATTTGCATTTTCAACAAGCTCCCCAACGTGGCTTATTTGAATATTAAAGTTTGAGAAACACCTATCTAGTGGTTAGAGACAAGGGCTGTGGATAATTCAGAATTCGAGTAAGTCGGACCTGTATTCAAGGTTCTGTACTGCTGTTTCCTAGCCCTGTGATTTTGGGAGGAGTTGTCATTTTTTTCTTTTTAATTCCCAGTTTCATCAGAAAAACTGGGATGATCATACTTGAAAAGTTGTGAAGATTAAGTGTGATAATATATGTAAAGTGCATATAATTAGTAGTGTTGTTAAATGATGTCCTCGTTTCTTTTAATGTGTAATCTGTCCTGTGAAACCATTAGAAACAGCTGTTTGAAGAAGGTATTTGAAATTCTCTCTGAAGTGTTTTCATATAGTCTGTTTTGAGAGAAGCTATTTTCACAGTACAGCATTAGGTTGTGTCCAGTATGTTATTTTGTCCGTGAGTGACAGCTGTAGAGAGATGTAATGGATCAAGTTTGCCAAGTCACAGCCTCCTGGTTTGACCTCTGAATTTGAGAGTGTGTGTGTGAGAGAGAGAAAGAGAGAGAGAATGAGAGTTTGTTGGAGGTGGAGTATGAGGGAAAACCTAGGGAGTCTCCATTCCTCCCTAATAATACACTGTGAAAGTATAATATAGGCTTTTAAAGATAAAATTAGATTTATAATATTTGACAACATCAGTTAGTATGCTCTCCCCTCACGGAGGTATTATGAAGAGAAGATATAACAGTTAATAAAGTGTTTTGAGAACACTAAAAGATACATAAAATTGGGCGTTTAGCATTATTTAATTCTTAAAATACAGCCGTAGTGATATTTTCTTTATTCTCTAACCAACTGGAATTCTATATTTTGGCAATTGGAAGACACCTTAGTCCTGTCAGTGCCCTCATCAATCGAGAAATAAGCCTGCTGCTTTTAGTATTTCATGCTCTCAAAGCTCAGAAATTTCAGCCATGTTATGTGAAAATGAAATATAATGGCTGTAGAGAAAATAGATTAAAATGAGAATTGTTCTACTGCAAATCAAGAGGGTTAATGGGAACAGTGTCTTCTGGGTTTCAATGCAGGCCTCTGTACAGATGATTGAGACATCTTTGGACCCTACGTGTCACCCAGCTGGGAGGGGCTCTTTTCTGAAATTGTTGGCTCCTACACAAACAAGCCTCTTAGGACCAGTAATTATGGATGCATGCCTGACACTGTAACTACATTTTTAACATTTACAGGTTAGGGCAGTGGAGCTCTTAACTGCTTAGTTAGTACCTGGGGTAAACTCCATCAACTGTAACAGCAAGTCACCAAGTTTTTAAGGAGCATCTCCTGCTGGTCCCTGGTAACGAACATAGGTGTGTACATCACCTGGGAGCTTGTTAGAAATGCAGAATCTTGGGCCCCACTTCAAACCCACTGAATCAGAATCTACAGTCTAACGAGATCTCCGGGGGAGTCATATGCATCTTAAAGTTTGAGGAGTCCTGCTTTAAGAAACATTCTTTCGGAGAGGGAAGTTGAACTGTACAAACATCTAAAACCATTTGAACTTCAAATTCAGAGAATGAGGTTGGTTGTTACCAGGATAGAAGGTTTAATAATTAGTTATAAACCACTCTAATGGTTGTAGATCTAAAGGAATGTGTGAGTGTGAGGTCAGTTACCCATTCTATCACTGTAAAGGCTTTATAGTTAGCCTCAAATGAGGAAGTCTGATTAAGCTTCCTCAGTCTATGTGACAGATCCAAATAGATCCCAAAGGTTAAAACAGAACAAACCAAAAAAGGGCAACACCATTAACAAACTTCAAGGCAGAGCTAAACCCAGAAATAAATTAGGAAGTTGTTGAATATAATGGTAATGGAAGCATTAATGAGGCTCTCCACTATTGGAAACCTAGGTTTAGAAGCTAGACTCAAAAGGATTTTGTTTAGATCTAACGCATACTCTTATTTAAGCTAAATGGAAATCTTTGTCTCTGTTCCAGTAACCAAATCAGCGGCAGAGCTGGAGGCGGAAATACCAGTGGGGGTTGTGGGTGGAGAATCACTTTCATCCCCTCAACACATTTTCTGACAATTTTTAAAGTAATTGATTGACAAGACTCTTGTTCATTCTACGATTCAGAGACATTGGAGAAAGCAATTGGAGAGCAAGGGCCAGCCTGTTCCATGTTGGGTTGAAATCGTCTCTAAAATGTAGACGAATATATCACCACCAACCATCATCACAGGGCTGTCCCCAGGCTTGCTCTCCTGATATTAGAATCTGGCTATCTTTATGAATCAAATATATTATTTCACTTTATAATAAATGCTTGAAGGGCTTCTGAAACACTGTGAATCTTTCTGAAATCATAGGTAAATGTTTTTATGTCTGTGCCCGAGTACATTTTTTTTTGCTTCCCAAGAAAATGACCTACCTATTGTTTATATCAGATTGTCAAGGCATCTGGGATCTCAAAAATTTTAAGAACCACTGGATTGGAGAATTTGTACTTATTTCCTAGGAGAACTGTTTGGGGTTCTGTCCTACTCAGCTATATTATTCCCCCTGATTTCTGTAACTGTTTTAGTTAGGATGCTTTGGAGTACAGGCCATAGCAAATCTGACTTCAACTGCTCCAATCAATAAAACCAAGTCACTGACTTGTGCAACTGAAAAGAACAGGCTGGCTCACTTCACATGAGACTTGAGCCAGGGTGCAAAGGTATCAACTAGAGCATTATTTCTTTGCGTTTTTCTCCTGTGCCTTTCCTGAATCTACCAGATGATCTACCAAGGCTGGATCCTCATGTGCTTCTCAGACAGTGGTCAGCATCTAGGGCCACCTGCTCTCCCTTTCATTTTGAGTTACAGAGAAAGAAAATTTTTGTCCTATTATGCTTATGCACTGTTGGTGGGACTGCAAATTAGTACAGCCTCTATGGAAAACAGTATGGAGATTTTTCAAAGAACTAAAAGTAGACCGACCATTTGATCCAGGAATCCCACTACTGGTAGTATACCCAAAGGAAAAGAAGTCATTTTATCAAAAAGACACCTTCACGTGAATGTTTATTGCAGCACAATTCACAATTGCAAACATATGAAATCAACCCAAGTGCCCATCAATTCATGAGTGGATTAACAAAAATTATTTTTTAATTTAAAATACTCCTGGAAAATTTCTCCTTTGAAACTGAGGTATTCCCTTTGACTGGGAAGTTGCCCATAGAACTTTTTGTAACACAAAGTGTATCAGGAGAATCTTTGGCAAAATAGTTGAAAGAAACTCCCAGAATATGTAAGTCACCTAAGTTCCAGAATTCTGCTTACAGATTTACATATTGACGGGGCTAAAATTTTTTTTATAGCTCAGAGAGAAATATGGAGACTTCATACTATAAAGGAAGTAAACTATTTTATTATATCTTATTCTGATATAATCTCTGAGAAGTCGATTCTCAAGGGCTTTGTCCAATATAGTCTCACATTCACAAAGAAGACAAGAAAACATTTCCAATTTAACTGCTTTTTTGTTTTTATTAAATTCCTCTGTTGGATGAATATTTGCAGGTTCCAGCTACCCAGAAGATTATTGGTTAAAATCTTTGTCTGGCAGCATTTGTGTCACTGAGTAAATTTGTATATCTTGCTTGGTAAAGATTGAACGCCCTTTCCTGGTTTAACTATTTCTAGAAAAATTCAAATTCAAAAGGTAGATAAGAACATTTATCCCTCTTTGATATTAAAGGAGCAGACACAGGTTAAATTACTTGCCTCAGGAGGGTGAGGGAAATTATATTGATTATTTGTTCCATACCTACTCTGTCCTCAACACCAGGCTGGGTAACATGGGGTTGCAGGAAACCTCTGACGTAGCTCCTGTCCTCAGGGTGATTATGGTAAGGTTTTGAGAAAAGACAGACAGATATGAATTAAATTTTCTGTGTTATCTACTAGCAATATGTGTCTGTTCTACCTCTAAAATAAATCTCAAATTTAATATCAAATCTCTGATTCTGCCTCTACCAGCCTAGTCTAGGTCACCATCATTTCCCACCCGGACTACAACTGCATCCCCCTAACTGATCTTCCTATTTCCATTTCTTTCTTTTTTTATTTTTTTGCTATAAATTACCTATTATTTTATAATTTGCCATATATGTAAAGCCATATTGTTCCTCTCAGGTCTCATAGCACATGTAATTATTTTTTTACTTATTGTTAAAACTTTAAACAAAAAAAAAATATTATCAGATAAGGCAAAAAATAGTGGATGTTTTCTATGCAACCAAAACCTATAACATCAAGTAAACCTACAATGAGAATGACCTTTCTGCAGAAAAAATATCCAGGTAACTAGAAGTGAGCAACTCCATGTTATTCTGTTTTGCTCAAAATAATCAAATTACATGGCAAAATTAGTGATGACTCAAAAAAGAAAAACAGATGTATAGGGGCCTTAACATAGTGTTGTGACAACTACTATAAAAAAAAACATTTTACTGCTTCCATTTTGTGCTTTGCACCAGTATATCCTTCATATAGCAGCCAGAGTTACCTTTTAAAATGCAAAGCACATCATAGAACCTATTCTTGCCAAAACAAAGTCCACTGATGTCCCAATTCACTTAAAGTTAAAAGCCAAGCTCCTTACTGCCTGGAAATCTTTACATAATCTCAGTACTGCCCAAATCTCACTTCTCATCTGCTATCTCTCTGCTCCTGGGGTCACCCCCCTCTGGCCATATTCCTGTTCTTTGAAGGTGTCTTAGAACTTGCTGTGGTTTCTGTATGAAGTGGGTTTAGGTGGATGGCTCCTTCTCACCATTCAGGTTTATATATTGCCTCTGGGAAGAGATCTTGCTTGACTACCCTGCCTAAAAATGCTGTATCTGTTAACTTAATTATGTGGATAATTTGTCTTTACTGACTTCAACAGAATGTCCACGAGGTAAGTGTTTCTATCTGTCTTATTTATCACCACCCCAGTGTCTCAAAAGAGTACCTCGTAAGGCTCTCAGTGACAGAAGATGGCACCAAATTAGAGTGCTGAAAATGCTGCAGGGTTGCAGATAATTGTAAAAGCATTCAGGCCTTGATTATTAAGTGAATGTTTGGAGGAGTTACATGAATTGGAGTAAAATTCTTGAAGCTAAAGAATATTTTAATGGGTTCTGAGAAGGAAGGGGAATGTGGCCATCCTTTTTCTACCACCCTCATCCCTACTCTGATAAGAAAATGCAGAATAAATTTCTTTGGGATTAAACAAATAACCCAAACTGCCTGCAATTATTTTTTTTTAATTTTCTGAGAGAAGCTTTATTTTTTCTTTTAATTTGGAGATGTTTTAAAAATAAAAAAAATAGAAAGAAATAATACTTAATGTCTTAACAAAGTATTAATTTGTTCTAGTTTCAGAAAGGATCTCATTAAGCTGCCTGATAAAGTGATTATTCAGTGTCACTTTTGTTGGGTTTTCAGCAATTATCTGGAATGGTTTTTAGAATGAGGCAACATTTCCCTTTTCAGTAGCACTTGAAACCTCCTTGATGCTGACACAGAAATGCTGACAGAAAAAGGTGACGAACAAAGGGCTCCAAGTCTTGATTCAAACATGCTAAAAATATCACATCTGTCTCAGAAAGTTCTAGAAATATATGGAAGTCATTCTTGGGCCTTTTTTCCCAAGTTAAGACCATTTGCAAATAACTTTTGAGAATGAAGTGACAATGAAATTTTTCTCATTCAAGTCCTAGCCCATTTCTAGGCATATAATTTGAATTAAACCCTTATATATAATTTTCTAATTAGATTTTTCTTCTTTCATGGCTTTTTAAGCTTTACATAACCTTTGTGCGTCCCCTTTTCTATTAATACTTCAAATGCCAGCCTCCTGCTGAGAGGGAATTCATTGCAGTATTTCTGTCATTGTCAACAGAGCCACACGATCTTTCCAGTATATTGGAATTACCCATCTGTGTAAAAATGCTGTCTTGGATTTGTAATTATTTAGTTGACTCTTATTCAGCTATGTGATGTAAGTAGACTATTTCCCCCTAATGTTTTATTACCGGTTAAAGCACAGACAGGTATTTTACTTTAATTTAGATGAAGAGTAGATAATAGAGAGCTGAAATTTCCTAAATTAGGTACATTTTTGCTAGTTAGTTCTATAGTTAATCTTCTTAATTTATCACTTAGAGTAGGGTAATTACCATAATATGGAAATGAGCCAGGATTATTGTATCACTGGAAAGTGATTGTAACTTTTAGATGTGCGCTTAAATAAGTATACAGAGTTGCTTAAACTTCCACATTATCAGTTACTGCGGTTTTTGGTACCCAGCTGCACTATATATTCCATCACATCTCAGAAGTTGATTTCTCCACCCTCTCATCAAACTATCTTAGGAGAAAATGTTCTTCTATAACTCCTGATGGAGTTGCTTAATGCGGCCTTTAATTTAATTGAAAACGGTTGATCAGTAAGGTCAATTTTTATAGATTTATTTCCATCATTTGATGTGGCAAATCATTAATTATCATTATCTAAATTAGCATGGCTTGCTATGAAGAGTAAAAGGAGTAAATAGCTTTATGGATTTTCTAGAGCATTGTATACACATAACTTTTCTGAATACACATCCTTTTCAGCAGAGTTACTTTGTGCCAGATTTTAATTCCTATGCTATAATTTCTCCAGCGATCTACAGGTAACTGTGTCCTACTGAACATGCTAAAAGGATTGAATTTTAGGAAGTACAAAAAGTGAGGTCTCTGGAATCTTAAAAAACAAATCCATGTAATTACTGATAGAATTTCACACCAGTGGAAGCAGGAATAATGGATTTGTTTCCAGAGAACAGATTAGACATTAAGGAGAAAAAAAGAAAGAGAAAGAAAAGTAAAAAGAAGAAGTGCAAATACCTCTTAGTTTATTCTGAAAGCCTATGTTATCAGTTGAATTATGTCTCTCCCCTATCCACTCCAGAACAAAAATGTATATGTTGAATTCCCATTACCTCAGAATGTGACCTTACTTGGAGATGGGGTCTTTACAGAGGTAATCAAGTTAAAATGAGATCATCGGGATGGGCTCTAATATAAGTGGACCAGTGTCCTCATAAAAAGAGGAAATTTGGATACAGACATACACAGAGAGAAGATGATGTGAAGATATATAGCTATGGCGAAGGTGGCCATATGCAAGCCAAGGAGAGGGGCCTAGAACAGATCCGTCCCTCCCTGCTCTTAGAATGGAGCAATTCTACCAACACCTTGATTTTGGACTTATGGCCTCTAGAACTGAGAGGCAATAAATTTCTGTTGTTTGAGCCATTGAGTTTGTAGTAGTTAGTTATGGCATTGCTAGCAAACTAATACGGCCCATAAACTGTGACTAACATTTTATATTAAAGATACTGTATGGAAGCTTCCCCAAACACCAGGATACTAAAACCTACAGGACTTTCATTGACTGTTTTCAATGAACTTCAGAATACAGAATCCAAAGAAATTCAGGGGCCAAGCATAGTTATATCAGAGCATTTTATAATCAAATATTCAAGTACATTCTGATTGGGAGAATTGATTTCCATATACATCTTTTAAAAAGATACTTTTTTTTTTTTTTTAAAAAAGAACTACTTTCATTGTAGTGACAAGAATGAGACCCATACCTTGTTGAGTCTGATTCTGAATAACAAGTAAGCCAAGGGTAGGGAAATAAAATTTGTAGAGAATTAAGTCAAATGGCATCTCTTCTACTGTGAGATGCTGGTGTTTGAGTTATAAAATGGCAAAGCAAATACATCATAGAGATTTATTCTGGACTAGGTTACATCTGGACCAAAGGTGATCCATCAGGTTTGTCATTTTATATTGAAGTCCATAAACTCTCTATTCTGCATACCCCAGTTTGTGAGTGTGTGTGGCATAGCACAAATCAGTTTTTAGTGCATATTGGAAGAAAGGGTGTATGGTTTGTTTCCATAGGTTTTCTTAGTAGTGACAATCAGAAATCCACTTCATTGATTCCTCTGTATATTAAGCTGATTAATTATTGATAAAGAATAAAGTATTAGAGTCTAAACTCCAATCAGGGCCAGCCGTGAGCCACATGGTAAGGTCAGTGACACCTTTCTCTGAATCCATAATCCTCCTGTCAATCTCAGGCCTTTCATGAAGCCCGACTGCAATCCAGAGCTCCCTCTAGGTTTTCCTTTACAGGAGCAGTTATGAGGGTTAGTGTTAACTGAGTGCTTAAAAGACACCACCTGCTACACAAAACTCACAATTGTTATGCTTACGTCAACTCTCTGACATTAATGCTATTAGTATCTTCAATTTACAGAAGAAGAAACTGAAGCTTAAAGAGGTTAAATGACTTCCCTAGTGTCACGTAGCGATACATACTGGAGGCAAGACTCGAACCCAGGACCAATTGAAGGGCTTATATTCCTGAGTAATGGTCTCTGGTGCCTCCTCTAATGGCCTCTACACTGTCAGATTCCTTTATATAATCCTCCTTGCCTGGTCTGTCTGATCAACCAATCCCTGATAATGTAACAATGGGTTATAATAAATTTCTTTACTTGCAGAAAGGACATTTGCACTTAACTGGACGTTTATGCAATAATATGCTGGCAGACAGAATTGATACTTGTGGTAGGAATTTCTCATTCTCTTTCTAGTAAAATATGTAGTCTTGGACAAATCATGACCTCACGAGCCTTGGTTTTATCATCTATAAATGCCAGGATTGGATTAACTACTCTTTAAAGATCTCCTCCAGGCTTAAAATTCTATGATTCTTTCACATTAAATGCAACTCCTTTTCAACCCTTGTGTATACTTGGCCCTTTATTGAACCTTTTTATAAGTTGGCAATTAGAAATACAGTCATACTAGATATGACAATGAGCGGGTCACTTAATAGCTCTCAGCCTTGGTTTCCTCATATACAAAAGGAGGATATTAAGAGCACCTACCTCACAGGGGTGATATTACATGTGATTAGCAAAATGCCTGGAGCAGGGCAAGTGCTCACCTCCTAGAATAATAACATGGAAACTGTTGGTGTGATCAGTTTTGTTACTGTCTCTTTAGGGGAATCACAGTATATAAATCTAGGGTTATAGAAAAAGCACCCCTAATAACTGCTTTTTTAATCATAAGGCATTTTATGCAGAGTGCATACTTTTTGTATTCTACAGGCATTGGTAAAACTGGGCAGTATTTCTATCAAGCTCTATATCATCATGTGTTCACTTATGCATGCAGACTTTCGCCCCCCTCCAAGCTGTGAGAACAATAGGCGCTTTAATAGTCTGAAGCAAGAAGGATATTAGCTCCATGAATCTTTATTTTAAATTACATTTCTGAGTTAGAGGTGTCAAAATAGTAGAACAAGTTAAGCGAGATTGTATTCCCCAGTAGGGCTATTGATGTTGGTTGCAAATAAATTGCTAGAGCAGGTGATGATAGCAAAGTCCATGCCATCTTTTATTTAGCAAAGTATTTCTCATGTTAACGGCTCCTTCTGTATGCTTTCCTTTCTTCTGTTTCACATCAATCATATTTCACACGTTGCCCAATGTCAGGGTTAACAAAAAACGCCGCATCTGGTTAATCAGCCAGATGTTTGGCCTCACACTGACGGAAACATCTGGATGTGTAACTAAATGTTACATTCTTTCATCCAGTTATTTTGTGCCATGCTACTAGACAGAACCAAAGAATAAACACCAGGATTCTCTTCTATTAGGAGAAAGGTCATGGACCCTTCAGCTGGAGGTCCCAGAACCAAGGCCTAACTAGTGCTCTTAGTAGTTGCACAGCCTTGGGCACAATTAGGATCAATTGAGATAATGTGTATAGAAGCATTTTCTTTTTCTTTATTCTTTTTTATTTCAGCATATTACAGGGGTACACATGTTTAAGTTACATATATTGCCTTTGCCCCACCCGAGTCAGAGCTTCAAGCCTGTCCATCCCCTGGACAGTGCACACTGGACCCATTAGGTGTGAATAAACCCATCCCTTCCACCCCCTCCCACCTGTCCAACACCCTAGAAGCATTTTATAATGTGGAGGACATTATAGAGATTTGAGATGTTGCTAAAAGAATCCTAGTCCCTTTACCTAGCCATATCATGGCAAGGAAATTTTTGCCTTCTCAAAAGAAAGTTAAAAAGGAGTAAAGATACATTAACTTTAGAACCTCAGATATCAGAGCTAGACCAATAATAATAACAGCTAAGGTATACTGAGTGTCGACTATGGTCCATGAACTCTTCTACGTGCTTTGCATGGATTTAAACAGAAAAACAATCCTTTGAAGTGGACACTATTATGTTTCCACTTTACAAAAGAAGTATTAATAACTAAGGACCAGAAAAAAGAGTTAACAACTTTTCCAAGTTCAGAAAGTCAAGATTTGAATTCAGCCAATTTGATTCAAGAGTTGATATCTTTAAACTATAACTTCCTCTCAGACTAAAATATTTATTCAGCTTTCAGCCCTATTACTTACTAGCCTTGGTTTTGTCATTTGTAAAATTGGGATAGCATGACCTACTTTAAAAGGACTGTTATAAAGATTAGTTGAGGGAATGGGTGTAAAGCATTTAACAATGTTGGTTTATGGTATGTATTAAATAAAAAAGCCATTTTACTGTATGTTATGCAATATTTGGGATCAAACAAATATCTCAATGTGGACTTAATTTGAATAATATATTCTGAAAATCTCACTTCCTGAAAACCCATTCAAAAGATTTTTTTTTTTATTTTATTTTTGGAAGGGCATTCCTAACAGGTTAAGCATTTTTAGTCAATTCTTGATATAGGCTATTACTTGGAATAATTGAAAGGGTTCATTCCAACAGAAACACATGCTCTGAATATGGAGCATTCTATTTATTTTTCCCTTTAATGAATATTTACTGAGTACATATGAAGGGGAAGAAATGTGCTGGGCTTTATTTCTTCTTCATTTTCTTCCCCCTTCCTGTCTGTCTCCCTTTCCTGTCTTTACTTAACAATTAGACCTTTGCAACAATCATGTAAGATAGACCTTTTTTTCTTTTTAAATTTAGAAATCAAGGCTTTAAATAATTTGTACCATGTCTCATGAATAAAAATGGGATGCAATATTTTAACTTGTTTTGAGATTTGGTCTCAGTGTTCTATTCAACAAGCCGTGAAATGTTACTAATACTAATAAGTATAACGATGAAAGCTACAAACTTGGACACTTACTATGGGCCAGATTTATTGCTGGATGATTTGCATACATTTTCCAAGTTAATTCTCAGAAGTTCTTGTGATTGACACTTGGGTATCAGTGGGCAACTCTTCTTGCTCACTATTTTATGATCTGGGGTCTGTAGTCATTTGCATTACTTTTGTTCAGAGTGACCTTTACTTGATTTATGTGCTTCTCAGAATCCTCTATTACTCATGTAGAAGGAGCACACACTTATAATTAGGGAGTAAATTTGGTCATCAACTCTGATAGGGCAATGGGCAAAGCTGACATGTTTTAAAGAGACTCTTCAGAGTGTGCTGGCTTTCTGCAGGACTGGTTTCTGTAACAGCTAAAACATCTTTTGTCAACATTCAGGCTGATTGAATTCCACGATTATGATGTTTTCAGACCCTAAATGAAAGTGACGCATCCTTGTTCTTTTAGTGGCTTCGTAAAAGTCAAATGTTTAATCTCAGGAGGAAATTTAGAAGATGGAAGTAAAACCTTAATGAGGTGCAACATAAATAATAGAAGTCCTTTTGCATGAAATGACTTGTGATGGGGTTTCTTCAAAGAAATAAACTATAAAATAGAGCATTTGAGTAATCTAAAATATACTCATAAACACTGTGCTTTAAAAATATAGTGTCAATAATACCAAACATTTAGTAAGTAGGAGTTAGACAACTAGTATATGTATAAATGTTATTTTTCCAAAACACTAGAAATGCATCACTAAACCAAAAAACCAAACATTTTTTTAAATTATGTGACTATTTCCAAAAATTTTGAGTCCATAAAACCTGAGAAGTTACTCACCACAGCAAAAAGAAGAATTCTTTCTAGTCCTTTATCCAGACGTGTGTGTGATATTGCCACCTGTGTCACGCAGGTTACCCATCCACGTGCACCTGCATGCTCAGATATGCCAGCCACTGTTTCTCCCAGTGCTTGTTATGCAGAAGGTACTCAAGAACTGGGACCCATTCTCAAGGTATCGTTCTTATTATTATAATATAAAAATGTAGTTGACAAAGGGAAAAGAGTAATCCTGGGTCGTTAAAATCCTACAGGGAAATCTATAATTTAACACCATTTCACTTTACTTGTTTAATCACTCCAAAATGCTCTCATTTATTGGCTTAGAACTAATGTAACAAAATGAATTATGTTGTGTCTGCAAAGAATATTTTGCTAAGTGCCTGGGCTGTATATAGCATTGTAGTAAATGCTGGAACACATGAGGTAAGTGAGAGATGAATGGTGATATTTGGCTTTTGCTTCCCAAGTATAGATCTTATCCCAGATATAGATAATTATTGTTGGTTTATGGCAATTAGACTTGTGGAGTTAGGTCCATCAGCATAGATGCACACTTTTGGGGGAGGTTTTTGTGAATGTGGCTTTATAAATTTAAATCAGATTATGTGCCAAAGGAGAGTGATATGATAAGATGTGGTTATCAGCTGAAAGAAAAATATTAATCTGGATTTTCTTGGTCTTGGTACTGATTTAGAATAAGTCATCAATAGTTAATTATAAAGAATCAAACCACTGTGCCAGATTAATGGATAAAATGTGGCTACTCCTTCCATTCCTGGGCTTGTCTGGCTGGCAGGCCTTCCTTCTTTCCTTACTTCCATCCTTCCTTCCTCCCTTCGTTTCCTGTCCTTTCTCCTGCTTCCCTCCCTCTCTCCCTTCCTTCCTTCTTTCCTTCCTTTTTTTTTTCACCATCCCTCTAACTCTTCCTTGCATTTCTCAACTCCCCAACTGAATTCTTCTTTTCTACTACATGTTACATTACCCTATGCCTAGTTATAATTCTAGTTATAACCCTAGTTAGAGTAGACCCAGCAGGAGGGGAATATAAAGCTCAAAATTATTCCTGGGCTTGTAGTGCCATTGGTGCCCTCAACAAGCTAAGACAACTTCAGGTTTCACAACTGAGCTCCTCAGAATTCACTGATATTATCTATTGATGTCAATCCATCATTTAATGGTAACAAAGACATCTGTATGTTTGCCACGGATGTGTGGCCCCCTTCTGCCTCTGGATTTCTCTCTTGTGACACTAACAAGTGCCCCTAGCATTACCTAGGAGGCAATATGGTGCTGTGGGGAATGGGCAGCATGATGAAAGATGGGCAGCTCAACTCCAGTCCTGGTTTGCCATATGCTGACCTGTGTGACCATGAGCGGTTCCTTAAAATACCCGGGCCTTTATTGTACCATCTGTAATATGGTATAGTAATAGCACCTATTTCTATCTCCCAGGGCTGTTGCAAACTTTAGATGAGTTTATGCTCATAAAAACTCAGTTCCCTGGGATGTGAGACTTTCAATGCTAAAACCAGGGCAGTCTCAGGAAAACTGGAACAGGTGGGAGCTCTCTCTGTGCCAGGTGCAATGCTAAGCATTTTGTGTGTATTAACCTATTTTATCCTTGCAGCCAGCCTGCATGACTCTTCAGGTTTTAGCACCGAAAGTTCCGCAGTTTGGAAGACCCCAGTCTGCACAAAGTGGGACAACTGGTCACTCCAGTACTCACTATTTATTCACTATTATTCTTGTCATTCTTATGGCTATCATTAATGTTTTTACCATAGTGCCAAAGACAAAATAAACACTCAATAAATAATATATTTTTATGGTTTCTATTTTTTATTTTTTTATTTTTATTTTTATTTTTATTTTTTTTCTTTGAGACAGAGTCTTGCTTTGTTGCCCGGGCTAGAGTGAGTGCCATGGCATCAGCCTAGCTCACAGCAACCTCAAACTCCTGGGCTTGAGCGATCCTACTGCCTCAGCCTCCTGAGTAGCTGGGACTACAGACATATGCCACCATGCCTGGCTAATTTTTTTTATATATATTTTTAGTCGGCCAGATAATTTCTTTCTATTTTTAGAGACGGACTCGCTCAGGTTGGTTTCGAACTCCTGACCTCAAGCGATCCACCCACCTTGGCCTCCCAGCATGCTAGGATAACAGGCGTGAGCCACCTCGCCCGGCCTTTTTATGGCTTCTATTTATAATATTGTTATTTTACCCTTAAATTCTGTGGTATCTTCTTTCTGCTCTTTTATCCTCCTCCATAATCACTCCTTTCCATGCTGTTCAGTCAAGACTCAGATGGTCCCATGTTGCAACCCCAAACATGCCTTTTCTATTTCATCTCTTTGCTGTACTTAGAAACTTCCACACCAGCTAAAATCTCTCATGTAAACCTCAGTAAAGGAAGTGAGGTCAAAGATTGCAATTTAAATGAAAGTATTTTCCTTTATATGTGATATGCTATGTATTATGAAGTCTCAACAAGAATAGGGAACATAAAACTGTCAAGAATTCTTGGAATATTTTTTGTGTTCTGCTAATATTTTCCTTTGTATCAGTCAAAACAACTGTGTTTTTTCTTTTTCCCATAGCAAAGTAGTGTAACAATGGAGAAGAGTATCTTTTAAAAGACTAAATACATGAACTCTATTCTTTTTGTTAAATTATCCTAATCTAAAACCAGGTGGCCTGATTAAAATGAGCTTTCTTTGCTACCTTCTGTCATTTCAAGGAAAAGGTCGCCTTAACACTTAGTTTCTCTTGCCATCTTTTGTGTAGAGTGTGTGGGGGTGTGTTATTTACCCAGGTGTAGTTCCACATTATGGGAAATATGAGAGCCCAACTGTTACTGTTTTTTAATGCTGCCAGCTGTGTTTTCCTTAAACTCTTGCTTTTCCTAGATTGCAAAACTTTCCCCCAGCTCCTGGTTTAGCCATCAATGTCATGCCTTGATGCTACAACCTCTGAAATCGTGTTCAAAAGAGTGTTCATGTTTAGAACCCATTTAGAATCTCATTTCATTTAAAAATAAGTGCAGAAGGTAAAACGATATCAGTAGGAAAAAAATCCACTAATGTCTGTCTTGTTACTTATCTTATGCATAAATCCATTTCCTGTTGTTGGATCATAATGTTTGCCTATTGTGGTGGTCTTATTTCAACTGCACTACCTCTCCCCTTAAATTGAACTAAAATTCTTGGTGATATTTTCAATTTGATACATGAAATTTTGAAAGATATCATAAATGGTGTTAATCCCTAATTATACGTGGCTGTAGTGTTTAATATAGCTGATGGAGTTTGTAACTTTTGTGGAACACTATGAATGGGATATTATGAATATTTTTATTACATCAGAGACTTTTTATAATAACAGAAAGTCTTGCGATCCCTATTACCATCTTCTTTTCTGTATAACAAATGACTGAGTAAAACTTGTGACTTAAAATATGGATGAATCTATATTTTTCTGGGAATTCATAACTTATTATAAAGTTCTTTTTAAAATTTTTAAGGAAAATGCTAACTTCTACTCCTTTAACAAAGTAATGCAAACCAACACTGACATCAGCTAATGCCATTTGATTTGGGTTTTGTTTGGTCAAATTTAGGATGATCAATCATCCCAGTTTTCCTGGGTCTGTCCCAATGTTAGCATGGAAACATGTCCTGGGAAAACCCTCCCTCCTAAGAAAAATGGGAGGGTTGGTCACACTACTTTGATAGTGCTGATTAACAAGGAATAGAAGAGGCAATGAAGTAAAAGATGTGCATATCCCCTTTTAACCTGAGGCTGACTTTTAAATACATATACTGTTTAAATGGTTCTTGAAAAACTGATTTGTGGATAGATGATAAACCCAGGGCTCTTGGAGAGGAGAGGAGGATGAAAACTCTGTCTCTTTATAGTGACTGCAACACCTGTTCAATACACTTTTGTGTATTTCCTTTTGAGCATTTATGGTTGACTCCTAGGTGGCCCACCTAATAGCTTCTTCAAGGTCATGCAGTAAGACTATTGAGATGATCTAAAGCATTATTCCCTAAGGCCATTAAATGAGGGCCAATTTTCTCTGCATGATATTCCTGAGAACTGCACTTCCTTTACTTTCAGGATTGAAGAAAGGAAAAGAAAAGAAACTGTCAGTATATTTCCCTAAAAATGGCTTTTGCAAGGATATAGAAGAGTGAAAATGACAATTTTAACCCAATGTGCTACCATAGATATGAATGCTACTCGTATAATCGATTTGTCATGTTTTTAACTTTCATCCTCTACTTTAGGGTTTTCCGTGTGTGTGTATGTGTGTGTGTGTGTGTGTGTGCTGTTTTAGTGGAATTGCATCCCTTTTCGTCTGTTCTTTGCTCCCCTTCTCTTGCTCAGTTACCATGGGAACATCTCTGCCACACAAGGAAGGGCTGGAGGTTAGTGACATGGAGCAGCGGGTTTTGAAGTTAGTTTGTGCCTTGGTTTTGAAGTGTTTGCTAGGGTCTTGTATATACAGGAGACTGTGTGATAGTTATTCTGCCATCAACTCTACACGGCATGTCAATTATTCTTAAAATGAGCAAAAGCCCCGGGGAGGTGAGCTCTACTACTTTCATGTCCTGCAAGCTAAGCCTCAGTATTTCCTTCAAATTAAACAAAAATAATGGGAAATATTGTCCCTGAATGCTCAAATTGGGCTGGGAACAAAAAGCCAAAGGCTGTTAAAAGAAACTATACTGAAAGAAGTGGTGGTATCTTTGGGACATGTATGATGTCATGTTAATGGTGTTTATTTTGTTTTGCTAAGGTTATTTTAATTAAAAACAAACCAAAGCCCTCCCTTCATTCTCTTTGCTGAGCTGTTTGACCATTGTATCCTGCCATGAGTCCATGGAAAGGCTAACTCTCCTGATGTTCTCTTCCTTATCGTTGCACCCTTAAGGATGTGACTAAAAACAGACCAAAAAAAATCCTGTTATTTTCCTCAAATAAGGCAAAGGGAAAATAAGTCAAATAAGTCATTCTGATGCAGGAATTTAATGGGAGATGGGAGAAGACTACAGTTACAACTCCCGTAATACACTAATGTATATTTAATATACCACCTTGATTTGTGGCCTCGAGTTAAATAACTACATATGTTTACAGTGTTATTCTTTTCACAATCTTGTTAGCTTCAATGGGAGAATATTTGTATTAGTTTCCATAATTGAAAATGCCAAGCGCCTATTTTCCTCTACTGAGTATTGTGGTTTTACACATAATTCTTCTAATACATATCGGTTCTCATTAATTCTAATTGCTTTATAAGGAAATTAAATATTTTCGCATTTTTCTGCTTTGTGGAAGTCACCTTCAGAGTAAGGGTAGGGGTAACCGTTCTCGCCAATTTTTAAGTAACTGACTTGTAAGAGTGATTCCCTACAGAGCTATTTTGTGTGTAGTTTCCCTCTGGGTGCAGAATGTGAGAAAGTAAATGCAATGCATTTCAGAGTAGTCGTTTGCTCTAATAATTAGCATCATAGTACCCTGTGTGGTTGTCAGCCTGTTGAGGTCTAGATATCTACATATAATGTGGATTTTTCTATGTTGTCCTGCTAGACTAATTACATGTATAATTCCTAGATTTGAGCAAAAGAGTAACTCTTTTTCAGAACAAGCATCTGTAACATTTCATAGAGCATTGCTCTTTTTCTTGTCATTGAAGGTTATTCCAATATCCATTCATTTATTAAGCATCTACTGTGTGCCAATGTTACACAGGTGTAAGGTGTAACCTTGGCCCTGAAACGAACTTTTTGCAGGTTATGCTGAAAGGTGGATGCTCAGTAAGTAACTCACATGCCTTAAGAAGTAGTTGATCAAACATTGAAGGTAAAATGTTTATGGAATTTTTAATTATTTATTTCTTCTTTAAAAATGATCACATACGTTTCAGATAAACAATCCAACATGGTTGAATTATGTTTCCTAGATAAAACAGGAGCCAAGAGATTAAATGGGTGGGAGACACATTTCTTAGGCTATTCTGTTATCAAGTGGTGTGACCTTGACAGATTTACCTAATCTCTTCGAATCTCAGTATCCTCATTTACAAAGTGCGGGAATAACCTGTTATGAAGATAAAGATAACATATGAAAAATCTGTGCAATAGTAGCTGCTCAATAAATGGTAGAGATTTTCACAGGTATCTAGATGACTGTAGGATGTAGAAAAGAATATCCTGCAAACTCTAGTCTTTTAAATATGAATGAAGAAGAGGAATTGTCTGTATATATGTGATTAAAGCTGATAGCTGTGATCACACTGTGAAGAGAAGATAGTTCTTCTCTGCAGAGTAATTCGATTACAGAGACATTACTTTAAAGAAGTAATATGCTAAATGAAATCACCAGTGGCTGAAAGTGTTAACATTCTGGGAAAGGAGCCATTTACTCTCTTCACCTCTAAGATAAATCATAATGAACACATGTATTTAATAAACTGTGATAGCTGGTGCTGGTTTACTGGGGCATCAGCAAGCTATCCTCAACTCATTTTTTTTTTTTCTTTCAGCTTTTCATTTCTAACCCCCGATGTTTTGTTGGAATCAGTTAATACTGAGTCCAGCAGACTGCATTGCTTGCTATAAATAGAATGCTTCCTCCCCTCCTTCACCCCCCACCATACAATTAATAAAAGGTAAGCTTATCCAGTACTCTTTCAGATGGGCTAAATTGGAAGACAAAGAAATAACCCAAACATGAAATGTTTAGCACAATGATACGGTTGGCGTTGATTGAGGACTTTTAGAGCAATGACCAGATAGAAGGGAACAGTGCATTTATTTTTATTTGGATTGTAGGTATTAAGATTCCAAGAATCCAGGAGAATGCGATAGAAGAGCTGAAGATTACTAGACAGTATGGCTAAGATCTAAGAATTATATTATTTTTATGATTTAATTTTAAGTCTTTCAGTGGTTTTACAAATTTAAGATTCTCAAGGCAAACAGTGTACCTTTTACACTATTCTATTAATACTTTTAAAGAAATACAATGAACACATTATTATTTTGGCTATATAGTCACGTTTGGGCTCACTCGTCTCTCCTCCAATTTAGCCTATTTGGAACAGTACTGGTTCATCTCAATAAACTAATACAATTGCCAGCTTAATAGTCTGAATGTTTGGGGAAAAATAAATATATTTAACCTAAATAGAAAAATCTGGAGAAAAAAATGATCAGACAGAGAAAATATGAACATCGGTTTGCTAAATAACTTGCTCCCAAAAAAGGACCCAACCAGAAAAATGGAACCTATATTTTATAGAAAAACATTGCTTGGAGATTATCTTTACATAATTATGAAATAAAGAGAAGATTATATGAGACCGATGCTAAGAAGTCAGACCCAGGCTCCACGTACAAGGATAGAAGCAGGTGGAGTTCATCAGTCCCATTGCTGCTATGAAACTGGACTTTATCCCCAGCACGTTAATGCAGTTCCAACAGCCATGTTAACTTTCCTGAGACCAGATTAGTGAGTTGAATAGCATATGCCTTTATTTCAGAAAGATGCAGAATAACATTTCCGTGTAGAGAGTGTTGGCAGAACAAGGTGTGGATTTGAGCAATAGATAAAAACACAGAGGAGGTATTTTTAGCTGTATATGATCGATGGAAATGATGAGTGACCATTTAGAATTGTCTTTTTTAGTATTTCCTAGAGCAGTCTGGCTCATTTAGATTGAAATATCTGCCAGAATCTATGTACTGCTTTGATTGATCTCAACATTAAGATGTCTCTACATATTCTCCCTCATCTTTCCCCTTTTGGCTGAATAGCTATAATTAGTGTGGTGCTCCTTGGTGGGGCAGAAGATCAACTAAAAAAAATAGCCAAGAACTCAGCAACCACTCAAAACAGTTAAAGAGCTTCTTCCCCACTTGCCACTATCTTACATGATATCTACCTTTCCTCCTCCTACTTTCTTAAAAAAAATTCCAAACAGAAAAGAGAACTCTGAAGACAAATTATTCCTTTAAAATCATCATTTTATTTTATATCAAAGAGTACTTGTGATAGCACCACCCCAAGCAGATTGGAAGAATGATATTTTGATTCCAACTCCTGGCATAGAATATTTTAGTGTGTATTGCTTTAGGGAGCTTGTGACAGTAGAATCCTTCTTAATCTAACACCATTTTGAACTCTTCTCGCCCATTTTGTGATAAGAAATTTATCCTGGCCCAGGTTTCTCTCTTTTGATAATGGGCTTCGTGGGTATGGGGAAATATTGATACAGTGAGCTAACATCTATCATTTTGACACCCAGGCTTCAGCAGATGTAGAGAATTATGGGTGCTTGGGGTACAACCTTGGGGAAGAGCATCAGCAGTCAGTATGCGCGGACCTAGTGGTGGTCATTCCTATATTGGTACTGTGGTCATGTCTCCATGGCAATCATTCTTCCTCTTCTCATTTCTTTTCATTTTCCTTCAGTAGTCTCTCATTTGTTGCTTCAATTCTCTCCATTTCATCCTCTTTTTCCCATCTTCCATAATTCTGGATAAAATTATGACATACTTTAAAATATCTTCCTTTTTGTCCTTGATTGCTTTCAATGGTTCTAATAACTCCATTGGATGTCTGGGGATTAGGCTGTGAGAGGCAACAGAAATGGAAAGCTTACATTCACCCTTCACGAGGATAATACAAAAATGTTATGTATGCCTATTTCTAAAAGTTTGTTTTTTCTTAATTCACTTCCAAGCATAGGATGCTTCCCATGTACCTGGGAATTAGTTAACTCATTCATAACTTAAAGGCAAGTAATTTCATGCTTTGCTCTTTATAAAGGAAGATTACAAAATGCAAGGGTGCAAGGAGTACAAAAACAGTCACAAATTTAGGAAATAAAATGCAATAAGCTTATATTAAACCAAATAAAGGAAAAATTAATAATTAGGTAGTCTCTTTGGAAGTACATAATAATATTCTATTTTCAATGAATCAATTAAGTAAAAATGAAACATTTAGAGAAAAATAAATTCAAAGAAAGTACTCAAAAATGTATTCTTTTTATATATGTTTATATTAAAAGTTGAACATCTCATTAGAATAATGTTTTTTTTTTAATTTATTTTTCCCTCCAAGAATATATAGATCTGCAGGTGCTAAATGAGTATTCTTTGGCTATTGAAAATACAACTTACTTAGGTACATTAGTAGACACCCTTTTCCTTCATGGCTGAATATGAGTGCCTCTACTTGCCATTCAAAAATCCCAAAGTCCAGCACTCTTATATATCCTGGTACCTGGGAACAGATTGCATTCTTCACTGGCCTGCAATATTAGACGTTTTATTATATTAATAAGTAAAGTTCCAATCAGGCTATATTTTATTTGCCAGATTCCTTTTTGTTCTCTCCTCCTAAAACATTAGCTAACTAGTTACAGTATAAAGGGGAAAAAATTGGAATATCACATTTTTGTTGGACGAATTTAGTTTGTGGTTTCCTTCATGTGACTGGATTGAACTGGGTGGTGGGGAATTATGAGTTCTGTAGAACAGGATGATGGATTTCTTGGTTCTTGTTTCTCATCCTATTTCTGGCAGTGATGCCACAGCAGACTGAGAATAAAGACCAGAGCAAGGAAAAGTACAGCATTTTTACTTGGTCCAGCTTATGGCAAGACACAGAGAAAAGGGTTTGCCTGAGAAGGATGCTGATGTTTCACTTTTTATTCCTTACCCCAAATGTATTTATCTGCTGAGTAATTAAATAGGACAAGTGTTGTTTATCTCCTTTGTATTTGCTATCTTGCCACAGAAGAGTTTTATCTATTAAAACATCTGGAATAGATATTCTGTTTTACATAAATAGCACCAATAACTTGAATTTATAGAGTGTGTTTTTTAAAGATGCTCCCAAGATTTCCTGTGCATAATGTATGTTAAAATTGGTAGGATATTTCCGTGAGGGACATTAAGACCAGACAACTTTATGATTACAGGAATAAAACTGAGTTTAGTTCAACAAGTATTTATTAAACATCTATTATGTGACAAGTGCTATATTAAGGTCTGATAAAAATGATTCAAAATAAAAAAGATAAGGACCATTCTCTTCAGGACCTCTGTGTGTAAAAGACAAACAGAATGCTATGATTAACACCGAACGAGTTTAGCCTAGGGTTTTTGGGATGAGAATCAGAGCACTAGTAAATTTCTTGTCATGTACTTCTGATTTAGGTCCCTCTCTTTTTGCTCTGTCTTCTTTTCTTCCGAGCTCACTGATTTTTGGAATCACCTTTCATTTACATTATCTTGATGTTCTTCATTCATTGTTTATTGCAATATATAATTCCATCAAGAAGCCCAAAGAATTACAGTGTTTTTACATCAGTATCCTCAGTTTAGAGACAAAGCACGTGCATGGCACAGGTAAGACATCCCAAACGAATGTGTGCATCTGCTGGAATGCACTCTGCAGTAGATATTTGATGAGAGTCACATACATAATTTTCATTTTCGTTAGTAGCAATGTTAAAAATGTAAAAAGAAATAGTTTCTCAATAACTGAATCAATGATTTTTTAAAATCAGGGTTTTTTATTTTGAAATATTAAGGGGATACAAGTGTTTTTGTTACATGGATACCTTTTATAATGCTGAAGTGGAGTTTTCTGTATGCCTATCACATAGTGTTCATTATACTCAATAGTAGGATTTTGCCCCTCTTCTCCTCCCCCCTTCTTAGTTTTAATTAATTAAAATTAAATAAAATTAGAAATTCAGTTCCTCAGTCTTACCAGCCACAATTAACGAGGCTATTGAATGACCATCCTATTGGATAGTATGGAGAGCTAGAATGCACTGCGGGCTGAAGCGTATGTAGCATATTCTTGACCTTTACATTTTATTAACTCCTAGTTTTTTTTAAAGTTTTGTTAATTTGTCTATCTGTTCGTTTACACAGGGAAGGGATGTTAGAAAGATAGACAGAGATGATAGAAAGTCTGCAAAGGACTCAGATCAAGAATTCAGATTTCCCAGCTCCTGGTTCAGGACCCTCTTCTGCAATATCACATTGAGGGAAAAAAATGTGGGGAAGGAAGAAAGCATAAGAGCTAATATTAATGCGGCTCAGGCACAGTGCCAAAGACCATTATTTGCATTATTTTAATTTTGTAAGTAAATAACCTAGCATATATTCAATCCTTTTCATTTTACAGATGAGGGCACTGGGAATCCGATAAATAACTGCATCAAGGTCACTAAACTAGTGAGGGGGAGGCCCAGGATTTAAGAAAGTTCATACTGATGCTTGAATTGATGGTTTAAACCCCACTCTGACAAAGGAATCCAAGAGGGATAGTCCCATGTTCTGGTTCTTCTGATTTTTGCAAATCTGTGTTCTGAAGTGAGTCCTTGAGTTGACTCTTGGAACTTCTGAAACATCTGTTGGATACACTGTAAATAAAAAAAAATTGAGGGCTTCTAAAAATTTCCATTATCACTTGGAGCATTATTACCTCAACTCTTATGGGACCTTGCAAGATACAGACTTTGGCAATAAAAGAATGTTAGGAGCAGGGTTTCTGAGGAGGCCAGAGTAAGGGGATATATCCTATGTTTTAATTCTAAGTTAAGAAATTTGAGTGACTGCAAACTGAAATTAGTAATAAAAAAATTGAGAGTATTGGGGCAGACTATTTTATGGGTTCACTACTCCTTAGTCCCCGTAATGAACTTATATTAATTCCACAGCCATTTTTTTATTAAGCACCTACTCTTTGCCACAGTTGGTGCTAAGCTATAAATGCATATGAATTTATTTTAATCAGTACAAAATAGTTAAAGAAATAGAAAACTTGTATTCCTAACGTTTGCTTTAGGAGACTTTAATCTTTTTTTTAAGTGCCGTAAATTGACAAAGCCTACTGCTCTGAGTTCAGTGGTTCTTGGCTCATACTGAGTCGATACTCTGCATAGCATCATTGCAGTCCCCCAGTAATCAAAGGGTAATGAGTTAATCTGTGCTCTCTCCAGCTCTGCTACCTTCTGAGCTGTGTTTTTGACCATTCCCTGTACATTTGGATCTCTAAGATAGAAAATGAGCAAGGAAAATAAAAGCAGCAGAAAACTTTTCAACTGCCCTCCTAAACATCAGTTACCATTAGCGTTTGGGCTGGAAATAGGAAACCTTATTTAAAACTAAAATGATACCCTGTGAAGATTTCAACCATGGTTTTTCATTTAATCCCCATGTCCCATTAGTGAATTTGCTCACATTAAATTTTTGTGGATTCTATGTCCTAGAATAAAAGCAAAATAAGTATATCAAAAGCACGCTCAAATCAGACAAATTCTCTGGCAGGAAACTTATTTTGTACCATCCATTCAAACCACTAGGTATGAAAAATACCTTCCATCATTGGATATTACAACTATGGATTTAGAAAAACAGATAATAATGAAGTGAAGAAACAAAAAGGTGTGCAACAAAGGAAAGAAGAGTGGTTTTGAAATAGTATTTCAAGAGTTATCATGATGATGAGCTAGTGCCATGCTGTAGGAAGTTTGAAAACTAGGTAGACAATACAACCAAGGGTGGATACAGTGAGACAAGCTTAGAGGGAAGGATGTACCAGTCAGGAAGAGGTGGGCTTATAGGGAAAGAAAGTAGTGACTTTAGAATATTTATAGTATTTGATAGATCTTTCAGCCCATTATATTTTGGGTTCTGTGTCAAGGAGGATGACAGTCATTCATTGCATAGTTTTATAGGAAAGATGATCGATAGTGACTTCAATGTTACGAAGAACTCTGAAAAGCCCATAAAATGTCCATGGCATATAACAAATCTTTTTATTATGAGCACTACCTGAAATTAGTTCTTTAAAAAGAAGAATCTCTTGAAACACATTCACAGAAAGGCAAAGGTTTGATGACCTGGTGGGTGGAATGAAACAGAGACACTGAGAAATAGCACCAGTAAGAAGGTGAATAAAAATCTTATAAGGACTTTTAATTGGAGTGGGAGTAGAACTCCTCTTACGGATCATCAAGGAAGCCTGTGGAGGAAGAGATTACTCAGCTGAAGATAGAAAATTCCGTTTCTGGCTTGGCCACTGAATGAATGGCTCACTCTTTAGCCTGCGTCACCTGACTTATGTGTGCCTTTAGATTTTTCATTGAATAATCGATATTAATATGATACATTATAACATAAAAATTCACAGGGTTAGGTCAAAGGAATTTACTATAGAACAATAGAATTGAAAGAGGTCATCTCCCTTGGCCTTGCACCTCTGTTCTAAATTGACACAAGGTTTAAAATGTTGATTATACAAGTTTTTCCTAATATCCCACTTAAATCCTATAGCAGTTTGGGCCTAATTATTCTTGTGATGCTCATGGTAACATCAGCAGCTGAGCCAGCTTCCCCTCAATTGATGTGACCCCTCAATTTTCCCTTTTCCAATTATTTCTGATCCTTCTCACTTTAATCAGTTTGCTTGATAGTCTCTGTATCTAGGTTAATTTCTCCAGTCTTTGAAAAATGTGGAGGCTTGAGCCAGACAAAAGCACTTCAGCAAGAACATGACTAATCTTGCAGACACAGAGCGTGGCTGATAATGTACGCCAGTGACAGGAACTAAGAAATAATGACACTGCATTGCTGACTCATAGTCAGCTCATGGGTCACTATGCAGCACCCCCATTCTGTTGAGATTTCAATATACTTTCCATATATTGAGCTTATGTGTTTGTATAGGTCCAGAAGGTGTCTTGGGCCAGGTGACCTTCACATACTGTTGGCCTATTTTAGAAAATTTAATATTAATCAGGCACACAAGACAAACGTGAAGTAAGAAAACTCTCTCACTGCTTTTCTACCTTGAATTTATTTTCACTCTTATCTCCACTATTTGGTAAGAAAGAATAGCTTGACTTTATTAAGTTACTATGAGCTAGACACTGTGTAAGCACTTTATATACATGATTGCATTTAATCCTTATGAGAATGAGATGACTGTTATAATCTGTTTTATAGAAGAGTAAACTGAGGCTTATGTAAAATAACGTGCCCAGGAAGGTATGCTGGGTTATTTGACTCCAAAATACATTCTTTTCACCACTGTGACTGATGGCAACTTGAGGTTACCTCTAATTTTCATTAGTAACACAAATGTATCCTTTTCTCACAAACTTTTTTTTCTCTTTCCAATAAAAAATGTGTTCCCACAAGGTGACTTAAATTCATTCACAGTTAGGTATAAATTGCTGACAGCAAGAATGGCCAACTTGTGCTAAGGCTCTAATGTATGCTAAGCTCTATGCCAGATACTATACATGCATTATCTTTAATCTTTGTAACAATCCTGAAAAATAGGTCTTACTCTGTTTTATAGACCAAAAACCCAAGATTTTGAGAACTCAAATAACTTCCATAAAGACATACAGGGATGTAGAAATTGTTTCAGCTAATGAGGCTTAGTGCTATCTCTCTCACATTGTGTGAGAAAAATGTCAATGTTAAGTAAATATTTTCCTAACCGTTCCACATATCAAGCGGTAGGGAAAGAATATGACAGAGCAGGTGTGCTTTGCTATCGGTTCTGAAAACAAAGGGCTGATGGCTACATAGTCCACCCTCTCATGTAGCCAGCATTGTTCTCATTTTTCCTATCCTTTAGTCATCCATTTGTAAGTAAGAAATTACTTAAACACAACATACCATTTTGAAATATAGAATAAAAGCACACAGGAAGTGAGGGTGACAGACCACGTGATTCAGCCTTCTGCATTCTGGCAGACACTGGGTTATTTCTTTTAGATGCATCCATAGGGGTAGGTATTTACATAAAATATATATTTTTTAAATCCAGACCTGGTCCTACGAACATGCTTGATTACCACTAACTTAAGCAACCGTCAGCAAGTTTTATACCTGATGGGTATAATCCAGTAAATATCATCTTTCTTTCTTTGAGAGATGGTATTTAATAAAAGAATAGCATCTAAATCCTTCCTATATTTTAGCTATATCTAGTCTGGAAGGAAACCCACTCACATAGTTGTATAAATCAAACTAGTCAAACAGGGCCCTTACTTCACAGGCACTGTGAATTTTCTCTAGATCTATCCACATAAGATCTAGCAATGATCAGCGTGGAACATTGGATTGCAGTGAAAATATCTGTTGGTGGGGAAAAGTCTTATGTGCCGTCCTAGTAATGGTACTGCTTGTTCGTTTTGAGGAAAAATAAAACACAGAATGCACATCAATGCCATTTTCACCATAGATGCATGTTGATTCCACTTGAAATTGACAGGACACTAAATTCATTGAACTTTAAATGGGACATTAAATGGCTGAACCTTTAGAATCAGTCTGCTAAATATCTTTTTAAATGATTTTTCATTTTACTTTATTTGTTGAACAATTTATATGCAAATATAGTTGGCCATTTGAGCAATGTTTATGAAGCATTTATATCAACACATGCACATGTAATCAAACCTACCTGTACTTACTTCACATAGAAACATGGAGAGTGAGCAAACACACTCACCAGCTGGTCATAATTGTGAAGGTGAAATAAATGGAGTGCTTGAGACTTTAACACAGTATATTAATGTGGGATTTGTTTATATTTTGAAACTAGGTTCAGAAAGGCCTGTAAAGCATTCTCAAAGATTGATTAGAATGATAAATGTTGGCACACAGGGTCTCTGTCCTTATAGCTTTCCCCTCAGCAGTTTATACTTCTCTGCAACACACGTCTTCATCATTTCTTCTTTTCTCTCTGACAGAATGAAAATAATTTCCAAGGTCAGGTTCTGTTTCTCAAGAGCTTTTCCCCAAGGAGATGCATGCATCTTCTTAATTTATTATATCTTATAATAATCTCTCGTAGGAAAAGTAAAGGCAAATTAAAACCACACAGAGATAGTGCCTGAATGTACTTTCCCACTGGCTCTTTGTAAAAAGAACAGAGATGCTCCTCTCTTGACAGTCAATTTTATTGATCATGCAATATAATATTTTAAATTCTATGCTGGTTTCTATGCTCTTGTTAGTCGAAGTGCACTTGGATGTGTGAATGATTTTAATATAATAGTTGCTTAAAGCAAACATTATTAGGAAGATGAATATTCTAGGATCACCATTTTTCTCTTCTACTTCCCCACCACCAAAGAAACTCCACATATCATTCATTTCAAACAAGATATAGGCTGTTTTTTTCACTATTCATTATTTTTATCATGCATATCACTGTTCCTTTGTTAGAAGATATAATTAAGCAGTAACTATGACTTTATTCCAGAAAAACAATACTTTTGTGGTATCTGCTAAGATACTGCCCTTTGCAAAAAAAAAAAGACCTTAAGCTTTTTTTCCCATTTTAAGTGAATAAACTGTCTTTCTTTAATTCTGTGAATCTGACATGTCTCAACACCCCAAATTACTCTCAGCAAATCCATAATTATCTACTGATGAATGGGATGCTCATGTTGAATTCTGACATGGCATGCTCATTCTCATACAGAGGAATACCTAGACTCTTTTAAATGGAGTTGGTATTGTTGGGACCTGCACCTCCTAAGCAAAGATGCAAATTCTTACAATTCAAGAAATACCAGTGAAGTTTACATTATTGCCCTCATTACACAAATGCTCATGGATTACACTCTATAACATTCCAATTATGTTCTAGGAAAAAAGGGAAGCTGAATGAAAAGTAATCCCAGAATATTTGACTAGGCTGGTTATAGATGCTGAACAATATGTAATTGTAAGAAGTGTCACAAAAAATAAACTATTTGTTAAAGAAATGAAAACATGGCAATGAAATATTCTGGAAAACGATTTAGCTTTCTACATTACTTCTTCATTATTTGATTATTTTACTGTTTCATTTCTATTTACATACCAAGTTGATTCTTTTGCATCTGGATTTTGCACAATTCTTTCAATAATGTACGGTTCAGTGGCTATAATTACAGGATTGTTAAAGTTCACATTTTACTATTCATCTTGTTATCTCTAGTAATGGAAGGTTGGAATAAATGCACATAATTACATGGTTGGTCTTAAATTATTTTTAT
This sequence comes from Lemur catta, assembly GCF_020740605.2. Classification (NCBI taxonomy): domain Eukaryota; kingdom Metazoa; phylum Chordata; class Mammalia; order Primates; family Lemuridae; genus Lemur; species Lemur catta. Next base: position 21,586,200 of record NC_059128.1, on the reverse strand, counting down.
ATTGCTCTTGCCAGGATACACTCGAAAAGCAACATTTATTCTCTAAGATTTATTTTTGGTGGCCGTGGTTCTAGCAAAATAAAAGTAATAAATACATAAATGGACTGGTCCCATGAGCTTACTATCTATGTTTCTCAAATTAATTCTAACCCATTCATCTCTCTGAGCATGCTGGGGGGCAGGAGGCCTATAGAGTCTATGGAAGAAAATATATTATATTTCAGAACTCTGATAAAAGGAAAATTTCCCTCATGATGTATTTATCATTTGATTTATCATTCTACCTATCTGTAGCAAACTAACTGAGCAACCTATAGATCTGTGGGCCAACTTACCATACAGGTATCGAAGAAGTTTGATTTCAATCTAAAGTAATACCATGTTGTGTACTGTCATGACAGTAAGGTAAATTTTTTTTGTTTGAATTATATCGGAAATAATTTTATTATACCTTATTTATAGCACTCAAAACATTCTGTAAAAATTTTAGCAGCATTCTAAAAAATTCAAAGTATACATTTATCAAGAAGTTATTGAGTGCCTATGATGTGCCAGGTGTTGGGTTATATATCAAAGATAGTGTTATCAAAAACCCATGTGGTCCTCTGAAGTTAAATGTGAGCTCGTTTTACCCTTAGGAAGGTTGAGAGTGTTAAGTTATTTGTCTACAGTCACTCAGCTGTTCACAAGAAGAGGGGGGATTAAAATCTACTTCTTCCAATTATATAATCAGTCAATGTTCTCCTACTAACCAGTACTATCAAGTTGTGTGTCTGTGTGTGTTTTCCTTAAACATAGAACTATATCCCCCACTGTACACACGCACACTGTTTTTCACAAAGTTTGGGGTAAATGGTCTTTAAATAAGCATATTGTTTTGACTCTCCAGTGAAATGACACAGAAAAGATGGGGAGTGGGTTCTGGAGCTCTACTTTCTAATGTCTCATGAGCATCCTTGGTTTGCTGTTTGCAACCTGAGAGTTAAAAAGAACATGTGTCTGTTTCCCAGTGGGACATGCACTTGTGACACACCAGTGGGCACACAATCAGTGCCTCACAGCTCATCTTTCTCTTTAGGATGGCTGTGTTGTTCTTCCGATGAATAGCTTGCCCTGGAGAGAAATACCGCCTCAATATTAAGATTAGATTAGTTTTTACACTGTCCCATTTTATCACAAAATTTGAATCCCTTAGCAATCTACTTCCCAATCTTCCCCAGGCATAATATTCAGTTTCGTAAATGGTTTATATGCCATTATTTCTCATCAGTATGTAAAAGCTAGAAGGAATTTTTAAAAGTCTGTACATCTTAGTTAAGAGATGAAATTCAATCTGATGACAAAAGAGCATTCTTCGAAGTTTCTAATCCCCAGCCAAGCCATTCTGTTTCAAAATGTAGGAGTATGGTTGAAAGAAGAAATCTTAAAAAAAAATTAACTGAATATATGTGTGTGAGAGAGAAAAATAGACATATATTATAAAATACATATATTATGAAGCTTCATGTAGTATCGTAAGATCCCCCTATATATTTGCCTCCTAAAACAATTCTTCTAAAAATTGTTACTTTCTTGATCCATTATCTCTCCAGCCCATATCATATGAATATCAAACAAATGAATATGTTTTTTGGCACTATTGGATTCATTCACCTGGAAATGTGAAGTCTATTCCTCCCTTCAAATCCTCAACTTCCAATTAATTGGTTGTAAAGCTGACTGCATCTCTGATTCTCTAAGAAGCATAGAAGAGAAAGAAATGGGAAACAAGCTAGCAGCTCATTACATGAATTGAAACAGTTTCCTTTGAAGGGAGACTTGTTCCTGGGGTAGATGATGTCACTGATGAGGCTGCAAACATAGGGATAGTGTAAAGGTAAGGTCCTTTTTTATTTTGTTTTCAAAACTATTAAGCTCAATTTTTTTACAATTAAAAATTTCAGTTAATATGACTGAAATACATTATCTAACACGTTAGATACAACGTATTTTTTTTAAAGACTGGAAGCTCTCGAAGTTTTAGTATATTTCATATTTGCTATGTACATGACTCTGATGAATATGGATGGATGGATCTGAAGTGTTGCATTCTGAATGCACTGTTGCCAGTCAGATTTACACCCAAGTAGCAAAATATTGATGCGATGCAATCCTATTAATCTAACATATTGCTTTTCTATATTAGAACTACTCAGAAGCTACCTTTTAGTTCTAGTTACTTTAAATCTCCAATATTGAGCTATCAAATTTTCTTTTATGATATGAAACTGGAAGTGGAAGATACTTGAATGTTCCATTGGCTGACTGATAAGTGTTTATTAGGCACTTACTCTGTGCCCAACACAATGATAAACATTCTCAGAGATAGTGTGGAAGTTAACGCAGGATTCCTGGCTTCCAGAAACGTGATGTTTATTTAAGAAGAGATAAGAACATGTGAAGAAATTAAGTTTCATGTAATATCTTAAGATCCTGAGTTTAGTACTCTGGTGGTGGTGTTTTCTATCAACAAATTTTGCATAGACTATATGCAATTTAGCTTTCATTGTACAAGCAGTTGCATGAAAAATAAATTTGAGAAAGCACAACCCTGATAATGATCGGAGCCTCTCAAACATCTGGAATGTTGATATACATTCTGTGGCAATTTTGTATTTCCGGTTTGAGGGGCTGAGTGGAGGGTGTGGAATAGCATTGTTTTTGAGATATCCATTGTTCAGGGTTATGTATCAAGAAAATATGTCTCAGTAGTGCAAGCCTCCCTCTGTGGACTTTTTATCAGCATTCAACAAGTGTCTGGTACATTAATAAATGAATGAGAGAGTGGGTTCTCTGAAGCAAAGATGAGCTATGAAGAAGCGGGGAGTTGTAAAGAACAGGTTTACTCTGGCATATAAACAGTTAAACAGTTTAAAATGTGGCTTTGGTATAATAATCTATTAGTTACACTCTCAAAAATTGTCCTTGATTGGGTGCGTGGTAGGAGATATCAGTTTGGGTGCTTTTACAGAAAGTCTCCTGTCATTCAGAAGAGAGTCCTGCACTTGGCCTGATGAACCCTTCTAATATACAATTCCATTTTACTCTTTCTCAAAACAAACCAGATGCCCCATGATGTGCCCACTGTTCTTTTACTAATGCGTTCATCCTCAGTGCCTTCATTACCGATTTCTTCCATTTGACATGCACAGATCCTTTTACTTGGCTCATCCCAAAGAAAAAGTGGCTGGGCGAATGTTCTCCCGAGACACTGTTGATGACTCTGGCACACAGAACACATACGATTTGCTGCTTCCTCACATTCACCCTAATGTTGGCTGAGGTGCACAGAGAAACCCTGAGGCCTCACTGCATCCAGAAGCAGTCATCAGGGATGACCGCCATCTGATCCCTCCTGCTGGGTGCCTGATTAAAACTGAGTGTCAGGGAAGAGCCTGGTGGATCTGTCATCGGCTTTCTTGTTCAGATGTCACAGTATCATCACTGGAAGGAGAAAATGTGAATTGTGAAAATGAATAGTGCAGACAGAAGGGTTGGAAGTACAGAGGAGTGTTCCTGTGGCACTTTACATGAAGCTCTGTTACGGTGCACACCACAGTGTGCTGTCAGTTGTGTGTTTACATGTCAGTTTCCCCTTTAAACTGTGAAATTCAGCAAAGCAGGGTCCGAAGCAGTGTCTGATTCATCTTTATTCATAGTACCTAGCAAATGTCAGTGCATATAGAAAGCATTTAACAATTACTATTCGTTTATTTTTCTTAATAAATAGATAATGATTGAAGTTTTCGTCTCTTGATTATGAAGCCTAACTCATTGTGAGCCTGTTGACATCCTGAAATACTAGCTGAATGAGAGAATAAATAAATAGATGAAGAATAACACTGAAAAGCCAAGCTTAAATCACTATTTAGGCTTCCAAGTTGCTATCTGTGGTCTTTTGTTTTGGGTTGATTGCAGGGACCAAAGAAGTACTTCACAAGTTGTAGTACTTTTTCTGGTAATTCTCTGTGGACTATAGGTACCTTTTATTTCTCTCCTTTCTCAATTTTTAGCCGCTGGCTATTCAACAGCTAACCTTCTTTTAAACTTCTTTTAAAAATGTACCTACTTCTTTCTAATTTTTTCTGAAAGATATTTTTTTTCCAGGACAAAAAATTTAACCTACTTGAGAGCAATTTTTTTCTTAAAATCACCTCTGAGCTGAGTGCACTGTAGTCTCTAGAATGATTTTGGTAACTCTTGAAGCGTACGTGGTCATTGTATGTGACGGCATTTTCTGTTGAGTGAAGATGAACGGTAGGATGAAGATCTCTTGCTAGGATGTGCAGGAATGTGAGCATTAGGCCTACGGTGCATTCTGGAACGTGTTTGTGGTAGGTGAGCATTGAGGTTAAATGCTTCTGGGAGGCCTGGGTCCCTGGGGTTCTACCCGTGTTCATCTGACAGCTGCTTCCACGATAACGTGGCAGGTGCATAGCCGAGGATCTGCCCACTTCCTACACGTGGACACTCTTGCTTGTATCTAAAAGGCCTCTCCTGTGGTGCTGGAATGCCTCGGCCAGCATTTCAGAGCTGTGATGGCAGGACTACAGCTTCATGGTGGGGACCTGTTATCTTTTAAAAAGCCACTGATTTCAGCTGTAACCATAACCATTTTCTTTTGTCAAATGGGAGAGATTCAGAATTCATGGAAGTGAGAGACTGCCGTGATGAGGCCAACTGGGGTGAGTTCAATTGGCTGTTTGGCCACTTTCCCCCATTCTAATTCTCCTTTCCATAAAACATACTTTCCAATTTCTGCCAATAAAAAAAAAGGCTTTTCTAAATACTGTTCTTCCATTTTTTTTCCTTCACATTCCATTATTATCCCTACTGAACAGGTAGAAACACAGTATCTGCAGAGCACATTCTCTGGGTGTAAGACAGGTATGTAAGTGGGGATCCTGTAGAGCTAAAAGGAAAAACAATCTGGGGCTCCTGGCTGTCCTCTGAAGTGAGACCTTCTAAGCCTCAGAGTTTGTTCAACAGTGTTTTCCCAACCAAAAGAAGGATGAGCTGATCTGGGAAGCATCCTTAAGGGGAAATGCCATTGCACTGGGGTGGGGCCCAGAGACTTAGATATTAGTTCCAACATAATCTGTGTGTGTGATAGTTAGGTTGCTATTTACTCTTGCAGGCTGCAAGGGTAGGGAGGAAGGGATTATGCACTTGAGAGTCCAGTACTTGCACCACCCTGGACACAGAGGCAGGTGGGGGAGGGGTGGTACTGGCCTCCAGCTACATTAATGTTTCAAAAAAGTGTGCTCCAACGTTCTATAAGGTGTTAACAGGCATTTTAAGAAAAACATGTTTCCTAACGAAATCAGTTTGTAAAAGTTCTGGGTAAACACAATTAGTTTATTTATTTTGTGTGGTTTTTTTTATGATAGGATCACCTCAGAATTCTTAATATGATATTGTGTCCTGTGTATTTCCAAGAGGAAGGATGTATAGTATTTCTCAAATTTATTTGAACATGAAATGCCTTTGGGACACAATAGTCTTTAAAGGCCACTGTTCCTTGAAAGACTTTGTGAAACGCTGAACTGTATGATCTCCAAAAGTTCTTGAATTCTCCATTATCATAAGAATAACTGGCTCTTCCAAGCCTTTGCCCTTATCTGTAGAGCTTTGACTCTGGCTGCCTTCTAGACTTTGTCTCTTACGCTTCTTTTTCTTTGAAGAAGATGAACCCTGGCTGCCCTCTCAGTAGCCCTGAAAAATGAAATTGTTTCTTTCCCTTCTTTGTATGAGTCTATATAAACTTCGTCAACTCAGTAAAAGGAACTTCCTTACTGAAGTGCTCAAAAGTTTTTGTCAGTGTCTATAAGGTAACAACAACCAAATAAATAATTACAAAATGGCAGAAAGAAAATAACTTTATAGCATTCCTATAACATTTAATGTAATCATATAATGATCTGTCATTTTGTAAAATAGTAGGGAAATTTTAAAGGCATCAGGTAGAAAACCAACTGGTAAATTGTTTGTTCATGATGATTTGGGTTTCACTTTTCACTATCACATATAATACAACTTATGCTCTCATATTTTATCCTCCAGAAACCCTCTGAATTATCATCTGAATGGGTATTAATAAGCCCTATACTCTGAAGTACCATTTTTTGCACCTCTGGTATTTATTCAACAGTATTTGGTTTTTTGGGTTTTTTTTAATTTTTTTAATTTTTTTAATTTTTTATTTTTTTATTTCAGCTCATCATGGGGGTACATAAGTTCAGGTTATATACATTGACCATGTCCCGCCCATCCCCCTGAGTCAGAGCCTCAAGCATGTCCATTCCCCAGACAGTGCGCCTGGCACTCACCATGTAGTTATACCTCCATCCCCTCCCCCCACCCCCCACCTCTCCGGCTCAGCACCTTCAAGCATGACCATTCCCCAGACAGTGCACAACGCACCCATCATGTAGGCATACACCCATCCCCTCCCACCACCCCCCTTCTCAGTCTGATATCCAATTGGTATCCTTCCCCGATGTGCATTTAGGTGATGATCAGGGAAACGAGTTATCTGGTGAGTACACATGATGCTTGTTTTTCCATTCTTTGAATACTTCACTTAATATAATGGGTTCCAATTCTCTCCAGGAGAACCAAAGAAATGTCATATCATCGTTATTTCTTATAGCTGAGTAGTACTCCATGGTATACATATACCACAGTTTACTAATCCATTCGTGGATTGATGGGCATTTGGATTGTTTCCACATCTTTGCAATTGTGAATTGTGCTGCTATAAACATTCGGGTACAGGTGTCTTTGTTATAGAATGACTTTTGTTCTTCTGGGCAGATGCCCAATAATGGGATTGCTGGATCGAATTGGTAGGTCTACTTGAATCTGTTTAAGGTATCTCCATAATGCTTTCCACAGGGGTTGCACTAGTTTGCAGTCCCACCAGCAGTGTATGAGTGTTCCTGTCTCTCCGCATCCACGCCAACTTGTGTTGTTTTGAGACAGTGAGAATGGCCTTTATTCAACAGTATTTGAACAAGATTAGTGGATTCTAATCTTGGCTTTATCACATTTTAAACTGAGTGACCTCTCTGTGCCTCAGTTTCCTCTTCTGCAAAATAGAGCAATAGAATTCTTCTCATTGTGTTGTTATGAGGATTAAATGAACAAATATAGGTAAAGCTCATAGCACATCCCAGGTACATAGTAATCCCTAGTGAAATGTTAGCTGTTGTTGTTTTTATCATACCCAGAATATCTCTGAAAGAATACGTAAGATACAGACAGTAGCCATTGCCTCTGTAAAAGCATACAAAGGGCTTGCAGAACTGGAAAGCAGAGATGAGGGTAAACTTATTTTTTCCTGCATATGATTTTATACTGTTGAACATTGAAAAATCATGTGTGTGTTCCACCTAATCAAGAAATAAAATAAGCATCAACAGTTCTACTTTACAAATGAAGAAGTGAGGTACCAATGTTATGTTTGAGTTTCCTAATGCGTGGAGACAGAAAATAGTTGTTAGAATTTGAACCAGGCATTCAAACTACCAAAAATGTGTTTTTTTTTTTTTTCTTATTCTACCACCTTATACAGAGAGACAGGGCAGAGCCGAGAAGTGTGTGTGAGTAGGTGGGTAAAGGGGAAGATTGGTGGTTTTGGATTATTTCTGGAAAATTTTTGATGCTATTGAATTCATCCTAAGTTCTATAGATTGTGGCACTGGTCTCTTGTTTTATTAATTTCTGTAAGTAATTACCAGTCCTTGACTTCTATCTTGAACTTCCATGCATTAGGCAGAGTAGATGTGCAAGAGTGAGCATGCATGAGGTGTAGGGAAATATGAATAGGCTGGCCCTGTGGAAGGTAGCATATGTTTGCTTGGCGTCCAACCCTCCTGTGCCTTTCATTTGCTGTGCACATTAAGCATCCCATTTTTATTTGTCCTCTTTTTGATCCAATGGACATGAAAAATTTCAAAACCTCTGCAGCCTTTTCTCTCTCTTGGACAAAGGAGGTAATTGCACTATGAATCCATCGTGGGTCCCAAGGAGGCAAACTCAGTATTTGTCTCCAAAAAGCCTTTCGTTCATTTCTTTTCATGTAAGAAACAAAATTGGCAACATTTTTTGTCATAGCTTGTAAATTCTAAGAAACTCCCTATCTTTTCTTTTTATTTGCTCTGCAGCCAGAAACGTAAAAGGGTCTGTATTGCTTAGCAGTGCAAATCCGCAATACTCACTGCTCCTCGGTCCTGGATGCAACATGATTTAGAAAAGTTTATGCAGGGACCATCTGAGTAATAAATCACAGAGGGGAAGGACTGCTTTATCCATTCACCCCTTAGCTACTGCCTGAATGAGCTCCATGCTTTATCACCTCAAAATGAAGCTGCCTCTAATGCATGCTTCATTTTATTACCCAATGTAACCCATCTAGATAAATTTAACTTCTTATAGATTTGCTTCCTCTTAGTATTCATATCTTCCCCAGACTTTTCATTAATATTATGATACTGGAATAAGAGTATTCCCCTCCCTTCTCTTTATAATGTAACAGTTCTAAATTGACATGTGGTGAATTTATCATCATTGCTGTTCATATTAGGTCAGTGTTTTTATTTCATTACGCTGGAAGTCCTCTTAGCTGCAAAATCCAGCTTGGACGTCTTTGACCGGAAGCAATGCTTCTGTCAAATGTTTCTTAGAGGTTTTTGCAAACCAGGAATTGCCAGGCACTTCCTATCCCCTCCGATCCTTATTTCTATTTGATTTCATTCATGTAACCGTTTAACATAATTTTATTAAGTGGTAGTTGAAAGAAATGTAAACAGGAAAAGATAAATGATCTGCCCTCATCAAGGGGCTTTCTGTCCACTGCTTGGGTGTTGGATTCGGGGGTAGAGCAGATATGCAAACAAAAACCACACTACGCCATGTTTTTTTGCTGTACTGAATTATGTCTAAGGCCTAGTGGACATGTGGCAAAAGGATCCTCTAGATCTTTACTGAAACATGAGAATGAGTTATTTTTCTGTGTAATCTATAAACTGAAGTCTGCTCTGTCTAAATTTGCCTTTGGATCACAGACTTGGCACTGTTCTTTTGAATTTGAAAAATACAGAAGAAAAGTAAGCACAATTGGTGTAAGGATTCAGGAACTACCCATACAAAGTCAGCCATTTTACCATAGCACAAAGGAAAAGACATTCACAGATTATTGGTTTGCTAATCTGGAGTTTTGGCCTCATTTCTCAATGAAGGACTACATCTTTTAGACTCCATTTTTTTGGGGTGGGGGGACTTCGCAGTCAGGACCTGGGGAATTTTTAATAACAGGTTTCAGAGCTTGACACTGTTGAATTTAAATGCCCATTTGAACAAAATGTGATCTTGGGAAAATTATTTAATCTCACTGAGCCCATTTTCTCATCTATAAAATGGGGGTAATAATAGTGCCACTTCTTAGAATTATTAGAATGGTTAAATAAAATAGTGCATGCAAAATTCTTGGAACAGTAGCTGGCGTATGATAAACCCTCAATAAGTCTTAGCCTGTGCTGTCATTATTGTTGCTATCAGTTGGTTAGCCTTTCTCATTTTTTTTAGTCCACTCAGTTTTTAAACTTTGGTCATGTTAACTAGATGATAATTTAAGTAGTATATGAATTGGCAACCTCTACTTCAAGTGTTATATTTTGTTAAGCAGCATTTTTATCTTCTAAATGTATTTTATATTTTGTTGCTACTGTTTGCTGATGATTTGTAGATATGTCTTGCCCTGTTCAGCCTCAGGAGCTCCAGCTTGTGTGGGACTCCTCCTGGGTGTGGGACTCCTATTTTCCTTAGAAACCCAAGACAGCTCCTTTAAATTATTTCCCTGGTCTATACCCCCATGGCATTTTGTGGTGCAGAATGACAGAGCAGGACAGAGAGGCTCTGACCCTGCAGTTCAGTGCTAGATCCAGGTTCATTCTCCATCCAGGGCTACCAGTTCGTCATACTCACTACTCAGACCTCTCTCCTAGCCATGTTTGCATGGTTTTTAGACACTTTAGAGAAAGAGGCAATTAATTCTTCTCTGGGAATTATTTCATGTCAGGCAGTGTGGGAAGTTGCATCTTCCTTGATGTCATTGTTTTGTGCCACTGTAACAGAATACCTGAGACTGGGTCGTTTATAAAGAACAGATTTATTTCTTACAGTTGTGGAGACTGAGAAGTCCAAGATCAAGGGGCTGGCATCTGGCAAGGGCCTTCTTGCTGCTTCATCCCCTGATGAAAGGCAGAAAAGCAAGAAACCAAGAGAGGGCAAAAGGGGGCTAAATTTGCTTTTATAGCAAATCCACTTTCTCAGTAACTAACCCACTCCCGAGATAATGACATTATTTCATACATGAGGGAAGAGCCCTCATGACCTAAACATCCCTTGAAGGTCCCACTTCTCAACATTGTTGCATTGGGGATTAAGTTTCCAACACTTGAACTTTGGGGGTCACATTCAAACCCAGCCCTTGGCAAGTCACCCAAGCCTTTTTTTACTCATCTGTTTGGGAAAATAATAGCAACTACCTTGTGGATGTGTTGTGAGAATCCTATGCTTCCTACAGCAAGGACATAATAATTGTGAGTTGTTATATTGTCATACATGCTCCTTTTAGCTATGCAAACCAGTTGCTTTTATCTAGGAGTTGAAGCTGAGAGGGTTCAAGGACTAGGGCTTTATCCTTGAAGGAGTGCTAAACAATGCTGTATCCATAAAAGGTCTGTCTCTCTGATTAATCAAAAACTCTGAAAGGTACCCATAAAAGTTAGGTTTTGACAATTCTGTAGAGTGGACTTGGAAGCAAAGTGTGAGATAGAAATATAAAAATAAAAAGTGTTCTAAGTTAAATTGGATTAACACTGGCTAACTGGAAAAGTGTCAAGGGGTAATCAGTCCATGATGTTAAAAGTAGTCTGGAAATATCATTGTAGACATAAGTAATCTGAAAAAATCTACATGAAGTATTCTGCCCATGACGTGTTCATCCTCCTTTACCGTCCCACCTTCCCCCTTCAGGCCATTCTCTGCCCATCCTTTTCTGCCACTGCAGTATAAGTTGAATCTTATTTTCCAAAATATGTCATTGAAAATCAGAAATAGGGCAATTCATAGTGTTTCAGTGACTTTGTTTTAAATCTTTCCCAAGACTGGGAGATTCTACCAAATTCTAGCAAACTTATGCCTCTTTCTCAGCCTCTTAAGAAACTGTCCTTTCATCCAAATACTGGAATACTGGAATGCCACTACTGAAGCTTCAAATCATGGTGGAGGTTATTTTGAGACAATGACAGCTCATTGGGATAAAGCATTTATTAAGTCAATATGTGCACATAAATTTATTTGTTTATGTATATACATATGTATGTATGTATTTTACTTTTGGAGATAGGATCTTACTTTGTCACCCAGGCTGGAGTACAGTGGTATGATCGTAGCTCACTATAGCTTCTTTCTCCTGAGCTCAAGTGACCCTCCTGCCTTAGCCTCTTGAGTAGCTGGGACAATAGGCACACACCACAATGCCTGGCTAATTTTTGAAATTTTTTTTAAAGACAAGGGTCTCACTATGTTGCCCAGGCTATTCTTGAAGTCATGGCCCCAAGAGATCCTCCTGCCTCAGCCTCCTAAGTATCTGTGATTACAGGTGGGAGCCACCATGCCTGGCCATAAATTTACTTCTAATCACTCTGTATTTACCTGAGTGCTGTGTTTTGAATGTGTCCCTCAAAGTTTATGTGTTGGAAATTTAATCCCCAGTGCAACAGTGTTGGAAGGTGAGACTTATTAAGTCATGAAGATTCTACATTTTTGAATGGGTTAATGTTGCTATTGCCAGAGTGGGTTAGTTATTACGAGCATGGGCTAATTATACAAATAAATTCAGCCCCCTTTTGGTCTCTTGCTCCCTCGCCTTTTCACCTTTGGTTGTGGGATGATGCAGCAAGAAGTCCTGAGTCAGACGTGAGCCCTCGACCTTGGGCTTCCCAGCTTGAAGAACTGTAAGAAATAAATCTCTGCTCTACACACATTACCCAGTATCAGGTATTCTGCTATAGCAGCACAAATGGAACTAAGACACTAAGTAAGTATAATGGGAAAGAGCAGTCTACATTAAAAATTGTGATTAGAAGATTTTATTCCATAGTGAAATCTAGAACTTTTTAAACATTAGAGATTTTCCATCCAGTGCCTCCTGTGGATTCAATAGGATTCATTTTGAGAGGCAGCTATTTGAAGTAGAAATAATTCTGTACTCCCAGCACACTAATTGGGTTCAAACCCCAGCTCTGTCATGTGCTTTGGGCGGGGGACTCTGGGCAAGTCGTTTAGAACTTTTGGGCTTCCATTTTCCCTATCTTTAAAATAAAGTTAATGATTTTCATGCTGCTTCACTCATGGTATAGATGTGAAGCTCAGATGAAATAATAGCTTTGAAAGCAATTGAAAACTGTAGGGCATTCTGCAAATATTGTCTAACAAAATATAGAAATATATAGTGTCTTCAAGGGATATCATAAATATTATAAAACCAAAATGTGTGCTCTATAGAAACCCAAGAGGGACTGGGATGAAAATCAAATAACTTATGATAAAATGGTGAAATACCAAAATGTAGGTAGTTTCTGATGTTATTTTTTTTGATAGGAGGGCATTGGGACTTGGCTCCAGAAAGAATTAATGAGAATTACACAGATTCAAATCTTCTCCATTACCCCTTTGGTCACATCTAATAACTTTCCATGAAATTGCATTGGTTTCTACAAAGTGGTTGCATATGATGATTCTCCTTTTCAACTGAATGTGTCACAATATATCCCTCTAGCTCGGTATTCCAATTTTAGGGGGAAACAGATGCTGGCTTTTTCTCAGAGAAAATGGCTTAAAACTCTATGTCATACATTCCCTCTTAGAGAGGGGGGATTTCTTCAGTACTCAACAGGTAATCTTTTTATGGTCTAGGTAATGAGGAACCTGGCTGGATTGCCATTCTAGGTAGTGTAAAGACAGGCTTTGCTCACAGATGTTGGTGTATCCAGATAGACATTGTAATTACATCAGAGCAAATTACCATATTCTGAAAGAGAATAACACAGACAGCAGGAAACACAGGTAAAGGAGGCTGTCTCAGAAATAAGAAGAAGGGCAAGAAATCGAAGCAGCATATTCCATTTTCTACTTACAGGAAGAAACAAGGGCAGCAAAGTGGAAAGCCTTTCATATAACTGTAGGCTAGAGATATGGGAGAGATGAAATACACACCACCCAAATAGAGGTTATTATGTATGTAATGGATTAAATGAGATTGACTGCTTTTAAAACATCGGTTACAGAGAAGAACAAATTTAATAGACTATAAAAGGTAAAGAAGGACTTTAAAAAATACATATTGATTAAAACAAAAGTTAAAATTTGGAATATTTATTGTATACAAGTCAGCAAACAAGGTTGACCCACATCCGAAAGTATTACTGGAATTTTTTAGCATGTATTTTGACTGAATTCTGCTATTTTTGTTTAATAATTATGACTAGGTCTAGTAGGGTAGAAATCAGAAAGTTTGACTTAAAAAAGCAGCTAATTGGATTAGTTACTTCAAATCATTATGATATAGTTTGGATAAGAATATTTTGTAAAAACAAATAGTTTTAGGCATGATTTATATTTGGTGGCATGTAGAAAAATCTAAAAATAATAGATATTGTAATCTTTCTTTTAAATCGTGTTGAAGTGCATCATCATTTATGTTAATACATTGTTCAGCTAAGATCTCTGAAGAATACACATGTCACTGAGCTTGGTTCTAGGGGAAGAAGGAAGTGTGGATAATAATAATGATAATGACAACAATAATAACAATAGCTAACATTCATCGCATATGCAGCATTTATCAACATGGTAAGCAGTTTGCATGGAGTATATGTTTTTTCCCATGAGATTAGATAGGTGCACTTATTACATTGGTTTTTCATATATGGATACTAAAGTCCTTAGAATTGAAAGAACTTGATCCAAATCACACAATTAGCAAATAGTAGAGTGGGGTTTTTACCCAAATAGTCTCAAGATAATATTTGTTGAAGTCCTATTAATAACCAGGCATTGAGATGATATTTACATATATTAGTTACCTCAGTGGTTTTTAACGTGGGGTGCATATCAAAGTTACTGGGGAAGCATTTTAAAATCCTGATGCTCAGGACCCACATCAGGCTAATTAAATCAGAATCTCTAGATACAGGGGGCAGAACTTGGCGTTAGTGTTTCTTAAATACAAACATCAGTATACATAAATCTAATATAAATATCAATACTTTTAAAAAGCATCCCAGGAGATTTTAACATGCAGTCAGCTTTTGAATCACTGTGCCTTTAATATTCAATGCAAAATCTGTACATTTGTATTATTCCTATTTTATTTATAAGGACTCTGAGATTCAGTGATGATAACTGACTTGCTCTATCAAGGTCACTTACCTGGTAAATAGCTGAGCTGGGACGTAAATGCAATTCTGTCTGGCTCAAGAGCCCACACACCTCCAAATTCCTCAGTGTCTAGCCATTTTATCTAGGGCAGTAAATTCACTTGTTCCTGTTATTTAGTGTTTGTTGTAGAATTTAGCTTTAGCCTCAATCTCATCTTATTATGTTCACTATTGAATACCCACAAAAGGAGCCAGTTAACAGCATCTTTGGAACAACCATCCTGTATGAAGCATTGTGCTAATTACTATAGGAAAGAATAGGGGAGAATATTAAATATGCCCTTTTCAGAGATCTCTACTGTTCTTCAGGGTTCATAACCTTAAGTCCATGATGTGACTTCTGGGTGCCAAATGAAGTCCCATAAATTGTTCAGGAAGTATCCATAGTTTTCATCAAATTGTAACAAAGCGCCATGAAACAAAAAACTCAAGAACTTCTTCCTTACTTGTATGGCATGTGATTCCAGAAGCAGGAGCACATTCTCTTGAATTATCTTCATGAAAGGAAAACAATATTCTTCAAGGTGTTTGGGGTTTCATATACTGTCAAAAACCGAAAGCTGTTGAATATGTGATGTGTGTGTATATTTGTGTATTTAAAAAAATGCAGGGTGTGAATATAAAAAAATAAAACCAATTTTATTAGTGGCTTAAAAAGGAGATCTGAACAAGAATTTTCTTGTTTCTAGCAATAAAACATTATTGAGAAAGATGATGTCATAATGTAAATATCCTAAAGAATTATATTCATTTGCATATATATGTACACACACATATACATGTTGTGCACATATATACTATTACACACATATATGTATGTACTATATTCATGTAATATGTACATTGACATGTTTTTAAAAAATTCATTTCATTATTCTATAGCTATTCTTCCTATAGAAACTATTATTTTAAAATATAGTAATATTTTTAATATTGATCTAAACCTAAATGAGAAAAGTGGCCTATAATGTGTATATTCATATATGGAACATAATGGGGTGATATTTACATAATTGTAGATCTATATATACATTTTCTGATATATTTATCTATGAAATTATATATGAGAAGTATCTACATATATTTACTGATATATGTTTATGTAAACAAACATGTGCCATAGTTCCTAAATTTTGGGCAGAACAAATGTTCTCATCTTTGTTGATTATCACCATCAGTTATAACTTATAGAGCATTCTAAAACCCCGAGTCCTGTCTGCCCTTGATTCTGATTCAGAATCTCCAGAGTGTACCCTGGTACTTGTATTTTTAGAAAGTTCCTTGAATGATTATGCTGCTTTGTTGAGAACCATTCCTGTAGTCTGTGCACAGGTAGAGATGAGGAAGGAAGGGTACCAGACAACAGGTAGTCTGCAAGTAAGTAAAGAAGAAGCCAGGAAAATTCCTCCTAGGAGGGTGGCAGTTTATTTGCTTGTTTCTGTTAAAACAGTTAAGTCCACACTCTATTTATCTTTTCACTTCATTCAATTCATTTACAAAAACAAAATGTCAATAATAATCATTAATGTCAGAGAGAAGGCTTATTATTTTTTAAAACTCCACTTGTTTTCTAACTACTACGTGTCTGACCTAGTAGAGGAAATCTTGGAGAGAAAATAGCCACTTTCATGCTACTATCCATTGGTCAGTGCACTGCTTATTAAACTTTATTTTCCTACTGAAGAAAGAAAATCCTACCTTCAGGGAATTAAGCAGAAATCTACTTTCTGACCTCCTAGTATAGTGCAAAAGGAAAAGACAGGTGATCTCTTTGGGAAGGGAGCTGTTAGGAAGGCCAGAGGCAGCTGTCTCAGAAATATAATGGAAAGGTGCTACTGGGACAGAGTGTAATTTAAAATAGGTGAGTTTGGAAAGAAGGATTCTTTTCTTATCTCTTAACAGTTTTTCTTTTCTGTTACAACTTATGTAGTTCTTCAGGTAAGTGGTATCTTGTGATTAAATATAAAGTTTATGAGGCTTCTTCCAAAACTCATCCTTGCACCTGAAGGGACCATTCCCTCCCTTATGCCCTTGTACTGACTTCTATCTGAATGCATCTTTTATGCAGCAGTTTTCCAGTCTGGCTGCTTTTAAACTGCAAGATAATTGGCAACATGATTCATGTGTTAATCATCTTTGTTGGTGCTCAGTAAATGTTTGTTGACTGAATGAGTGAATGATCACTTGGATGAATAAATCAACTATGATAATTAGTAACTCCTTGAGACCTGCACATTTCTTTGTTGATGGGGCTTTGCCTCTCTGTCTCTCCTGAGCTTCATGGTTTGGTATCTTCATCAAATGTAATCTAGCACAAGATTGAGCAACAACTCCAAGTTAAAAAGTAAAAATCTGAAGGTGTGTTTAGTACCTGGGCATAATCTTAAAATAATGGCCTTCTTTAATTTGAGGAGGGGATAAGTGATCAAGTCCCAGAATTCATAAATTTGACCTAAATACTGGAGTTTATTTCTGAAATAATGTGGTTTAAATACTCATTTATTTCCGAAGGGAGACAGGGAAGGAGAGAGTGCGGGAAGAGAATATGTGGCAGAATTTGCAATCTGTGAGTGATCAGGACTTGGACTTTCATGTCTTCTAGAAGCACACATTGACAATAGGCAAAAAAATCCTTAGCTACAACTCACTGGCTGATAGATTGGCCAGTCGAATTGTGGATTTACATTGAATCTAAATGAAGTATTGAGACAACATCTCAAACATCTTTTGCTTGATGAGGTCCTGTGCCTGGCCAGCAGGTCAGGAATATGATTTACCAGCAAGATTTCAGTTTACAGATGAACACTTGAATCAGGACCTCGAGCTCATATATAATGCTTTCCTCTCTTCCTCTGCTCCAGCTGTATTCATCAGCTTCCATCATGGATCAAGGCAGCGTAGTTAATTGACAAGAAGCTCAATCTTCAGAGCACTCTGTGAACTCTGTATTCTTGCCATCCTCTCCCTTCCCAATCCTGAATGAATACAAGTGCTGTTTCTTCAGAAGAGGCCATGCCTCAGGCAGTGCTGTATATGTGCCTTATGGACAATGGGGTTGGTGTCTTGTGAAATTTCCAGTGCCAAGTTACAAACTATCCAGGCCCCTCCTCTTTTTAAATAATTACCCATGCAGACCTAGGATCCTCTTAGAATGCCCTGTCAGGAAGTTCTTTGCAAAATGTTTTAACTGAGCAAAGAATCTATGGAGAAAGAACTGAATGAAATGTTTCAAAAATGAAATCATTTGAACTCGAGACATGTCTTTTATGTAAGGATTACCAAGACCCAGACAAACGAACTTATCTATACTCTCTGCATCTCAGTGAGGTGAGCAGATGGAAGATATTCATTTGTTTTTACCAATGAAAAAAAAGAGAAGGGGCAAAAATCCTTCAAGATCGTGAGAGGGTTGGCAATCATGTTTCTAACAAAACTCTTGGCTTTCTGCCTATGTCTAATCTCTGCACATTTAAATAGGGAAATTGGCCTATTTAAGTAAAAGAGAAGGATGGGATGTAGGGGCTCAAGATGATCCAGTCTTTAAGCGTCAAAGCTAAAGTTTCATCAGTTCTCAGAGAAGGCAGCTCAGATCTGGTTCCTCTGGTCATGCCCTTAAAGAGCTCCTCCTCCTCAGAGTTCTGGAATATCTTTTAAGCCCAACTAAAAGACCTTGGCTCTCAGATTAGATACCAATATGCCATCCTCATGGCATTTATTCTCATGAAATCTTGAGTTCCCCAGGCTCTATGTAGCTTCCAAAGCCAACTTATTTTACTGCTGAAAAATTCTTCAGTATACTTTTATTGATGACATAGGTTTCTCTACACTGCCCCCAGAGATATTCATGTCATTTTAAATTTTTTTCTGCAAGGTATGCTTCTTTTTTCTAGCTGGAAGTAAAACTAAAAAAAGTTCAGAGTGTTGGGACACTTTTTGCGGAGTGTATATAGTGAAATCAGTAATCATTTATTCAGCGTTTACTAAAAATCCTCTGCTGGGCCAGACATTGAGAATACAGGAGAATAATGAAGTGTGGTCTTTGTCTCCTGGTGTCTACAAAGGTGTGGTGGGAGCAAGAGGCCAACCTATTAGATGAAGAGAAAATAATGTAAATCAGCCTAAACTCAAGAACTACAGTAACACTTTGATTTATAAAACAAATAGTTACTGAGGACCTATTCTTCGGAAAGCTTTGTGGTTAGTGCTATGGGGGATGCAAATAAGTTTATAATATGACCACTTATATTGGTTTGCTAGTGTTACCATGACCACTTATGACAAATGGTTAAAACAACACTTAGTTTCTCACAGTTCTGAATGCTAGAAGTCCAAAATCAAGGTGTTGACAGGGCCATCCTCCTATGAAGGCTCGAGGGGAGAATCTTTCCTTGCCTTTTCCAGCTTCTGGTGGTTGCCATTAATTCTTGGTGTTCCTTGGTTTGTAGCAGCATCACTCTAACCTCTGCTTCTGTGATCTCATGGTCTTCTTTCACGCACGCATGTGTGTGTGTGTGTATGTATGCATATCTTTACGTAACCTTCTATAAGGACACCCATCTTTGTATTTTAGGGCTAACTGTAGTCCAATATGACCTCACTTTAATTACATCTATAAAGATTGCAAGTAAGGTCACATTATGAGATTCCAGGGGGGCTCTGTTCAACTCAGCATACCCCTTAAATATCCTGTTATCTTTTAGGGGCTTATTTTGGGGGTTCATTCTTGGTGTGCCATGGATTTTCAGAGGAGAAGAGTAAGTGTACATGGACAGTCTCTGAGACGGCTACTTGGACACAGGTCTGACCGTTGCTATATTTTCTTACATCTATGTAATTCTAGGTAACATTTTAGACTGCAATCTACTGTGTGTCACGTGCTGTCCTAGGCTCTTATTAGTGTTTACTTAATTTAATCTTACCCTGCAACATCCTTTGCAGTATTATTCTTTCCATCATGTAGATAGGAAACTAGCTCAGAAGGTTTAATTAACCTAGATGAGCTAAGCTTGAAGCTGGGACTCAGACTAAACCACTTCCAAAGTCTATTCTTCAGGCTAAACTTATACATTTCTGGTGAAAAAATCACAGCCTACATCTCAGTCACTTCATGATTTAGACCTTAGCCAAGACATTTGCCATTATCATATTCGAAGCTAGGATAGACACATCACTCCAGATGTGTACACTGTATCTCAGTTTGCCATAGCAATTAATTATCTTTTGACATGTACAAGAAAGAAAAGAAAAGAAAACCACAGAAATGTCAGAGTTTAGTATCTTCATTAAATCTCCAAACTCTTTGAATATCAGAAGTGGCTATTTTGAACCTGGTCATACTTAGGCACACTCTAACAATACCTCTGTCTTCCTTTGTGTTTCCAGTATATGTGCAAGACAGAGCTGGTCACTGAACATGTTGCAGGGTTAATGTGGAACACTCGATTCACCCATTGGATTGTAGAGATGGAGACGTTTGCGATGTCCTGCTTGCAATGGTCAAGCCTCAGTTAGGTACAGGAACTCACAGGCAGAGTAAGTAGTGTCCAAGGAGTTCGTGTCCAGTATCATCTCTTCACAAACTTACTGCCTGATTTAGGAAGGTTTACTAGAGGCCAAGTCCTACCCACGGGCCCTCCAGGTTCTCACAAGCCTCACTCATTATTTACCCTGGGCCTAGACTGCATGTTTATGGTAGCCCTCCAGCCCCTGGAGGTAGTTCTGTCTCCCTAAACTTAGAAGAGTGGTCATCAAAGTATGGTCCCTGGACAGACAGCATCAGCATCACCTGGAAGCTTGTTAGATGTACAGATTCTCAAGTCCTACCCTAGACTTACTGACTCAGAAACTCTGGCATGGGGCCCATTAATCGGTGTTTTAACAAACCTTCCAGATGATTCTGACGTGCAGTGGACTTCGAGAACCACTGACTGAGAGGTAAGTTAAGGTTTCTCACAGAAACTCTTCCTTTTTCGGGAAAGAGTAGGATCTGCTCCCTGTCTAACAATGAACTTTTCTAAATGCCTTGTGGTCTATGAAGATGCCTTATCATACTGTTTTCTCACATGACCCTGACAGCAACAATTTGAGGGAGGTTTACTCTTTCAGCTTTATTCAGAGATGGGCAATGACTTATTCAAGGTGGTCCATGACAGGACACTAAATCTCAAACCTGGGGCTTTTTTATCCACACTTCACTACTTAAACTCTCCTGATTATTTTGTGTATTAATGAATAAATATATGTAAACTGATTTTATTAATAGCTTTTCTGGGGTGTGTGGGGGGCAGGGAAGAAACGATAAATATTATTATTCTTGTAATAATCATACCATCTTTTTCTGTTTTTTCATTCACTCATTTTCTCACTCATTCAACAGTTAAAAATATGAACTCTACAACAAGCACTGTTCTGGGTGATTTTTAAACTAAAAAATGTGCAGTGTGCATGCATATTCATGGTCAAAATCCATCTTTCTGATTCACGAGAGGTAAGCACAAACTTATTTTACTGCTGCAAAAATCACATAACTGGGGACAAAAATTGCATGTAATATATTGTCTACAAGACTGTACCAACTTTGAGAGTGGTTTTATTTAATGGCATGAATTAGCGTAAGTAAAATTAATCATATTGTAGGGTCTTAAATGTAAATGCAATCTCATACCAGACTCAGGAAGAAATTCCCCTCACTTCCCTTAATGGATCAGATGAAAACATTCGGAAGAAATACCTCATTTAGTTTTTCAAAAATGTATTGGCTACTTGGCACCATTTAAAATGTATATTTCAAACTAAAGGGATTGTCAGGATGGGCTTAAATAGCCTTTTCATTCATTCATTCATACTTCCATCCATTCAGTGTCTCACAAAACAATTATCTATTGAATACCCCCTATGTGCTATGTGTTGTGCTAGGTGCTGCTGATACAGTCATGATTGAGGCAGACTCAGAACCTCATAAAGCTCTCTGTCCTGAAAGATGGCCAGATAACTATTTTAATAAATTAATTAATATTTAATAAATAATACAAACATAATTATACACGTGAAAGAAAAATATAGTATGTATTTGGAGCCCATAATTTGGGGACTGTGGAAAGGTTTGGGTATCTGAAAAGAGAGAAACAATTTGTTAAATATTTGTCTTGATTTCTCTTGGGGATGAAGACCGTGTGCCATGGTATGGGAATTAGTTGGAAAACCACAGACCGTAGGATTCAGAAGAGACATTAGTGGCTGTAATACCTACCCCACTTTTCTCTAGTTTAGAAATGAGAAGCCTGGGCCTAATAAAAGGTGAAATGGGTTACCCAAGGCTATAGCCAGTGAATGGAAGATGTGTGAGTGGACCTAGCACAGGCCTCCTTAATTCTATGCTAGGGATGAGGACATGCCTCTCCCGAAGATAAGTGAAACTGCTGTATCATAAAGGACATCGCCAAAGTGTGAGAGTGGGAGAGGGTACAAGGCTTGGGAAAAGTGAAATGAGTCAGCTCAATTGATGGAAGGAGAAAAAGAAGAGAGAAAGAGCAGGACCCAAAGGAACAAGAGTCAGTGTGCTTTGTCACGCCCTGTCCCTTACTCTTAGTCACTCAGATGATTTGCCCTTTCTGCCTCCATTCCGAAATAAGCTGCTAAAACTGAGATTCAGTGCAGAAAGAGCACATCATGATCCATGTTCTCATTTTTGCATGATGAGAATAACCAAGGACTTCTTGCTTGGTCAGCCACCTTGCCGTCCTTGCATATGGTGGAAAGCTGTGAGAGAGAACTGGGTGTTTTGTAAGCCAGGCTCTGTTCTAGTATAACGTTGACCTCTGCATGTGAGTGATGGTGAAAGGCAGCTCTGAGAATTGCTCTGGGTACATGTGTGAAATTCCCTGTGGGTACCACATGCTAGAGAGACCTTGATATGCCCCCAAAGTGAGACCAGAGCAAACCTGACATGATGTGGCTGGAGGAAAAAGTGGACAGGTAGAAAATGGGATAACAAAACTTTCTTTGCTGCCACCTCCTCAATTTTATTCCAATCTTATCCCAGACAACTAGATTGCATTACTGGGCTCTTAAAATTTTGTGCAAAAGGTGCTGTGAGAGAATAGACCCTTGTAGGAATAATAATTTAAATGTTTCAGAGATTGCTCTACAATATTCCTTCAAACATCATCGTTTTTATTTGATGCCAGCTATACAGAGAATGGGTAAATTATTTCTATTTTCTAGACTGGGAAAATGAGTTCCAGAATGGCTAACTGACTTGCCCAGAGTGACTGGTTACTAGTTATATGTTTTCCCCCAACAACTTCACTCTCAAAGAAAGCTACAAGAATAGGTTTTGGTTAATGGTAAAGAGAAATCCAGAAGGTGACTTCTGGCAATGAAAGACAGCTGGATTTTGCGTCTCTCTAATGACATGTAGGGGGCAATGGATTTAAACTAGGAGCACATGCTGTGATTAAATTTTGAGAGAAACACAGATTTAAAAATGTATGAAGGGCTTATGGGAATGAAGAACTAGAAAGAAAATAGGAAGTAAGCACAAAAGGTAGAGATAGAACAGAGTTGTGAGACGTGTGCCTGGTTTGTTTAGGGTTTAAAACTAAGTTTACCATCTTCTCGAGTTTCCCGTTTCAAGAGGGATGAAGGAAAGGATGCTGCTTCTCTTGGTTTGTTTGCTTTCTTCTCTTATGTATCTGCCCGGGCAAATGTGTGTGCATGCGCAGCCACGTGTGTGTGCACACACACGTCCAGATAAAGTAGGAGCAGAAAGAAATCGGTGGGTGGTGGAGAGACATGGGGTAGCACTGGTGCATCGGGGGGCCTACATCCATGTGATGATCAAGTTCATAGCAATTTCCCCAGGAGAGCGTATCGTATTCCAGTGCAAGGGAGTACAGCAGAAGGTTGCCATGGCAACAAAAGGCCTGAAATATTGACTCTGACTAGCAACAGGCCAGTGAAACAGCCTAGCTAGGATTTATGGCACATTATAGTGTGAAAAGCAGGGGAAAATTACTGTAAAGGCAGGAATTATAGCACAACAGAACATATAAACTCCCAAATCCATCTTCCTAATTAAAACAGCATGCTCAGGGATAGAGCGCACAGTAAGGCTGTTAGCTTAAATGGGGATGTGCTATCAGTGCTTTGTTATCAAGTTTATTGTCCTTAAGACTAACTGTGTGTGTTTTGGGAGAGTGAGACCGAGGGTAAGAATAGTTTAGAGAGGAATGAAGTAAGAATCCCATCCCGGGCAGGTGAGTTCTTATCAACTTCATTCTTGGTAACACAAGATTTCTGCAGATACTGGTCTCTGATACCACAGGAGATTTCCAGAAGATGCCTTGATCCTGCTAATTGTAAATAAGTCATCACTTCTCAGGCTTGAAGGCTGAGAGAGTGATACCATAGTCAATCCTGTTGGAACCTGCCAGAAAGAGAGGAGAGAAAAGGGCAACTAATCAATGAAGTGTATTGTTGAGAAAAGATCATGGATTTCCTGATGCCCTAAAGGGGAGAGTAACTCCCTTGTGTGCCACAGACTCAACCATTTTTTCATGTCTTAGTTGCCATCCTGCCCCTAAACATCTGAGTTTGCAATGCCTGCAAGGAAGTCTTCTTTGTAATTCATACTTTAGAGGGAACCTTTGTCTTCTTTGTGATCCTTATTTGAAAATCCCAATTTCTTAGACTCTAATCCAGAACTTTAGTTCTTAATTTGGAGCTGGGTCAAGGAGAATGAGAAAACTATTCCCATAACCTATAATGGTTAATTGTTCATCATGTATTCAACAAGCCATTCAACAAGTACTTATTGACTGCCTACATTCTAGTAAATGCTGGAAATATGCCCATGGTAGATGAAAACACAAATAATTACTTAAAGAATGTGTTCAATACACCCAAAAAAGTACAGAATGTTTTGAAAACTATACAAATTCTTCCCATAACCCTATCTTTATTTTGCTATAACCATAATTACCAAAGTACCCTCACCTGATGTTCACCTAGGTTTGTGAGATTAGAGTCCCCGCTTCCCACAGCTATGCCAATGTTATACTCAAGATCATCACAGTCAGATATTGTGTGTGTGTGTATGTGTGTGTGTGTGTGCACATACATGCATTTTAAGACACGGCCTGAAGAGCATTCAGAATATTTTGCAAAAATATTCACATCTTTGTATTTTCAGTTATTCACTTCTTTTTCCTAAAGTTGCAGTTAAGGAAAGAGATATTATTGAGAAGTCTTAGCAAATGTGATGAGGTAATGCAAGGTTTTCCTGTAGCAAAGTAAGCATATATAGTGATATGGTTAAGCCATATATGATTAAAACATTATTTATGCTTTATTTATAAGTATTTGCTATCGATAACAGCTCCCCAAAGCAAGATTCACCAGTATTACTACAGCATATGGGACTTTTGCTGTAGATTAATAATGCCATGATATTTTCTTTAATGAACGTGGAGATGATTGCTTTATTTTAACAAAGGGACCTCTATGTTCCCCCTGAGTTTGAGCCTTGAATGTAGACGATCAGGGATGCTATATCACAGCTGTCTCCATGCTAATAATGACTCTCCTTGGGGTTTCATAATTTCTGCCTGAAATCCATTGTTTCCTCTTAGGAGGCATGGAGGGAATTTATAGGGAGATTCTTCAATCCAGGCACAAAAGAGAGTTTTTAAATTTTTTATATGTCCCCCACATTTGATGTTTTGACTTTCTGTTTCCCATTCTCATTTCTTTTGCTTTCAAGTGAGTGTCTTTCTTCTTACTGTGCCAAACACATAATGAATGCTCAGTATTAGGGATTAATAGATGTCACTATTTGTGTTATTTATTCCTTCTAATCCCTCTTTCTTTTTTTTTAGCCTTCATGATGTATCCTATGCTCTCATATACTTCTTATTTGTTCACAAAATAGGCATAGTAATGATGGAGGCAATACAGGATAATGATTTACGAAAATAACAATAAAAGCACAGAACTAACCGTGTGGGTTGAAATCCTGGTACTGCCACTTTGTTAATACATGTGACTTGAGCAAGTTATTCAACTGCTTTATGCCCCAAAGAGTGGTCGGGAGATCAGGGATGGAACACTTGAGGACCACTGAGAAGAATGCCTGGTCCTTAGTGAGTGGAATGTCAAGAATTAGCCATTATTGGTACTGCAGGTATACAGAATTTCATCCGCACACTCTCATCATGGGTTGCAGGGAAGTTATATCTCAGAGCGTTTATATCTTACTTTAGGTTCTGGTTTGGTCTCTACCTACACCAGAAATAAAATTCAGGATTTGTAGCTAATTAGTTGCAACTAGAAATGAAGCAGGATTAAGGTCTTTTGATTAATCAAGTACATATCACAGTGTTGAAATCACGTCTCTCTATCAGTATCTTTCCAGAGACCCAACTAGGGGAGCTCCTGGCATGTCCCTGGCATGAATGGACCATCCACAAATGTTTGCAGAAATTGCACCAAACACTCTTTCTCTTTGGATGTGATGCAGTTTAGCACATTCACAGGAGTGATGCCGATGTGCCCTTGTTCCTTACGACCAAATACAGCCAGTTTTATTCAATCATGTGTGATGCTTCAGAGTCCAACCTAAATTTCCTAGGACATGGTCCAACTAACTAAATTCTCACATAACTTGGAGGATAGTATCAGTACAGTTAGTTTTGATAATAATATGGTTTGAATGATTGCTAATTTATTTAATATTCGCATTGCTCTGTGAATTTATAATCTGATGAAAAAATTTAAAAAGGAAGTAATGTTTAATAATTCTGATTATCCTGTATCCCTTGTGTAGACCTAAACAAAAGCATTTGCTGTCACCCAATGACCTATTCTTTTAAAAGAATTTTTACTAATAGGTTCATCTGGGGCAGGCGAAAATGTTTGCATTAAAGACATTCTAAGTACTGATGTTGAAACCTATTAATATTTGATGTCTTCTCCTCACCCCATTCCTCCTCTGTCTCCCAGTCCTTTAACTTTCTTTTCACTTTCTTTCCTTCTAAGAGTATATCTTTCAGGGCTCATTCTTCATCCTTAAACTCTGCACCCTCCTGCTACTCCGTTTCCTCATCTTTTCTCCTATTCCTGGGATTTCTTATCATTTCTATTAACTACACTCATAAGGAAAACTTCCTTTGATCCTATGTGAATCTACTCTGCAGAACATCCTTAAATTCAAGTAAGTCCACATTGTTTTGCCCTTTTATTGAAACACACCCCTGTCCTCCCTTAGAATAGTTAACCAGAAAGCTCCTTTAGTCCATGAATAGGAAATCCTGCAGAACTTTTCAACCAAATAATTAGGTTATATTATGTCTAAACTAGTGCCTCCTTCTCATCCGAATCTGAGTGGGAGTCTAGACTGTTAACACCTTCCACTGAGTAGACTGCAGTCTTCTGCAAGTTAGTTAATATGTAAATACTTGCTAAGACAAGGTAACACGTTTTTCAATTAATGTAACAACAGGAGCTCAGGGCAGCAGACTATATATACATTTTTAAAAGCCCTCAAAATTCTGCCTCAAGTAAATTTAAAATAAAATGTATGTCTAAATTGCATAAAGACACGAATGGCAATACTAATGCGGTGAGCTGGGACATACTGATGCCAGCGCTCCACCCCCTCACACCCATTTCCATCCCCCAGCTCTGTGTGGTTCACCACCCCGCGTCCTCTCACCTACTGTAAGCGCGCACCTGCTGCACCCTTAGTTTTTGATATTTTGGAATCAGAAGGCTCTCATATTAAGCATGGAAATGTTCTATCCTTTTTTTATTCGTTTCAACCGCAGGGCTTCTGTCTTCCTGTTACCACTTACCACCCAACCAGCTCCCTTGCCTGCTGCCCAGAAAAAGGCCAATATACTGAGACAGCAGGAGTTGCAGTGAAGAAAGTGTTTAATATCACAAGGCACCAGGCAAGGAAATGGGAGAAATTTCTCAAATCAATCTCCTCGAGATTTTAAAAGGTGGTTTGGTGAACAAAGGGCAAGGGAATTGGGTCTACTGATTGGCTAAGGATGAACTCAAAGGGTTGGGAAGCAGAAATTGTCTTCTTGGTAAATAGGAGTTCCTGGGTAGGGGGTCACAGGACTTGCTGGGTAAGTTCCCAGGCATGGCCACTGGTCCTACTGATCAGTTGATTCCCCACCCCACCCCTCACCCGGAATGTAGAGTCTGGAAGATAGCTCAGAGGCCAGTCTTCGGTTTTACAATAGTGATGCTGTCTACAGAAGTGACTGGGGAAGTCACAGATCCTGCCTCTGTCAAGGACACATGACGCTTAAGCAGTAAGCAGTTGTAGCAGTAAGAAAGTTAGGGAACAATGGCTGGTTAACTTGTAGCTATATCTATACTTTTATAGAAATCAGACTTTTATCATTATTCCTGCCATAGGGGGTTACATTATTTTAATATAGGTGGGAATGAAACCACCTATATTAAAATAATGTAACCCCCTATGGCAGGAATAGTCATAAATTTTAACTCCACAAACTGGCCATTTTCATACTTTCTTTAGACTTCTCTCAGTTCTATTTAAGGTTTCTTCTGCTTCCATTGGCTCCTTATTTGATTGTTACAATCAGAATGGCTGAAGGTAGTACCTTCAATATAGTCTGCCTAACATAATTTTTAAATTCTTCCTCATTGCTATAAAATGTAATGCTTATTTGAGACACACACACACACTCTCTCTCTCTCTCTCTCTCTCAGCCTAAATCAATCACACATATTCATTTATCTTCTCATTAATTAGGCCCTCCAGCCTCTTAATGCTGCTTTCCCTTTTAACACTAATTTGTAGAGTTCTTTCTGGCACCAAAGTACCCCAAACTGTGTGAAGAATTCACTAATGTATTATTTATAAGGGCTTCTTTAGTGTGTTTATTTAAAATGTAGTTGGTTAATTAATCTATATTGTCATAAACTATTCCCAAAAGGTCTGGGTGCTTTCTTTTTCAATTAGTACCAGAAAACTTAAAAGTTCTGTCTTTTCCAGGAATGGCCCAAGTACACAGAGGGACAATATCCGGTAATGCTTAAAGCTGTAGGTTCTCAGTTTGAATTCCTGCTCCAGTTGCTATGTGACTTTGGGTAAATTAATTAACAGTCTCTGTGCTTCACCTTTGTCCTTTGTAAAATGGAGGCTAAATAGTCTTTACATCCTGGGAAGAATCCAAAGTTTATTCATTGCCCATTAGGAGGGCACATAATTCAAGATTCTCATTCATTCATTTACTCTTATTTATTCACTCATTTTTCAACCCTTTGTTGTGTCTCAGCCACTGGCCTAGGTCATGGTGATAATGTGTTTTGAAGCTCACTGCAATTTTAATACATTCTTCCATGTAGTATCTGTTTTCGGACTTCAGGGTATATTTCACAGGTATTTTGCAGGGGAGTAGGGAAATATGACTCATCAAACACAATTAAGTAAATTTACCCAGGGCTATCCAGCTAGTATGTGACAGTCTGTTCTTTTCCCTTCACTGCTAGTTTTGCATAAGATAAATTTCTTCAAGTGATTGTTGTGTGAGTTCTGCTCACAGTCTTCATGAGTGATCGTATTGCTAACTCGATTTCTGACTTTGCGAGCATGTGGCTCATACTTTAAAGGTGACTGCAACATTTTTCAACATTTAATAATAGAGGTATTACCACAATGTAGTTTTCTAGCTGTTTTTGAAAGATTAGAAATTCTGGTAATACAGTGTTTGTAATCGTACCAAGTGACAATCAGCCAAAGCTGCCGTGTTTGGATGAGGCACAACTCTTCATAGTCATGACTAATTCATCATAGTCCCTACCACCCCCTGTCACCATCCTACATGCAATGCTTCCATCTATCATTGTGCCTATGCTTTTATTACGCCCTGCCACATTGTTGCATAGCCTGCCTGACATTTGAGTTTTTGACTCCTGTTTTAAGCTATGGATATGGTTGTCACTGATGATGATTATGTCACTGATAATGATTCTTCATGCACTTTACAGCACACAAAGAATTTTTAAAACAATCCTGGATTATACTGCTGTATTGATTTTGCAGCAGTTTGTTCCAAATCTGTCAGCTAGTATGTAGTACAGTCACTGTTAGAATCCAGCACAATTGGTTCTACATCTAGTGATCTTCTCTAGTTTATTTTACTGGCATTTATTCATTCATCCATTTATGAACATAAATAAACAATTGTAAATGCATGCCAAATGTATTCTAGACCCTGTACTAGATGCTACAGGTACATATGTGAATAACATGTGGCCTCATGCATCAAGAAGCTCACAGTCTCTTTAGGAGTAATAGATAAAGATCATTCTGAGTGCATTGTGACGTGTGCTGTCAAGTATATACGGTATGTACAGGATACCATGTTAATTTCAAAGAGCGTGTGATGAATTTTGTCTGTGGTTCAGACACACCTATGCTCAGACACACCTATGCCACTGTAGGAAGTAGTGTGATTGACATGGGACCCTGCCCCATTTCTCTGTGGTGATGGTGGTCAATCTACACATCCTTGAGGATCGTTGTCTTCATAGAAGCAGGAAAAAGAGCGAAATGTAAGAAGCACTGGATCAAAAATCAGGCCCCCAAGTGTATAGTCCTGGCTCTGATACTTTCTAACTCCTTGACTTTAGGAAAGTCATCAAGTTTATGTGTGCCTAAAATTCTTCATCAGAAAATAAAAGGGCATGGGAGAGGAGATACTGGATCTTAGAAAATAAGCAGGTTTTGCTCTCAGATACTTATGGATTAGCATGAGCCCTTCAGGAGGCTGCAAAGGATTTGAGGCCGTATCTGTGCTTAATTGTAAAGAATGCTGTGATCAAAGAAAT
The DNA here is from genome assembly GCF_020740605.2 of Lemur catta. Taxonomy (NCBI): domain Eukaryota; kingdom Metazoa; phylum Chordata; class Mammalia; order Primates; family Lemuridae; genus Lemur; species Lemur catta. Next base: position 21,555,784 of record NC_059128.1, on the reverse strand, counting down.
TATGTTTGTCATAGGCACCAGAGGAAGGGCTAGGAAGCTTCCAAGATCTAAAGGAAACAGTGATTTTTCAGAGTGTAAGTGAATAAAAAAGCTAGGATCGAGTTTCTGCTGCAAAGGCAGCTTGCCATTAGTTAAGGTAAGAAGGGAATAGTACAAGTAAAATGCATTGCAAGCTGACTATTCAAACCAAAAGACCCCCAATTGGAGGTGTACCTTCAATTTAAGTGATAGTAGGGCCCAACAAATCAAATAAAATCTCATCACTTTGTCAGTCATCGAATTGATTTGACTGTCCTTGCCCTTCTCACAAAGTTCCAAAATGACACTTAACTGAACTCTAGTTCCTCCAATTTGGCAAAGTCACCATTATAATAGGTGTCGCTGCTTTGGGGTTTATTTATTTATCACATCATTTCCACCATGATTACTTCCCACTGCTTTTTTTATGGCTCATTGTCCATCGTGGTTCTCATGATCAGATCTTTGCACCTCCTTAGGAAGGTCTAGAAGTCACCTGTCTATAAACCTGAGAAGTGTCTATGTTGGATGATGGGTCCATAACCTGGGGTTTGGGGGCTGCATAAGTAAATCACGTGGTCTTAGAAACATTCCTCCCTCCCATCTGGACTGTTTGGTTGTGCTCTTTTTGGATCTGGGATGACATGGCTTCCTCCCTGCCACAGTTTCTACCATCACACAGTTTTAGATTCTCTGCTGCCTAATACCATTGTTGGTGTTGTACCTGATAAGAGTTCCACAGTGAGGCAGACCTCAAGACTTTTAGACCCAAAGCCCCCCAAACAATATCCAAGGCCAAGTACTATACTGCTACTGAGGCTTGCCTGTTATGTTACAGACTCTCCTCTTTCCCCAAGGATAGAGGTATTTCCATATATGACATCCAGCCTGCTGATCTTGATCCACAGGGGTTAAAAAAAATCTATTCATAACTTTCCCTCCTCCTTATATTATATCAGTAAACAAAGGTCAGTAAGTTGTACAAATAAGGCACATGGCTCTTTAGGGTTTTAAGGGGATAATCTAACCAGAACTTGAGGTTTCTTATTTTGGACTCAAAACGTTAGAGTAGAGCCTATCAGGAGATGTGAGTGCAAGCTCACTCAGCAGCCATGGGGTCTCCGGAAGACGCCTCACATCACCTAATAGGGCCTGGGTTTTCTGTCACTGCCCCTCTTCCTTCCATCCTTGTAAAATCCACAAAATATTTGAGGAGGGAAGTGAGGACAATGATGAGATGCCATCCTCAAGAGCTGTCTTTTAGCTCTTCTCCTAGAGGGCTTCTCTTATTTCAGTCTCAACCATCGTCCATGCTGGTAGATTTTCCAATCGAACAACTGAAATCTACAGTCTAACAACGAATTTTTGTGTTTCTTCAGGGGGAATATATGGGGTACCCTTGAGCAGGGGTTGACAAACTCACCATTTTGTAAATAACATTTTTTTTTTTGGAACATAGCTATGCACATTCATCTGCATGTTATCTATGGCCTATTTTGTGCTACATTATCAGAGTTGGATAGTTGCAATGGACACTGCATGGCCTGAAAATTCTAAGATATTAGTCTCTGGTCTTTCATAGAGAAAGTTTGCCAGCTCCTGCTATTGAGGATAGAGCATGCATGCTATGGTATTGACATATCTGGAATGTACTGAAAGTTTATTTAATCAAGAGGATGAGAATTTTGAAATAGCCTCTATAGGAAAATCCATATTTTCTGCTCACCATCCTGCAGGGGACATTGGACCTGCCTGTTTCCTTTCTTGGCCATACTGTCCTTGTATTAGAGGACTGATGTTTGAGTAAGAAATGCAGAATAGGACCATATGTTAGGCAGGGTGATAGAAGGTAGAGCAGGTCAGCAGCTTATAACTTGATGACTCAATCATCAGAACACTATGCCATCTGGGCTCAGGTGCTGTTCACCTCAACATTTTCCTTAGGGATCCTCTTCCTTTCCTTTGATTTCCTAAAGTTTGATTCAGATCAAATGTGGTATATGTTTTTTGGTTTCCGTAGAATTTTGTTTTCTGTTTCCCTTTAGCTATTAAGTCTTTTAGCCCCAAATTTGAGATAAATTTTGTAATTTCAAATTCTGAATTCTGACATAAAAGCTTAACTTTTCTTTGTCCCCCAGTAAAGAAACTAAAGAAAACCTACAGCAAAGAAGGACTGGGAGATTATTTCTTTTATTTCAACTGTATTGAGGTAAAATTGACAAGTGAATATTGTATAAGTTCAAGATGCACAATGTGACATTTTAATATATATATATACATTGTGAAATGATTACCACAATCAAGCTAGTTAACATATTCATCACTTCCCATAGTTATCTTTTCTGTGTATTAAGAATACTTAAGATTCACTGTCTTCGCAAATTTCAAGTGTACATTACATTGTTATTAACTCTAGTCACCATACTGTATATTAGATTTCTAGAATGTATTCATTTTATAACCGTAAGTTTGTACCGTTTGACCAACCTCTCCTCATTTCTCCCATTGCCTGATCCCTGGTAACAATGCTTCTACCTGTTGTTTCTGTGCATTCAAATTTTTTGATTAAGTGAGATCATGAAGTATTTATCTTTCTGTGTCTAGCTATTTTTACTTAACATAATGGCTTCCAGGTTCATCCACATTGTTTTAATTGATAGAATATCCTTTTTTTGAAACTGGAATAATATTCCATTTTACATATACACAACATATATATATGTATATATCTCATATTTTCTTTATCCATTCATTTGTGGATGGATACTTAGGTTGATTCCATATCTTGGCTTTTGTGAATAATGCTATTATGAACATGGGAGTACAGACAGCTCTTCAAGATACTGATTTCATGTCCTTTGTATATACAGTTGGCGCTCTGTATCCATGGGTTCCACATGCATGAATTCAACCAATTGTGGATCAAAAATATTTGAGAAATATTACTTTTCTACCAAACATTACAATCTTTTTTTTCTTGTGATTATTTCCCAAACAATACAGTATAACAACTTTTTACATAGCATTTAGATTTTATTAGGTATTCAGGTAATTTAGAGATGATTTAATGTATATGGGAGGATATTTATAGGTGTTATGCAAATGATGTAGCATTTTATATCAGGAACTTTGAGCATTAAAGACTTTGGTATCTGTGGGAGGTGCTGGAACCAATCCCCCAAGGGCACCTAGGGACAACCATTACTCAAAAATGGCATTGCTGAATCATATGAAGTTATTTTCCTAATGCACTCACGTGTGCACCAATGTGTGTCCACACATGTGTACACCTGTGTGTGTCACTCTGTGATATGTTGTCACACTTATGTATTCATGTGCCCATCACCATGTTTAAGAAATGCAACATTGAACTTATGTTTTAACTGGTTTATCTAATCTCTATCTACTTTTTTAAAAACGTTTTTTATTTTAGCATGTTACGGGGGCACAAATGTTTAGGTTACATATATTGCTTTTGCTCTGCCCGAGTTAGAGCCTCAAGCATGTCCATACCCCAAATGGTGCACACCACATCCATTGGTTGTGAATATACGGCTATCACCCTATTCCTAAAGACATTGCTACTTAAAGCATGGTCCTACACCATCTAAGCCAGAGGGCTCATGACAGATATGCTGCATCAAAATCTGCTTCTAATGGATTTCTTAGTGATTCATATGCACGCTAAAAGTTCAGAATACGGTTCTAAGAAATGTCTTACTTTCTTAGTCCATTGGCTTATGATGATTAATCAGATATAAGGGGAATAATAACAGAATCATTATGAAGTTTAAAAAAAAATGTGCCTGGGCATCATACCCCAAGATTAAATCTAAAGAGAACCCAAGTTCTGTAATTTTTTAATGATTTCAGAGGCATTTTTTGATGCACACAACATATGAGAAAAATGTATGTTGCCAGGAGTCCCAGAATCCTTTTGTATTCTTTTCTTTTAAACCTCCTGGCAATCACCTCTTGCTGCCAGGCCAAGAAAGATTATCTAATGTGGTTAATCAGCTTTTTACTATCCTGTCCATTCTTGTGGCAATTTGTATCAAATGTGAGTATAATAAAGACCCCTTTTTAGTGTAAATAAGTGTTCTAATACAGCCTCACAATTGATTTAAAATATTGTAACATTTCCTAAATACGTACAAACAGAAAGCCAATACAATTGCTGTAGGCTCATAGTTTTCTTATATGACCATTTGCAAATTTGCAAATGAAATGCAAATAATATCATGTAAATTAAGAATATTAATTTAATGCCTCAGATGACACTTTGCTGAGAATAAATCTCCACTTACAATGTGAATGCAACACAATTGGTATGATGTAGGTTCTATGGAGTTTGGCACATTTTACTGATATGCGCCTTGTAATTTCTCAGTTCCCCTACTATTGGTCTCTGTTTGAACCTCTGAAAAACCTTCATCCACACAGCTTAGAATGTCATTTGGCCTACTCCTCCAAAAAAAATTCCAACATATATCTATATTCAGCCCACCCCTCTTCTTTGCAGATTTTATCAATGAAAGTAATGATTGTTGTTGTCAGTGTGATTGCTAGCACAAACTCAAAGATAACATTATATGACAGTCCTTGGTTGACAATTGAATGGCAGTATTCAGCAGAAAACTTATCAACCAGAATATGCTTAATCATTGCTTAGAAGCAAACAAATTAGAAGAAAAGATTGAAGATAATTTTGGCCACCTAATAAAATTTCTATGATATTATCTTCTCAACATGTTGTAGGAGTCAGTATAGAATAGAACTTACAAACATGGCCTTGGAGTGAGAAAGATCTAGAATCTATTTTTAGCAGTTCCACTTACTAGTTGCATCTCCTAAGACAGGTTTATTAGCTTCTCTGTATCTTGGTTTCCTCCTGTGTATAATGGAAATGATTATTACCTACTTCATAGACCAGAGATAGCTCTGATATGCAAAGAAAGTCCTTAGCTCAATCTGAGCACATCGTAAGCACTCAGTGGCTATTTTAACTATTATAATAATAATTGTTACTATTTTATTATAGATTAGAACATTAAGTTTTCATTAATTAAATCTGCCACGTATGCCTTCATTTATTTTATTTGCTTCATTGTATTTTTAAGATGTCTTCTCTTTTTTTCTACTAACCTCCTGCTTTAAGAACCTGATTATAGCAGAGGTGAGAAGCCCCATCAAAATGCTACAGTACTTGGCACAATGATTGCTCATATTGCTCCTATTGCTACTCTTCTTGCTGTAGCTGCCTCCTGAACTGCTGCTGCCACCATAGCTTCTAGATGCTGCTCAAACAATTCATTTATTTTCCAGTGGAACCAATTTAGTGAGAGAGCCCTTCCTAGTGGTGATGTCCTGGGGCTGGCCACCACTAGGATAATGACGCTTTCATTAATCACCCTTGTGATTTTAATTTCTGTTAATAAAGCCTATAGGAAATTGATTGAAAGTGAAGAAGATAGCTCAAAATGTAAAGTACACTATTTTATTTTGCTGTCGTCATCTTCATATGTTTATGCCATGCGGGTTAAAACATTGAATCCCCATGCTAGAAAACACATACGTCCAGGTTTCTGAGATGATATGACAGGCAGGGCTTTTGATTAGAAGTTTTATGTTTTTGGTTAGTTATAGCTTCTGTCTGAGTGGAGACTTCATTAACAGGGGTAGATTCAGGGCATCCAATAGAGGCACAGAGAATAAATGCAAAAAAAAAAAAAAAAAAAAAAAAGGAAGGAAAGAAAAAACAAAAGCAAACCAACCCAAACAGGTTTGCCTTGCAACTGTTTTACTTTACAAATAAGAAGAGGGAAAAGGAAAGGCAGCTCATGAGTTAAATCAAGAATTTAAAAACAAACAAAAAACCCACTGAAAACTTTCATTTGCTTTGCATGTTTTCATATGTACATCTTTGACATATGCATGAAACATGAAGGAAATGAAATAGTACATTGGGATGCACAGCCAATGTCCTGACTCTTCACAGTCATTAGACAGGATAGTGGTGGTTGACAGTGAAGGGGTGCTGACCTTACTGTTTTCACTAATTATAAGTCTATAATTACCTTTTGTGTTCTTTGTAATTTCAGGTTATCTATATAACCGCAGAAACTGTGTTTGACCTCACAATTTGACTCGTGTGATGTAGCTTTAAATGACTGTCAGAAGTGGTTTCATTTTAAATGAAGGGTTAAGTAATTTTAGGGGGTTAAAACTGTGGGCAATAAATAACCATCTACACTCATTAAAGGTAGTGACTTGATAGACAAGAGAATGAAGCTGGAACCGATAGGGACATTAGCCTGATAAAAAGTCACATCAAGGAAAACTTAACTCCAAATGATTTAGGTGGCAGAAAAGCCTCTGCACCAACACTTGCCCTTGAGCATAGAGGCCAACAAGAATGAGGGACCACAAACCAGCTCTCCTAAAAACAACAATTACAACCTGTACTCTTAAGAGATTAATCACCATCACAAAAATGCCCCTGGTGGCAGTAAAAGCCAAATGACCAAGAATACTCCACATGGAGCTGCAATCTGTAAATGCAGGAAGTCTAAAGTAAGAGGGTAAATGGCAGGTGACAGTAAACTGAGGCATGTGATAGGCAAGACCCAGGACCTGCCATGGTGACATCAGTTACTGGAGACTGAACCCAGGCCTATTGCACACGGCCTTCTGGGAATGTGGGGCTCTAAGTTCATCTGTGTTAACTGCAGATAAAAGAAGCTAGAAGTATAAAGTAATTCAGAAGATTGTCAGCAGTGGGCAGGCATAAATGAGATCTGCTTACTCTACCTTGATATGAGATAGCATGGGAATTGTAGAAAGTATTTGAATCTGGAGACTGATGGACACAGACTAAAATTCAACTCTGCTTTGCCTGTGGGTAAATTATTTACCTTCTGGTGCTATATTGTCATCAGTAAAATTGTTATAAGAATAGACAGTGTAAATGTGTGAAGATTAAATGAATGTATGGGGAGTACCAGCAAAGTGCCAGACATTCTGAAATGTTCATTAACATCTTAGAAGAAAGTCTTTTGTTGTGTGTCTTAAGTCTCTGTAGCTCTCCATTCATAATTCTCCTGAAGATACACGGTCAGGGTAAAGACTGGTGTAAGAGCTTAAATGGTAAATGGCAGACTTCAGATGCAAAAGAATCTCAGTGGAAAGGAAGAATGGTCTGAAAATGAAATGGATAGATTGCAACAGAGCTATATAAAACCATGAACTTAGGATAAAAATAGTTATTACCCTAATTCTGAATAGAAAAGACCTCATTTAAATAGATGTTTATGTGCTAAAACATGCAAAAACCTAGGGATTTAAAAAATTATAAGTAGCATAGTTGTAAAAAGTGTGATATGGCTGCTAGATATTTGTAGCTAACCATCCTTCTGATTTGTGCCATTATTCGATGTCATCAAGAGTCCTGTAGACTTTCTGCTGCAACATTTTAAAAGAGGAGAGACGAGAGAGAGAGAGAGAGAGAGAGAGAGAGAGAGACAGAGAGAGAGACGCATGTCCAGTGTGGCACAGTGTGCTGCTTATCAAATCTTAGCTCAACCACTGTGAGTCCTTGGGAAAGTCAGTTACTTCATTGATAAAGTGATGAAAGAAGAAACTCCTTGCCTGGCTTGAGCTAAAGATTGGATTTACATAATGCAACGAAACAGCTCAGCACAGTGCCTGGCTCATATCTGGGAGCCCTTATTATTCACAGGAAAGAGTGGTGAGAATTGTGGCAGCTGTAAGAGAGGGAAATTGCAGAAGCTCAAAATGTTCTGCATATACAAGGGAAGATTAAGGGGGGCTGTGACAGCTGTCATCAGTCAGCCTAACTCTAGAACGAAGAACCAAGACCAGTGGATAGAAGTTATGGGAAGATATCTTTAGACTCCATAACAGGAGTATCAAAAGAAGTAGCAGTAGTAGTAGTAGTAGTAGTAGTAGTAGTAGTAGTAGTAGTAGTAGTAGGAATTGAGAATAAAAACAGCTCTTGGGGTGTTTCAGTTACTTTGCTAAGAACTCTGCATTCTTATTTAATCATCATAACATTCATGGGATGTAGGTTTAATTATTATTCCCATGTTACAGATGAAGAAACTGAAGCACAGAGGTTAAGTAAAATTTCCAAGAACATATAATTTAGAAATGAATGGCAGAGCTGGGATTTGAGGCCAGGTGGTCTAGCTCTTAACTCCATTCTCTTCACTGCTACAGGAAGTAACTGAAATACACAGGGAAAGATAGGGTGACTGTACACCATGAATGTCAGCCAGGGGACTCCTGCATTGAGGAAGGGATTGGACTTAGGGGATCTCCACAGGCCCTCCCATCACGTCTGTAAATCTGTAAGGCCAAAAAGCAAGCAAGCAAAGGAGGACACAATGGCAAACGCTGATACAAAGCCTAGGCACAAATTGTCATGAGTTTTTTCTCCATGCAAAAAAAGCCCAGAGGATTCACCTAAAACCTGTTTACTTTCACCTTATACTCGATTATAAAAGGATAGACATCTCATTGTCTTGTTCGAGGCAGAATAGAAGAAATACTTTTGAATCTGGGAGTTGTAGCAGAACTAACAGCAGCAGGAAGAGACTAGTGAACCTTCAGGAGAAAAAGGAGATATTAACTTACTGACTAAATATTATTAAATAACTGAGCATATCCTCTGTGCTGAGATAAGAAAATCACTGTGAAACAAAATATGAACTCAACAACCATTGCAGTCCCTGGGTATTTAGAGACTCGAATGAGCTTTAGGCTTTTCCTGAACTTTAGTGTGCAATGGCGTTTTTAAAGGTCTTTTAGGGAAATGATAAATTATATCCAGTTTTGCAAGGGAGGTATACGTGATATTTTCAAAAGACTTTATACGAACTGGGTAATTTGACTTTTTAGGTGCTAAAAGGACATGCTTCAATTCATCTCATGCTTGCTCACCCCTCAGTAATGACAGATGTAGGTCTTACTGCATTAAAATATTTTAATAGACTTCAGTGGGAAAGGCTCTGGTCTAGAAATGTGCATTTCTGCTACTGATGCAGTTTATGACAAGCTTCCTTCTGTGGACCTCAGTCTTTACATCTATAAAGTGTGGTGGATTTGACTAAACTATCTTTATTTCTTTTAGGCTAAGACCTACCCTATTTCTTTGATTTCTGTAACTATGCTAATTTCCATCATGTAGATGCCAGATGCCTGTGTGCAGGGCCCAGATTGATTCTGGGAAAACAGGGCATAAATGATGCCTAAGGTATAAGGGACTGAAGCGAGCAGAAGCCTCTAGGTTCTATTTCTCTTTCTGAAGCTATAAAATGTAGGCACCGTTTAATATTTAGGAGACATTGCCTAGCTGTTAATATAAGATTTCAGAGTTGCCCAACAAAACCCACTGAGGCTCTTTTGTGCTTGAAGCACTTCAATGTTATGAGGGTGAGGCAGGTGCAATGTGGCATAAAAGGCTTAATTGCTTCACCCCACCTTTAATTTCTCTCAGGCTTCCAAAGCATTAAAGAGAAAAATGTTATCTCCTGGTCTATTGTTTATGAATATAGTTTATTTTCTGTGTGTGTTTAGATAGCTTGCATGGATAGGAGGACATTCATTTCAGTAAAATTTCTAGAGCAGACCTTGCACTAGGAATAAGTTTCCTAGGCACACTGCTTTGTTATCAGACTTCACCACGCAGACCTCACATTCGTCTCTGTTCTGGTCTTGATGTGATCATTGCAAAGCTACATGTACAGTGAAGGTGTAGGTTTCACGGTGTTTTGACAAAGCCACTCCATTACCTGTTTGTAAGTTGATTAGTAAACAGCATTTTGATGCTCACTGTCTTGGTTTGCTCTCAGGTTCATCTGCTTTCTTTAGGAATCTTCCCTAAGCAGTTAGAAGGCTAAAGATCGTTTAAAGGGGACTGACGGAGATTCTCTACTCATATCAGCGCTGTAGAACCACGTAACGAGTAGACTGAAGTAGATTTTGGCTCTAAAGATCAAATTTGAAAAATAGAAAAAGTTGTCCAGTGATTTCTAGTTTGAGCATAAAGTTCTAATACATCAGATACACATTCACAATCTTTGCTTTAGCTTTTATTTTTTAAACAGAATGGCATGGAGATAAGATTTTGTATGAGTTCTTTCAGTCAGTCAGTTCCAACTCTGAAAGAACATTGAACATGTCTTGGCTTTCCTAAAGATTCGGGCTACAGATTCTTGCTCATGGCCAGGGGTAAAATGTCCTTCCTCTATCTTAATGTTCTGCCATGTATAGCAAACATAGCAGCTATCCCAGGTTGGCACATGAGGGTTGTCAGTGAAACAGTATGATGCATTTGTCATAGAAATAGGAATAGTCTTTGATTTTTCATTTTTGACTGCTGGGTCTTCTCTGGTTATATACTTCTTTTTGTTTTCCTTTCTAATTTCCATCTTTATCCCAACCTATTGAGAATAACTGGGATCGCTGCTTTGCTAATATAATGATACTTGAGACTGATTAACAATACCTTAATGAGATTCCCTCCTAAAATAAGAAAATTTCATTTCAAATGGCTAGAAGACTAGCTGATGTCTAAGACAAGTCCTACGGTGGTTAAGTACTGATTGGAACCTTGAATGTGCTTCTCTCTGCAGAAGGAGAACTGCTTTAATGTGGATTGCTTTAGAAAGTTCTCTTCCACTTTTCCTTCTTGAATGTCTGTCTAGTGAATAGCAGGGTAAAAGTGTGTGACGCTCTCACTCCCTCACAGCCATGCCGATCGAGCATAACTGTTTTCCTGGTAGAATCCACCTCATAATAAATTAAATCTAGGGAAGGTGGCTAGTGTGTGGTGAACATGGTGTAGACAGGCTAATGCCCTAGATAGATAGAACATTGGATCAGAGAAGACACAAACAAATTGCCTTTCTGCTGGCTCTGAAATATTTTTTTGCAGTGTAGTTAAATATGAAGTTGAAGTGAAGCTAACTAAAAAGCTTTGTCCAAACAACCTCTTCATTGCTTGGCTTCTCATGGGAATGCTGTAGGTAACACTTTGTTTTAATGATTGATTTCCCTAATACTGACTCACAATTGCACCCCTCTTGAAGTTATACGATCTCCATGCACGGAAGATGAAAGCATTAGAATCAATGTGATTTGTAATGAAATTCAGTGAGAATTATCCAGGTGTTAAATGCATATCTGTTTTCTTTTCAGACAATGGAATCACTTATAAAACATATAGTTATTTGGAACACATGCACAGACACACACAGACTGTCATATGGGGTTGTGGGAGATCACTAATTAATATGCATTAATCACCACATATACAGATTAAAACAAATACTCACTGAAACAAACATTAACTCCTCAAAGTCATAGCTAAAGGTTATGCATAGGTAGATAAACATCATTCAGATTTACCTCCTAATCTGTACAATAAGAGGTATTAAGTATTACAGAAAGAAGAAAGGGAAGTAAAAGAATGCATATAGACAGTAATAATTATAAATAAAATTTATGAAGCATCTATTATATGTTAGGTACTGTGCTAATCAAGCTTAGCATTTTCACACATATTAAGTCATTTAAAATTCATATCAACTGTCTGAATTACATTCTATTATTTTACTCCTCAGAGAGATTTACATAACTTGCATAAGGTCTAAAACTATTAAAAGGAAAGCTGGGAATTGAACTCAAGTTTCTCTGATTCCTGAGCCAAGATCTTAATTGCTAAGTCATTGCCACATTCTCAGAGCTTTTTATTTGTGGTAATATCATTGAATTCAGGGTTTAGATTATTCCAGCAGTATCTTTCTTCACAGAGGTGTATGTCAAAATACAAGCCCTTTTAATCACCCCCTGCCCCAGTATTTTTGGGATTACTCAGGTGATGGTTTGCTTATGAAAAGAGAGACATATAGACAGATGATAGAGGAAGAGTCCCTGGCTTTAGATTTTTTTTTTTAAATTTTTTCCTTGCTGATGAGAGTAATCATGTGAATAAATAAGCTTCAAGAGCTGAATGACTGATTGGCAGTGAGTTGACTAACTGTTGTGTATTTATAAGGATATGGCTTTCACAGTAAAATGTAGGGTGGTTTTTAAAACATTAGAAATCTCCCTGAGATTCTGTAAGTGCCTCTTAGATAATGTAGGTGGCATAGCCTGGGAGTTAAGCTCACAGGTATTTGTCACACATTCTTGGGTTCAAGTCCAAGTTACTGACCCTTTAGGACTTTTTTAATGCCTCTGATTGATTTCTGTAAATTGAAAACTTGTAACAGTTAAATGATAATTAATATAGTATAATATCAATAGTTTTATATGTAGAAACCAATAATAGTACCTATTTTTTAGGGTTGTTGAGAGCATTCAAAAAACAAAGTTATATGAAGTGCTAGCTCAATGACTGGCATGTGATAAATATTTGATAAATCTAATTTATAATTTTTTATAAAAGTGACAAAAAATCTTAGTAGGTACCTTTTTTGCTGTTAGGAGAGTCAGGGTGGAGTTTTGGAAAACCTACAATTCCTCTGTCGCAGCTTTGCAAATACTTCTTGGGAAGTGTTTATATTTATAATTTTTCTCCTGTTTCTTTTTCCATCAGTCTTAGATTTATAATAGGAATCGACTATCCTTTCTAAAACACTTTAGTGCTTTTACATTACCTCCTTTAACTGTCTCAATATCCTATGAATTAGAGATAATACTCATTTTTACAAATGAGGAAACTAGAGATCAGAAAAGTAAATAGAAAGCCTCACAGCTAGTGAAGAGAGGAACCGCAACACTAACCCAGGTCTTTGTCTCTAACAATCCAGTTCTGATATTCAAACAGAATGACTTTGAGACCCCCTGGCCCAGCTCCAACCCATTTTGCAGATGTGAATATCAGGGTTCTAAAATAGAAAAATGATCTTTCTCAGATCACAAAGCAAGTTTAAAACTGACATTAGACCCTTCTGTTCCTCGTCTAGAGCTCTTTCATCATCTCCAGGCTGCTTGTGTCTTTTGCAGTAATTTGTATATTCTGTGGAGGAGGAATGAAAAGAGAAATGGAGAGAGAGAGATGGCGGAGAGGAAGAGAGAATGAAGGGCCTGGGGAGAAGGAGAGGAAAAGAAAAAATAATAGATTCATATATGAAAGTTAGATCAAGGGCAGGCATCCAGGGGTGGTCTGTATTGAGAACCAGGGTTTTCCACTCTTGGAACTAATCTCAACCCAGCAGGAGGGGCAGGAATAAGCAGAGAGACCACATCTGTAATATTATTTGGCCCTGCTCCCAGTCCCTCCCCAATAAGACAGTAGTGATGACAGGAGATGGGGTTGACAGTAGTGGATGACGCCCTCCTGGCGACCAGCTGTGGCACCACCATCACCCTCTAGGGCCTTCTCCCTCCCTGTTCCGCTTTCCCAGCACTGGCCTGCATGGCCCTGATGTCAGAGTTTGGCTGATTTGGTTCCTCAGAGGACCCTGCAGAGAAATTCACTCCCACAGAGGCATTTGCTTGACATTTTGACATTCTGTCAGAGAAAGGCAAAAGGCAGGCCAAGGGCCCAAGCATCGGGCCCATCAAAATCAAACTATATTTTCTGAGCGGCTGTCAATAGAATGTGCATGAGATTATTATTGTTTGCCAAGGCTCTATCGATCGCGGCTTTGTGAAGCTCAAAGTCTGTTTACAGACACCTATAAAAACGAACGGCCACTTCTTTTACCGAAGGTTAATGCGGTGTGTTTATTTAATTGAATGGAAATGGCTTTGTGTTTTCCAAATGTCATTGTTAACAAATTTTCAAGGGAATCTGTGAGACTAGTGTGTAGGGGTTGAGGATAGGAGAGGGGCTGTTGGGGGTAGGGGAGGTTGTTGGGACCGGAAGTTGCTAGAGGCAAGAGATAAAAGACAAACACGTGGATAAAATATTGGAATAACGTCCCTGTATAGAAACGCTATAAAAAAATCCTTACTCTATATTACTGTTGTTTTTTAAACTTGTCAGTAAGAATTCTCCCCTGGGTGTTTTATTCTTCTGCTTGCCTCTATTTTTGTTTGTTCTTTTGGGTTTCCCTAAAAAAATATTTAAACTATTTTAAAGTGACACTAAGCATTTTCATTTACTGAGAGTTCTGGAGTTTAATATTTTCCACTCTGATCCGTTTTTTCCCTTCTCTAAGAGATGTGACAGAAATGGCTAAAATTAGGAGTCATATCAGATAGAGCCAGACATTGGCAATCTCAGTGACCTGCTTTTTAAGAGATGGTTTTCAACTGTCGGGAGGGGAGATGCAGACAGCTTTTGCCAAAGCAATTGGACGAGCTGCAAACGGTCTCGGGAAACCGTGAAAGTCTTTCTGGGTCTCCAGAATACTAGATGAAAAGTAGAAACTTCAGCTAGCCATTTGAATGTTTCAGATGGCACTATCAGAATAATCCACTGGATTTTTTTCTTCAACTGTCTTCAGGAGAGTTGTCTTTTTCTGCGGTGAACGTTGGCAATTTCCATATTCAAATTTTACTCTTCTCATTCTGCCTCAGTCTCCTTAGCAGACAAACAAAAAACACAACAAAAAATTGTAATTCTTGAAACATACACGTGAATGAATGGGATCGCTTCTCGGCCTTTTGGCTAAGATCAAGTGTAGTACATGTGAATTAATGGTGAATAACAAAAGAAAAGGAGTCTTAAAGAAGCCTTTCATTTATTCAAGAAATTGCTGAGCTTGTCTGAGAGGCCAAATGCTGCACTGAGTACTACAATTAAAATAAAAATAAGTAAGCAGAAGTCCTATAATCAAAAATCCCATGCTCTGTGTCTATGTGTATGTATGTACGCACACGTGTGTGTGTGTGTGTATGTATGTATGTATGTATTGATGGGGTGAATGGTTATACAAATACTTAAAAATTTAATAAGTATTATAATAGCTGTACTTGAACAGTGTATTGGGAGAGCCTGACTCTGACTGGGGGGAATTGCATTAACATCTGGTAATAGGGATATATCCCTGTCTTCATTCTCTCCTTCACCCCTACATCTAACCTTGATTAAAGTCTGATTTCAAATAATTAGACCATATTTTGAATGTTTGATCAGGTTCCTTCAAGAGCTGGACAGAAATAATGTCTCAGGTTTAGTTTTGGGAAACACCACTTCTAAAACTTTATTTGGATATCTCAGATCTTTCATTCTTCTAAATATACAGACAAAATCGACTTGGGGACAAGAGTTGGAAATGTGTGACTCCTTCCTCTTTTCTAAGTGGTACGAAATGTCAGAAATGAGAATGAAGCAAGATTGAGGATGAGAATCACAAGATAGATTTCCTTAGCATGAATTCCATACCTGAAAATCTTCTTAGTTCTGAGTTTGAAGCAGATCTATAACATCCTGTGTTAAAAGAAACACAGTAGAATTAGCAAGGATGAGGGAAGGGGAATGGGCAGATGTGTTCTTGAAGAGAACACTCTAAAGACAGAACATTATTCTTTGTCAATTAATTTTTACTTCTTATAGACTGTTAGACTATTAAACAAAGTCTTATGAGAAAAGTGGGTTTTTAGTGATCTCTAGGAAGATGTTCCTGATAATAAATTAAATTAGGACTGTGCATTGCGGAGCCCCACCTGTTGTACTCCCTCCGGCGAGCTTACTTAACACCAGATGCAACCTAGTTAGAGGTGACATGAAGTCACAGAATTGGATATTTTTTTTTTCCTTCAAAGTTAAGCAAATATAGATGAGGTCCTCTGATATATCTAAGATGACAGACACTGGTTTTGATAAATTGATTTGAGGATGGTACAGGTCCAGGCCAATAGGTCCAATCCCTCTGTGGATAAGCTGACCTACTTTTCCTATTCAGCAATAGGGCTCCCCTGTCTGGCATACATTATCCAACAAAGTGACAGTATTAAGTCATGATTAAGAGCATTGCCTCTGGAGTGATCTTTTCTGGATTTGAATCTTTTGCTGGGTGATCCTGGCCAAATTTCTTAACCTGTTTCAGCATTAGTTTCCTTATCTATAAAACGTAACAAGAGTTCTTCATGGGAACCATGTTAAGGTAAATAGAAACCACCTAGCATAGTCCCTGGCACAGAATACGATCAGATAAACCCTAAATATTATTATTAGACTGACTATTTCAATAGGTATTGCCCAAGAAATGCCTGCACACGAGGTTCATTACAATGGCCGGGCGCTAACAGCCACAGACCGACACCCTAAGCCCTTTGCAAGTGCATGTGCTTCTTCACAAGGGCTTCTAGGCATTGACTTATACAGATCCATCATCCCCTCTTGAAGAAATAGCTAGAAAACCTTTACCTTATTTATAGTGAAATAATTGAGTGTCCTTCCACCGAAGGACAGTTAGTTCTTGAGCCAAGGGACTTCAATGCCACATAAGAAAAATCGTCTTGTGCACAATATCCTTGGAGAGATAAAGTATTTTAAGAACATTGATATTAGAAATTAAGGCAACAATGCATTCAGATTGCTATGGGCTCTTCATTTCTGTTTCATTGTCTTCTTGTCAGAAAAAAAGGAAAAGAATACTCACTTCAAAATTAAATTTTTCCCACACTGCACCTGGATCGTTTTTGTGGTATAACTTTCATCACTTAACTGGATTTAAAAGGTCCATTAGTATGCACAAAAAAAAGGATTTTTCAAAATTGCGCACATAATAGCCAAAAATAAGCCCTAATCTGGTTTTCTGTGAAATTGACCTCAACAGTATAAATAGTACAGGAATCTGAGAAGAAGAATTCCACATGCCTACATCTGGGTTGACAATGAAGACTGCATTTGTGAAGCCTCCATATCTTGAAGACAGGAGGCATCTTGCTGGTGAGAATTTTGCTGTTCTGGAGGGCACCTCAGATGTGATCAAAGAGGTGATGCTGTGTCATAGTTGACTTCTTACTCTTTAGAGAGGGATTCACTTGCCTGAAAAATTAACAGGTTCATTTGTCCAAATGGTAGTTGCACACTGGATCATTGCATCTGGGTTTCCCATGCGACTGGCCTAGACCCAAGGTGAAAGGTTGGCCCGAAGCTGTGGCAAACAAAGGAGAAGCTAATGAATCATAAAGGTCTGCCTGAATTTTCTTCTCTTTCTCTACTTCTCCTGGTTAGTTAAAAAGAAATCCTCATCATCCGTATGTCCTTCATGTAGAAAACTCATTAGCAATATTTGGTTCTGTTGGCGGGATGGAGAATTCTCTGCTCATTGTAATAGGAAGGTAATCCAGGGACCTTAGAACAGGTACCATTTAGAGTCCCTGATGTTGGAAACATATTGTGAGTCTTTTAAAAAATTATTGCTTGAGGAAAGGCCATAGAGGGAGATAATTTTTGCATGTGACTAATTAGTTTACCTCTCTCCTGTTGTTCTTTTATTCATAACTATTTACATATACACATCATACTTGATCTTTTTAATGTATCCGTAAAATTCTGCTTTTCTTTTTGAGAATCATGGTAATCTGCAAACATGTCATGTCTTCTCCAAAAGACGACCACATTTCTCTGACTCCTCCCTCACTTGTTTTGGGCACACAGAAATCACTGACTGCTCACCGTGGTGTTCATAGCTACCACAGACCAGGGTCTAAGGCTCTCACCACCTTTCTGAGAATCAGGGCTGAATACCTAGCTGAACTGAGGTACCTTTCTAAGAATGGCAAGTCTCAGAAGAAAATGCTTGGCTCTATTGCTCTGACATTCATTTGCAAATTTGTGTAGCCTTTGCTCTGAGAATCAGATATATATAAATAGTACTACTCTTCAGCAGAGACTTGGCCTATATGGCTTGCCTATTTTTCTCTTGTGAGTCTACAATTGGTGTTTGCTAAAATCAAAATTTTAGAACATAGTATAGAAAGAATGTTGACTGTTGGCTCTATGCTGACCCAAAATGAAGTCTTTTAAAAGATTGTCTCTGTATATATGTATTGTCTACATTTAACCAGTGTCATACAAATTTCACACCTAGAATTTTCAAATGACAGCAGACAATAGATCAGGATTAAAACTACTATTGGTAGCCTGGACAAAGAGATAAAAACCAACAAAATAAACTTTAAAAGAAATAAATGTAAAAATCTATATTTGGGTTAAATAAATCAATTTTGCAAGACTGGATATAGGAGTTCTGGCTTGACAGAACTTTATTATGCGAAACAAAGTCTGAAATTTTTAGTTGTCCATAAGCTTAAAATGAACTAGGTTTACTTTAAAAAGAAAATAAGGAAAAAAAAACCCTATACAGTCTTAGGTCCTATTAATAGACTTCTAATCTATTACTAAATTATGTTGACTCTTTATCCGAAATATCTTTTTACTCCATTAATTTCCATTTAATGACTGAGTCACAAAACTTATTATTCTTTATGTAACAGTAGCTTATTAATGCTATCCTTGCTTGTTTTCCCATACACAATCTGTCCTCTACCTGCAACCAATGTAATCATAGATGAGTTAAATCTGATCATATCATTCCCAAGTAAATAAGCCATGAATTGTTCTCAATAATTACAGGACTGATTATTCCCTGAGAAATGGAGACCTTTAAGGTAATATCTACTCATATTTCTTTATTTTTGCAGGTAGCACCTGCTGTTTCTAAACATTTCTTAACCATTTTGGACCACAGCACCCTGAAATTGTCATGCATTTTCATATTTCCATACTTTGACTCAGGATCTTCTTTTGTTAAAATCTTCCTTCCTACATCATCTTGGACCTACCACTGCCTGTGATCCATGAGGTTCAATGCCTTCTCTTTTTTGAAGACTTCTCCACCCCAACTCCAGAAGAAACCAGTCTTTCCAATCTGCTTCCCTACATCTACCACAGAATATAAGGTGCTATCATTCTCTCTTCAGTTGTCTAGGAGCTTCTGTGTTTGTTCCTATCTTCAGTTGGTATTATTTCTTAAATTAAATAGATCTCATAAATTGTGTAAAATACTAATCTTGAGAAGATCCCCTGTCTGAAAGGAAAATACTACAGAAAAGTATTTCACTTCTCCCTTCTCCCTTTTCCAACACTCACATTATTTGATAGCTTTGGTTCATATCCTTAATATTCTAAAGTATGTCAAAACAGCCAGTTGCTTTTCTATTTTCAGAAATAAGGTTTTAGTGATAAGTTTGAAAATTCTATACTATGAGCTTTTGCCTCAAGGACACAAACTTAAAAATCATAAGGTCTTTCTGTTGTGTTTTGAATGTCAGTCTGCTGTGTCCACTGGGCTTCTGGATCATTTGTGACTGGCTCATTTTCCTGAGATGCAAAGACATGCATTCCTGGTGACTGAGTTTTCAAACTACAGTCTGTTGAAAAAAAAAATGTGCAGACTGAAGTTGAGGGAACTGTCAGAAGATGTGTTTCATGGATGTCTGAATAATTCTCCTTTTGCCACTTTTATCTTAATTTAGAGCCATATATTTCTTGTTACATTTTGTTTTTCCCCTGGCACCCAATAATATCATCTTCACAATGCAGTGCTACATCCAAATGTATAGTGCAGTAAATGAAAATGGTTGTTGGATCTATTGTCCTTCATAATCCAGAGGAAAGAAAGTCTACAGCAAGAAATGTTGGTATTCTTTGGAATGCCAGGTGTTCAATAATTGAAACATTTTGAGGAATTTCCATGTTTCCTCCTAAGAAGAATTCAGATTTTAGTTTCTTCTGAAAAGGAGTTGATGGTTACACACTTGGGGAATCCCAAAAGGAAATAGGAGGACTGTTGGAACATCCAGTTGTTTGGAGACTAAGTGCCTGCCACAAGGACTGCTGTATTTCTCTCAGATCACAGCACTGGAAGGCAGGAGCATAAGTAGGCTTAGAGAATTTTCTGTGAAAGGTTTAGCCCCTCATAATTCCTGACTCCTATCATTCTGTCTACTTTAACATGCAGGTGCGTCTTTGTTATGTCTCCAGGCTTGCACTGGTTTAAAAAATTGCTTAGGTAAATAGCAGTGGGACCCAAATTCTCTTTTATTTATCTTCCAGTTAAAAAAACAAAAAACAAAAAACAAAAAACTCACCACTACTCTAAAGTGCTTATTTTCTATGTTCACTATATCTAATATATTCTAAATTATGGTGCCATAAATTGAAGGAAAGATATAAAGAAATCTGTGAAATAAAATTTTTAATACATGGCCACATGCATATACAATGACAATGGTCCATTTGAACACTTACCGTTTTCATTCATTATGTCTGGTCTACCTAGGTCTAGCTAAAACTTCATTCAATGCAACACAGCCCCTGCCCATTTGGAAGCCTTTAAACTAACTATATGTATAATTGTCACAGTGGGGTGATTCTTTTGTAGAGAAAACATGGAACATAGGATCCAGTTTTTCAAAACGCATGGGTTGAACCTCTGTCACCAGGAGTGTTTGAGGAAATTCCAGATGCCTTGCCTTCATCCCGGACCTTCTGAATAGGATCATTGAGAAATGGTGCCCAGGAATCTTTGTTTTGCAACCTCTCCAATTAATGCATTCACTTACTGGAGATCAAATATCACTATAGACTCACCTATGGCATGCAGCACTAATCAGACAAGACCCAATTTCTGGCCAGATTTGTAGCAGCAATAACTAGAAGCAATAACATTTTCTAAAACAAAACAAGTGGCATATGATACTGTGAAATCTCTGGCACTGCTTACCCCATAGCCACATGTGCCCCACTTAGCTCTAAATTAGAAAATAAAGAATGAGATTCAGCCAGAGGTACCATGAGCACAGGTGCACAATTTGGAAAAATGAGACCAATTTAAAACAAAATTCAAGCTAGAGTCAAAGAAGTTTAATAAGAATGTAAATCCCCTTACAATTGGCCCTATGATTTCTGTCTCTTAATGAACACCTGTCATCTGGTGAATAATGACCAGGCCCCTGAGCGTGGGTCAAGCAAACAAGAAGGCCCATGGCCAGAGACTCTGTTAGGCATTTTAAAATGAATGATCCATCTAACAAACAAAAACTCATGTTGGTGATGTAGGTATAAGAGTATGATCGCCACAGGAGAAACAATATGCAAATGAATCACAAAACAAGAAAAAGCAAAACTTTTCACAGCTGCCGTGGGTCACGTTCCCTGGAAACAGGCTTGAGATGGGGATAGTGTGCAGGGAGTTTTATGCAGGGGGTGCTCTGTGGGAAAGTTTCTGAATGGAAGTGAGGGAAACAGACGTGGGTGTGGGTAGAAGGATAATGTGGTCTGAGATGCAGGTACAGCTAAAGCTGCAGCCAGTCCCACAGTGAGCTCTGGAGTTAGGATGTCCCTTCTGAGGTGACCCAATTTGAGTAAAGGGATCTGAATCTCTGTGCCTCCCATCCCCATCCAAATATTCAGTTACTGCATGAAGCAGCGACTGAGGCCAGCTCCAAAAAGGGACTGAGGTGTGAGCCGGCGGCAGCCAGGATTCCCAACAGTTGAGGGAATTTGTACTCCAGTCTGGAAGGAGGAATTCAGTAGCACATCCACCACTACTGAATATCTGGTTCAAGGCCAAAAATTACGGAGCTCAGAGCCACAACAGGTTTCTGATCTTCCACAGTCTGCTGAATGCTCCTGACAGTCCACTGGAGTGATAGTGTTAAGGAAGGAAATGATTAAAAGTAATTTGCTGAGGGACCAGGGTTGTATTTCGCGCTGTCAGCAAGTAATGAAGCAAGAATGTCAATCGACAGGTGAATCAAAGTCGGGGCAGGAGGAAGGGAGGAGGAAATTTACTCCAAAAAAAAAGGCCATTGCTTTAATTGAGGCTTGTGATAAGTAGAGAAAGTTTGCAACTGCCAGAGATAGCAAAGTAGGAGAAACACTTTTTTTGTGTATGGTTTGGGATTGGGGTATGAGCTGTGTCGTGGGACAGAATCTCACTTGAAAAGTCAAGTCAAGAAGCAGAACTACTTTTAAATAAGCTGTTAACCTTCAAATACAGGGTCCCCTGTCTTTATATCGGCCCTAGCAATGAATACTTCTTTCTTTCCTTTTATCATTGATTGGCAAGGGTAGAACACTAAGAGATAAATATATTTAATTGTTCTATTAAAAAGGGAGAGAGGCTGTTCTTGATAGAAGCAATAGGTCCTGGATTTTTTTTTCCCAACTCAGTGTGCTGTGCTCAGAATGCCCTCTGACCCACTGCCTCTATGTGTCAGAAGTCACCTGTGACATCGCCTGTAGAGATGCTGCTTCTGCCAGCAACCAGGTTAAACTTCTGAGATTATGAACACATATGGAGTGACAGGGCCTTTATAATAAAAGGCCATTTCTGTGACTATTCTAAAACTAGTATTTCTTTCTGTCTTTGGTTTCTTCCTTCATAGTAGTAATAATAGTTATTGGGAGTTTTTTTTCCCCTCTTTCTTTCTTTTTCCTTTTTTTTTCTTGATTTATAGAAGACACTTTTCCTCCGTGATCTTTGAGTGCATCCCAGTCTCACTTCAGCAGTCCACTGTGACATGATGAAAGTTGTAACAGAACTAGAGCATTGCTGTACAGTGGTCCATGGAGATAGTTTCTAATTATAATCATTCCTGAGCTGTTTGTAACTATTTCAGACTGTTCACCCAGCTGCAGGCCACTGGCTTGTTTCTATTTCAGGAAGAATCTCTTCCTCCTCCTCCTCCTCCTCCTCCTCCTTCCCCTCCCATTCCCAAATCCCCACATTCAGAGCAGCCAAGATATTTTCAAGTACAGTGTATATTTAAGTGATCTCACTTTCCTAAGGGATACACACTTCGTTTTTATTGGACAGGCAGCATCCTAGAAAACAAGAGAACTGAACATTTAATTTGGTTAGAACACATCTTTTTCACAACACTGAGGACTGCAGGCACCACTAAAATCATTGCCGTTAATTACTAATCAGATCAAGTCCCCTCTATTCTACCACCTAAATACTTTTAACATTTATTCTCTGCTTTCCATTCAGAAGCCGCCTCTGCCTGAGCTGTGTGATCTGCCTCCCAGCTGTATTGCAATGCCTTTTACCTGGTCCATGGCCTCTCTCCTGGACCCTCTTGCTCATCCTACACACAGTTGCCAAATTAAGCTTTCTAAATTTCTTGATTGTGTCTCTTCCTGTGTAAAATCCCTCAGTGTTTCTCATCTCCATAAAACAGTAATCCATGGTGTTCAGTAAAATATGAGAAGTCCTTCAGAATCTGTCTCTAGCCCACCCGTCTGGCCTTATCTCATGCCTTTCAACTTCCCCACATGTCCACGCCTTACTCTTCGCCCTTCTTGCTCTCAAGGTTCTGAGCTTCTTCGATATGTTCTTCTCATTCATGGTGTTTAAAAACCTCAGTGCTTTTGTGCATGTAGTTCCCACCGTCTGGAACAGTCTTCTGGATGAATTGTGACACTTGAAGACATATCTTTGCCCCAACTTCAGACACCTAATTTTCATTCTGATGAATAGCATGAAGAGCTCTCCCCAGTTTTTCCCCAGGCTATTTTACAAGTATTGAGGATTCACGTGTTAATACTGAAATGAGATTTCTAAAACAAAGCTTCATCTGAGAACCCATTAAACCTCGACTTTAAACACCTAGACATTCTCTAAACTTGAATTCGCATTGTCTTTGCCGCAGCATCTTCTCAGGTAACCCATACATCATGTTGTTACAACCCAACAATCTCTAGGACAGTGGAAAAGGTTCAGCTACTGAAGGGAGCTCCTGAACTTGGAGTGGCTGCAAACCACAGTGACAACCCTAAAATAGGCAAATCTCTGTAGATTTCTGGAGTGATTTGAGCATGTAGCTTTTGCTGGCAGCCAAGAGAAATGAGAATTCCTCTGAACTGGAAATTTGGAGAACTAAGTCCTCAATAGCCTAAGTCTGCCACAAACAGCCTAAGTCTGGGAAAGCCACTGGACTCCTCATGCAATCCTCATACGTAAAACTAGGTTTTGGGTTTAAATGTTCCAAATAAATTCCTTTACAATGTATTAATTATCTCTCAACCTGTATCAGATAATGTTGGTGCTCTGCCTCAATATTTTTTGATCCCTTTTTACTATTTTTCTACCAGCCAGCTTCAACATGACTTCTCTTTCAATAGCCAATGTGTTTTTTGTTTCTATGAATAAAAAGTTGTTTTCCATCTACTAGTACTTTCTTGCCTCTGGTTGGAAAAACTCTCAGGTAGGTGCAACCTACACTCCAGAGTTCTCTTCTGGGATCAGGCTGCTGCCACCTCTGTGGAATTTTGCCTGAAACTACACCCTTATTTGACTTCCTGTGTTTTTTTGTTCTTGCCTCCCTCTGGGAGTCTGTCTTTATTAAATCATTTGCGCATGGATTTTTGTTGTAGGGTCTGCTTATTGACTGGACCCAACCTATGATATTATCTATCTATCCTTGTTGAGTTTGTTAATAAAGGTTTGGCCTGGATTTGTAAGCGCCAAACCAAACTTGTTTAGGGTAAATAGAGGAAGAATGTGCTTTCTCTACTGAATTGTGCTTGATAAAATGCTTAATAAAAATGGCTTCAGAAGTGCTTCCAGTTAAAGAAATAACTACTCCAAGGCTCTCTTTATTAATGTATGGATTTTCTGTCATTGTTGTTTGTCTCCCTATGAATAGTTTAGACTACATTTTTCAAATAAGCTTTTTATAACCTCTGCCACTGTTTCTAGGCATTTTACAAACAACTAGCTGGATAGACAAGTAACAAGAGAGTGTTGTGAATTTTCTGTCAGTATCTTTCAGTTTTTGCCTCAAAAGCTATTATTTTCAAATTTCCAATTATCAGTAAATTTCAATGGAATGTGAAATGAAAACTGAAATTTGAGTTAAGAGTACCTGAAAGAGCATTGCTGGAAAAGACGTAGCTTATGCCATCTGTATATGTGTAGACAGAATCGAGATGTATAAGATCATAAAGGGAGGGTGCTACTGAACAAAGTGGAAGGTTGAAGCTTTCCTGTGCTCGTGCCCATCTGATCAGCCCAGAAGGGCAGTTTGTTGCAATTTGATATCTATCGTAGACTAAGCCTGCTGCACACAGTTTCTGCTCTGATGTTTGGCAAGAGCCATGCACAATACATTAAAACACGATTTTGAAGTCAATAGAGCCACATTTCCCACTTGCTTTCATGCTGTTATTTTCTCTGCAAGATGCATTCTGGCTCCTTTTGTGGATCCTCAGATTTGATTCTACAAGCTGCCGAGGAACGCAGTACCTTTATGCCATCCACCAAAGCAAGGTTTTATACAATCGCTTGGGTATGGAAAACACGTGGGTGTATGTGTGTATGTAGTCCAATGAAATGGTGCGATTGACGTTGTACTTAAAATACAAACTATGCTTATCACTAATTCTGTGACCACTCCATTCACAAATTATTAAATCGTGAGGTTTAAGTAGAAATTAAACATTTATAATTTAATATTTATTTAATCAAATTAATACCTATAAACATATTTTCTCTGGACATTAAAAATGGAAACCAGAGTCATTTACTTGCTAATGGCCACTGCAGTGGCATATAGTTATAGATTTGGTGGCTGACATCCCAAAGACATTGCTCCAGGACCAGGGATGAAATAATTTTTTGTCTGCATTAAGCTAAGTATTATTTTCAGAAAATCAAAACCAAAAACTGTGTTTTGCTTCCTTAGCTCAGTCTCTGGAGACCCTACCAGCCATATACATAGCATTTGTACATTTTATTTAAAGAAAAATAAATAAATATTGAATAGAGAAGTTAAAAGTCTCTTTCTGACTCAACCATATATCTCAGGAAATGGTTTCCTTATTCTGGCCACTCATGTCAAAATTGTTAAGTTTTTGTCATTTCTACACTTTCTTTCTTGTTAATCTTACTTCTCTTAAAATGGGTTTTAATGGTATAAGCCATTTAACAGTGTTTGTGTAATTAGGTATAACTGAGTGATCAATGTATCACCAATAATAATGATCACTAATCCATACATAAACACCAAAGGGGTAGCTTTTCAAGTCCACTCAGCTTTTTTCTGTAAGCTCTCATGCTGGTTCAGAGATGATATATGCCATTTTTATAAGGTGAGAAAGTAGAGCAATATAAATTGTACAAAGCAAGTATTGAGCACTGCAAAGTTCACAGTTCCTTAGAGAAATGAGCTGTGCATTTGCTGCTAAAGACAAACCTTTCATAAAATATTATTTGGGTACCAGCCCAGCAGAAAAGTAAGAGTCATCTGGAAGAAAGTGCATGGTTTTACTCTTTGTCCTTTTTGAAGCATATAGTCTGGATGACGAGGTAAAATTAGTATAAGATGGCAGTCTGGTATTATGATTAAGAGCCTGAGGATTAGAAAGAGAAAGAAATTGATTTGAATTGTAGTTGGGCCTCTTTTTAGCTGTATTACTTTATAAAGGCCACTTTCCTCTATACTTAAGTTTTTTCATCTTTAAAACAGAGATTCTAATATTTACCTAATAGTGTTGTTACTGGTTTTTCTGTAAAGATTGATGACAAGATGTATGAATGTCATGCCTGGCAAATAATGAATACTCCTTAACTGGTAGTTATTTACTTATTGATATTACTGATACAAATAAAATATTAGTCTCTTTCTACCTCAGCATAAATTACCATGTCACATTTGTAATTTTTATGTTTATGATATCCTTTCTGATGTGTTGAGTAACCCCCTAATGTTTTTAGAGCAGTGGCATTCAGATTTTATAAATCTCTGTAACTCCAGACTTAACCCAATGGCTAACACGTCAAAGTTCTTAATAAATATTTGTTATTATTTTAATTGTAATAGGATAAAAACATGCTCCAAAACAAAGATTCTGATTTTTAAAATGATTGCTTTCAAATAATTTTTTTTTATCCTAGAGACCAGCATCATTAGTGAGAATAATAATATGAGTATTTACAGTAATATATTTATGAGCTAGATTAGACACCATATGGTGTGCTAGCTTACAGGGCTCTAGTTCTTTATTAATAGGGATGTGGGGCTCCAGGGTAATAGGTTGCTGGATCCATATGCTATTCAGGAGACAAATTTAGTCTATGGTGACCTTGCTACAGGATCAAGTAGCATAAGAAAATGAATTGAAGTGGAAGAAATGCTTAGGTTAACTCAACAACTCTGATAATTGACCAGTGTGGCAATGGCAGTTCTGTTCCAAAAATAGTCAACAGTATGATCAGTACTGAAGGAATGCTGTGATGGGTTATGGATTTCAAAATTTTCCTTGTTAGCAAAATCACCTTTTAAGTAACCTCATAGGGTTTTTGAACAAACAGCAAAGTTTTTTTATTTTTTTTTATTAGAAACCCCACCCTTGAGAAGCTAGCAAAGAGCAGCAAAGAGAAATGGATCTTTCTGTAATAGGTTCTTGGCCTGGTCTTTCATTTCCAGTTGCAAAAGTTTTGAGGGAAATACACAACTGTCCAAATGAAATGCCGGAAGGAGAGCCCTAGACTGATAGGAAATCTTAGAGGGGCATCAAAGCAAATCATACGGGTAGAAACTGTGCATATGAAGAAGGGGATACAGAAATCTTCAGGCAAAGCAAAGATTAAATGACCTGTCAAATAGTACTGGAGACAGATGCAATGTTTAAAGAAAACTGTGCTCCTCTTCCTCCAAATCCAGGTTACATGTTTTTCTGGTCCATGTGCTATTTATCTATTTGTTATTATTCTATCTCATTTCCTCTCCCATGGTTTCCTCATTTCTTCTCCTCATTATAGGTGAGTATAATCAGCGTCAAGGCCGTGGCCATAAAAAGCCTGTGTTCAAGGGCATTGCAATAAGGAAGACAGAGAATCGTTGATACTTCATTATTTTTTCCACCAATTTAAGGATTCCCTGTGTAATGACTAAGAACAAGGAAAACACAACAATACTAATGCCAGTAAAAATAGCCCACACTTACAGAGTACTTACGATGATCTAAGCATCGTGTCCTGTGCTCAGATTATCCTGTCTAGTGTTCTTAATAGCCTTGCACACTGAGCACTACAAGCAGAGTCTTAGGAAAATGGAGCAAAGTTTCCTTTAATTTGAGAAAACTAAGCTAAGATTCTTTCAGTAATGTTCATGATGAGTTTGTAAATCTGATTTGTCAGAAAGAGCTGCATCTACCAGGGCTCATAATAATAATGCTTCCACTGAACTGGATGCTAAATTTATCACCTGGCTATTTTGGGCTTCTCTTGCCACTCGGCAACATAGAATTTTTGCTATAGCCTTGATTATTCAGAGAAAATAGGGTTTCTGCCACACAGCAGGGACAGGACATGGTTGACAACTGGGGAGGATAGTCAGCAAATATAGGTACCAGAAGGAACATGGATCAACCCTGATTATTTTTCATTTTGTTCACAAAAAGCAGGCGTTTGAAATGTACCCAACTTCACCTGACAGAAAAAGACACTACTGTTGGGTCTACACACAAAGCCTGATTTGCTGATATTTTTTTTCTTTTGTCCAGTTATTTTAGTGTCCTGTAAACATGTACTTGCCTTTCTTTTTCCTTTTATCTTTTATCTTCTGGTAGGTCATTGAGCAGGGATGCCCTAGACCTTCAGCTGTTTCATGTGATCAGTGTCTTCCCTGAAAGGTCTGCGTCTCTGCACTGCACTTGCCAGTGAAGTTTAGTGTTTGTGGCAATCCTCCCGGTGGGGAGAGAAGTGAGCAGGTGAGGCCAAAAGCAGCATCTGTGACTTGCTAGGATGGGCTGGCTTCCTGTGCATAATTTCCACTTCAAAGAGTTCCCAGGCAGCTTGGTGATAGTCTATCCATTGCAGACTGGGCTTGTCAACTAGTCAAAGTTATCTTTGGTACAACTATAGTAGATAATTGAAAATCATTTACCATATATGGTGTTAGAACAGCAGAGACCCTCAGAGTTCATGTACTTCATTTCCTCATTGTACAAATGAGGAAATTATGAAATGCATGTGTTTCGTTTCTTCTGTAATATTTGTCAAGCTCCTATATAATGCACAAGAAAAATAAAAGACACAAAATCAAATGGCATTGGTGGGTTGGAAAGGTTAACTTATTTGTTTACTTTTTCTTTTTTTTCTGTATCACCAGTACCTGTATTAGGTATGGTCCAGAGTAGGTCTAAACAAGTATTAAAGAAATAGTAGGTGCTTAGTAAATGTTACCCAGATAGCTGATTGGATAGATAAAAAGCTTCCCAGAGAAGGAGATGCCTGCAGTGCATCTTGTAGGATGAAAGAGAGTTAGCAAATGAGTAACATCAAAGAGAGATTGGGGAAATTAACCAATGTTTTAGTCCAGCCAGCAGCAAAGATTGCACTAAAATACTGGTCTGGTCCTTGAAATCTTTATGTTTAAACCAACAGGCTCACTTTCCAAAAGGAAATGTTCTAAATCATTTAAAATTATTGAATAAACAAGAATTTCCTCATAGTGTTCTGAATGAGAAATCTTCAGGGAAAGAAAAATCCTGAACTATCTATTATTCTTAAGAAATTTCTAACTATTTTCAATTCTCAACACTAACGACTTCCCATTATGAAGTAAACAACTGGATTAACTACAGTGCATTCACCCTAGTTCATCCTATCTACTGCCAACATATTTCCTCCTTTGAGTTTTTCCCCATTGGCCTCGGAAAAGTGGAAAAGATTAACATAAATGGAAATAGGGTGTTTTATGTCATAGTCATCTTGTTAACCCCATTATCTGGCTGTCAGGGTACTGGGGTATGGAGGGAAAGGAGGAGGAGGAAAGTGGTTCTTGGCACTGGGGGTTAAGAGCAGCCTCAGCTCCTTGAGATGAAGGGATGAAAATAAATCCTCTGTATTACTGAAGCATGTGAATGCCATGAAATAGTGGGACCTGAATCGATATATTGCATTTACAGCAGAGAAAAAGAAAGAAAAGGATTTTCAGAACTTACTTATCCAGCTCCTCTGAAAAATACCTATGTGAACTATTGGGCTGAGAATGTTGATTTTGTTTAAATTGACCCTTTCACTGCCACTCCTTTGGAGAAAGCGCCAATCCAGAGAGTCATATCCAAACAGTCATGTCCCTCCCTTGTGTTTTGAACGACCTACTTCGGGCACTCTACTAGGTGGAGAAATTATTGATAGAAACTTCTTTTACAAAGGATTCTCAAACTAATAATGTCATGCCACTGCTTTAGATGGGTGGCACTTCTCCCCTTGGATAAGCTCAATATGATTTTGTGCACATGAATTAATTCCCCTAATAACAGACAAAATACAAGCTACTACTATCCTTTTCATTTTAAAAGTGGCTCAACTACAGACATATATATGATGGGGATTGTGAAAATAAGCATTGTTTTATGTGTCTCAGGTTTAACAGAAATCTTAGTAACATTAACGAATATATAGCAGTGATAGCTATAAGAGATAGCTTCAAGGGACTTTAGGAAATCACTGGGTATTATTTTTAAGAGCAAGTTTTCTTAAAGGTGTAGTTACTTTTCTGCAAAATATTGCAGAGTGCCTCCTCTAGGCCAGGTATCGTTTGGATCACTGAGCAAGACAGACATACGCTCATTCTCATGGACTTGAATTCTAGTACAAGTAGATAAAGAGATATGATAACTGCTGCAGAGAAAATATTACTGGTTATGTAATAGAGTGGTTACCAGGATGAGGGAAAATGGTTACTTTTGGTTGTATGGTCAAGGAAGACTTCCCAGAAAGTTATTCTTGACTTGAGACCTGAACAATAAGAAGGAGCCGGTCATGCAAACTTCCGGGGGAAAAGGAAAGAAGAAATGCAAAGGTCCCTAAGCTACAGTAGTGTTTGTTTACCTGTTGAAACAGAAGAAATCCCAATGTCTGGAATATAGTAAACAAAGGGGAATATGATGCCAGATGAAGTCAGAGAGTTTGGCAAGGGCCAGATCATGGAGGGCCTTGGAACCATTTTAAGGAGTTTGATTTTATTCTAAGGCAATTGGAATCCATTTGAGAATTGTTAAGCAGGAGAGGGGTAGGGACTGACAGCCAATATGCGATGGGAGATAATCTGATCTGTGCTCCTGCTTTTACGGACAGGCCTCTTTAAAGATCCATTTATTGATTTGACAATATTAAATGAAAGTTTACTACATGCCATGCAATGTTCTAGCGTTTTAGCCATGAGTATGACAGGTTTCCACCTTTATTGAGCTTACATTCTCTTGAAGAAAAACTAATAAGGACCGTGAATAAAATGTAGAGTTTATATGATGAAAACTAACAAGGTGAGATATTGGAAATTTTGCTGGATTGGAGACCATTCATTCTCCTTCAGTAACTAATTTCAGTTTTGGGACCTTTTGTTGTTGTTGTTGTTTTCTTAATCTCTGAAGGTCAGGAAATTCTTCTTTGTTTTGCCTGCATTCATTTCTCTCTACTGCTTTTTTTTCTGTTATCCCTATATGTAGCATGCAGCCAATTTTTCTAAAAGTCTTATCTAAAGAAAACACTTTATCTCTTCAAACAGTAAGTAATTTACTCTTTTGCTTTATTTCCTAGAGACTCTGATTTCCTAAACTTTTCTACATTTGTTCTATTTACTCACCCTTTTCAATATTTTTGTTGTTCTTCACATAAAAGTATAGAAACTTATCCTGGAAAAAATTATTAATTCAGATATATTTTAGGCAAAATATAGCAGAGGAATTATTTTATGATTCTTGTAAGGCACCTACTAATCCTTCCTTCCCTCTCTCCCTCTTTCTTTTTCCTCCTTTTCTTCTTTCCTTCTTTTTTTATCCCAAAATACTAATACTTTCTCTCTTTTAAAATACTTTAAAGACAGCTTCTTCATAATGAACTCTCATGTAAAAATATGCACTTTTATTTTCCTGTTAAGAAGCAGTGAGGCAATAGAAACAAACCCTTTTTGAAGATCCTTTAAAAAATGCTGTGACAAGAGCATTTAACATGAGATCTACATGCTTAGCGGATTTCTACATGTACAATATTGTTAATGTCAGAGATTACATTGTACAGCAGATCTCTAGAAATTGTTCATCTTGCATTACTGAAATTTTATACCTGTTGATTCACAGCTAAAGAATCTTTTAAAGAAAGATTTCTTAAGTAATGGCTTACCCTACCTGTGGACAGTAACCCTGGGTGTTATTGCTGTGTTGGGATTAAGTTTCATTAAGAAAGAAAATTTTAGACATTGTGGAAAATTAGTAGTGAGGAAATGGTTTTGCCAGTCCACAAAAACTTAGAAGGACCAATTTTAGCCTTCTGCCTCCCCACCATCTCTCCTGGGGTTTTCATAATAAGAATAAAGGTGCCGTGGCTGGCTGCTATTCCAGTAATTGAAAACATATTTTTAAACGGATTATTTTATTAGTGGAATTTTTCTAGAAGACAGACTATATACCAAAAATATCCTTGAGAATATAATCCTCAAGGATGTTTCTGTCAAGTGTATTAAGGTATTTGTAGGAAAAATATGGCTTTATAGAATGTTCATGTTTCCCAGATGGCTACTGATTTTCTTAAAAAGGTAGCAGCGATTTGCTAAAAAAGAAAACTGACTTTTAAAAAAAATCAGGAGAAATAAGATGACTAATTTAAATGTGTGTGTTTGTTCTCCCAGAGTCAATATTTCTATTTTCATATATCCTTCTTTTCTTATAAAACTTTTCTTTGGAACTATCTAGAAAGGACTTTCAGACATCCCTGAATAGTAACCATTCGGCCTCTTCTGGTCATATCACATATCCGGTGATGACATTTTTGCTATATTTTTGGAGGTCCCATTCTGTCCTTGGGTAGCTCTAGAAAACGCTTTACCCATTTTGAGCTGTGATCTCAAGCCCAGTAATTTTCTGCTGTCGGTCCTGGTTCTGCCTTCTTCACCGGATATCCTTTATGTATTTGGAGATGGCTGCCATGGGCTTCCAAGGGCTTCTGGTTAAATATCCTGAGCTCATTCATTTGTTCCTCTTACAACAGCATTTTGAGGTCTCTCTCCATGCTGGTCACCTTCCTCTCAATTCTGATTTTCAATGTCCTACTTAAATGTTACAAACAGAGCTACTTAGAAAGCTGTGCAGTCATCTCAGAATAGGGTCAGACATGGACTTCCCTCCTATGAGGTAGTTCCTGTGAGACTCCACATAATCTGGTCTCTCTTTACTTCTCCAATCATTTTTTCTCCCACTCTCTTTTTTGTACCTTCCACTCCAGCCATACTGGTTTCCTTGATGTTCCTCAAGTAAGACAGACACTTCCGGCTTCGGTCCTTTGCCCTTGTTCCCTCTGCTTTGAATCCTCTTTTCTCAGAAGGCAAATGGCATTCTCCCTCCCTGCGCTCAGGTGCTGTTGCTGTCACCTCAGAGGGGCCTGTGCTGCCCTGATAAGATGGCTCCTTATCATGCTTTATTAGCCCTTACTCCCAGACATTATGTTATCCTCTGTTTGTTTGCTGTCGGCTGTCAGTATTAGAATATCATCTCTCTTAAAAAAGTCAAGGACTTTCTTACATTCACTAATATCTCTTCAGCACCCAGAAAAGGGCCTAGCATATAGTAGGTGCTTAATAAATATTTGTGAATGTATTAACTAATTCCTTATCCACAAGCAGATCATCTGCAGGCAGAGGATACAGAATAAGATTTTTGTATACACATTTAATAGTGCATGTAACCATACACTGAAGAATTCTCACTCATAACAAGCTTTCATATGTTACAGAGCAGCCTGTGTACATGTGTATATATACACACATGCACACACATCTGCATACATATATTCATATGCACACATATATACACATGCATATATGTATGAATACATGTGTAGATCTCTGACCAAAGAGGTGGACATGTGATTTGGAGGCTTGTGTCCAAGCCTTGTAGATTATAGAAGCTGGAAATGACAAAAGTGCATAGAGTGAAGAAAAGTGAGCCGGCAGGACTGCTCACTGTGCATGAATTTCCAAGGATACAGTTGTTCTTGAACAATCACAGTCAGTATATCAAAATAAGCGCTTTATTGAGTAGGGTAAAAGGAGTTGCTGGCAAGACTGTAAATTTTCTCTCAGAACAAATGATAACTGAGCCCAGGAGCCCTTTTGTTCTGGGGGGAGGGGGCATAAATTCCCTGAAAGTATCTGTCGCAGGGAATTGCTCCGCATTCATCATGTCCGCCTCCTGCATCATTCATGAATGTCATAAGAGTCTAAAGAATTGGCACTTCATAGTGAAGATGATTAAATAGCCATTATACTTGTCTTTTCTGCTGCGCAGTGCTTTTAAAGGAATCCCATTTAGGTTGTAGCATACCCCTTCCAATCCCTTCTCGTTTCTTGCATCCCGAGGTCTCCGACATTGGAGGAAGAGGCATTGTGCACCGTCAGCTTGTTGGGACTGGACAGTTCTGGTGGGCTGGCACTTTGGTTTGCTTATTCCCCTGTTATGGAGACCTTAGGATTTGGCAAAAAAAAAAAAAAAAAAAAAGCCACAAAGCTCAAAGCAGATCCTTTTTACCAGGAGTATGGAAATTGCTGTTTTAGCTTAGATTCTGCATGGATTGAGCTGTAACATTTTTTCAGATATTGTCACTTCTCTTTGTCTTCACTTCCTTGTGGACTAAGAATAATGAATCAGAACAGAACTCCTTTATGTATGATTCATTATTTTATGTATTCAGATATAAGGCTTCACATCATTTTGTACCCAATAAAGCATATACATGCAGAGTAAATACTGATGTCACAGAGTATCTGACATGAGATTTTACTTCTGTCCTCTCCCCTGTACTTATTTCTTGCCCCATGTACATATTCTCATTTTCTCTCTCTCTCTCTCTCTCTCTCTCTCCGCCCCCTCACACACACACACACACACAAACTACTCCAAAGTGATTGTTACTACCCGAACAGCATCTTTCAGTGATAGGGTATAAATGAATGAATTAAAATTGATGAACTCACATATATAGAGAGTCTAAGTCAGTCACACTCGTGGAAGTATAAATGGAATAGTGATTACCAGAGGCTTCAGGGTATCTGGCATGGAACGGGAGGTGTTGGTCAAAGGGTAAAAAGTTGCAGTTAGGAGGAATGTGTTTTTGAGATCTGTTATATAACATGGTGACTAGAGTTAATAATAATATATTGCATGTTTCAGAATGGCTAAGAGTAAATTTTAAGTATTCGCCATAAAAAATAATAAGTATGCAAGACAATAGATATGTTGATTAGCTTGGCTTAATCATTCCACATTATGTATATATTGTAATGTTCTATAAATAATTATAATCTGTCAAATAAAAATTAAAAATAAAATACAATAGAACAACAAACATTTTTCTCAAGCATCTACTTTAGAGACAACAGAAAGAATAAAGAATGATATTGGATTATAATCAGGAGAGAGGAGTCCTCATTTGGTTCTGCCAGTCATCAACTGTGACCTGGGACTGATTCTGTAACCTCTCAGGGCCTCAGTATTTACATCTATAAATGAAGACACAAATAGTGGCCCCCAAATTCTCTTTACACTCTTATGGCTCATGGTTCTAAGTGTCCAGCATAGGACTCAGCCATCACAGGGAACAGAAAGAATTCGTGTCACCACCCCCACCACCTGAGAGGAACTTTTATCTACTCACAACTTTGTGATCCCTAAGCCCTGCTGGGAAACAAGCTCTGGCATAACATGGCATCTTTGACTGGGAAAGATAGATAATTTTTTAAAATAATGATGTGATCTATGAATGTGATTTCCTTATAGTAAACTCACAATATCTTTGTGCCATTGTTGTTTGTAGGCTTCTCCCAAAAGTTTGTGACTTTAGGAAGAGTGTTCTCTTTAGAGTAAAATTTGGACACACGTCCAGGGGTCAAGTTAAATGGGTAGATTACAGAAATTGGTCAGCACTGGTTGTGACCAGTAAGAGGACCCCTTAGAGAAAATATGTCCACTTCTCACTAAAAAGTCTTACCAGCCATGCCTCTGGGTCACCAGTGGCTTCAAGGTAGGAAGACCCTTTGAGCTTTAATTCATCCTCTGGAAGGAACCACTTCATTTCTCATGGTCCAGGCTCTCTCTGGAAGTGGGAGGGCTGACTGAAATGCAGCCTTGGCACTTTGCCTTCAGCTGCTCTAGCCATGTGAGTCTGATTCATTCTTGCCGCTGGTTTAAGAGAGATTAAAAGGAGCAAAGCTGTTCTCTAAGTTTCTTGATGTGCACTGTGGCAGCCAGAGTCAGAGGAAATGGGGACAATGGGAAAGGGAATAAATCCTCGAGAGTGATGTGTATGTGATCTCAGGGAAGCAGACCCAGTGTGCACGTGGAGGCTTCAAATACTGGGTCATTGCTTTGGAGAATCTTCTAGCGCCCAGTAAAACCTGCTACCTATGTGGCACAAAGTGAAGCAAAAGCTGAGCCCGAGAGATAAGGACAGGCAGGATATATGGCTGAATAAAGAACTTTCAATTTCCTTTTCTTAGTAGATGGACAAGTATCACATCATTAAAAAAAATAGCCACATCAAAAAACAGCTTCCAATGCAAGGCCACATGGCTATGTCGAAATCTTTTCACATGATTGACTTAATCAGAAGGCCTAATCTAACAGGGAGAAGCACTGTATTAATTTAAATATGGCAGGTGCTATCTAAGTTTATTGCAAGAGCTAAAGACCAATTATCTTGTATTTTTCCATAAAATTGCATTTTCTAAAAAGAAACTGGTGTGTCTGAATATATCCATCATAACAAATCTTCTAGCTTTGATGGAAGTGACTGCTGTTTATTTGCAGCATGTCATATCTGTACTGTTGAATCAATGCTAATGTTATCATATTAGAACTAAGACGAGGGCCTGGAAAATGAGTTTTTATAGATTTGTGGTGTGGCTTCGTGAATAAAAGCATAAGGCCAGGACCAGGTGTAGAAAGTGCCTCACTCCAGGGCCTGAGGGGCTCGAGGGCAATTTTTAAGTGCAGGGATTATGCAATTACCTCTCATAAGGTTTAGGGGGAAAAATCAATAAGAAAATTGCTATTTTCTGGGGAACGGGCACTCTTTCAAGGGAGGAAGAAGGACTGAGGGAAGACAGAGAGATTGAGATGGAAGATGCATTTGAAATATATGTAATTAGTCAGGAGAGATGAAAATCACCAAACATTAGCAAAGGGCAATTGTCTTGCTAAAAATAATGAGGGAAGGAAAATAGAAGCTGTAAACTGAGGCTTTGAAGAGGATAAAATATTTAGAAAATTAGGAGCTTATGTATTTAATGAAAATCCATTTTAAAAAGTAAACTGTAAACCAATTACCAATATATTATATAGTAATGCAATGTTGCTCTCGTCCACTGATAAGAGGTGAGGAATAAAGATTTGTTCAATAAATAATGAAAAATGGCTTTGACAATCGGGAGTTGATTTTGATCCATTTTGATCTTCTATGTGACTCTTGGCTGTAAACTATCTTTGTTTTAAGAAGAGCAAAACCATTTGGCCTTATATTCCTAGAGATTGAGTTTATTCAAAATAATGAAAATGCTATATATATTAAGCAGACTGAATTATAATATCAAATAGCCTCCTCCTCCCCCAAGTTATACTCACAGACAAAACAAACAACCCAAGGGCTCAACAGGAGAGGGGTGCTGAGTTAAAGTGCACCATCTAATGGAATATTATGCAACCACTTAAAATGACAAATATAATATGACAGTGTAGAGAAAGGTTCAAGTATAGTAATAGAAAAAGAACTTAAGATTATGTAATCATTATGATTATAACCATAGGCAGACTATGTTTTTTCTACAGATGAAGGCCAGAGAGAAAGACAAATAGATATATGTTCGATGGGTGCTATTTGGGCAAATCAATTTACATAATCTTTCAGATCTTCCAAATACCAAATAACAAGTATTTGGAAAATAGTGGAGCAGAATCTGAGTGCAATCATGCAGTAACACAGTCTCATGTGGGGCTTGAAATCATGGTTCAACATAGTCACGGAGTTCTAACCAAACCCCCGAATCACTGTCTTACAGGAACACAAAATTCAATAAGCCCCAAATTAAACTTATCACCCTCACATTCTAATCTGTGCTTCCTTTTCTATTTACTATTTTGTTAGTCTAAATTTAAAAAGTCTGAATCAACTTCAGGTCCTCCTTTTTTTTTCTTCCCTAAATATTGAATGGATCACCAATCCTTTTATTCTTCATGTCTTTAGTATCTACTTCTTTCTCTTATTTCACATGCTTAGTGACCCAGTCCCACCTCTCATCTCTCTTGTCTGGGCTGTTGCAATGGCTTTCCTCTAGATCCGTGTAAACATTTTCTCCTTATTACATTTTGTGTCCTCTGCAGCCAAAGTTACTTTTCTTAAACATAGTAAATTTTCCCAGTGATCAAAGTAGTCATTTTCAAACTATTTATACCCTAAAATTGTTCTTTAAAAATTTGTATGAGACTCTATTTATTAAATTAGAAGTTATATGTTTTAGAAAGTTAAAAAAATATTTGGTGGAAATTACAGGTGTGATCCTTAATGTATTTCTGTGACTAAACGGACAAACAAAAAAGCAATATAAGGAAAGCACTGGCTTGTCTACTAAGGTCCTAAGGTACTAAGGAGTAACGTACTTAGTCCTAAGGTACTAAGCTTGTCTAATGATGTCCAAATATCTTAATATGACATTCAGTGCTCTCACTATCCTATTTTCCAAACTGTCTTTGCTATTCTTAGCTCTTTAGTCTCCACACTACCCACAAGAGATTATGCTGTGTGCCCCAAACACATTGTGTTTTCCACATCTTTGCTCATGGCCTCCAAGTAGAATGTCCTTTCCAGCTTTAAAATCTGTCGAACACTCCTTCACTCTTAAGACTTCATGTAAGTAAGCACTTAATTCATTGTACTATATATAAAGTATGTATCTTAATATATGGTAGTACTCAACAAGTGTTTTTTTTTTACATTTACATAGCATTGCGTTTTTATTTAGTTATTTATTTATTTTTTTGAAGTAGGGTCCAACTCTGTCACTCAGGCTGGAGTGCAGTGGTGTCATCATAGCTCACTGCAACCTCTAACTCCTCGGCTCAAGTGATCCTCCTGCCTCAGCCTCCCGAGTAGCTGGGACTACAGGCACGTGCCAAGATGCCTGGCTGTTTTCTATGTTTAGTAGAAACAGGGTCTTGCTCTCGCTCAGGCTGATCTGGAACTCCTGAGCTCAAGTGATCCTCCTGCTTTCACCTCCCAGAGTGCTAGGATTATAGGCATGAGCTACCGCACCTGGCCTGTATTTAATTTTTACTGATTGAGTGATCAATTTTTTCCCCCAAGAATAGATTATTTAGACTATAGTCACTGTTTTAGTAAATTTTAATCTCTACTAAAGCATGTCTTCTTTTTTTATTCTTCCTTTTAAATTTCCTTAGCAAATCTTATACATTATTTTTCTTTATGAACTTAAAAAAAATTGAGATTCTGTTTAGAATTGCCTTAAAGATTATATATTCATATTTTCCCTATCCAGTAACATATCTATCTCCATGTATACGGATATGTTTTATGTCCTTCAGAAAGTATAGTTTCCTTTACATAACTTTTCTTCATATAGCTTTCTTACTGAATTTATCTCAAAATGCTTTGTAAATTTTTGTAATTGTGGTTGAGATTTGCCCTTTAATTTCAAGGTGGTGACTACTTTTTAAAAACAAGCTATTGACTTTTTTATTGTGGTAAAATTACATAACAAAAATTACCATTTTAACTATTTTTAAGTGTACAGTTTACTGGCATTAAAGTTGTGCAACCACCACACTATACACCCTCAGACATTTTTCTCCATCCCAAACTGAAAGTCTGTGCCTACTCCCACTTTCCCACCAGCCCCTGTTAACTACTATTCTACTTTCTATCTCTATGAATTTGCCTATTTTAGGTACCTTATGTAAGTAGAATCATACATTTGTCCTTTTGAGTGTTGCTTATTTATTAGCATAATGTCTTCAAGAAATATCCATGTTGTGGCATGTATCAAAATTTCATTCTTCTTAAAGCTGAATAATATTCCGTTGTATGTGCAGATAATCCCTATCTTAAGATGGTTAGACAGGATTTTTCAACTTTGCGATGGTGCCAAAGCAAAATGCATTCAGTAGAAACCATACTTTGAGTACTCATCCAACTTCTGCTTTTCATTTTCAGCATTCAATAAATTACATGAGACATTCACCATTTTATTATAAAATAGGCCTTGTTTTAGAAGATTTTGCCCACCTGTAGGCTAATATAAGTGGTCTGAGCATGTTTAAGGTAGACTAGACTAAGCTATTAATATGATGTTCAGTAAGTTAGGTAAAGAAGTATCTTTATATACCATGTTTTGTTTATTCATTTATTCATCAATGGACATTTGGGTTTTTCTGTTTTTTAGCTATTGTGAGTAACGCTGCTGTGAACATTGCTACACAAATATCTGTTTAAGTCCCTGAATTGGGTTTCAATTCTTTAGGTTATATACTTGTAGAATTACTGGACCATATGATAATTCTACATTTAATTTTTTGAGGAACTGCCATAGTTTTTCACAGTGGTTACACCATTTTACATTCCCACTGGCAGTGCAAAAGGGTTTCACTTTCTCTACTTCCTTGACAATACTTGTTATTTTCTGGTTTTTTATTAATAGCCATCCTAATGGGTATGAAATGATATGTCAGTGTAGTTTAGATTGCATTTCCATAATGATTATTGGTGTTGAGTATCTTTTCTTGTGCTTATTGGTCTTCTATATATTTTCTTTATAGAAATATCTATTCAAGTCCTTTACCCATTTTTAAATTGGGTTGTTTATTTTTTACTTGTTTAGTTGTAGGAATTCTTCATGTATTCTAGATATTAATTGCTTATCAAATAATATTTTTTGCAAATATTTTCTCCCATTCTGTGGGTTACTTTTCTATTCCATTGATAGTGTTCTTTGATGTGCAAAAGTTTTTACTTTTGAAATCTTATTTGTCTCTTTTTCCTTTGTTATGTGTGCTTTTGTTGTTGTATCTAAAAAATCATTGCAAAATTTAATGTCATCAAGCTTTTTTACCTATGTTTTCTGCCAAGGCTTTCATAGTTTTAGCTTTTATGTTTAAGTCTTTGATCCATTTTGAGTTAATTTTTGTATATGGTATAGGATAAGTGTCCAACTTCATTCTTTTGCATCCAGATATTTAGTTTTTCCAGCACTATTTACTGAAAAAATTGTTCTTTTT
Source organism: Lemur catta (assembly GCF_020740605.2). Classification (NCBI taxonomy): domain Eukaryota; kingdom Metazoa; phylum Chordata; class Mammalia; order Primates; family Lemuridae; genus Lemur; species Lemur catta. Next base: position 21,514,485 of record NC_059128.1, on the reverse strand, counting down.
ATTTTATCATCTATGGGACAGTGACAAGCTATTGAGCACTTAGTGTGCTCCTGTGTGTGCCAAGTACTGTGATAGTTACCAGGGGTTTTTTAGTATCCAAGACTCTTTTAGTTGAGAAAGAAACTGAGCTTCAAATAGCTCAGACTAAATGAATTAGCTATTGAAAATTTTATAAGAATGGCAGGTACAACTTCACAGTATGAACCATTAAAACCAAGTACTTGAGAAATGCTAAGATTTTCTCTGTGGGTCTAAGTGTTTTATTTTTAATTTTTAATTTTCAGTTATTATGGGTACACAATAGGTGTGTATATTAATGGGGTACATATGATGTTTTGTTACAGTCATACAATGTATAATAATCAAATCAAGGTAATTGTGGTACTCGTCACCTCAAGCATTTATCATTTTGTTGGGTTTGAAACATTCTAATTTCACTCTAGTTGTTATTTTGAAATATACAATAAATTATTGTTGACCATAGTCACCCTATTGTATTACCAAATACTAAATCTTATTCATTCAATCTAATTGTATTTTTGCACCCATTAACCACACCCACTTTATTATTCTCTCCCTGCCACCCTTCCCAGCCTGTAGTAACTATCATTCTATTCTCTGTCTCCATGAGTTTAACTGTTTTAATTTTTCCTCTCACATGTGAGAACATAATACATTTGTCTTTCTGTGCCTGGCTTATTTCACTTAACAGTGTTCTCCAGTTTCATCCATGTTGTTGTAAATGACAGCATTTCTTTCTTTTTTATGGCTGAATAATATACCATCATGTATCTGTTCCATATTTTCTTTACCCATGCATCCATCGATAGACGCTTAGGTTGATTCCAAATCTTTGCTATTGTGAATAATATGTTAATAAACATGGGCATGTGATATCCCTTGTATATACTAATTTCTTTTCCTTTGGATATATACCCAGGAGTGTGATTTCTGGGTCATATGTAGTTCTATTTTTAATTTTTTGAGTACCAGGGTTCACCTTTCTCTACATCCTCACCAACTCTTGATTCAACAGTTTGTCTCCATTCTTTAAGTCAGGGTTGATTTTTCATGACTTTCTCCCCATGGTAGGATATGTGGCCACAGCAGCTGTGCATCTCTTATGTCACAGTTTTGTCATCAGAGAGGCACTGATGAAGTGTTTCTTTGGTTCTACATTAAAAATTTTTTTTTTCATTTAAGTTCTACTACTAGTCCAACTTAGGTTAATTTACTATACCTTAGCCAGTCAGCTGTATCTAAAAACCAGAATCTTCTAGGGACCTGACAATTTCTATTCAAATCACTTGATTAGTATGGAGGAAAATAATAACATCTACATGACATTATGTTTCAAAATAAAGACAGAAAATGTGCTGGGCAGATAGAATAATGAAAGTCTCTTACAGGTATAAAAATTTGGGGGAGCCACTTCACTTTGAGGTACTCAACATAAAATGACAATACTAAACTATTTCTAGAGCTCTTAATTATTTTGATCCTTATTACAATTCTTTAAGTTGGTTTGGTAGGAGAAATAGTATAGGGAAATAGCATGGAGAAACTGAGGCTCAGTGAAGATAAATGATTGTTATAGAATAGGAGCATGGACCATAATAGTTGAGGTTTTTTCTAACTTTGACCAGTATTCTGTGATTAATAATTATGTGTGTCAAAGAATCAAGTGTTTACACTTCAAAAACATTAGCCAGCTTTTCCAGGAAAATCATGTTTTATGAATTAGAGCCACAAATACACCAAAGTCATCTGTTAATAGCCCCTGGCAGCATGAAGGTATAAAAGTCCCTATAAATTGGAAATTTAAATCAAAGTCCTAGAAATAAGCAACTGCTTTTTAATCTGTATTTTTTTCCTAGAGAATATTCAGTACTTAGAAATCCCTTGATTGCTCTTATTAGAAAAGGTCTTTTAAAGCTGTGGAATAAAAGAAGGAAAAGAAGGCAGATGAATATGTTCCGAAGTTCCACTTTCTTCTAACCATGTCCCATGAGATGTCATCAGAAGGAATGTGGTTAGAAAATAAAAGTGCTACAGAAAAGGCTGATGAGTAATTATAAAATGATCACTTTTCCTTTTAGTCTTATATTTTGCCTAAGGATAAATATATATATGGTCTTTGCTTTTAGTTGAAGCCCTGTAAAATAGAATAATGTGGGCTATTCTTAAATGTGTCATATTGCTTTTCTACTGTATATCCCTGTTAGGTTGAATCTGAGATGTATTTATTTATTTATTTTTACAAAAACAATTTTCAATGTGATTTAGGAACTGAGAAGTAACATAAAACAATTTGACTAAAAGTGGGTGTGATATTCTTATCTGAGCCTGCCAAAAATTCACCAGGGAAAAATCATTCAAATGTCTTGGTGGTTAGGTTTCTTTTATAAATTGAAAGCTATGCTCTGTTCCATCATAAGAGATGTTGTGAACTCTAATTGATGAGCATTTATAAAATATTTCCACATTGAGATGAAATGACAAAAAGCTGAGATGGATTAACGGGCATTGTAGTTTCTTATTTCTTTATTCCCATTTTACTCCATGCCTGAAAGGAGATATGTTAAGTACAGGCGAGCCAGCTTTCGTTGATTAATTCAACAATACTTATTTCCTAAGCATTCACAGTGTTGATAGAAAAATTAAACAGCCCTATCCTCTAGCTCATAGTGCAGAAGGATTCTGGATTTTTATTTTATTTGACAATTAAATTTAATATTTCTTTTCTTAAACATGAATATTGTGCAATTTCCTAGAACTTACTTTGTTTTGTTATGTACAAAACTAGTGTGGTTACAAAAGTCAAATTAAGTTGGCTGTCAGGTAATCTCTGACATACACCTCATTGTGGAGTTCTCCCTTCAGAATTTAGAGTTGTCTGAGTGTGGTATAATTAATCATGAGCAGAATATCATCTGACCTTGCTTTGTACACTTCACAAGACAACAATCTCATATAAAACCACTGTCATTTAAATAAGATAAAATGAGTACCCTATACTGCCACTTCCATTGTGACAGGATTGGGTTTTCAACTTGCTTTTTGTTTTTTATTTTGGCCATGTGTTTGAAAGCTATCTTCTTTCTTTCCATCATCGTTGTCATTCCTTCTCAGATAGACAAGTAAATGTAAAAAGTGAGAATATTCGGAATACAGTTGGCATAATGGAAATACACACGCACACACACATATTTGAGTTAGACAAAATGGCAGCGTGATTTGGGGAGAAGGGAGCAGAGTTGAGAAAGGAAGGATCAGATTCTATTCTTGGCTCCACCACTTAGGAACAGATCAAGTCATTTAATCTCTTTAGCCTCCATTTACTTTTTTCTTAAAATAGTAATAAAAATATTTTGATTAACACTTCAGTGAGTGTTGAAGGAAGAGCCATCAAATGAGACACTCCCAAAGAAAGCACTGTGAAAACCATTCAAGCCCATGGAAACATAAGGTCCTACTGTTATGAAAAATTGAACATGATGCACTCCCCAAACAGCTGGGGAGATGGGGGTGGAGGAAAACCAAGGCACTAAGTAAAAGAAACTGAGAAACTGTTCTTTGGGCCATTAGTCATTACAAGATCCTTGAGCTAAATTTCTATGTCTGTTTGGTAGAAGAGATATTCTTCAGTTTCAAAAGTACAAGTCTTTCCATTTTGGTTTTATTAGCTACATGGTAATTGATAAGAATAAAAGTTTTAATTGAACACCAATAACTACATCTACTGGTAGAAGATATTTTATATCACTGATAGTCCATTTATTTTCCAAAAGGATTTTCCAATTTGTAATAATAAGAACACAAATGTGGATAAGCTTGATTAAAGAGTAATAAAACAGAAATATGGAAAAGGAGCCTGAAATAATAGAGGAAGGCAGACATATAACTTACTGTTATGAGATTTTATTCTAAGTTCTCAGGTAATGTTCAAATAGCACCAAAGTAGGAGTATGATATCTTGTTTCTCATCCCTACCATGAGGTTTACACATTAAGTATTATTCTTTTTTTTTTTTTTGTAGTATTCATTTTTTTTTTAATTTCAGCTCTTCATGGGGGTACAAAGGCTCAGGTTATATACACTGTCCGTGTCCCGCCCATCCCCCCGAGTCAGAGCCTCAGACGTGTCCACTCTCCAGACAGTGTACCTGGCATTCTTATTTTATTACTTAATATATTATTTTACCTGTTATACTTGTCCAGGAGTAAGTTTTGCAGTTCTCTTTAAATTTAACTCTCTCAGACTTCCCCTGAGAGATGTTTCCAAAACTTGTTCCATTTTAACACCAATAGAAAATTATTTCAGAGGAGACTGGTTTGCTTTTTTTAAAAAACAGATATATACAACCCACATTGTATTTCAGTACTTTTATTAAACCATTTTATCTATAATTAGTTGATGAGGAAAATAATAAATGAATTTCAGGTAGTCTATTGTATTTTCTAATTAAACTCTCCTTATTTTTCACACGTGCACACACACACACACACACACATATATATATATATATATATATATACACATTTGTATGTATGTATACCTAGGCATATGTAGATATATTATTTTTATATCTAAGGTGAATCTCAAACAAGACTGTAATTCTATTCCTGTTGATAATCTCCCAAAACAGTAATATGCTATTTGGTTATGGGACTGGAAATAGAAATAATGCCATAAAGGCAAGGTCACGGGGCTTAAAAGTCAAAACAACAATACCAATAACAGTAATTATCCAAATGACCTTAGAAAAGGAAAAGTTGAAAATAAGCAGTAAAATTCACCAAAATTTTAAGAATCCTGGCGAAATGTGAACTAGAAAAATTTCTATCTTTCATTCTTTCTCTTGGAGAAATCATAGATCATCTTAATCACTTTATTGTATAAGTACATTAAAGTGCTCCCCTGGACTCCTTTATGACTGCATTGAAGCCTATTTGAGCCTTTTGAATCTTGCCAACCTACCTCCCCCAACACACACACACACACACACAACACAAATCCAAACTCACCTATTTGTACCCTGAGATCCAGCTCTGCCATTATCACCAGCAGTTCCATCACAGTAAGTAGCTTATTGTTATGAAAACAATAAGCCAAACCCATTATTTGTGGCTTGTGAATTTTAAAAACTTTATACGTATGGGCTATTTGAAGTTCAGGTGTCTCTACTTAAACTCTGTGAGTGGTGACTGTGTGGAGATTTCACTCCTGAAATACTGTGTTGGCTGGAACTCAGCAAAGCAACCTTAGCTGCTTGCAAACTTGCAAATCCTGTGTGTTAAATGGCCAGTATGATACCACTGCGTTTTCTTCTTCAGTGGAATTGATCAGCATTTGCTAGCAAGGAAGAAATTTACATGGTTCTGATTGTTAATATAAGTGATACGATCTTAGCACCAGCATACTGAACACAATGAGAAATCAGCAATCAGAAATGCTAGGCTCAGGGGAGAAAGCATGTGAGGTGCTATGACATGGCTCAGAAATGAAATAAAAGAGGGTCCTTATAGTTCCTAGGATGTTCTCAGAAACTTGATTTATAATCTACATTTAAAATAACAAAATGAACTTTTGTATTTGAAAATATAAAGCAAAATAATTCCATATTCCCCTTAGGACTCTAGGCATTTTATATTAAAATTAACAGAAAATGTGTAGTTACCATGTAAGATGGCGAAGCATGAAAAATAAAAAGAAAAAAATAACATTATCAGAGTAGAAAATTATAATTATTAATCAACTTCCTCTAAAGCACCATAGCATTGGACTATGGGAGCATTCAGGGTCTTTACTGACTCTTGCCAGCAAATTCTTTACCAATAACAGATATTTTAATATTTTTCTTCTCTATAGAAAAATAAGCAATATGCTGGGCACTTTGTATCTTTTATGCCCTTTTCACCTAAAAAGTTAGAATTATCTAACATAGTGACATTGTAAATTCAGAACAACAGAAGCAATAAAAATACTTTTAAAAGTGGATTTTGTATCTATTTACTCCATCTTGCCACAGTAAGGTTTTGTTCTTTGTTTAATTAAAGCTACTGTGACCTTCTAACTACTGTACATAAGAGGTTGTATATTTTTCTTGTAAAATATTCTTCCCCTTTGTATTGGAGCACTGAAAATTACTGGACAGGACAGTGGGTGACAGCTACAAGTAGAGGAGATAATTTATAAAATTATTTGAATGGTTAGATGGTCAGACAGGCTTTTGAAAACATACCAGATTTGGGGCTATGGCTTTGTTTACATTCTGCTTTGGTATTATGAGAAGATGTGAAAAGACCTAAGGACAGACAAATTTTTCCTATTGGTAGAGTTCAATAGTATAGTTTATGGTGCAATTACGTTGGTATGTAGTGAACAACGGCTTTGGGAAGGTAGAAGGCTCAGGCTAGAGACTTGAAGGTGGTGACACTTAATTCAGATATTTGAGCCTCTGTTTCCAAATCTGTAAAACAGTGTCAACAAATAAAATATCCCATACGCATTGTGAAGATTTGGCTAATGAGTTTGAAAATATTTTGCAAACTATAAATCAACATGCATATGTTGCAACCAACTTTTGACTTGTTATTTTTGTAGTAACAAAATTATTTCCTGATAGATATGAATTTGTCTGTGCAAAGAATCCATTATATATTTAGAGTAGCATGGTGTAAGATTTTATAACTTGCCACAAAATGTCACACACAGGCTGGTTTGCATTTTTGGTGATTCTATACATTAATCACTGAGTAACCTTCAGATTTCCAAATAAAGAATAAAGGGAGTGGTGATGACATTTGTAATCATCTACGGAGGAATTATTTAAATTCTTCACAGATGGAGAGATATCAAGAGTAAATCATTAGATCCACATTTCCAGTTTCAAGAAGCTTTGAGGGTGTTTGTGGATAGTGAGGAGTAAACATTGTTTTGTACATAGAATTAATCATAAACTTTGCATCCCACGGTCCCAAATTCTCCTGATAAGTGTAGAGGACTTTCCAGAGAGCTTCCCCTAAGGATTGAGAAATTCATAAAAGAAAAATAATGTTATGCTACATGCAATATACAAGCTGAGCAAATTGGAGCAACCAGCATAGTGACCTTTCAAAGAGGACAAATTAGATTCTATATGCCACAGAATTTAATGTGGCTCAGTGCTTTAGAAAGGATGACATATGACATATACTCCTAATTCTAGCCTTCCAGGAGTTTACTTTATTATTTCTAAGCAAGATGAATAACTCATTTCTTCTTCGTTCAACATAATTCTACCCAATATTCTCTGTAAACTACCTCTGAGAATACATGTGGACCAGTGCTTGAGATTTTTAGTCAATTCTAAGGCTATCTGGATGGTTGTCCAACGTTGCTTTTAAATAGTTTCGAGGGCTGGAATATGTTCACTGGAAAACACACAAGAAAATCTGATGCCAAATGTTCTCTGAATTTTGAGACGAATAACATATGGAAGCATTTGCTATAGTAATGTGCATAAAACCATAGAGGCTGCAATGGTTTAGTTTATTCTAGCTACCAAATCTACGTGATTTTCCCCAATTCAGATCTAAACACTTGTTTCCTAAAATATACTGTTTAAAATTTCTGAAATGTAAAATATTTTCTTTATTTTTCTTCCTGTTGGCTTTTTAAGTGGCTCTAACATATTTGTAGTAACCCTGAGTTCATACCGATAAAAGAAAAAGCACAAGTAAATAGTAGACATACTGATAAACTCACTAGTCATAACTGACGATACCACTTGTCATGTTTCATGTTCAAAATTCATTATCCTGGAATTTATATCTATGTCTCCTGTATCATCTTCTTCTTGAGATTTAGTCTGGAAAAGGAAATGGAAGCTGTTATTTAATGCCAGATAAATACCACCACTAGGGAAGGGGATAAAAGCTCATTTTTAAAAGACTTCTGGGAATGACTTTTCTCACCATATTTATAGCAACACAATAGTAAAATAGGCAAATGCTTTTAGTTACATAACTTGGTTTTCTCAGGCTACTGCTCTCTTTTCCATGGGGGTGGGAGGAGGTACAGGCATGGGAGAAACAGTATCTTTGGACTTCTCTGTTATCGTCGTTTTGTGGAGCATGCCTGACACTACTCCTGCCTCCAAGGACCAGAATATTCTGATAGCTGAGAGGTGGAGAACTAGTTTTCTATCTTGTGCTTGTCCTACCTGAGATGGAAAATTAATCCTGCTGTTAAGGACAACCAAAAAGTTTTTGTCAGAACATACCAAAGCTCTCAAACACAGCATGCTGTTTGCCCTCTACCATGACAGCAGGAACAGAAGAAGAAGAACTCTCACTAATATTTACTTTGTCCTTCATTCATTTTGCCTGCGTCTTTGATAAGGGGTGATAGCTGCCTTCCAAGGCTATGGATGCCATCCCTCTCAGTCACCAACTACTGTCACATGGGGGACGTTTACTGTCTGCAGCTGTTCTGTCAGAATCTCAGCAGTGTGCTTACAGCTGGCTGTATACAATACAGTGCCCTGATGCCTTCCTCTCTCCTTGCTTTTGCAGCTGGCGCTACGTACATCTTTGGGAAAAGTGGTGGCCTCATCCTTTACACCTGGCCAGCCAATGACAGGCCCAGCACACGCTCTGACCGCCTTGCTGTGGGCTTCAGCACCACTGTGAAGGACGGCATCTTGGTGCGCATCGACAGTGCTCCGGGACTTGGCGACTTCCTCCAGCTTCACATAGTGAGTACCGGGCCTTGGCCTGGATCCTCTTGTCTTCCTGGTGATCTGAGTTGGTGAGTCAGATAAATGCTGCAGAATATTCTAGATAGGCATGACAAGGGTGCCCATGCTTATAAAAATTGCTTTCAGATGTGAACCATCGGGTTCACAGAGTTCTTTGCTGGGGGGAGAGGAGGGATTAAAACCTCTGTCTTCTGCCCCATGTATATAAAGAGAAAAAGAAATTCTCTCCTTCCAGACTTCTTTCCCACCTGTGTGGCTTGGCCGATAGCAAAACATTTAGCAGACTGCTTGGGTGTGAATTACCTGGTGTGGATCTTACCTGGCACAAGTGGCAAAGCCAAATGGAATGTAAAGGATCTCCTAGGCTGGTATTTGGCAAACTTTCTGTAAAGGGACAAATAGTAAATATTTTGGGCATTGCAGGTCATACAGTCTTTGTGAGAGATACTCATTTCTGCTTTTATAATGGGAAAGTACCCATAGACAATATATTTTTTTAAATGCATGTGATTGTATTCCAATAAAAATGTATTCACAAAAATAGGCTGCAGGCTGCACTTTGGTGACCCCTGTTCTTGGCTGCAAACATCACTGTAAAGATGCAAAGAACACGTGATAAAAACTGAGGCCAGAATGTCAGAATGGGTGGGGCAAAAAGGAAACAACACAATGACCAAGAGTTGAGTAATTCGTGCATATTGTGTATTCGACAATTTGCTTTAGGCCTTGTACACATGAGCCTAATAGGAACTATACCCTCAGTCCCTGTAGATCATAAGAACACAGTGTGAGTCTAAGAAATTAAAATGATTTGGGAGAAAAAATTACTTCGTTATGAGGATAGAAAATATTTTTATAGCAACAATTAGCCCATTTTATCACCTGTGCAGTCTGCAGTTAAGAAAGTAGGCTAAAGAAAGATATGATTCTCATCCATAAGTACCCAAAGTGCAGCCACCAAGAGCAAAGAGAGGAATTGTTCTCATTAGTTAGCAATGACAGGGCTAGAAAGAATGGATTTAATTTGGAGCAATAAGGATTCGGTTAAAATAGCAGGGGGAAAAAGCAGTTAAGAAAAAGATCAACTGGGGATTACTACTACCAGCCTCCAAAGAAAAGGAGGAAAAAGAGCACTGACTGGGAATCTTTGAATTGGAGTGTTGCTAATGGCAGATCTGCAGAGAGAAGCAGAGGGTACAATTTCATTGCTGGTCTCTGGAGTTGGAGGAGGTTGGCAGGAGTCACAAGCAGCAAGCTCAGCTCCCACAGCCGTGCCTGCCTCCAGCACCTGCTAGGCCAGCATGCCTTGGAAATGGAGCAGCTTAAGGACCAGGGTTGCACTGGAAGCCTGTCTGGCCCCAGTATAAGCCAAATCAGGGCAAGACTCTGCTTAGGATCCCAGAGAAGGACTGATTAAAAATGCTTATCTTCAAAATGTAGAACAGAGGTCTTAAACAGAGTTCTGAACTTTTAATTTTCCTGAGATGCTTCAGGAACCATCTGGTGTGATGAGTCTGAGCTAAAACATTTTAGAAAGCCATGCCAAGGAGCAAAGAGAAAAAGGCAGCCATAGTTAGTACACTTTGTCTTTATTTGGCCTCTAAGAACCACCATAATTTACAAAACTCTGTGAGATTTATGCTGCGTATAACTTAATGACTATTTCATGGCAGCTATAAGTAGGCTATTATTACCAGCTCACTTGCATTTGCACAGTGATTTATCTTCTTTTTTTGTTCAGTGTGACTTGCTAAGAAAAATATGATTTGGCACAGCCATGAGCATCGTTTTGAGTCAGATAATGTGTTCCTAGTTTATCCATTCCTCTCTCCATTTGTGATTTGTAGAGCATCTCCACTTTTAAGAGAGAGCTTTACTTATTTTCTGTTTACTTGAAATTGGCAGTGTTTTTATAACATTAATATGCAGGTACTGGGAACTTCTAGGAGGAACTAGAATATTCTGGTATATTATTGCATTATAAAGTTCTGTCATTTCTTTGGTGTCTTTGAAAAGTGAATGTCTCTAAACATACTTTGGGGTTCAAATAATGTGTATTTGCTTGTATTCATTAGTGTGCATACTCTGTAAAAGCATGCACATTAAATTTGACATAGTAGTAAACATATTTCTTCATATAAGCAAAGATATCAAAAATTTTATATCATAATATAAATATAAAAAAAGAGCTCCCTTGAGGTACTGTAGATCTATTCCAGTGATGCTGCCAATTGCTTAAACATTCTGTGAAATCACAACAGATTTTTCTTTAAAGCTTGGATTAGGAAATGATATCACCTGATCTTTTTAGAAAAAAAGGGACCCTATAATGTGGAAAATGCACATAATTCTGTAGCAAAACTGCATGTTCATGGTCCTCTTGAGCATAGAGCCCCTCCTTGGTCTATTCATTTGGAACAATTTTTATTTCCTAGTGGATTATCTCTTTGCCCACACTGAAGAGAGCAGGTTCCTTACCACATTCAGAATGAAGAAATCCAAGGAGAAGACTGAAAGGCTTGATTATGAAACCAGCCTCATGTTTTGGACATTTAAGTAGGTGTATCAGGGAAATGAAGCCATACACACCTGTTAAAATACTTTTATAAGACTTTCATAACCTGTAAAAGGTGTTTTTGTTTGTTGAGTGGTTTGTTTTCTTGTATTAAAGAACATTACTCAAAAAGAAAAGAGCTTAGGGGCAATTAGTGAAAGTGGAAAGGATTGAGCAGGAGGCAAAAGATTTCATTTCACCTTGCGGTTTGCCTAGGAGAAGAGAAACCCATTGGGAAAAAAAGAAAAATGATGGCAGACATGAAAAGGAGATGTCTTACTCTGTTTGAGTTGCTAGAACAGAATACTTGAGAGTGGGTAATTTATAAAGAACAGAAATTTATTTATCACAGTTCTGGAGGCTGCAAAGTCAGAGATCAAGGTGTGGGCAGGTTTGGTGTCTGGTGAGGGCCCTGTGTCTACTGCTAAGATAAATGCTGCAGAACTCCATGTCTTCACATAGCAGAAGGGCAGAAGAGAGTGAACCCACTCCTCCAAGCCCTTTTTAGGATGACATTAATCCATTTGTTAGATCAGAGTCCTCAAGACCTAAGCACCTCCCAAAAGGCCATACCTCCCAACACTGTTGCATTGGGGATTAAATTTCCAGCACATGGATTTTAGGAGACACATTCAGATGACAGCAGCAGAATAAATTCCAGGACAGGGATGTGACTGCAGATGTGCTTCAGGAAGGGGTTACATGGAGGTAATCAAGCTAGTAAAGCTGGTCAAAAACAAAGTGTAAAGTCGAAATTAGCCAGTGTGTGTGTGGGTAGGAGCAGAGACAAAGAGAGAATGTTTGTGTTTTGTAAACTGGTGCTGAACACAATTTCTGAAATTCCTGAAGTGCTTTGAGCAGCATCTACACTGTCATAGCCCCAAGTTAGCTCGTTTGAGGGAAGAAAAAATGCTCTTCCAAGAACACCAGGGAGTCTGAGCCTGAGGTGAGTGCCAGTCACTCTAGAACAGTCCCCAGAGCAGGAGGGGCAAACAGGCTCCATCTTGCCTGCCAGCTTTCAGTGCCTCTCACTCGTTCACTTCCAGGTTTACACTGGAAAGGTCTGAGAGGGCAGTGGGCACAACTGGCAGGTAGGAGATCTGGCTTCCTCCAGTCATGTCTGCTACATGTGCAGAAGTGGGATTCCATGGACCTACACTGCACATTTATCACACTTCCCTAAGCTTCATGCTATCCCTCCTCAGATGCTCAAACTTTCCCATTTCTCTTCCTGTGTCATCCTGAAACCCCCACACTGTAAAACCTCTTTAGGAAAATAGGTATCTTCTTAAACTCATACTCTGCTGCAAGCCCTTGAATCAATTACTAATTAGTTAAGTAGTCAGTATTATTGTGATCCTTCTCACACCAGGCTAAGCTCAGCTCTTGCGACAGAATTTGGGTTTTGGTTGGAGAGTTGGAGAGAAAGAGGGTATGATTCTTCTGTGTGGGATGGCAGGGATGGGTGGAGAAAGCTTGGACAAAAGGAAGACATCTGTGCCCTATGGTGGGTAATCGAGGTAAGGAAAGTAGGGGGCACCAAGACAGAGTTGGGTAGGTACTGAGCACGTTGTTTGACTATTTCACAATATGCTCAGATGATCTGCTGTTCTGCCAAGGGAGCAGAGGCTCTTCTTTCTCTTGCTGCTTTCTTTTAAACCTAAAGTCTTTCCACTTGTCTGGGCCTCATGGGGGTTAAATAGGTTTTGACAATAAGTGAATTATTAAAAAAAAAAAAAAAAAAAAAAAAACAACCAGCCAAGAGATTAAAATATTTTAGCAATTGTTTGTACAAAATTAGCTAACATTTCTTGAGTTTTGGTTCACACTCCCATGAGACAGTATTTTCTGTGTGAATTATCACTTGGATGAATATGTTCAAAAAAGACAAAGAAACTCTGTTGAAGTATCTATTCATGTAATGAGATTCTGTGAAGGGAGGGTGTCTTATGGTAGAAAGATTTTTAAAAATTATTATTTCAACTATAAGTTCCCCTCCATTGAAATTGATTGTTGAGGAGTTAATCTGCTCAGTACTTAGTAGGAAGCTGCTGTCACTGGCAAGTAACATCTGCCTATTGACCCCACAGCTAGACTTTCCGGAACTGTGTCATGTTACACTCACCTGTGTTTATACAATAGGGGAAAAATTGAATAGGGCTAGAGAAAGGATTAGCATGAAGCACTTGATATTGCTATCATGAAACTCTTGACAACCTCCTTTCACCACCTCCAAAATAGAAGGTCAAGGAAAACTGGGCAACAATTAGCTTCTCTCTTTATATAGTAAATGCTGGGTGGAAAAAAGCCATCCTATTAATTTCTTTCTCCCTGTGTGTAATTTACAGTAAATCCTCTCAGATTCATTTTTTAATTATGAGCCTTTCAGGAACAGTGAAAATTTATGTGTCAGAGCATCTGTTTTGTTTGACAAGAATCTATAACCTTCCCTAACTATTTCCCTCCTTGACTTAAATTGTGGATACTTCCATAAAACAAAGTAGAAGATAAAGGACCGTTGCCTCGACTGACCCCATCTCATAATGGCAAAGTGTTCTCCTTCCAAAAACTGGACTCTCCAAAAACAGACTGGTAATATTTTCTCAGTGTCATATTTGGGGAAATTGGGTATTTATTAAGTTTGGTTTTTATAGTATAGTTTTTCCATAATTTATAGCATTCAAAGAACCTCTTGGAGAATAAATGGGAGCAGATCTGAATTATGATAAATGGCCTGTTCCTTATGTCTATTGCATCTGTAAATTGCCAACCCGGCTGCTTCATTTTGGCTGTCTCTATGCAGGATACTCACAGTAAACCATCAACATTTGCTGGGTTAGTCCTCCGTGAGGTTAGGTGGCTGTTAGCTTAGATTTATCCTTGGATTTGGCCAGTGGCAGAACTGGATCTGATGCAGGAGCTGTATTTAGGGGAATCTCCAATGAAGTACAGAGGAACGTTGGTATTTCTGAGACTGGTAATGCAAGTAAAGAGGGAAAGAACAAGAAAACAACCAAGGGGTCCAACAGATGCAATTTTGTTTCCCATAGCGTGCTGTGCACTGCAGGGTGGCTTTGTATTTCCTTTCATTGCTATTTGTTCTTAGTGAAAAAGGCCTCTTTGGGTTTTCTGGGCTTAGGAGCTTTTCCAGATCATTAGCCACATGTATGGAGAGGACATGCTGGGCATCCTCTCTGCAGCTTGCAGCTTAGTTGTGCCATCCCAGCAGAGCTGGAGAAGAAGGTGGGAGAAGGGAGTGGAAGTGAGGATCGGATAAAGTGACTGCTTATGTCAGCTGGGCCAGAAGCAGCTATGTGCATGGAAGTTGGGGTGTGTTTGCTCAGGTCTCTATTATTTTGTGATAGTTCCATCTAAGTTGGTTTACTCTGATTCTATACATGGTTTTGAGGGGCAGCATGCCATAGTAGGAGGATGCACTTAATTTGAAACCAAACGATTTGGATTTGAGTATCATTGTTGTCAGTACCAAGTAAGATATCGGACTCTACCACTTGGAGCTTCAGCCTCCTCTTCTTTTAAATGTACATAAAAATATGCTGCAGGATTTTCCTAAAGATCAGATGAAATAAAGCATTTAAAAGCTGCTTGTTATCAGCAAAGGACTACACAGATATAGAATGGTAGTTCTCTTGATGAAATATCCAGTAGGTAATGACTACATTGGAGGAATAACACACACACACACACACACACACACACACACACACACACACACACACACACACGTTAGTGAGAGAAGAATGTTTTACAATTCAAAGTAAAGTTTTAAGTATTTTTATAAGTCTGCTGGGATTATTTTAGCAAAAGTTAAATACTATTCTATCTTATCTGATGAAAAGCAAATTTTATGAATTAACAAGATCCACAATTGAGATTTTTGGAGTGTCCTTCAGCATAAAATGAAGAACCTAATTACCTCTGAGAGAGGCCTGGGTTAGACCAATAGGATGAGTAAAGCCCTGTAGCTCCCTTGGTGTCTCACGATATGGCGTTTTGTCTCTATACTATGTTCCAAGGCGATGCACTGTGCTTCTGTTGTCCTTCAGTGTAATGTCCCAAAGGGCTCTATGCTGAATAGTAAAAGGGTAACCCGCCCTGCCCTGAAGTTTCTTCTTTATTTGTATTAACCATGGAGAATGGGACTATACGACTTTTCCCGAAAACGAGGAAGGGGGAGAGGGTGGATAAGAAGGAGGACAAGAGGGAGGAGGAGGAGGTGAAGGAGAAATAGAAGGAAGAGGAAGGGGAGAAGGAGAAGAAAGAGAAGAAAAGGATAAAAGAGAACAAGAAGAAGATGACAACAACCATGACCACCACCACCAAGCAGCAGCAATAGGAAAGCAAAGCCCTTGAAGATAAGGATAGTATGAAACCAGCTTTAGATCCACCATGAGCACCAGATAAAGACACAAAGCACTTGGTCCTGTGCTTGGGGATTAATAGAGACCAAAAAGGGCCATTGCTAGAACCAAGGTCCTAACATGGGTACAGCTGGACGATTCGGAGATCAGTAGCTGCTGCCATCAAGGCAAATGGAAGCCTAAAAGCATAAATACAAATAAACATACTTCATAGATTTTGATTCCCCAAAACATGAAGGAAAAATGAATTATAAATTTAGTGTGCAGATGGAATGTACAATAATACAGTCATAAAAATCAAGTTGACAGTGTATACAAAATATTTTATAGCTGGTAGGCAATTTTGAAAAGCAAATGCCAAATGGCCAATCTTTCTCATTTATCATTCATACCAGTGCCCCTTGCATTGTTCATTGATGACAGTTATGTTTCAGAATCCTCAATGGATACATAATATGAATTTTGAAAATTAGGATTAAGAGAATTTAGCTCACAAGCATCATTCATTGTATATAAATTGAATACTTATTATGTACCAAAGTGCTACATGCTGGGGTTACTGTGCCTAGTGTGAGCAGGCTTGAAAGACCACAACAATTAAAAAACAAGAAATTAAGTTTTCAATGCATTATGAGGTGACATATCTAAAACTCTTGCACAACTCCTGGCATATAGTGAGCTTTCAGTTATGGATAGTTAAATATTCTCGGTACTTTAGATTTTTCTACAATTAACTTTCTTAAAATTCAGATAAAACACTCTATTTTATTTTTTTAACAATGAATAAACTTCAATCAAGCCTCTAAGATTTCAACTTAAGTGATATAAAATTCTAAGGAGTCAGGATGTTAGTGATCTAAAGCCAGCTTGGTGGCATACACCCTAGATTCCTGCAGGTATAAAGCTAGCTGAATAAGTTCAGAATAGCAGAGGCTCTGTAGACATATGAATCTCACGTGCAACAAGCAAGGCAAATTCCAGGCACCATCAGTTGAGTGCTGGGGCTCATAGGACTTAATGGCCAGCCTCCCTTAATATTGTCGGTTGGGCAAATTATCTCACTGAGCCACCGCTTACACTGCTACTGGTCATTACTCCTGGGGTATTGTTCAGTGCAACAGGGCAAGAAATAACTCATTGACTCCCTGAAGCTATAGATGATGGATTTCAGATCCCTGGCTGTATTCAGAAGGCACGGAAGCTCAGCGTATTGATGGGGGAATTCATTAGCCACCCACTCCACAGAATCATATGCTTAGATTTTAGTGCTGTCACTGCTGCTGTTGCAACTTGTTAGTGTTTCACGGATAGATGGCAGAAGGAACTGTATAACTAGATTAGCCTCAGAGATAGTACTGACAGCCAGACCTGTCATTTCCTGGTCTGAGATGACACCTTTGGAGGCTAGAATCACTTAAAGACATTTAGATAAGCCCTGTTGATCCCACCAGGCTAACCTTCATCCTGAAGTCCATTCATCCTCCGGATGATAGGAAATGACTGGCAATTAAGTCTCATATTCTATTTTTGACTCCTCAGTTAACCTCTTGTAATTCAGTTTGTTTTTCCTACTCCATTTTCTGTAAAATGGCAGGTAGTTTAACGGTATAGATTATTACTTCCTACATTTACTTAGGACCCCATCTTTCAAAGATCATCTTACATCACTAACTTCACTATCACTTACCGCTAATATTGATTGACAAAGTACCAGGTGCCAGACTCTGTGTAATAACTTTATTTATACTATCTTATGAGCTCACAGCCACTCAATAAGCTAGTCATTATTAATATCTTCATGTTATAATTGAGGCAACTAATGTTTAAAGAAGCTACAGAGTTTTCCCACAATAGCACTGCTAATAAATGGCTGAATGGGCTTTTAAATCCAGTTCTGAGTCTTAATTACTATTATGAAAATGTAGTGGTGATAATTTTAATTCAACACATAATTATGAAACAGCCATTTATTTGGGATTGTTAGAGATGTGAAGAAGGTTAACATCTAGGGAGGAAATGAAAATCATACATACAAATCTGTTTTAAAGCAGTATCGGCTCTATAGCAAGGAAGGTAGGAATATTGCTGGTTGTAGAGATTTTGACTGGGTCAAATCTGGACTGATGGTGCCTGAAGAAGGAACATGCCAGAGGAAGATACCAGCATGAGTATAACATCAAAGGAATGAAATACAAGATGTGTTCTCAAATAGGTGAGGAGTTCGATTTGACCAGAATAAATGGCAAGAGAGAAAAGGCAGATGCTGGAATAGCACAAAGAGCACATGTTTTAGAGGCAAGTGGTCTATGACTCAAGATCCAGCTCTGTCTCCAATAGTTCTATGGTCTTGGATGAATTTGACTGTTCTGTAATGTAGATGGTTATAATAATGCCAATTTGCAGGTCTATGTAAAGATTTATAATAATATATGGGGAGATGCCTAATGAGTATCTGGTTCACCATAGATGCTCAATTAATAATAGCCATGTTTTTGTGTTTAGTTTTGTTTTCCCTCCAGATACATTAGGGATATAGTGTAAAGGATTGGAATGCCATACTGATGATAGATTGCTTTTGAAAGCAAAGAGAAGACATTGAAAGTTTTTGAGTAGAAGGTAAAATGTCCAAAGCTTAATTTTTAGGGAGACTATTTTTACTCTTTTGAAAGAATGTTTTTCAATGGGTTCAAGAAAAACCACTAGCAGGCTATTATTTAAGTGGTCCAACAAAAACAATTTTTAGGACTTATGCTATTATGATGATGATCATAGGAAGGTAATGAGGATGAAACTAAAGGCCAGTTCAAAGATAGAATCAGCTGGTGGTGTCAGCTGGTTGGATGCAACAGGAAAGAAATGAGGAATGTCTAGACTAAGAAGGTTCTGATTTCATTAACAACAACACAACTGGGACATATAAGAAAACCAGATTTTAGGATAAGGTAAGAATTTGACTTTGGCGATGCAAAACATAAATCAAGCGCCAACCTGTTGCAATTTCCAGTTGGAAATGTGTGATGAACTCATGTGAGAGATAAGGGCTAGGGGTGGGTCCTGGAGAATTCACAGCCTAACAGTGACGGTAGAAGTTTGCTAAGATCTCCAGGGAGATAAATGGTAAGAACTTTGTAGATAACAACATAAATTACAAGATGAAAGAGGAATAGGAACGGAACTAAAAAGGAAAGGCTAAAGGGTAGGACATAACCTAGATAGTAAAGTTTTATGGAAATCAAAAAGGATTGGGAGAGGTTTTCAAACCCAAGTAATTCCAGAGCTATATTTTCCATAACTGTTAGTCATGCCTCTTTCATCCATAGTCAGTTTATGAAGTTGTCTTCTTCATCCTTATTGGTATTTATTACAGCATATAATCTTTGTCATTCCAGTCCTCTCACTAGGATTCTGCATTTCTTTCTTTGATGGTTGTAATGGGCATTACTACTTTAGAGCCGGAGGACCCAGTCTAGCTCTAGTGCTACCACCAACTAGCAGTTATCCTATATAAATGGTAAAGGTACAGATACTATTCTGCTATCCTTATAGTATTGTGGGGAAGACAAGATGACAGAATGCATGTGAATGTGCCCTGTTACCATTAAGAATACCTACAAAATAAATAAGATTATTTTTTATAATAATGTTGGTATGCCTGCCATCCAGCAAAGCTCTGAGTGCCTAAGAGATTGTGGTTGGAGACCTGGAAATGAGGGTCAAAAAGATGCAGAGATGACTGTAGTTTTTAAGAGTAAGGTTAGCAACCAGGCAACTAGCAGATCGGAGACAAAATGTGGATGACGCAATTGCTGGACCCCATAAGCTGGTGTGGTTCTCAAATTATGTCCTTATCTGGACCATCTCTATGGCTTTGTGTCTCAACCCTGGAGCTTCACTTTAGGGAGGGCAGTTTGGGTTTAAGATCATGCTGCAGTTTCCTGAAGAGCAAATCTCTTGATCCCAATGATCATATGCAGTGAGGCATGGAATCTGATTACCCTTATCATTATCTTAGCTTAGAGAGCTACAAATGTTACTAATGCTTATGGAATTTTCCAGCCCTTTATTAAATGCAAATTCAGTATTAGGTTATTAAACCCTTTTGGAAATAACTCCGCTGGGTTGACTTTTCATGGCTAAACTCCTATATTCTTATCTGATGGTATGCGTATTTTTGTTATCACTTCTGCATTTGCTGTTTAATTTACTGTCCAGGCAGTGTGCTAGCCACTTTGTATATCAGCTCGTTTAGCCTTCACATTGTTAAACTGGTGGCATTACTTCTATCTTATAGATTAAGAAATTAAGCTTCAGAGAATTAAGTAACCATTTGTTAAAGGTACTATATTAAGGAAAGTACTTAAATATTGGTATGTTTGATTCTAATGTCATTCACATACATATAGAGAGATAGATATATTGTTTTTGATAATTACCTATTCAACATAATATAGTATATGGGTAACATGGGTTGGGTGTGGTGAATTTATCAGAACCTGTGATATTCTTTTAAATCCACAGTTAAGAATAACAAACAGGAGTAGAAGGAGAGAACACAGTGTTTTGGCAAAAGCAGAATACACAATTGGAACTAAGTCACTTTCTTTTTTGATTCAAAGAAACTCTTCATTTTACATAACATTTATTTGCTTCCAGCATTTGTTTTTGTTTTTTTTCTCAATGACATTAAGGCACCCAATTACTCTCAAACCAGTTTTTAAAATACCTGTATGCAAAATGAAACTCTTGGCTTGGAAACTCATCTGAGGTTTTGAATGCAGTATGCTAGATCAAGGGTTTCAGGGGTAGCTTTAGTTTCCAAATTTCAGCGAAACTCCTTTCAAATTTACTGTATCAGAGCAGAGATTATTGAATAAATGCATTCTCATATTTCAGTATATGATAAAGGCCATATTAGAAATCTTCAGATATGCTTGTTGAAAACCCTAAATGATCTCAAATAATACAGAAACACATTTAATCCTCTGCAGTCAGTATTTAATTTTCTATATTTGTAATTTAAATCCAGATATGAGTGTCTTGACAGCAACCTCGGCCTGTCATCCCCTGATCTGTTAGCTTCTAATGTCTAGTGGCAGAGTGTAGTACATACTTGAAAGGTAGACCTTCACATGAGAAATCACATTTATTGAAGTGGGAGCAGATTCCATTTAATTTGCCCCCTACTTGATGCCTAATTCCAAGGTTAACAGGCTTTCATGTTTGCTACTTGGATCAGCAATACTGGAGCTGGCTCTGTTGCAGGGCTAAACAGCAAAGCTTCAATTCAATACTAAAGCATAAAAGAAGAAAATGAGTTTTGGAGTGACGTGTAAAATGATGCAGTTTTCCAGAATGCTGTGAATGCTCAATGAATGATCCTCAAAGTACAGCTACCCCTTAAGACAAAAATCTCCCTGAGGTTTAGTTCAGGATAGATACAGGAGCACATAGCATGGAGTGTAAGGTGGCAAACTTAGCCTTAGGTGAGATGCAGGTGGGAGGAATAGAATTCTCAAGTCAGTGGCAGCCAGGCCAGCAGAGATTAGTAAACTGCTTTAATGAAAACAATTGATGTATTCATTTATTCAACCAACTCTCATTATTTGTCAAGTACAGTTCTAAGGGCTTGGGATACAAGAATGGGTAAGATGAGCTCCCTGTCCTCATGGAACTTACATTCTAGTGGGGGAGTCCTCAGTGTGTATAAACAATTACAGCTTGAGTTTGTAGAACTTTGTCATGGTGTGATATCATATGTATTTCATTAATTAACTAGTTAACAAACTGGAAAAATCTCCATCAAACTTTTATTTCCATCTTTGTGCTTTTCTTTATTTCTCGAATTTTCATATGAGCCTCTCTTATTCTTACACAGTTATGCCTCACTTAATGAGGAGGGTATGTTCTGAGACATGGATTGCTAGGTGATTTCATCATTGTGCAGACATAATAAGGCCTGGATGGTATAGCCTACTACACATCTAAGCTATATGGTAAAGCCTAATGCTCCTAGGCTATAAACCTATGCAGCATGTTACTGGACTGAATGGCATAGGCAATTATAACACAATAGTATTTGTGTATCTAAACACAGAAAAGGTACAATGAAAATATGGTATTATAATCTTACAGGACCACTGTGGTATATGCAGTCCATGGGTGACTGAAACATCGATATAAGGTACATAACTGTAATCAAAAAAGAGAAAAAGGACTTCTTACTAGCTGCTCCCACCCTACCAACCACTCTAGTTTGTTTTCAGCACAAAAATGATACAAAAAAGATTAACGTCTTTACCCTCAATTCCAGTTCGTTTTTCTTTGAAATGACTATGGCTATTTCTATTGTTACATTTTGTAATTGTACAAAATCCCTTTAGAACATCCATCTATATTTTACAGACAGCAAATTACTAGGGGCATCCAAATAGCACTAACTGAGGAAAAAAAAGACAAAACCCGAAATAAACCAAATGAAAACCCACCTTCCTGGGGGACAGACTATACCATTTCTGGTATGCTTTGCAAGCCTGCCTGGACTGGATTTATATATGTTGACCTAATACTTTCCCTCCCTACCTCCAGACATTTACAATTTCACCGTCCCTTGTGGTGACAGTATTAGTAGGAATTAGGACTTTTCCTTTACTTAACTGAATGCTACAAGAAACAGAATGGAACCACATGTTCCCTTTGATTCACACCCAAACACTGCAAAACACAGAGTATTTGCTTCCTCCTTCAAGCTGTGTGTGCGTGTTAAACACATGCAAACATTGGACTGAAACACAGATACAATAAGTCAGCTCTAGGGGAAAATCATAAAAGCCATTTTATTTTGTTTCTCTAGATCTCTGCCTTTTATTTAAGCTAGGTCTTTGCAGAGATTCAAGGAATGATATTTTACAGTGGTTTCTCCAAAAAGCAGTTTGATGTGTTTCATCCAAATTTGGGTATTCAGCATATCATAACAGACCTTGTTCTGGAAGGTCTCTTCTTAGAAATGACTCAATTTTTGATAAAGAGAATAGCAAAAGAAAAAAAACAGCTGCTTCATATAACAGATGTGAGATAACAGAATGTATGAAAGGAATGTTTTTCCCTGTGTTTCTACAAACTGCTTCTTTGTTAAAGAATGTTTAAACAGTCTATGAACAAAGAACTCTACTATGGTATACACCCCAACCCTAGCAGGAAGACCAAACTTCTCTTTGAGGCATGCAGACTGGGCTCTAATGTCTCTCTGCAAGGAAATGACTGATATTGCCAAATAGTGAGGGCTGACTCCAAAGGCTATGTACGTGGTTGCTCATGATGTGAGCCGGTCAGAAGACTTTTTCTGCACTGTGACATCTTTGCGCTACAAAGGCCAAGATCACAGGATCCACACAGAACAGTTCATTTCACACAGTAAGAAAAATGTGTGTGTGTTTGTGTTCTAAAAAGTCAAAAAAATAACACTCTTCTGTGAACTCAAACTCGACTGCCAACCACCAAGAGCCATCCTGTAAATCTGGACATAGACTTGCTAGGATTTGCAAACCTAGCCACTGTTACTCACAGACTATCTTCTGGAAACGAACTCCACCTTAGCCACTGTGGGTGTGCACACGGAAGTCACCATTCTGCTCTCTTCTGTCTTTAGGGTAGTTCAAGATTTGATTCCCTCCTAGGGAGATTTTCTGCTGTTCACAGTGAGCCAACTATGCTATCCCCAGTGGTCCTGAACCAGATTGGCACACGTATATTCCTGGGCATACACAGGGCAGCTACGTGACAGCGTCTGAAATAGAGCTATTCCGACTGCCCCAGCACATCCTTCCTTCCTGGATTCCTTGAATGAAAGCACAAAAACCAAGGCTCTTCTTCCTTCTCCCTCCACTGGTGTATGAGGACATGCATACGGAAGCTCACTTCTTCCACTTAGTTCCAATCACGCCCTTCCTGGCTCCTAATCTGAGAGTACAGAGTGTCTCTTGTCTTCCACTTGTCAATATGAGAGGTTTAGAGAATGTGCCCAGCTCGTGTCCCTTGTGCCTCTTCCAACACCAATATATTTTAAAATTCTGATATTTCATATACAAGTTGATATTTCTAGTTTCTTTTAAAAAATTAGAAAGTTTAACTCTACTGGGCCAGTGTCCCTGCATGGTGTGAGTTAACTGGAGATGAGGAGCCACAGCCGTTTTTATGCAATATATTTCAAGACTCCCCCAGTCTCCACCCACTCCCTGTCACATCATGCTGCTTCTTCATCCATCTCGCTGCCAGCCCGACCTCTGTACATAGATACCTTGTGATTCCATTCACCCAGAAGCTATATTAACAGTTCTGGGTCATACCTTCGCATCTTATATAGAAACTGCACCCTTGAACATTTTTAAAATCACATCTGTTTTTGGTACTTGGTTTAGAAGAGCTTAGAAGTTGACTTTTACATTACTATCCTAAAGGTATATATTTTCCTCCTCAGAAATATTTGGGGCTCACATATTCAGAGCTTTCATATATATATAATTTACTATGTAGCATAACACATTGAATGATTTTAATTCAGTGGCTCAACTTATTTGTGTTCTTTGAAGAGCCTTCATACTGAACACAGAATTATAATTTATTGGTGAATATTTTATTAATTTTTCTGAGAAAAGTTGGGTATTGCTAAAATATGGCATTCAGTAGAATATGCATAAAAGAACATGTTTTCTATATTTTAATTCATAATTTTATAATATTGGTGTGCTGTGGTTTTCTTGCCTGTTCTTTAATCAGGAGTCTTCATGCAAATCTCTGATTACTTAGCACTTTTCTAAAAGGAGGAGTCTTTCAGGGGTGCATTGGAGAGCTCTGAATTCTTTTTTTTTTCCCTTGATATTTCATTTTATTTATTTATTTTTTTATTTCAGCTTATTATGAGGGCACAACAGTTCAGGTTATATATATTGCCCATGTCCCACCCATCCCCGAATATTGAGGAACACGATTGTTAATCTCTGTCTCCTACTCAAGGGCTTTGGGCTGTCTGTATCGAAATGCTTCAAATGCTTTCTCTGGGGATAGCTTTGTCTGTTCCTTCGCTCAGCTAGTGAGGAATACCCTCTCCCCTCCCGACGATTTTACCTAATTTTTTTCTTCCATTGCTTCAGGCCATTGCTTCAAGTTATATCATCTTCTGAGACTATAAATAATTCTTCCCCTCCAATTATATTGTTACCTTGAAGGTATTTATAGGCTGTGATCAAGTCCCCTGGAGTCATCGCTTTGCCAGACTTTATAAATTTAGCTCTCACCACCTCTCCTCCTCTGTTTTATCTTCTGGCCTTTGTAGCACTGCTTTTTGTGTGCATGTGCCTATCTGTGAAGCTTCTCTGGTATTTTAATATCCTTCCAAAACTAGGGAGGTCAGAACGGCACATCATATCCCACGTATCACTGTGAGGATCTGATTTTAGAGAGGGAAATCAAGAGAGAGAAGATTACTTCAAAATTGAACTTAATCTATTTTGTGACTCAGAAAAATAGACAAGATGGAAGGAAGAGCTTGCAGGGCACTGCCAACATGTTTCCGTCTATTTTAACATACTGGTAGAACAGTCGTGGAAGCTTAAGGGGGAAATGATCATTTTTCTGAAAGCATTTTTGCTTCCACTAGATACTTGAACGTGTCCTTTAGAGTAGAATTTTTTTTTTTTAAATCCAGGCTTCAAATATAGTTATGAAATAAGATGGAGTTTTTTCATAGTCTACAAGCTCTTAAACCTATATTATTATTATTGTTGTTATTATTATTATTAACATTATTAGTTCTTTCTCTGTGCTTTAAAATTAGGAGACAGCATTAAGCATTTAATTTTATGAAGGAAATATCAAATTGTATTGTAAACCACCTTGGAACTACCTTTAAGTCCCATTTCCCATCTTCCAGCATTTTGTCACTGGGGTAAATTGAGTACAACCTCACTGCAAAGAGCCAAGGCCCAGGTTAACTCTCTAGTGTCATGGTCTCCAAACCTTTTTGATTGTCTAGACATACTAGAAAAAAAAAAATGAACCATGCACCACTTACAAATGTGTATATGCATATATGTATGTAGTATACACATGTAGTTTACACTGTATAACATACAGCAGCAGAGTTTTTAAAAGATAAGTTTATATAAATGGATGTCCCAATATTTTCTCCCAAAACCCTTGTGAACCAACCTGGGAAGCCCATCTCACTTTGGAAAATCCTGCTCTGGTGGGAACGCCGTTGTGGCAGACTGAGCTACCCTTCTCAGCAGTTCCCAGTAGAAAGGCAGCATCTGCTGTGAAGTGCTGCAGAGTGCCTCAGAGCATATTTAATTCAGACATTCGCTTTAGATAGGAAGATGTGGAGGCCCAGAGACTTGCCTACCTACCGCAGGTTACAGAGTTGGATAGTAAGAAAACTGGGGGTGGAACTCCAGCCTCCTAATTCTCTGATTACAGCACACACAGAAAAGACCAGGTGATAATGGTCTCCAGTCCCATCCAAATTGTTCCAAAAGGCATTAGGTCATCCTTCTTCATGGCTGAATAGTATTCCATGGTGTTTGCATACAGGGAAGTAAAACTCAATGGAAATCAAGCAGGGGGGAGTGGGGAGGAGAAAGTCGGGGGGGGGGGGGAACTACATGACAGGTACAATGAGCACTATCTGGGTGACAGGCACACTTTTAACCCTGACTGGAGCATTACAAAAGCGATCCATATAACCAAAAACATTTATACCCCTGTAATACTTTGAAATTTAAAAAAGTATAAATAAAAAAAAAAGACCAAGTGAATGGTTTTAGCTGGAATTGAGGGAACTGAGCTCTTGGAGATGAAAGAGAGGGTGAAACGAGGGTCCCTGGGTTGTTTTAAAGGCGAGCTACTGTTTGCCTAAGCAATCTCTGCTGTCTCATGCTCTCTTCTGTTAAACTCTCTTTACATAAGGTTCTCCTTCTCTCTCCAGCGCATCCCAACTTAAAATTAAAAGCTTCTGATTTAATAGCAAACCTCTTAACAAAAAGAGCACAAACTCTTGGAGCCAGATCTCCTGGGCTCAAATCCTGACTCTGTCACTTCACAGTGCCAATTAATAGCTCTGTGGCCTTGGACAAATTACGTAGCTTCTTTATGCCTCAGTTTCCTTATCTGTTGAAATCTGGGGTGATAAAGTTCCATATGGGTTGATGTGAATGTTAAATGAGATGATACCTGCACAGCCCTCCCCACACTGCCTGGCTCCTCCCTAAGGGCCATTTAAATGTTACCTGTTGTAATTGTTAGCATTTTATTATAATTCCTCCCAAAAGCTTAAAGCACAGTCCTCAGTATCACTGTGTTTCATTTGTAGTGTGACCCTGTGCTATACACAGAAAGGCACTCTCCCACCCACTTTACAAACACATACACTGAGATCCATGTTTAGGACCAAACTCAGTCCTGAATTCCAGGACAGACTCCCAATCCAGTGTTCCATATCAAACTACATTTCCTTTCGACATGAAAACAATGACTCAAAACCCCACGCAGCTGAGCAGAAGCACAGACTCCATGGTTTCCTTTTACTTCCTGTTCTCCCCAAGCATCTCTCTGTGCATGGGGGCTCTACCCCACCGGAAGGCCACCCAGCCCAAGGACGATGGCAGCTGCAGGGTTAAAGCGGTATCTGTTCATCTGTCTGATCCCCCAGTTGTGTGAGTGCCTGTGTTAGAACCTTAATAGCTTCTGCACCTAACTAGCTTTTCCCACTCCCTTGGAGTGTTTCCATTTTCTCCAGCTTTCGGTATCAGGGAGTGTTATTAAATGATAAGGGATTTGCTGGCTGGTGGTATATTGTGAGAGGCTGAGAAACAATGAGTGTTGCAACACATTAGATGGCATGTTAGCCCCAATTATGGGAACTCTGTATCACAGAGCAGATCACGTGACGACACTGCATCTGGGAGGCTGCCTCCCTTCCCCAGAGGGTTATTAATGGGCTTTCATACCTGGGAGGACAGATTACCAGGTCTGGGCAATGTGATAATTAGAGATACGCCACTTATCATAAGCAGGGCCCCAGCACCCAGGGCTAGCAGCTCTGTTACATACATGAGGCAAACTCAATACTCCAGAGACAAAAGTAAAGTGGAATTTGTTTTGTGGTGACCTTACCTGAAAGAGGTCATCTCAAAAACTGTCACCTGTGAGCAATGATTGACAATTGTTATTGAATGGAGAAAGAGAGCTCCAGGCTGAGGACAGAAGACCTGAGTTTCATTCCTAGTTCTGCCACCGTAGAGCTATAGAATCTTATTGAAGAGTCCTTTAACTTGTGACAGTGCTTTGATATGAGATAAACAGGAACTATATATGTCCTACTTATCTCAAGAGTTGCAATTCAAATATTACCTTTTTCAAGGTAGTAGGGTGGCAAAAGGATATGCATGTTTTTTGAGGATAAAGGAGGCACAACGATGTTTTTAGGCAGAAGAGAAGGAGCCAGTACAAAGGCTGAAATTTCCAATGCATGAGAGCAAAAGTGGACAAAATTGGCCAAGTCAGAGCAGGAGAAGGCAGGGAAGGGCGGGGGAAAATCAGCAGTAGAGGGCTTAATCTTGGCCACCCTTTTATGGAGCAAGGAATAGGGCAGGGATTGGCTGATTGTACAGAAACTCTGCGGAGGAAAGTCAAGAAAATGCGCATGTGATATTCTTAAACTCTCAGTAAACAGTGATGTTTCAATGTCATCAAGCAACAGGAGCAGGGGTATATTTAGGGACTTAAAGAAAGTATAAGTCCACAAGGCATCTTTTCAATGATATCTTGATCACAGAGTCAGAATAACCTGGGGCTGAGCCTAGCTCTATACTTTCCTCCTAGGACAGTCCTATGCGGATACAGGCCCATCACTTACTCATCTGTATTTGAGGGTTAGAATCTATATCTTATAGGCCTGTTATGATAATTAAATGTGATAACATATGTAAGGTGTGTAACACCATGCTTGTCACATAAGTTTGTCATTAGTTTGGAAAAGTAGGCATGATGAAAGAGAATGCATATAAAACATCTGTGGCTGTTAAACAAGTGTGGCCAATTTAGAAGCTGGTTGTGGTGGTCTACATGCTTGTACCAGGGTTAAATAATACTCTTTACAGGTGTGCACACCCCTTTCTTTCAAAGGCCTGTCTTCAGCCCCCGTGCTCCTCAGGGCTCACATTGCTCCTCGCATGCTTTCCTGCATGCTCACAATCGTACATTAGGGACTGGACAGACAAAGTGGTTCTGTACGGCATAATGTGCTTCCTGTGCTCTTGAACTGGTGTCAGGGGCTCATCAATCCAATCAAGTAGGCCTCAAGATGTGCTTCCCTTCTGATTGAGAAGGAAAATATATTTGTGCACTGTACACAGGTAGACCAGAACCACCTATAAACGAGTTGTGGCCCATTTCACTGAAAAGATAGCCTGAGAATAAACATGAAGGATATTCTTTTAGAGTCCTGTTTTACTAACGCCCTTTTGGGATTTTCTCTTTATTGCATTTTACCTGATTAATTGTAGATGATTACAAATGTGAACATTTATGGAAATGAGTTGGAGTGTAGGTGCGAATTAACCAGGAAGGGGAGAAGACCCTTTTCAAGAAGCAAGTAGATACCTCTTCAACTCCCTAGTAACTTCCCTTTTATGAGAAAGCCCCAAGTAAGATACAAACCCAGTTTAAATATTTTATAATAATAAAATAATCCTCCAAACTGAATGACTGTTTTTCTCAATAAAAATGACTGTTATTTATTAAGCATTGACTGAGTGTCAGGGGTGTGTATGTATAGGAGTGTGTGTGTGTGTCTTTTTTTCCCTGTAATCCCTTCAGTAATCTAAACGGTAGGAACCATTATCCTCATTTCCCAAAGTTAAGTGATTTTCCAAGGTTCCTGCCACTTCCAAATAGCTGAGGCCAGATTTAAATTCAGGTGTGCCCAGAGCCAAAGCCCAGGTTCTTTCTCCTTCCTGGAATTTTGTGATGCCTACACAGTATGCTCATTGAATCCCTCAGCTTCCACATTCTTCTCTTCTATGGCACAAGCGCATACTGGCTGCTAGAGTGGAAGGTGATAAGATGAAACTCAGAGATTGTGTTATCAGCATTTCCATGCATGTGTCTGAATGGTTCCTACCTTTATTAACGATAGAGAAAGCTAGTTGCAATCTGGGGAAACCATTGGTATTTACTTGATAAAATCTTAAGACATACCTTACAATCAGAACCTCAAAATTTTCTCAAAGAGGCACTAATGTGCTCTGTAAAGAAATAGCTTTTCTCACCTTACATAAAAGAGGTGTGTGTATGTGTGTGAATCTATCTCCAAATGCTAATTAGCATGATAGACAAGTGGCAAGATTTTCCATAGAATATGGAAATATGTAGTTTAGGCAGAGTGATCTATTTTGTCCTAAATAAAGAGTAAATTCAGTTAGCATATACTTAAGCACTAAGAAGAATCTTATTCTGTTTAAATATTGCTTATGCCAAACTTTTTTAGCATTTTTATATCCTTTTAAGGTTACAAATATCTCTATTTAAGGAGACAATCAATTGTCTGGTAGACGTAACCAACGGGCAATTATAGATCATAATATCTGTGACCCAGACCAGTAATGTGAGCATCCCCCTGCCTTTTCATGGATGAATTCCTGTAACTTGTTAGGAGACACGCTGAGATAGAGAGCCCAGACCAGAAAGGTATCCTTTTTTTTTTTTTCTTGCTGTTGAACTGGCTTGACCAACTGAGAATAAATGTTCCAAATTCTCAGCTCTTGAGTCTCTGTGTCCCCAAAGTACAAAAGAATCCATTAAAATTATATTTTAAATTTTAATACTGAGAAAAAAATAGTTGATCAGCTAGAAAAATCACCCTAAACATAATTCTATGCATCAAAAAGTTAAGGAAAAAACATTTGGATTTGCCAGTAGGTCCCTATTCTCCAATGCTATCTTTCTTTTCAAAGTGATTTTGCCAGATATTCAAATTTATTGCTAGTGTATCATTTTCTGGAATATACTTATCAATGAAACTTTCAAAGAATCTTACTAGTGTGGTGAATTAGGTAAAGTCTCAGGGGATTATTTCTGGCTTTCCGTGGCCTGATACTCCTGGCTTACTTTTATCAATCATACATTGAGAATACTGTGACTTAGTCAATTTTGCCACACTTCGCTGAATAATTTCATGTGTTTCCTCCCAAAGAGCTTGCTTTTGATTTTGGAGATCCATTGGCTATTAAATGCTTAGGGTCTTAAATGGTGCTAAATGAAGAAATGCCAAAAACATGCCCAGTGTGAACACCAAAGTATTTTTCTTCATGGGTAAAATGCCAGTGTGAGACAGCTCAGTGTGGTGGTCAACTTGATCAGCGGGGGTGCCAGCAGATGAGGACTGGACATTAATTCAGGTGGTGACACAGAGGTTGGCATTGTGAAGATTTTTACATTCTAGGAGTAAATGGATGATCTACTGGGAGGCAATGTCCAGACAGATCAATAGCACACCAAAAGATAATTGCTTTTCTTGGTGAATCCTAAGAAAGGGCTGGGGCTTTAGGGAAATTGATAGCGATTTCTTTTTCTCTCCACAAAAAGGTAATTAATGAGTACAACAGACAATTCAAGCCAGGAGAATAGAATCTGAAGGCTTGAAAGCCATACATTCAGAATGTATTCAGAGATTTACAGAAGGGCTTTAGTCCAGAACACTGCCTACAGAAGTGGACAGGGCTACAGCGGTGACAATGTCTCCTTGAGAGACATATGCTGGAATCTTCTATTGGGCAGATATCCAAAATCATTTGAACAAATGAGGTATGCCTTCCAGCATAGCTGTGTATATAGAAAAGAGTCAAATATTTAGGAA
Organism: Lemur catta; assembly: GCF_020740605.2. Lineage (NCBI taxonomy): Eukaryota > Metazoa > Chordata > Mammalia > Primates > Lemuridae > Lemur > Lemur catta. The sequence goes on along the minus strand of NC_059128.1, from coordinate 21,482,899 downwards.
AATCACCATGTTTGAAGTTGACCTAAATCTGGTTTACAGATGAAGCCTGAAATACACTCTATCGGGGATGAGTGGGCGTGGATTTTACTCTAGTACTATGCTTTCTTGGACTGTAAAAAGTGGCTACTCAATCCATTAATAATTTATCAGAAGATGATTTAGGATGTAAACCCAAAGCCTCTTTATTCATTGAAATTTCCAGTGGAATTTGGTTACACAGAGTTGATCGTTATTCAGCTTTTATAAGGCAAGTGTTGAGATTGTGTTTGAACAAAGTTTTTCACAAGCTCTACATTAGATTTCAAAAAGTTCTTCTCTATACTGGATGAAAAAGGCTGGCCATACTAGGGGCAGTGTCTAAGTGTCATAATTTGCTTACTTATCCAGATCCATATGTCAGACTACAAGCCCTTAAATACAGGGTGCTAGTCCCATCCATCATTGTACACATAGGTATGCAATAAACGTTTGTTGAATAAATGCATGTAAAGTGTAATCTAATTAAAAACATAACCAAGTATGTATTAAATGTATACTTGGTGCCTGGTACTAACTCTCTTTCTTTATAACGTGAAGAGATTTGTGTTCTGAGATGAAAATTAATAATCACTCTCATCCCTAATGGATTGTATCATCCTCCTGTTGCATCTGAGAAAGGGCTGCATTCCAGGAACTCTGACTCCTGGAAGGGGTCAGGAACTCTGCGAAGACTATTTCTGTTATATCAAAATTTCAAATAATCTCCCAGGAACTTGAAAAATTATTATAGAGAGAGAGCAAGATGAGTGAAAAGTGAGTTGCCGTTTCATTAAAGATAATTATCCTCCAAGGCCTTCTTTCTTAGAGGCCTTGCATGAAATGTCATTAAGATGTATCTTTCGTGCAAGGGACCAAAAATGGTAATATTTGAAAGATATAGAAAAAGCAGTGATTGAAGTTATCCATTCATAAGGGGTCAGTTCTCACATATAGTCTGAAATATATTTCAGTCACCAATAATTTTTTGACTTTTTATTTTAAAATAATTTTAGATTTATAGAAAAGTTGCAAAGATTGTACAGAGAGCTCCTTTATACCCATCACTCAGCTTCCTCTAATGTTAAAATTTCGCATAACTGTAGTACATTTTTGGAAACTACGAAATTAACGTTTTCCAAGGCTATTAACTATAGACTTTACTCAGATATTCCCATTTTTTCCCACTAATGTTCTTTTTATGTTCTAGGATCCAACCTGGGATACCACATTTATGTAGTCTTCATGTCTCCTTAGTTTCTTCTAACCTGTGACAGTCCACAAATACATTTTGTTTGAAAGAATTTGCTGAAAGTTTATTTATTAGATCGATAACATCCTCCCTACTTTTCCCTTCTCCGCTGAACTTGGGTATCAGTCACTTCTTTGACTATTAATTCCAATTTATGCATTGCATATTTTGCCATCCTAGGCTTACTATTTTAAGAACATGCAAGCTGACACAGTAGCCAAAGACCATTCCTGAGGATGGAGGCCCAGGGTGTAGCATGTTCTCGGGCTGCCAAGGCTAGACTTGCCTGTTGATTTTCTGCTTTGTTACCAAGCAACTGAGATTGTTCCCACTAGAGAAAAAGAAACACCTTCTCCACTTCAAAGAGGAATGTGTTGAAAAAGAACAGAATGGGCAACTTAACTTCTTTTATCCCTTAGGAACAAAGATGGCATGTCAGAGTTCTGAATTCAGGTTCTCAGTGTAGGAGCAGGCAGGGCAGATGAAGTAGCTGCAGTTGGAAACTCGTTTCTTTTTCTTTCTTCCGTCCTTTCTTTCTTTCTTTTTTTTGTTTTTTTTTTTGAAACTCCACATCTTCTAGCAATCCAGAATTAATTTTATAATAATATAAAGAGCCCTCAAAAGACCCATCACCCCTATTAAATTATGTATATTTTGGGGCAAATCATAAGAATAACAGTTAACATTTCTTGAGAACTTATAATATGGCAGGCACTATTCTAAGCATTTTACATTGAATCCTTAAAACCCTGTGAAGTGGGACTGATTATTAATACCACTTTATAGAGGAGAAAACTGAAACCTATAGTAGATAAGAAAATTGCCCAAAATTGCACGGCTAGCAATTCAGAGTATTCTTCCAAAAACTTTTCTTATTTAGATAATGGTATTTTTGATGAATAAGATAATTTATGAAGACCTTTACAATGATGGTGTTATTCTCTCCCTACCTCAAATTAAATAAGTATGTGGAAAAAGAGCCATAAAGACAGTGATCGAGGCTGTTGGTATGTACTTTATCTTCCAATGGTGTCATCTCCATCAATTAGTCAAATAGTAAAATGAACGAAATTAACTGCAAACTGAAATTTAAATCCTGGAGGGAAAATATTCAGCAATGCTGGAGTTTTGTTACCTTGTGCTAATTTGGGGTTGAAGAGGCAAAATAAATGATCTCCATCATCCAGTGGTCTGGGAGGAGCAGTGCTTTTTTGATGGGCTAATTTACAAAGTTTTCTACTAAAAAAAGAAAAGGAAAGGAAACAAATCAAGTCATTGTTCCCCTTAAAGACCTAATTTGACTTAATTATGTATCACACACACATGAGCACAGGTGAACTAGCCATCCTTGGTCATCCTGTTTCTAGTCCAGTAAACATAATTTTCTGATCTGATCAAAGGGTGGCATCCTCTAAAGCATCTGACCTCTGGTAAAAAGGGATTCCCCTTGGATATCACCCAGGGATTATGTCTTTTCAAAAACCAAGAATACAGTGAAATGTCCTCAGCTAGCTAGAATACCGTGTATTCCTTCTTGGTGATTCGAAAGGATTTTGCCTCAGGGCTATCATTATGAACATCAGTGATCATTGTGAGAATTTGGGAAAATGCTAGTGAATAGGAAAGTCCCAATTACAGAACACTGGATCAAACACCCTTTGCTATAATTATAGTGTGGATAGACGGATGGGCCTAACGAGCAGTGTTCCTTAATGTAAACGTTGATTTTGGAGCGAGTTAAAATTAGGGTAAAACTGTGTTAGTAAATTTGTTTACTGGATTGACTATGTGGCTCCAAGTAGAATGTAGATTTGTTCAACTCACATTCCTTAAGCACCAAACCCTTGTCAGGCCTTGGGCTAGGTCCTGGAGATCCAAATGTGGATGAAATCCTCAAAGAGTTACAGCCCAGTGTGGGAGAAGGAAGATTTAATAATAATAAGGTGGCAATAATAATAATAATAATAGCTGCTATTAATTGAGCCCTTGCTAGGTAACAGACACTAGTCTAAACACTTTGTGTGTATTAATCCATTTACCTACTTACCACCATAACCCCACAAAGTAGGGGTGATAGGATAGGTGAGGAAACAGGGCTAGATTGCCTAATTTATCCAAGGTCATGCATGTGGCAAGTGACAGAGCAGAGCTTAAACTCAGTTCAGAACTTGGGTTTTTAACTTTCACCTTAGTATTCCAGAGAAGGTTTCAATGTAGTAGTGTTACTTTATGATGGAATGTCCTGGGACCAACAAGAGGTACAATTAACCATATTACCTATGTTGTAGGAGGTGATGAAGCCAGAGCATAAACAGTATTGTCCTAACTCCCCTGCTAGCTCTACTCAGACCATTCTGGCCTCTCTGCTATTCTTCAAACAGTTCCCTGCATTTTGTTTCTTGCTCGAGGCCTTCGCACTTGTTACATCAACCTGAGCACGCCCTCCCAGATATCCTTTTATGACCCTTAATCTTTTCCCACCTCTCTCCAAATGTTGCCTTATGAATGAAGACTTCCCTAGCTGTCCAATTTTGTCAGCCCTGCTTCCCCATCCCACCTCCCTGTAACCTACTATCTTACCGTGCCTCACTTTTCTCCACAGACTGTAACATCTGACATACCATATTTTCACTTGGGTTTTTGTTTTGTTTGTTTGTTTCTTTATCTGCTACGCCACACTAGAATGTAGGTTCCCAGGGGTCAGTGACTTTTTAAATATTGTTTGTCACTGAATTTCCAGTGTACATACATATTTCAATATAAATTTTCATTCAATGAATTAAAAAGACAGGAAACATGGCAAAATGTTGCAATAGTTATATCAGAGTGTTGGAATTAGGATATTTTATTAAAAATACTCATTTACCAAGTTTCCTATAATGAGCCTGTGTTACTTTTCTACCAGAAAAAAAGCTAAGAATAGACTAAGTTTAAAAAATTAATCACTAATTCTTCTCATAAACCTATTTATTCTCAGTAGTTATTTAATATTGATTTATTCTGTGTTATTAATGTAAATTAGGTTTTTATGCATAGTGCAATGCTATTATTGAGGGTCCTTTGGAAAAGGTTTGCCTATGAAATGATCATTTTGTTCCTGCTAACTCCAGACTGAGATTGCCAGCCTCAACCACTCTCCTGAGTGGGAGATTCACACATAGGACTGGCTGGGTGAACGGCTCCCACTGGGATGCCTGGGAGGTATCTGAAAAGCATGTGGTCCCAGATGGATCTCTTGATTCCCAACCTGTTCTTTACACAGTGATCCATGTCTCGATAAACCCAACATCCACTCCGTTGTGCAAACCAGAAACGTAGGATTCATGCCTCCCTTTCCTCGTGCCCACAGCTTGTCCATCAGTAATCCTACTGAATCTGCATCCCCAATACATCTCAAATCAGACCACTTCTACTGATTACCACTGTGCTCCTCATTCTATCTATGCTACCTGGAGCCGCCTAAGCCATCTCTCACCTGAAACCTTGCAGACGCTTTCAAAGTGGTGTGTTTGTTTCCACTCTGGTTTGACACCTCCACTCCCTGCCTGTCTTTTCTCCCCAAAGCAGCCAGAATGATACTTCTAAAAATGTAATCAGCCTGTCTCACCCCTATACACACATACTCCTGATATCCTCATGAAGCTTCATATCACACTGCCAATAAAATCTACTGAGTACTGTGGTCTTGAAGACTGTGCATGATCTGACCTCTCAATACCCCTAAGACCTTACCCTCTTCCACTCTCCTCCAGGACTAACACACCCTGGGCTGTTTGTCAATCATGCCTGGTTTGTTCCAGCCTTGGGCTTTCCCTTGTCTGCGATACTTCTTCCGGCAACACCATTGCTGTCTTTTTCTTATTTTTATACATAGTGACATGGAAGCTCAGATATCACCTCCTCAGACTGGCCTTTTTGATTTTCATAACTTGGAAAGCACTGTTCTCCCTCCCCATCAATAACTATGTCCCACACTTCTTTGATCTGTGCAGTATTGGTCTGTAAGTATCTATTCACATGTTTACATGCTTAATATCTGCCTCACCCTTACATGAAAGTACCAGGAGGAATGCAAATGTGACTGTTTAATCACTGCTCTAACTTCAGCATCCATAATCGTGCCCGGCTCATAGTAGATAGTTAATAAATAGTCACCGAATGAAGGAATCAAGGATGGAAAGAATGAATGTTTTCATGACATGTTGATAGAGATTAGAGATAATAACCAGTGAAATTCTGATCATTTATCTCCCATCATACCAGTCTCCCTGATCTAGGAGACAAACACCAAAGAAAATTTACTTCTAGGAACAAGGTATTACCAGCCTATTGATTGAATCATTCATTCATTCATTCATCATTTTTCACTCATCAGGCATTTATTGAAGATTTTCTCTTTCAAGCCCTATAGTTGGTTCTCTGGCAGTTATGTTAGGGGTGTGTGTGTGTGTGTGTGTGTGTGTGTGTGTGTGTGTGTATTGAAGGGGGAATCAGGTAAATAAATGACTAATGCAATGCAAAAAGTATATTTTTTTAGTAGAGGTTATATATCTAGACTTATGTGCATATTGTTTTGAGAATACAAAGTTACTCCTGTTTAATACAGAGACTAATGATCACTCACCCAAATAAAAGAAATAGCGTTTAAAATAGGACACTGGGCCTCTGGTAATCCCTGGTCTTTGCCTTTGTCTTGACTGAGGAATGCCGAAACTGGCAGGGCTGGCTACTGTTTAATCGGGAATGATTAATACTTTTTACTAGCCCAAGGGATAAAAAGTTTCTATTCCAAAAAAAAATTTTTAAAGACCAGTAAAATTATTGACTTCATGCATCACTTGGCAATTATAGGGAGCATTACCATGCCCTCTCCATAAATGATTAGAATAATTGCTGTCCTTTCATCTTCCCCATCTAACAATACTCTCTCAGTGCCTCCCACTTTCCTTTGTGTCTTAGTATGGTGCATGTATCTGCTTTGCTAAGAGAACATCAAGGCTCAGCATAATTGGGCTATTTCCCTGTCATACTGGTTTGCTTCTAAATCTGCCTCCTCTGTGGGTTGCAGTGAGGTCAATCAGATTCAGTTAAATGGCAGAGAAGATATTAAAAACACATATATCCTAGAACTAAATATACACCATCTGTGAACTTCATTCAAAGGGAAACTTCTCTTAATATAACCTTAGATAAAGCCATTGGCGATTTTCCTGTGTCTGTCAGCAATCACTATAGCTCTGATTAAAAGCGTGACTGATTCTGGAGTTATATTGGTCTTTTTGTTTGTTCATTAAATAGTAAGACAGAGAGGGTTTCTACTAACACGGTGTTTCCCAGACTTGCCTGATCATTAGAATCAACCATGGGACCTGACAAAAACATGCCCCAGACCTGCTAAATCAAAGGTTTCAACAGGCCTTGGGATCCATGTATTTAAAAAGCACCCTAGGTGATCTGATTATTAGTCGAAATCTGGGGAACCTGATACTAACAATGCTCAATGAATCTGTGTGTTTGTCTGATGCTTTCGAGATTGGGTTAATACCTGGGTCTCTTTCTTTGATTAAACTTTGATTGAAATGCTCAGAGTAAATCCTACCTTGAAGTTTCCCAATGCCAAGGTCTGTACTTTTAGAGACGGAGACTCACATGAGGCATTCTGTGATGAAGATCTCATTCTGTTTGTATGATTAAGTTGAATGAATGAGGCCTCTAGTCTATTGTCTCCTTTGCTGATGTTATGACAATGTCTGTTGGCCTTGTGACATTTGTCAACAAAGCCGCCTCACCAGCTAAGCTCAGCCAACCTTACTTCTGAAGCACTGGAATGTCTCCCTTGATGAACCCACTTTGATAGAAGCTGAGGGTCAGGAAAAGTAACTGATTTCTAAAATATTACAGACGGAAGGCCCATTGGAGATCACTCAGTACAGTTTGATAGCTTAAAAAATGAGGCCCTTGTGGGACTTGCCGAAATCAAATGGTCAATTGGAGGGGAAGTTTGGACTAAATCTCTGGATTCTAAGCCTAATATTCTCTCTATGACACCATCCCCTGATTGCTATAACCAATCAGCCCCCTCTCTGAGCCTCAGTTTTTTTCTGTAGAAAAAAGCACACCAGACTACCACAGGAGGTCAGTAACTCTAAAACTATGTGTTCTGAAACCTGGTTTCAGGTGAAATGCTGGGATGGCCACCGTGATCGGGGAAGGTGTGGCTCAGGCTTCCCTGAGTTCTACTTCTAGCTGATTGGTGTATTGAAATTGCATTAAGACTTTGTTTCGAAAAACCACTTCTGTTACTTTAAAAAAAAAATTGTAGAGGCACAGGACTAGATGGTGATCTTGGAATACGTGTCTGATTCTAGTAGTTGGGGATTCTGAGAAAAGAGGTCTGTGAAGGCAAGTACCTTGTCTTTCTTTTTTGTCATGGCCCATAAAACCTGATTCTTGTGTATTCAGTGAATGGTACTCACTGATCAACTGCAAGTGTGGCTTGATCTACTCAAGGAAATGGTACTTTGAAAGTGAGAGAACAGTGGGAAGAGAAACTCTTTGGAAGCAAGCTATCTTTTCTAATCCTCTTTAAAAGGCCAAAATGTTCACAATTTTCCCCTAAAATGGAAAGGTGACATTGATACTGCTCCTTAGGCAGTAGTATTGTGCATGCTGTTCTCTACTTTCCTAACAAGTGCAGAGAGAGGGCAAGGTCTCAGAGTGAAGCATCCTTTTTCTTGTTTGAGCCTACTCTGCATTTAGGGAGACTTTGACACTTCTCTTTAGAGTTCGAGGAATAGTTATAGCTCTAAGAAAGAAATTTTTGTCCATAAGAAAACGCAAGAGAAACTGGAAGAAGTTTCTCTCTCTCTCTCTCTCCTACCCTCTCCCCATCAGTATCTAACATAATCCTAGGCTTTCTTAGTGTTCCCTGCAGTTGGCCTGAGTTCTCTTCTGTTTTGGTCAAGGCTCAAGTGGAAGAGACCTGAGTCTGTGTCTGCCTCCTTTCTCCTAATTTTGGTTTCCACTGTTTTATGCAAAAAGGGACTAGACCTTTGTATCCCTGCCCCATTAAGCCAGCCATCCTGGTTCTCAGAGCTTCTCTGCACACTGCCACCATCCTTCTCATCTTTGCTCACTCAGCTGTTTTCATTGCAAACTCTCACATGCTCATTCCTCATTTGTCACCAGATTTTAGACTGTCTTGTGGCATGAAAGAATAGATCAGGTGGAGCAGCTACGGAAGCTGAATGGAGCCACTTTCTTTCTCTTTCCCCATCAGCAATGACAAAAGAGCCTGCTCAGCCAAGTGACATGACATTTGGGGGTTATGGTGGCTGGGCCATTTGTTTAAGTTTGCATATTTGTGGCAACAATTCTTTAGATTTTAAGTGATTCGTTTATCACTTGACAGTGCATAAATTTTTCTATAATATTTGATAGTTACTTATCTCTCTCTTTGATTTTTTTATTCTGTGTTTTATGATATCCAGTTTAATTTTTCCCCTCTGTTGACTTTTGCTTTGTGTGTACCTTGTTTCTGGGTGTACATGGGAGGGAGATGAGTCTCCAAAGATAATAGATCCCAGTTTGCCTATAAATTAATTGATAATACTATTTGGAAACAAATTCTAAAACCTCCTTCGCACAAGATAAATAGAATTTACAGAGCTTCTTGAAGCAAATCTCTGGACTCGACTCTCTCCAATCTCCCCCACTCATGCTAACTTCGAGTGACCTTATTACCAAGTGAGCCAACAGAACTCTTTCACACCTCTCCGCTTCAGCACATGCTGTTTCTTGGCCAGGAATGCCCTTTTTTCCTCCTTCACCTGGCAAATTTAGACTAGTCCTTTAAGACCTAATAGAAATGTCATCTGTTCTGATATGCTTTCCCAGATGTCCCTGAGCAAAGTCGGATGTTCTGCCTTCTGTTCTCCTGCGGTACTTTACTGATATCCTGGTGACGGCTTCCTGCCACTCCAGCCCACTTAGTTGGGAGATCTTCAAGAGGTTATTCCTCTTTGAATACCCAGTGTCTCACAGACTGCCTGGAACATAGTGTCAGCAGCCTCTGAGTGGAGGTTTTTTACAAGTTCTTGGTGTTCATCGGGAAAAGAATTTCAGGACACACCATCTAAGCCAAGCAAGCAACAGCTTTTTATTGAAAGCGAAAGTACCCTCTCAGGGAGGAGCACGGGCAGGCTCGAAAAGAGAGTAGTTGCCCCCAGAGGAAGTGGTTTTAGATCTTTTGCAGTCTTACTAATTAGGGGGAGGAATATTCAAGGCAGAGGGGTTGGCTTTTACTAAGAATTTGGGTAGTTATTCCTAGAATTGGGTTCCCTCCAAATTTCATACTTTATATGGTTGTTTCAAAATTGTCAATGAGATTTCAGGGTGGGGAAATATTAAAACTGCAATGTAAATGATAGTGTAATTAGCCAAAGTTCATGTAAGATAGCAGAGACAGCTGACAAGCAGGTGGAAGCCGGTTCTTGACCGTGGTTATCAGCCCCTTTTGTTAAAGGTTTTTAACTTTAACACCCGCACCCAATCTTCAAGCCCCTGCATCCAGTCTCAGCCTTGTCTTTTAGTGTTCTACTCTAACATTTCCCCCCTAAAGAGCTTTGGGCCTTTGGAATCTTACAAAGGAGGGGAGGGAAGAATATCTAGCATTTAAAGCTGCTTCTTGCTGGTAAGGGGCGTTGACCCTGCCTGTGGGCACCAGAGTCTCCTACATCTTGTTCTTTAACTATAAATGGGACTGATGTCAAGGCATAAGGCACCTCACTATGGTGGGAAGGACCTTCAGGGCCCTTAGGGTCATCATGTGCCTGTTGGTAGAAGGAACAAGTGGCCCGATCAAGGGGATTTTGATAGTCCCTTTCTTCATCTCCCTGAAGAGAGATGGGGTGGAACCCTTAGAGTCTAGGATGCATTGCGTGGTAGTTTGTATAACCTGAGAGACAAAAGATTTTAAAAGTTTAATAATACAAGGAGAGAAAAGGAGAACAGGCATTATGATACTAATGGAGACCACAGCATTTGTCTAAAAGCAGGCTACCAGAAGGGTAGTTTGTTCCACGTGTCAGAAGCCGTGTCTGACTTTCCCTTTTGATTGTACTTGTGCAGCCACTCAGCCACCAGACTTCCTGTAAATTTGTGGAAGCTTGGCCATTAGTATTAATCCATGTGCAACAGGAGGAGTTTAATACAGCAAAAACTCTTTTGGTGCCCAGTACATAATCTAATCCTGAACCAGGCGGTACTCGCCATTAGGTTTTAGGACAGGTAGGATGGGAGTATTGCAGAAGAACTTGCTGGGCGTTAACAGTCATGGGTTAGAAACTTTTGTATTAAGGGGTTAAGTTGCCTTTGCACCCCTTTCTTTAGAGGATATTGGTGTTTTTTTGAGGATAGGGTGAGGAAATTTTCAAGGTGACTCTGACCAGCATTTTCCTGTAAGGCTTTCCTGGAATGCTTTTATCTCAGACTTTGGGATTTACTCAGTCTAGGATCCCCAGTGGGATACTGGAACTGGAGTTAGGTTTGGTATGGCATAAAGAGTCCAAGAATAGGCCCCAGCCCCTAGGAGGCTCAGGGCAGACCCCTAAAGTTGAAAGCAAGTCCCTGCCTAATAAAGGAGTAGGGCATTCAGGCATAATCAAGAACTTGTGGATAGTTAAATGGTTTCCCCATTGGCAAGAAAGAGGTGAGGCAAAGGCCATATGTTTATAGGGACTCCATTGACCCCAACAAGTGAACATTTTTCTGGAGATACAGACTCAGCATGGGAAGTTAAGAAAGAATAAGTAGCTCCCATGTTATTAAAAAGGCTATAGGCTTGCCTGTCATGTTAAGGGCCACATGCAGTTCCTCCCCTGTGATAATCATCAGTGGGGAAGGGGACAGTCTCTCTTCCGATGCCCCTTCTTTTTACATAGGGGACATGGCTTGGCAGAAGGTGGGTTATAGTTGGGGCACGTAGGGTCGGGCATTCCTTGCTCCAGTGGCCCTTCTTAGCACAGCAGAAATGTCCCTCATCAGGTGATAGTCTTCTGGGGTGGTTCAGGTGGCCCTGAGGTGACTGGGGCTGGCCTATGACAGTCACCAAAAAGTTGGTTTGCCTCTGTTCTTGCCTCTAATCATGCTGTGCCTGCCTCTCCTGCTCTGTCTTACCTTGGTCATTGAACACACTGAAAGTGACCTCCAGGAGAGTGCTGTGGGGAGTCTGGGGCCCCAAGACCAATTTTTGGAGTTTTATTCTAATGTCTGGGGCCAACTGGCTGATAAATGAGTCCCCCCAGTACTACACTTCCCCCAGAGTTTTCCAGGTCTACCTTAGTATATTTGTGGATGGCATCAACAAGTCGAGCCTCAGAAAGGGCTGGGTTTTCATCAGGGCTCGGTGTCACCTCTCTCACCTTATTGTACTTTACAGGCTTAATCATGCACCTTTCATTCCCTCTATGAGACACATGGCTATGTGGTCTCTGAGTCTTATTCCTTGCTGGCCCTGTTCGTAGGTCCAACTGGGATCCAGAAACGTGACAGCTGTCATCCCCACAGGGTTTGGAGAGGTTGGGCAGCATTTAAGGCACCTGCAGAAGCTTGCCCCTGGGCCCAAATGCACATTTTCTCCTCTGGGGTGCAACAGTGGGAGAGAATTACATTAAGGTCTCTCCATGTGAGATTAAAGGACAAAGTTAGGCTGTGAAATGCCTCGGTAAACTTTCCTAGCTTCTCAGAAAGCTGTCCAAGGCTTGTCTGGCCCTGTTTAAGGTCTGACATAGAAAAAGGAATATGTACTCTGGTGGTGGCCCCTTGGCCCATGGCTATGTCCTGTAAAGGACACAGGAGTCCAGGGCTGGCTAGTTGGGGATACATCAGTGGGTAGGATGGCGGTTCAGGGGAAGAGGCTAGATTTGCCTCCAGGGATCCCATTCCCTGCTTGGGGGGCTCTGAAGGGGCTTCAGAGTTTTCTGAACTGGGGACAAAAGGGACAAGGTTTAAGTCAAGAGACCTAGAAACATCCAGTTTTACATGGAAGTGTGCTAAGGTACAAGCTGCTTATGCCTCTGGGTTTTCCTATAAGGACATAAACACCTGAACATAAGGGATTTTGGACCATTTCTTCTGTTATTTGCAAAAGAGGTCTAATTGGAGAATAGTATTATAGTTTAGACTCTCGATGACTGCCCAGAGCTCCCTGTCACCTGGCTTATATTGGGGCCAGGTGGCATTACAGAGGAATTATGAGTTTTATTTCTTTTTATGCTATCTAATTTAAAGGAGGCCAAATTTTAGAGAATATGGCCAAGGAGGAATCCGTTGGCATGGATTCCCATCTTGAGATGCTATTGCCCATTTCTCTGTCTCTCTGGACAAGACCTGAAAGAAAAGAAAAAAAAAGAAAGGGGTCATAATAGAGTCTCCCGGAGGCTCCTAGGGGTAATGGTCGGCTACCTGTTGCTATGGCATCCATGGTCATCCATGTGACCCTGCAGAGTCTGGGAATCCCCAGACACTCACCCTCACCTGGCAAAGAGGATCTCTTCTCCCCAGCAGTCACAGCCCTAGGAGAGGCCATGTTCCTGCACCAGCATCCATGAACCTGGGGGCTGGGTTGAGGAATTGTCCAGGGGCTTGGGGTATGGGCCATGCCCAATTATTAGTGGTCCTATGATGGGGTGTATTGCTCTAGAACTGGCATCCATCAGGATATAAGCCCTCTGATAATTCCACAGTCCTCTCTCCCAGATCTGATGGAGCATTTTAGCCCTGACAAGGTGGTAAAGGGAGCAGAGCTTTCTGTCTGGAAGGCTCCTATTCTATTCTCTACGTAACATTTGATATCATCGAGTTTTTCTCCTATAAATGTGGAGCTGACTTCCCTGGGGGGTCTAGTATACTAAAGCACCTTTACTTTGTGGCACTCAATCAAGTGTCTGAACAAGCAAAATCATATAATCCAAGCTTCTTTCCTTTGAGTCACCCTATCTATCCCTATGATCCTTCTGCAAAAACCTCCTATAAACACAGCAAACAGGGGGAGATTGATCAGTACTATAAAGACAGGCAGCATAAGAACATACTGCCTTGCAAGGTGGCATGTTAAATCGCAAGTGTCTTTCCCCCAAATATGGGGAGGCAGTATGGAGAGGGAAGAATGAAGTCTAGCAGCAGAGGCTAGGCATGGAATTGCCATGGCTTAGAGAGTGAGTATTTGGGTTCCTGTATGGCATGAACCCAGGGAAGTCCCCTGCCAGTGCCCTAGGCTGGTATTACCAATGTCTGGTAACCACTTGAATCTGCATGGCCTGGGGAGTGACTTTCTGCCACCCCAGTCAGAGGGAGCCACGGTCAGCCAGATGAAGCAAGGTTATGCACCTGTAACTCACTGAGACATTGCAAAAGCAGTGAGACAAAAGAATATCCTTACCTCAAAGTACAGTATGATAGTCAGGTCAAGGCTCACGTGATGTCACCTGGCTGGCTCACCACAAAGATGTTATGGGCCTCCAAGTGGAGGTTTTTCCATGTCCTCAGTGTTCATCAAGAAAAGAATTTCAGTACGCACCACATAAGCCAAGCGAGCGACAGCTTTATTCATTCATTCATTCATTCATTAAATTTCAGAATATTATGGGGGTACAAGCATTTTGGTTACATATATTGCCTTTTCATCACCCGAGTCAGAGCTACAAGCCCATCCTCCAGGCAGTGCGTAGTGTACCCATTAGTAGTTATGAATTTACCCATCTCCTTCACCACCTGCCACCTGCCCAGCACCTGCTGAATATTATTCCATGTGTGCACCTAAGTGCTGATCAGTTAGTACCAATTTGATGATGAGCATATGTGGTGCTTGTTTTCCCATTCTTGTGCTACTTCACTTCGAAGAATGGGCTGTAGCTCCAACCAGGAGCAACAGCTTTTTATTGAAGGCAAAAGTACGCTCTCAGTGAGGAGAATGGACAGGCTCAAAAGAGAGTAGCTGCCCCACGAGGAAGTAGTTTTAGACCTTTTGTAGTCTTACTATTAATAATTGGGGGAAGGAGTATTCAAGGCATAGGGGTTGGCTTTTACTAATATTTTGGGTAGTATTTCCTAGAATTGGAGGTTCCCTCCATTTTCATACTTTATATGGTTATTGTTGGAACTTTCATGGGTATTTCAAGGGTAGAGAAATTTTAAAACTGCAATGTAAATGATATTGTAATTAGCCAAAGTTCATGTGAAGTGGCACAGACAGCTGACCAGCTGGTTGAAGCTGGTTTTTGCCTGCAGATATTGGCCCGTTTTGTTTAAAATTGTTTACTTTAACACCACCAACCTTCAAGCCCAGCACCCAGTCTCAGCCCTGTCTCCTCCTCTCCTACTCTAGCAATAAGGGGCACTCAAGTGTGTCCGAATGAAGTGGTGAATCAATCAGTATACCTGCTCTCTAGTGCCTGGGACTTCTCAAGGGGCCTGTGTTCTCCTTTGCTCCCCTTTTTTCAACTTTTCTTTCAATCTAAAAAAAAAAATTTTTGTTTACCAGTGTAGCCTTCTCTACTGGCACGTTTTTCTCTATTTTCATTTTTTTTGTGTGTGTGAATATGAAGCCACTATTTCCACAGCTCTAATCTGGAATCATTTCATCTCAGTCTTGGAGTTCTGCAACAGTGTCCTGTTCAATCCATCTTCTCTCTATATATTCCTACTATGATGTGTGCCCCTATGACAACTCAATCAGTTGCTTCAAACCACTTTTCTACTAAACTGCCTCCCTGACAAGATTCCGAACTGGCTCCCCTATTAGATGAAGACCAAACTTCAACTCTGAGTACTTAAGGCAAATGTTGCCATTCATCTCCATGCTCCTTACTCCTCAGTATTACCCAACACTTCCTTTCAAGACAGATTGTTTGCTATTCTCCAAACAATCATTCCTTCATAGTTCAGAAGGAGTTCTCACTTTGCTTACACAGGAACACATCATTTTGTCTTTTTTCAAATGTTCTATGAAAGAGTGTATCTGCTGTAACAATTAGAACCCAAAATGTTAATTTACTCAAACATGAAAAAAGTTTATGTCACTCGTGTACACAGTCCATTGTGTTTCTAGTTAGCCAGGGGTAGGGCTGGGGTCCCTGCTGTACCCAGTCATTCTGGGACGTGGCCAATAGAGATGCTATCATCTTCAGCATGCCCTTCAAGAGCTTCTTGGTTTCGAAATCCCACTATTGGAAGGGGAGAGAACATGAATGGGTTCATTTGGAAGGACTCTATAGGCTAAGAACATTCTACTCACATTCCAGTAGCTACATGGACACTTTGAACTTTATTGGAAGCTGGGAAATGTAGCCTAGAGTATGCCTAGAAATAAGAGGAAATGATTATACTGAAGAGCTAGACATCTTTTACATATTACTTTACGTAGCTTTCAATGTTATTTCTGGTTTGTGCTTTGTCTTTCCTAATAGGTTGCAAGTGTTCTCGAAGCAGATGTTTTATGTTACTTTCTTATGCCCCACAGCATATAATACAGAGGTCTCTGTGGATTAGGCACTTGGTATGTGTGTTAGTTTTCTATTGCTGTGTAACAAATGACCATAAAATTAGTGGCATGAAACAACACATCCTTATTTTGTCACAATTTCTGTGGGACAGGGGTCTGGGCACGGTGTAGTGAGGTACTCTGCAAGGCTGCAGTCAAGGTGTTGGTCAAGACTGACTTCTCATCTAAAGACTCAACTGGGGAAGGGGCTTTTTCCAAGCTAACTCAGGTTGCTGGCATATTTTATTTTCTGGTGCCAGCTTGGTTCTTGCTTACTTCTCCAATGCCAGCAATAAAGACTCTAAATCAAATCTCCTAGCCAGGCAGAGTTATGTAGTATAAGATAATCGCAGGAGTGATATCCCAACACCTTTGTAATTTTGGTTATAAGCAGATCTTATCCACAGTCAAGAGGAGGGGATTATACAAGAGAATACATACCAGAAAGCAGGATCACTGGAGCCTATCTACCACACAACAGGGGTGTTCCAGTGAACCACCACTTAATCTAAGCATACCTCTGTATGCAAAACTGCAAATTACTAACAATGTCAAGAGAAAAATGTCCATTATTGGCCAAGAGCTGGTAATTATGCTAGCAAAATCAGCAGAGCTAAGGAACCATATTTGCTAACCTTTAGAAATACCAACCTTAATTCACATAGTCATCTTTAGAACTGGACCTAGAGTAGGATGAGACCATCTTGAACCTGTTACTAAAAGTCTTATTCTCATAATACCCAGTGGCCTTCATTATATGGCATTTTTGAAAGCTTATTGTCATTTTGAATTTTTTGTCTTTCCTCGCTCCCTTTTTCGCTTCTCCTTTATCTAACTTAGGTGGTGCTGAATTTTATTATTCTCTTCTTCGTCTTCGTGTTTGACATTTTCCTTTCTAGTTCCAGTTGTCCTTTAAGACAAATCCATAGCATTTCTTCTGGGGGAAATCTAAGGGAAAGCTCTAGAGTGAAACTTTAGTCTACACATTTAATTCATTTTAGAGACGGTATCAACTATTCCTCCATTTCTAAACCTCTTCTCCCACCAGGGAGATCTCCTAAGAGAAAAAAATGTAAGAGAATCTGAGATGCTTATTTATATATCAGCTATGGAAAGAGCTGCTTTCCTGCCTACCTTGACCCCTATCTTTGAAACTCCAAAAGTGACTTCTGTGGTTAATGCTTCAGGAACATCTATGATACAGTCCCACAGATATAAAAGCTCAGGGCATCTAACTAAACGATATAACAGCTCTAATAGAGAGAGTCACATTTCTAAAAAAGAAAACCAAATTCTGAAGTTATTTTCTGGCTCTGTGAACAGCTAAAAATACAAGGATAATCATTCTTTCAGTCCTGGACTTTTAACACCGAAGCTAACCTGGAAGGAAAAATGACACTGAGCTGTAAGGAGAAAAGAATAGAACAGACTTCAGTGAAATCAGTCTCTCTTCTCCACAAGGCATTCGTTCCTACATTATCTCATCTATCTTTAAGTTTTGTATGATTTTTACTATTTGGCATGATTTAAAACTACTGAGTTGGTGTAAAGTACATAGGAACTCTGTACTATTTTACAACTTCTTTGTGTCTAAAATTATTTTAAAATGAAAATTAAAACAAACACACAAAACAAATTAGTGAGTTGGAAAGTAGCTCCCCTTGTAAAAGCCTAGCAATTGGAGGCAACTGTTTCTGTAAATACAAATGCCTATTTTCTGTTTAATAAGATACCAGGGAGAGGAAGAGAAGGGGTGGGGGGAAGAAATAGAGGAGATTTCCAGCTGCTGTAGATCTTGAGTAGGCAGGACCTCATCACGTGGTATCTGCACACTGCCTGCCACTTTTCAGTGGTCTTTGCTGGCCCTGCCTTAGTTAAAGCCCAAACCATGACCCAGGGGTACTCTCACAATTGGATTTGTAGATTAAGTCTTTGTTTGGGGGTAAGAGCTACTCCCACCTTGACTAATACACCTGGCCCTTCATTCTCTAAAGAACAGGGGCAGGCAGGAATGCAGATAGAAGTATACAGAGTAGAAAATGAACCACCCCTCTGATTCCTTGTAACATTTGTGATGTACTATTGGGATATGTGGGCTCGTGTACATCCCACTCACCTTGATTCTGATTCAGAGATTTCTTCTTTATCTTTTCTATTATAGCATTGGGGTGAGCAAATACTTTGTCATCAGCAACTCCCTGTGTCTTAGGGAGTAATTAATAGCCCTGGATTTGAAGTCAAATGCACTTGGACTCTATTTTAGGCTGTGCTACTTTTGAACCGTATGACCTTGAGTAAATTGCTGAAGCTCTCTGCAGTCCAGCTTCCTAATCTATTAAATGGAACTAATAATACCTAATTCGTATGGCTGCCTACAAGAGTTAATTAAATAATGTATGTGAAATATTTTACACTGGACTTGGTACTTAGTGTGACTTCAGTAAATGATAGTTATTGTCAGAGTCATTGTTGCTTTTATACATTCTGGCATCCTATGACTTCCAGTGACTACAGCCCTATGGCCATTTGGGGATGTCTTTTTTAGAACTGAATCCTGATCTTTCTTTATGAAATAATAACTCATTTTCAGGAAACATACTGCTATAGTTTGGATGTTTGACCTCCCTAAATCTCATGTTGAAATTTGATCCCCAGTATTGCAGATGGAGCCCGATGGGAGGTGTTTGGGTTATGGGGGTAGATTTTTCATGAATTGCTTGGTGTCATTCTTGTGCAGGTAAGTTCTCTATTAGTTCCTGAGAGAACTAGTTGTTAAAAAGGGCCTGGCACCTCCTGCCCCCTTGCCTTCTCTCTCACCATGTAATCTCTGCACATGCCAGCTCCATTTCCCCTTCTGCAATGAACGGATACAGCCTGAGGTCCTCACCAGAAGCAGATGTCAGCCATGCTTCTTGCACAACTTGCAGAACCATCAGGCAAATAAACCTCTTTTCTTTATAAATTGCCCAGCCTCAAGTATTCCTTTATAGCAACACAAAATAGACTAAGACACACACTCGCTACCGTTTGTCATTTTAGTCAAGAGGGTTGAAGAAAAGCAGGGTTCAGGTTTGTTCCCAGCTCGGTATTTTGGCCATTAGACCCTTTGCTTACTTGATTAAATTTTCAGGGACCTGAATTCCTTCTCTGAAGAAATGGTCCAAAATCAAGCACAGAATGGTGACTATAATAAAAAATAATACATTGTACATTTTAAAATTGCTAAGGCATATTTTAAGTATTTTACTAAACCAAAAATGATAGGTATGTGATTTATTATTAGCTTGATTTAATCATTCCGTGATGTAAACATACATCAAAATATCACATTGTACTACATAAATATATACCATTATTGTCAATTAGAAGTAATTTTTTATATAGGAAACTTATGATAAACTGTAGTATTTCAAATTTAAAAAAAAAATCAAAGTTAAGACAAAGAGTCTCACTGCTCCTCAATGAGCTGAAGGTTTTGGAAAACAAAACAGAAACAATACCCTCTAAATAGAAAAAAAATAGAAGAAAATGACAGGAAGGTCCTTCATGCAGTCAGCTCAGGGCTCTATAGTAAGTCTCAAGCAGCCTGTTCCTGTCAGGGGGAGTGCCGTGCTCAGAAACGTAGGGGATACCTATCTACAGCACAGTCCTCAGGGAACTTGTAGATCCAGTCGTATTAACCAAATCAAAACACATGCCAATAGAAAACATGTAAGTGTAAACCAAGAACTTGTTTTCTATTTGCTGAAGATGATTTCAGGGGGTTTAGGCTAAGCAAATCAAAGCTAAATGGGAAGCGCTGTCAAAAAGGTCTCTTAAGGTAGGGGATCTAGGGGTAATGGGGATGAATTGAATTTGAGGTAATCTCTGAAGTGGAGCTGCACTGGAGGCTGTTGGAATCAGGCACTGAAGTGAAAGATCAGGCATACATAGTACATTGAAGGATCTGTCACAGCTGAAAGCAGGAAGAGTTGATAAGCTCATGATAAGCTCTCACGTTGTAAGAAATCAAACAGCTGGGGAGGTTTACCAGCATGGTCACAAGAAGAAAACATCTTACCTGCCCATTCAGAATACCTTGCTACCCTTCTGCATGCTAGGTAGGACATGCATGCTCTTCACACTAACCAAGAAACTGAAGGCCAGATGAGAAGACAGACCTGGCTAGAAGACTGTTTGGTCTGTTATATCTATCTGGAACTAAGTAGGAGGGTGGATTTCGGAGATACTTCCATCTCTGAAATACCCCAAAGTCTGTCTCTCACAAGCCTTGACTTTGCTTAAAGCATTCTACCCCTAATCTCTGAGGGACATCTCTCTGAACAGTTTCCTGCCAATATATCCCCGAAAACTTTTGAGAAATACGAGCTGTTCCAGCTTAACCATTTCTTAAGGCAGCATGACATAGGAGGTGGAGACGGAGAGTAATTAAAAATAACTCTCAGCTCAAACAGGGAGAGGGCTGTCCCTGCCTCATCTGTATTCCCCTCACAGGTCCCCCGGTGAGACCCCAGCTGTTGAGCAAGAGACTGTAATGCCTGATGCGCTCAATCTTGGATTAATCACAAAAGAATGTTAACAATTTAAGGGCATTTGGTTCTATATTTTGGAAGAATTCTTAATGATTCTGTTAAAAAAGAAGAAATAGGAAACATAACAAAAAGAGGCAAACAGGAAAGAGGAATCCAGCTCTACTGCAGAAAGGGTCGTCCAATCGCTCTACTCTTCTTGGCAGTCCAGTTGGTCCCCTTAGATAGGCAGCAAGTAGGAAAACTCTGCAGACAAGTGATGTGAAAGTTACATTGAAGTTATAGCTTCCCAGCATGGCCCCAAGGGAAACACTACAGGACTAACTTATAGAGATACAAACAGAGGCCCAAGAGCATCCTCATCACTCATGTCAGGATCTGAGAGAGCTGAGAAAAGGACACAAGAGGGGGATTAGCTTCCAGACCTGCTTGAGTCTGGATTGTTACTCTGTGTTCCCCATGCCTTCAAGGTGCAAAAGCATCAGATACCTAAATGATTCCCTTGCCACCAGCCATCTCATGCTGTCAGAGGCCCACTGTTCACTCTTAAGAGTAAGTTTGAAGCTGCTCAGCCTGGGTTTCCTTTGTATTAGGTAGCTATTTTACTAATTAATTTCAAACAGTACCTCCCATTTCACTCAGTCTGACCATTGAGTGCTTTTAGTCAGTCTTTGCAAACTTGTCCCCATTTAGTTGGTAACCTTACTATATCAACCCAATAATGAATTGACCTATATTTAGGTACTATAGTTTGTGCCTGTTCCAAATCCTATTTTGTCTCTGATTTTGGAAACATTTCCTCAACTGGATTCACTTTCCAAGATAAGAATAAATAACTTAAAAAAATATATGAAACCAGTATATTCACCTGTGCATAAGTTTAGAAAACAACACTCAAGGAAGAGCCGTGAAATAAATACTTTTATCAGTTGTAACTTATCAGGACCAAAAGCTGATAAGAGTGTAGGCTCTGGAGCCTGACTGTTGAGTGAAATTATGTCCCACCTTGGGGAAATTTTTCTAATATGTCCAATCCTCTCTTTTCTGACCTATAAAATGGAGATAATTGTAGGATCTTCTCCAGATGACTACTAGGAGGAGATGCTACACACAGAACTCACAGCACTGCGTCTGGTATAGAATAAGTGCTCTATAAAAATGTTATCTATCATTATTGTTATAAAAGTATAGAAATAGAATATAATATTTTAAGTGACAGATCGATTTTGAAGCCTCAGTTAAAAAACATAATAAAACTGATTTTTATAATTTTTATAATGAGCACTTATTCCAAATATAAACAATACTGTTCATGATGAAATGTATTGATTTCAAGATCGACAAATTGCCTAAACAAGACTAATTTATAATAGTGGAATTGCAGCAGACTCTATAATATGTATATCACATTGAACGGTATGAGCAATGTTTATTCCAGTGACTATACATATTGTCCCCAATGCCTCCATTCTTCACCACCACCATTATACCTCTGTTTGCTCCACAGTCTGTTTCTTCTAGAATGGAAGGTCCTACAGATCAGAAATCACATGTGTATAACCTATTCTGTGTGGCATGACAATGATGTACTTTTCCAAAAAACATGGGGAGAATATTTGTTGACCTGTATAATTCTGTGATGATCTACTGAAATGTCATGGAACAACTTAAAGTCTTAGCAAAAGGAAGAGGAATGCTAACATGTAAGAATTTGCAGATAAATTATTAACATGGGGTGAGGCCAGAATAATACAGTAGAAAAAAATAAAATGAATTAAATAGGCTTGGATTTGCTGGGCAACCTGGAGTAAAATCCCCTAAAGGATGGTGTATGTAGAAGAAAAGTCAATGAATCATTTAGTAATTCATATACTCTATTTTTTCTGAGGTGTTCAAAACATTGGAAATTATCTTTTGCAATCTAATGATTTCCCTGAAATATACTGTGTTTCATTCCAGTAATGGCTGATCGAGTAGGTATTCAGACATTTTGTTGCTTCGTATATCTAGGTATGAGAAGTCCTGTCTAATATTATCAAAAGAATGGTGGTGCATTCAGGGAAGGAATTTAGATTTTCTGACTCCAAGGACATTTCATCACCCACTAAACCACCCTTTGCCATGAGCTCCAAGGGCCAGCAATTGTTCAGTCCGGTACAGTGAGAGCGTAACCTGTCCTTAGTACTGGAGGCTGAACACAGTAGTGAATAAAAGACAAAACCAGTTCTGCAATATAAATGACACATTCCATTAATACAAGTGGATCTAAATGAACTAATTTCATTCAATAGTACTTTTACATTCTGTAGCTATATGGGCTTGGATACAAATTGTAATGTCAGTCTGTCAGGAGCGAGGACTGCAGTGCATAATTACAAGTTCTCGTTCAGCACTTCAGGAGCTAATCAGAGCAAGGATGTGAATCTGTAATTTGCAAATGTGCAAAGACAGAGGTTACTATGGCATTAATGACTCTGCTGTTAACATTCTTGCCCACAAAATCATAGGACTGTGGGTTCAAATTCTACAAAATAATTTGACCTTACATTTAGTCATTTGATTACAAGAAACCTCTCCTGCTGGCAGCACCTAGGGACATTTCTAAGTTTCACGCTGTTCAAAAATCTCAAATGTCATTATGCCAATAAATTAATATTTATATTCCAAGGGACTGTACATAATAATAAAGGAATATAGAGAGCAAATTAATATATAAAATTACAGCACAAATGTAGAAAATCAATATGTTACACCATGAACCCTGTTTCTAAGCAACCATTTCTTTCATGGGACTGAACAAGAAAAAAATAAATGAAAAGTTGAGTAGAAAGGATGTATAAACATATATAGATATAGATATAATGTTTTCTTCCTCTTTATTTTTCTCTCCCCATAACATTCCTCCTTCAAACATTTATTCTTTTTCTCCAATGATTTCATTGTTGGAGAATGGGAAGAGAAAGCAAGCAACATTTGAGAATTCAGTATTGGCTTAAAATTCAAACCTCTCCCTAAAAGATTTTATGACTTTATTGCCCTATCAGTTCATGGCTGAAAGCAGAATGATTTCAGCTTTTCATTTTCCTCAACTTATTATCTCAAAAATAACATTATTGCTCTCTGTTTCATTCCTCTCATTATTTTCTGATCTCTGATGTCCCCTCAGAGAAAGAAGTACCTAGAATGCTTCTATCAACTTCTTTGGCAATGATAACCCTTGAGCCTAAAATTCTCTTATGTAGAGACAGGTGTGCTATATTGGTGACCCATTGACCATTCTGTCAATAGACTCGTATGAGTCAATTGTAATTGTAAAGAATCAGGATCACTACTTGCATCACAACTTTCAGGTTGAGTGATATTTACCTTGGGTGCTGAAGCTGGAACCAGGGCTCACCTGGTGAGGTCCTTGTCAGAGACTCAGCACTATAAAAGCTCCAGTTGATATGGATCCTGCCACTCCCTGCCAGAGAAGAGAAGTGAGATGGCTACATTGTAGGTGGAAGTCAAATGACTGTTTCTCTTCAAAAACTTTTGGGACAGTGCCTTTTCTCCCGTCCATTTTAAGGGGCAATGTGTTAGAGTGTAAAAGGTAGGTGCTTTTCAGTCACATATTTGCAGGTTAAAATCTTAGTTCCACAGCTGGCTTATTTTGGGCTCTAAGGAGAATTATTTACCTCCCTCAACCTTTGTTTTCTCATTCAAAAGAAGAAGAGAAGATAACATCTACTGCTGAGCTTCAGAGGGAGTTTTGATGTAAAACTCTAGGGGCATATTGACCCCTGTTACAGGTGTGCTCCTTGAGAGGCAGACTCCTCTCTTTCCCCTTCCCTCTCCTTCCTCTTCCTCTTTCTCTTCCTTTTCTTCCTCCTCTTCTTTTGAGTTTGTTTTATTTTACAGAATTAAACCTTGATATATTAGGTTATTAACTATGAAATGTCTGATTTCCTTAAGTACTAAGTTTGACAGTTGATATCTCTGATGTTTCACTTTGACAATTCTTGTTTTATGTTTATTGTGAAGGTATATCCTCAATCTTTCAAATGCATGTTCTGGCTTGTGTTATATTTCACATTTTTTAGAGCAATTTTTGTGAAACCATGGATAAGTCAAAAATTCGTGTTATTTTTGAATATGAGTTCCATCATGGAACCAATGCAATGCAAACTGCTCAAAATATCAATGAAGTGTTTGGTAAGGATGTGCCTAATGAATGCACAGTATGTCGATGGTTTGAGAAGTTCCATCTGGTGAGTTTAATCTTGAAAATGAGCCACGTACATGACCTAAGACCAAGGTGGGTAATGATGAACTGAAAGCTGTAGTGGAAGCAAATCCATCTCAACCTATGCATGAACTAGCAGCAAGGTTTGATGTTACTATTCCAACAATATTGGACCATTTGAAACAAATTGGCAAGGTGAAGAAGCTGGATAAAATGGGTTCTGTGTAAATTAAATGAGCATCAGAAGAGAAATCATCTCAAAACTTGCCTTTCTTTGCTGTCACGACATAAAGGCTACCTTTCTACACCACATAGTAACATGTGATGAAAATGGATTCCTTCTGACAATTGCAAGCATTCGGCACAATGGTTGGGTGATGATTAAGTGCCAAAACACAGTCCACAACTGAATATTCATCAAAAAAAGTGAATGGTGTCTGTCTGGTGGTCCAGCACTGGTGTTAACCACTACAGCATCATAAAATCTGGTCAATTTGTCATAGCAGATGTCCACTGAACAAATTGGATGAAATGATGAGGATGCTTGCAATTAAGCAGCCGAGATTGGTCAATAGAGACAGGCCAATCCTCTTGCAAGACAACACTCGACCACATGTCGCACAAACAATGCTGCTCAAACTACAGAAGCTGGACTTGGAAACTCTTTGTCATCCACCATACTCACTAGACCTTGCACCAACTGACTACCATTTCTTTCAGGCTTTGCACCATTTCTTGCAAGGAAAAATATTCAATTCTTGACAAGCTGTAGAAAATGCTGTTTGTGACTTCATCACCACTCGCTCTCCAGGCTTCTTTGCTGCTGGCATAAACAACTGACTGCTAAGAGGGCAAAACTGTGTCGATAGTTTAGGCACATACTTTGATTAATTGTACTGCTTTTTGTTTGAGATATGATAAACTACACTTTTGATTTGAAATCAGACATTTCATATTTAATGACCTAATAACAGGAATCAAACTTTTTCCTTTACAAAGTAACTGGAGGTATGCCAAGTATTAAAAAAGGGCACTTTTCCCATTAATGGATAATGACACTTTGACAGATAAGTGAGCAGTTCTGCATCGATTCATTTAGAAAACTATGGTAGAAAGTGGGTAGCAGTGTTTAGCCTGCCTCAAATGCATATAGAGCCGCCTTCTTTCCCTTGTGGGGGATTTGCGTGTTTAAGTCAGGGCCCACAAACTCAAAACACTCATTTGGCCTAAAGAATGCTTGGCTAAGAATAAAAGAAGGACCAGCAGGGAAAGTGCCTTGTAGACTATGACCTTTCCAGCTAAACTACCCCCAGAGAAAGAAAGACTTATTTGAATTTACAGATGTCTCAGAACTTCAATGAGCCAGGCCTCTGGCTCTTTTCCTCTGGGGCACTACAAAACTTAGGTCTTTGCAGATCAATTAAGTCATTAGCGCTCCATCTAATGAAAGTAGATTTCCACGAGGAGGCTGAGCCAGCTGTCCTGCCCCAAGCAGCACAAAAGCAACCAGGGTACCAGAGCAAATGGCAATACGCCAAGGCTTAGAAGGCCCCGGCTTGTGGCAGAGTTAATGCTGCCTGTTTTCCAGGCGACCTCAATCACTGCCCAGGGCAGACCCTGGACTCAGGTGCTCTTTAGTCACAAGAGAGTGTGTAAATATGATTTAAAAATCCAGTTGCCACTGCCTGCTCAACTAGCAGGAGTGATCAGAGAGCTGCAAAGTGTGAGGCACTGGATGGACAGGTGTGTTTTCTTCTTGGCAAATGTTGCATTTTTACAATTCTCTCTCCTAGGTAGTATCATGGGAGATTTCTAGTTTTTGAATTTAATTTGTTTCTTAAATTTTTGAATAGATTATAACATGGTTGCAAAAAAAGGGGAGGGGAGACAATGCTCCCTCTCATTTCTGTTCTTTATCTGCTCAAGAAACCAATGCTTTTATGTGCTTCCAGAGTTTTCTGATATATGTATAAGCAAATGTGAATATTCTCATAGTCCCTTCTTTTAAACAAACAGCATACTGTATATATAATTCTGCATATTGCTTTTCTCTGTTAAAACATCTCAGCTGCCTTTCCATATAAGAACATAGAGAAATTCCTTATCCTTTTTTTACAGCTACATCATATTTCATTGCATGAAAATACCATATTTATTTAACCATTCCTCTGCTATTTGCTGTTACAAATAATATTGCGGTTAACATCATATATGTTTCAGTTTATTTTTTCATGCATATTTGAAAATATGGGTAGGATGCATTCCCAGAATTGGAATTACTAGGTTAGGAGGTATATGCACTGGTAATTTCTATAGATAAAGGTATTGCCAAATTGTCCGTGATAAGTACTATACAAATTCACAGTCAACCCTCAGTGAATGAAAGTTTCTCCCCACACCTCACAACAGAGTGTGATATCAAACTTTTAGAATTTGTTAATCTGGCATGTGAAAATGGAATTTCAGTGTACTTTTGCTTTCTTTTTCTTATGAGTGAGATTGTACATCTTTTTATATGTTCAAGAGCCATTTATACAACTTTTCTGTGAATTGCCTTTTGACATTGTTTGCCCACTTTTATATTAGTTTGCTGGTTTTGTTTTTTAATTGATTTCTACTAGAGATATGGATCGGGAATCTCCTTTCCCTCCTGAGTTTTATGTTGGCCTTTTTGACTTTGCTTATAGCTTTTGCCCCTGAGCTTTTGGTTTTCGTAAGGTTGAATTTTTCAGACTTTTCTTTTATGGTGTCTATATTTTGACACTTAGTTAGAAAGGAAACCTTCAAATTCCAGAGTCATAAAGTAATTCTCCCATATTTTTCCCTTGGCGCTATTATGTTTTTGTTTATTTTTTTAATAAATTGGAAATTATTCCTGTATAGAAATATGAAGTATTGATACTGATTTATTTATATTTTTCCAGATGGGTACCCAGTTATTCCAATAAGAATATTTATATAGGCATTTATTTTCCATTTGAACCTCTTTTATGATGTTTTAAGTTCATTTCTGGACTTTTATTCTGCTCCATTGATCTGTCTGTCCATGCGTGTTTTTCAATTATTGAAACTGTCAAATAGATTTTAAAATTTAAAAGGGTTAATTCTCCCTTGTTACTCTCTCTTTCAAAGTTTTCCTGACTTTTGTTGTTTATTTTTTTGTATATAAACTTTAGAGATCAGTTTCTCTAGTTAAATATATATATATATACACACACACACACACACATATATATATATATATACACACACCCACCCATATATGTTGAAATAATGTCAATTTTTAAATTAAGAAGAATTGTTAACATTTGTGACCATTATGGTCTTTCTATTCAGGGACATGATATGTTTCCTTTTGCTTAAATTTTATTTCATATAATTTCATATTTCTGATATTTTGTTAGGTTTATTTCTAAAAGTTTTTTCTTCTTCATATCAAATTATAAATATTTTTTCCTCTCATTACATCTACTAATGAGCTATTTGTATATATATGAAGGTCATGAATTAGGCATACTAATTCTGCTCTCTGCCGCCTTACAGAATCTTCTTGTTAATAGTAGTCTCTTTCAGTTGTTCCTTCTGAGAACTCCAGGTATTCAGTCATATCATCTGCAAATAATTTTTTCACTCTGTCCGGTTTTTCTATATCCAATTTCTCTTGTTTAATTGCATTGGCTAATATTCCAACATAATCATATAATAATGATACTGTGAATACCATAGCCTTGTTCCTGATTTTAGTAAGAGTTATTCTGATGTTTCCACAGTAATCACAAGGCTGGCCTTTGGAAATATATACATCTGTATGGTTTCTTAACATTGAATGTTCTGGTCCTTGAATTATCAAATTAAATCTCATTAGTCTTGAGTATCCTTTATAATGTGGGGCTAGATTCTTCTTGTAAATAATTTAATCATTTGTTTTCTTTTGCTATGCTCTTGAACAATTAATTTAGCATTAGAATGCTCTATTCTCTAAAGGCTTAGAATAATTTCTCTGTGACATTTTCTGGGACTAGTGCTTTCTTTTTCTGAGGGGGACTCAGGTGCCTGAGAACTTCCTCAATTTCATATGACTATGGAAATGGATATGTTTTGAATATGTATCTCTTTCAGAATTATTTTTAGTTGATTACATTTCCCTAGAATATTATCCATCTCCCCAAAATTTCAGATGTATTTATGTAGAGTTAACCAAGACTATTTTTCTCATCTTCTGTGGTTATTTTTACTTACTATTTTTCAAATTTTATGTCTCTGCGATTTTCTTCCTCTTTTCCATGATGAGATCTAATGTTTTACACTTTTAAATTTTTTTAAAGCAGAAATCTTAGATACACTGATTTTACCACTTTTGCATTTTATAGCTTATTAAATTCTGCTTTTACCTTTATCAATTGATCCTTTGAGCTTTTCTTAAATATATGTGTGGTTTTAATTTTTTGTGCTAAATATTGAATTGATTTAGTTTCTTTCCTCTTATTGATATAAATATTTAAGGACAGAGATTTTCCTCTAAGTACTGCTTTTACTGTTGTTCATAGATTATGTTATATAGTGCTTTTATATTAATAAGTTTTTTCTAGCCAACCTATAAATTTGGCTTGTATTTCATTTGACAGAAGAATTAAGAGAGAGTTTTAAAATTTCCAGTTGGAATGAGTTTCTTTTTCTGATTTTGTTGTTAATATCTAGTTACTGTACTGCAATAAAAAATGTATACTATGCTATTTTTCCCTTGTTAGAAAGAAGAAATTACAGGTTTTTGGACTACATATGGTCACATTTGTGATTGTCACATGGATTCTTACAAAGAAAGTATTTTTTTACATTCAAGACATAAATCTTTAAATGAATTGCTTGATGTACCTTATTAATTATGTTATATGGGTCAATTATATCTTTAATTTTGACTATCATTGAAAAAGCAAGGTATCTTAATGTGTCCTATTTCTGGTTTGCTTCCAATTACTTCTGATAACTCTTGAGTTTTCTGTTTTCTAAATGTTACTGTTAGGTCATTTGGTACATAGATGGTTATAATTGTGTCATCCTCATCATGATTTATTTTTTTCAGTTAATTTTTTAAACCAGAAAACCACTTTCTCTGATTTTAAGATCCCTATCACTGATTTATTTTTCTTTGCATTCTTGCGGCATGCCTTGGTCCAGCCTTTTATGTTCAACCTTTCTAAATTAATTACTTTTGAAGCAAATCTCTTGTTCACAGCCTAGAGTTGGTTCTGCTTTGTGATCTAATGTGAAAGTCTTTGTCTTTTAATAGGTACATTAAGGCAATTTATATCTAATAATGTGATATATATTTTGTCTGGTTCCTCTCGTATTATTTTATCATATATTTTCTCTTTTCCGTATAGTTTTGTTTGTTGATTGGTTGGTTTTAACTATGTAGTCTGCCCTATGTGTGTGTAAGTGTGTTTTTGCTATTTAAGGGAGTTTGCATTTTCTCCCTTGTTGTCATTTTTGCAATTATGACATATAATCTTTTTAGTGCTCAGTATGTTTAAACCAGAGCTTCTCATCCGATATACTGTACTCTTAGGGCAGTTGGACAGGCCCTCTGCCTGTGAATAATCTTGGCTGTTTATCTCAGTCTCAGCAAGTGTATCATTTTCTCTTTGAGCCATCATTTCAAAAATATTGGGAAATGTCACTTTAACGAATATGCATTAACTCTCTACTAGGAGCTGTGAATCATAATCTTTCTTAGTGTTCAATACAAGAAAGTGCATGTATTACCATTAATTGAGTTGACACCTGTATATGTTATACTTTGACTCCTGACAATCAGAGAATTTACTCTACTTCCTACCTTCTTTCCTCTCCCACCTATTTTTAGCTGTACCATGTCTGTGTTATCTGGGCATATTCCACTTTCCCTCTGGCCTGTCACATAGTCTCTGTACTTACCGCCAGTCTCTTTCTCGCTGTTTCTCCAATCCTGTCTTGGTTGATCAAAGTCATTTTAGAGTAGTTTCCTCAACATCCTAAGTGTTTTTGAATGATAAATACTATTTTTTGACTTTATAATTGAGTGTAGTTTGGCTAGATATAAAATATTGGGTCATACTTTCCTTTGTACTTTGAGAATTTTTATGAAAATTGACTAATACAGTCCTGGTAAGTTAGAGAAGAGAAGACTTTCTTGAAGAGTCATTGTCTCTGTTTAATCTCCAATAGATGATTGTCAGTACAATTCAGACAGAGAAAATGGTTCCAGGCAAAAGCAATGGAGGTGAAAAAGATCATGGTGCTTGAGTGGAGCAGGTGGTTGTTCAGGAAAACTATAATGTAGAAGGGAAGAGGTAGATCTACCTAAATTCACACTGGAGCAGTAGGAGAGGGTAGAGCATAAAGAACTTGACATACCAAGAGGTCTGAATTTCTTCCAGGAGGACATTGTAAAGCTGCTGAAAGGTGTGAAGCAGAAGGAGAGAGCTGTCTAGATAGAGTCACTCATTTTAGAGGAGGTACGCAGAGGAGTCTATGAGCTCTCCTTCCCATGAAGCCTTTGAGTCCTGACCTGTGCTATTACAATACAGATCCAGAAATTCCATCTTTCACAAACTGGTCTTATTGGTAGCTGCTCTCACTGATCCTACTAGCATCACAAGCAGCCTAGTAGCTTTTGTATAGGAAAGTAAATACATCTGTACAATAATAATGGAGTTACATTTATGCTAGGGCTATATTTCTAACTACCTTCCTATGTAGCAAGAAACAGAAAGGTTTAAGAATACCTAAGTCATCATTTAAAAGATAAAAAAGATAATGGCTTTTTTGAATAAGAAAAAAGGTCTTACAGTACTTGGATATATATTCCTGTACCTCTGTAATCTGTGAACTCTCTGTCTTCTGAGGATCCCATGGAAACCTTCACAAATCTAGTTGATATTCACTAAAGTGCTAAAACATTTTCTTCACCAGCTGCTCTATGGGGAGCTTTCTGTTATCTCATGAGTTTCAAACTATTCCTTGGAAACCTACCATACTTAGGCTAGACCTGCCAGAGTTAGCTAGTTTCAATTAGAGCACAGTTCTTTACCAAACATGATTAAAAATAAAATTGCCACATTAAATTCCACCTGTTGCTCTTTCATCTTCAGTCAACTATATGCAAAAACATGCTGTCTTTATGGCAAATTTACATTCTATCACAGAAACAGGGACTATCATACAACCAACTCCCTTTTTAGTTCTTTTTTGCTTGTTTTCTTACTTGTTTGGTTGATTTCTCTCTTTTCTAGCTCAATAGCGTTATAGGCCATTTCTAAAAGAAACTAGATTGTGGGATTTCCAGTGGATGTTGGGGATGGAAAACATATTCATATTCACTGTGTGAGAACTTGCTTGAGCAATGTTGGTTAAACTCTGAAATTAGAAGATATTTTGGGCTGTTCATTTGACGTCTCCTTCATATAATTTTAGGTAACCACATGGTTCTCAATACCTCAAATGCAGCTATCCTCAGTAAGCACAAAATAAAAATATGTTGCAGACTAACAGTCAAGAATCACTGGAGTCATCTGGAGACAGCCACAGAGCTCCATTCCCCTTCACTTTAAGGTGACTGCTTTGCCTCTCCTCCCACTAATGAGCATCTTTGTGAATATTTACCTTATGATACAGATGACAGTTGGTACCTGGGCTCCATTTGGGGTCTGGATGCTGACTGGGTTTGCTATCTACTTCGGCTATGGGATCCAGCACAGCCTGGAAGAGGTTAAGAATGACCAACCCCCGCCTGCGTCTAGGGCCAAAACTGTAGACCCTGATCTCAGCAATCTCTGTGCCCACTCAGTTTGACGACATCACACCTGAATGCCGTCTGGTCCCCCCACAAAATAATGGAGAGCACTCTTGATCCCAGGTGGAGGTAGCCTTCCCGTGTGATGTTGGTGGGGGATACTAATAGCGCTCTGTATTTATTGTGGAGTGAAGGATATGTCTTTGCTGTTTCTTGTCTACTTTATTTTATTTTATTTTTTTTATTTTTTATTTTTATTTTTTTTATTTTTATTTCAGCATATTGTGGGGGTACAAAAGTTTAGGTTACGTATATTGCCCTTGCCCCCCACCCCCTACTTTATTTTTAACTTGCCTACTCTTAAATGGTCTCTGTAGCTGCTTACTGGATTTTAAAAATTATTATTAAAATAAAGTTTAAAAAAAGGAAAAAAGAATTTCTTCATTCTCATGTTGAGAGCCATTACCTAAAGGAGCAAAGCCTTAATAGGGTCTCAGCTTGACTCTTGCCATGTTTGCATACAAAATAGATAAGGCAAGCTTTGTTTTGAAGATGTTAATTGATTCTGTCCACCATGCTGTCTAATGAGCCGATTCCCTGAAAATGTAGTGATGGGAAAAAAATCTGTTCCAATTACTGTATAAGTAAAATGCCTCCCTTCCACCTCCTTTAAAGGAAAAAGGGCACTCGCTGCTCTGGATTTCTGAGATTGACAATTGATTCTATACATGCATAGCCTGCTCTGTCAGTTATCATTTCAGAAATTGCTTTATTGTCAGGGTGAGGAAAAAAAAAAAGAGAAAGAGATATTATAGAGCCATCAGAATTCAAAGCCTTAGCAGTTGCTAAAACATTTCAACTTGATTTAGGTAATGAAGGAGCAAGGCAGAGTTAGGATTTGGGGCCTAAGAGGGGTTGGATAAATCTATAACTGCACAAGAATCTGTTTTAGACCCAGAGCAGGTTAATAACCAGATTACAATGGCATTTCCCAGCTCAGGAATCTCATGATCCATTCCTTTCATCTTTCTGTAAAATGGAAGCCCCTTCCACTATATGGTGGTGCTCCTTGACCTCAAGTGCTGCACTCACATCTGTGTTCCTTCAGGGTTCAATAGGGCTAGTCCCTGTGGGGGCTTCATCTATTTCTTCTGGCATTACTGAGACTGACACTGGATAGGAAGCCTGCTCTGATTAGCTGCACATTTAAATAATCGATAATGAGAATGTCCTTGACAAAGCTATCTTGCAGGTGAGAGTTCAGGTCTCACTGCATTGCCTATGGCCCCTCAGCAAACAAAGGCAGATGTCTAAGAAGGAAAACAGGATGTGATGTTTCAAGTGGACCTGAGAAGTGAATTCCTTTTGTGTTTGCAATTAAAGAAGCAATTGGGGTAAAAATAACCTCATTTGGTTGGTTTTTTTCTTCTAAATTCCTAAAACAAGCAGTGAGGCTCAAGGTCTTTCCTCCAGCACTACGTGCTCTGTACCTTTGGTGAGCTCCTCCTTTACTAATAACCAGATTTTCAGCATGGAAAACTTTGTCTAAGCGAACCTTAATTCTCTAAGTAAGAGCAAACCTCTTGAGGCATGAAAACTTCATTTTACACTTTCATTATACACTTTCCCAGGACCCAAAGCAGTCTGGAGAAAGAATATGTTGATGGATAATAAAGAAATCAAAAATCACTGTCATAATTATACCAACAAAATTAATTCTGATAAGTATATTGTCAAAATAGGCCCCATTGCAAACAGGCCTTCTCGATATTGCCTTTAGGGTTTCCAGGTAATTTTTTTTAAAGACCATCTAATAAATGCTCCTTTTCTTTATATATTCACTTAATCATTGGTGCTGGTTCCAGTGTTAAGACTTAAAATGTGCCGCTTCTTATTCCCTACTTGCACGGGGGCAAACAAATCTCTAACCCACGAGCCATGAATTTCCTGTGCTCGGCATGTTATTTAATGAGTTCCACTTTATTCTTCCTGAAACTGAACACTCAAGAAACTTATTTTTCCCCTTCGCTGCAAACCTATTAATGTTGGCAGCCATAAAATAAACGCAACCACAACCACCCCCCACAAATGAATCAGTCGACTCACGCTAAAATATACTCTTTCCGTATCACTAAAGGGCTCTTCCTGGTCAGCTTTTGAGTGTTCTGGTTGCAGTATATGATGTTCATTTTCCTTTTAGCATTGTGCTTGATTTGTGAAGTGGGGAGAAGGAGTAGTGTTGACTGCTAGATTCCCATTATTGATGTTAAGTTTTATTGCCTTAAGTCTCTGTCTCGTGCTCATTATATAATAAATGTTTTAAGTTGGTGTAATGCTAGGAGGAGGGGCTGGGTTGACAGACTGAAGGTGGTGTGTATTAGTGTCTTCTTGGGCAGGGAATAGTACAGGCTCATTAGGAGCTTTCTACCTTTCTAATTGAGCAAGTTGCTCAAAAGGAAGTTCTAAGTACTACAGAATTGGAAAATGGCTTAAATTCAGTGTATTATGAATGGATTGAAAAGGGACAGAGAGTCCAGATACTGTGAGAAGGGAAATAGTTTGCAGAAGTTTTTCTGGTCTAGGCCTGGACTGTGCTACTGAAGTTGCAAATTATTTTTGCTGGATAGAAAAAAGACAAAGGGTCTTTACTAAACAAACACATACTAGCCCTCTTGATCCTTGGCATCTATTAACTCAGTTCATGATGAAAAAAAATTGAGTTTATCTAACAATGTTTTTCACCCTATGCAATGTTAGCACTGACCTGATCTAGGCCTAAGAAGCTCACTCCTGATCATGTATTCATTAGAATTGAGAAGAAGAATCATTTCCATGGTAAACTTATAGGTTCCTCCAATTCAGCCAACAACAAATATTTATTAGGCGCCTAGCATGTGCTAGATATGGGGCTAGGAACTTTATTTTGCACAGACGTAGACCTGCTGTCCTAGAGTTTAAAATCTAATGAGGGAGAGAGATAATAAACAAGGAAACAAATGTATGTAACAATGTCCAGCTAAAAATGCTGGGAAAGAAACAAATACTTACTGAATTTTAAATACAAGGCACTCTGATTGTAGCTACCACGTGTATGGGCCACAAAATACAAAATTTAAAAGCCAGCACAAGGGAAAGTTAAATGATTCAAAATAAAACAATGGTCTAAAACAGCAAAACTAAACAAAACTAGAGATGCCACAAGGCAGTACACCGAGCTAAGAGATAGTAATAGGAATAACTGCATTAGGATTTAAGGTGGGAAGAGTACTTCTGGTTAGGGATGGTTGTTAGAGGAGGCTTTCCAGAGGGTTTTGAAGAGGTGGAGAGATTGTGAAGGGAAAGTGACCCTCCATGCAGAAGAAAATCATGGAAAAACTATTAGGGGCAGGAAGCTCAAAAATATTAATATTAAGCTATTGTAAACAATCATATAGGGAAAGTAAATGATACTATTAGAATGGTAGGTTAAAATTTTTCTTTTTTTGCTCATCATATTGGAAAGAATTAAAACAGTAGCAGTAACAGTAAGAGGAGGAGGAGTAGGAAAAATAAAGACATTGGCAACAATCCAGAGAAACACTTATTTCCATATATTGCTGGTAGAGTTAGAAATTTCTATAGTCTCCCTAATAGGAAATTTGGGAAAACATATCAAAAGCTTTTAAACTATTAGTGAATTTGATCAAACAATTCCATTCTGGAGTATTTACCATATAGAAATAATCATAAAAGTAGGTAAAGATTTAGTTACAGGGATGCTTATTATAGCATCTCATGAACATTATTATTTGAAAAGAAGATAAATGCCGAACAGTATCAGATTGATTAAAGTACGCTCAAATGGTTAGCAGAGATACGTGTCATAGTTGAATGTGATCATGTTTGTTATTACTATAGTATTCTCATATGATAGGTAGAGAGGGATAAGATTAAACTTTCTGGTCTTATAAATACACATGTGTACTTCAATATATTTTAGAAGTACATTTAATTTAATATTTTAGATTAATATTTAATTATCAGTAGATGTTTATATAATATGGAGTAAACAGTAGAGTAAGTTATAAAAGATTCTATTTAGCTATATCTCTCTAAGGGTATGTCTATATCAAATATATATTGGGATTATATATATATATATATATACACACACACATATATATACAGTATACTCAAATGTAAACAGTAAGTAGTAGGATTACAGGTGATTTTGTTTCTTTTCTTTTTGTTTAACAGTATTTCCTAAAATTTGTATGGTGAAAATATAGTGCTTAAAACTTTAAGTAAAGACTAGAAAATGCTTTAGCAAACGAGTGCACCAGAAGACATTACAGATAGTTTCCTAAATACGATGTGCCTTTGTATGGTGAGAAAAAATGGATGAATTTTTTCTTCTTCTTCAAGTTACCCTGTGATATAATACGCTCCCTCATCGAAGAATAAGTGTGGCATAGTGAAAAAGTGTACTTTAGTGTCACTCAGACCGCAGTTTAAATTCCAGCTTCATTTCTCGATAACTATCATGTTCTGAGCAAGTTATTTAATGTGTGTGAGCCTTGAAGTTCTCTCTAGATAGTTGAGAATGAGGAAATACGTATTACATGACTAGCACAGCACTTACGTCAAAGGACCATCCCCGCATATGTGAGCAAAGCAAAAATATGGCTAAATCACATAGTTAAATGAGTACTAAAACACACATCTTACTAAAAATGGCAATTTTCCAAGTGTAAAAATGCAGTCAAAATAAACCTTAAAGCTCCAAAAATCTCTAAAAAGTATAAAGTCAATTAGACTTTACTAGACAAATTATTTCTCTGAAATTTTGTTGTTAAATATTGTTGCAAAGGATGCAAAGTGGAACGAGGACTACAGAGAGAATTTTGATGGAGGTGTATGTATGAGTCAGTTTTCATGACTCTAAATTTTTAGTCAAGTCAAATAAAAATGAAGCTAATTTGTCAGTTCGTAGAATCATGCCAAGCAAATTTGAAAACTGCCAACCTGTGTTTATTCTCATGGTTTGAACAAACAGAACTCCACGTAACTAATTGTTTGGTTTCTAATTACCTACATTCACTTCATTGCATTCCATTCTGCTTTAAAACTGTATTTTTCATGGTTTATTATCTGTAGGCCAGGGTAGAGGTAGGAGGAGAAAATACTTGGAAATACCTAAAAATACCTTGAGTATACCTTAAAAAATAGCAGTTCGTTTCATTAGCATCTCTAAGTGTAAACAGAAACAGTTGCACATCCTAAAACCCACAAACACTTGCCCAGAGTCCCTCTATAATTGTGTGTTCAGACAGTCTTTGTATAATTATGAGAAGTCTGGCGTAGGAGAAGCTGCAGCATCCACGTACTCAAATTTAAAACTACGGTTTATTTAGATCAACAATAAAAAGCAAAGCAAAATGAAATTTTCTATGAGAAATTACATGGTATGATTTTTGTTTAAATTTCAGTTTAAAAAATTTTAATAACATTTTCGTCTGGGATGTGTGCAGGGTGGGTGGGTGTGAGGGTGGGTGTGTAGGCATGAATGGATACACAGGGACCTGTGAAAGGATGCTTCACAGGGCTCCTGGACAAAGACAAGCAGGGAATGTTCTTTCTATGCTGTCTCTAACCGGCAATGCAGCCCTCTCTCCCTCTGCTTGTTTTCTCTGCTCTCTGTATGTGGATTTGAAGAAAGAGTGTTTGTCTTTGTTTTTCTTTCTTTTTTCTTCTTTATTAATAAAATAAAGAATATTTAAATAATATTATTTACATAGATAATATTTAAATACACATTATTTACATAAAGAATTTTTAAAGAAATATTATTTACATAAAGAATTTTTAAAGAAATATTATTTACATAAAGAATATTTATTTTTTGAATAGACTCAAAATTTTAGTTGTGACTGAAGAAAAGAAATAAAGCAAATGAAACTACTAGCATGAAACCCAAGAAGGGGAAATGGAATTGCCACTCTCTCTCGTACAGAGTCCCCAGTTTTCCATCTGTGAACAGAATAATCCTTTGCTGGGACTCTTTTTAGAACAGAATATGGGACATATAGGTATAGCACTATGAAACCACTCAGTGTGGCCCTTTTTTCTTGAATCGATGGGAAATATAGAAAGGACACAAACCAAAGCTCGCCCTCTAAAATGAGCCGCCCTTAGATGTGGTCTGTTTATCTCACAGAACCATGAAGAAATATCTTCATTAATGTTTTCTCTCTCTGGGCCCCATTTCTTCTTATCTCCCCGTAGAAATGTTACAGTATCCTAACATTTGCTCTGAGAACTTAGATAAGAATTGAACCCTCCAGTCCCATTTATTGCAATTGTATTTAAATACCAGCTTAATTAGCTGCACTCATCCTCCTCCCCGGTACTCTTTGAAGTGGTAAAGTCCCATTGTTTCAGTTCAGCTAATTTTATGCTCATACCCTAATTTTTGAGCTTTGTAGAAACCAAGGGTATGACTGCCCCATGTGATCTCTAAGAAGTCTGTAGCTGATCCACAAGAGCATTTTGTTCAATGGAGGATATGGGGTTTCTTGTCTTCGATTTGACCTTTAATTACACCATTTGATCATTTTTCACCTTGCAAAATTAGTTTAAATTAGCTTAATGAGGGGAGGATAGGACAGTGATATATAATTGTTAATAACAGAGCAATATGGCACGTCACAATATCGAGGTAGGGAAAGGGTAAGAGTAGTGTTGTAAGATGTTTAGACTATGTTAATTTTATAAAGCCTACTTACGGGAAAAGCAAAACACTGATGACATTTCACAGAAAATGTTGCATTGAGGTTTGACAAACACCAATAGGGTCAAAGAAAAAGCAACATGAATTTAGGATTAAGAAAATGATAAAATCGTGTATGTCTAGGGTATGATCAATAAAACCACCAAGGATGTTTCACTCCAGCGGTGAGATGGGTTCAGGCCATGATTTCTAGTTTAATACTGTTTCTCAGCATAAATAACTAGATATATTTATCTTATAATACTTTGCACATAGTGGACACCTGTTGGCTTGAGATTTAATTTGCTGAGAGAAAAACAACATAAGCTACTAAGGGAATAGACAGTAATCTATGATCTAAAAATTGAGAGTCCTTTGATCAAGTGTGACAGAAATGTGTTCACCAATTATCTGTGTGTTCCTCTATATTTCCCAACCTCTACTGCTGTTATATTTGGAGCAAATTCTGATCAGTGGTCTGTGATCAGGAGTAAAATTTCTCACTTCTGGGCTGAGACAGTTTAGAGTCACCTCCCTCTTTCCTCCATCTCTCTCTCTTTCCCTGCCATCTCTCTTCTGTGCTTTGGAAGTTTTATGTTCTAGAGGGTCTTGCATAAGATGGAGGCAGGGCACCAATCCACATTAGAATTTATAGCATTTATGAAAGCATAAGATAAGTGTGCGCCTGTGCGTGTGTGTGTGTGTGTGTGTGTGTGTGTGTGTAACTTACAGATCCTTAATTTGTTACTGCAGCACAGCCTAGCTTGTCCTGGCTATTGCAATAAGAAGGCCTACTAATATTTAAATTAGATTATGTAAATAAACCATCAATTTTAATATTTAGAAACTGTAAGTTACAAAACCACTACACTTGTTTAAGAGGAAAATGAGAAATATTGAAGTTCTTCTCTTTCTTGGGGCCCTATACTACATGCGTTGGACCTTCCTGGAGGCCTCTAAAGTCAGAACTTCCCAGTCAGTACACATGAGCACAAGACACAGTATGCTGAGACCGCAATCCCCTCAGCCTAAGATGGTTTGCTGAGGTGGGAGACCAGAGTCTCTAGACAAATCATCATCCATCATGAGCAGCCTTGACTGCTTACCCTGCACATGTACAAAGAGTATCATCTTCTGTGTGTTCCATGATGTGAAGAAGACAGAGAATCACTGTGGGTCTGGGTATACAGGTGCACCAACATAACCACCTCTACACCCAAGTCCTTTTCCAAGTGTGTTATTATTTTCACATAAAATTGAGAAGGAACTGTTGAAATGATTGATAACTGTGAGCAAATAAAATATTTGTTGAATTAATAAATGTGCATTTGAGGCATTTCTGCATATCTCAATATGTCTGCTTTTGGTAGACTATTTCTTTGGCAGTTGGGGAGGGTTTCTAAGCAACCCTCAAAATCTTTCCAGTTGGGAGCCTGAATTCTATTTATGAATTGTTATGATAAAAAGGGAAAACATGAAAATTTGCCACTGAACTCTACTGAAGTATGGGGTGTCTCAATTAGGTAAGCCCAATATTTATTCATCACAAGAAACTAAATTTTAATAATCTCTTATACTTATCAAGTGTTTACTATATATACTATGTTTTGCATATATTTGCTTATTAATTTTTTTACAAAACCATTATCAGGTGGATATTCTTATTATCCCCATTTTACAGGTGAAAAAAACTGAGAGAGAATTTAAGGAGCTTGCTCACGATTGCCTCGCTAGGTAGTGATAGGGCTTGTATGAAAGCAAGCTGTTCAACTCTGGGTTCTTAAATGGTACCTTTTAACAGGCTGGTGGAGAATTCTCAGCTTGATATTTTTGTTTCATTCAGTGTAAAGTGTCATCTTCTACCCCACCACCAAATATCCAAAGAAAATAGCTTTCTGACTACCAACAATTATGCAGAAGAGGTATGATTTTGAGTTTTAAGAGCTTACCTTGGTTCAGCTCAGATCCCCTATTTGGTAGTGAAAGTTATGCTGTTATCTCTGAAAGCACATTATCTATTGTGTCACCACCTCTTTAATTTGACAGGTGATTCCACATTTATGTAGGAGTATTTTGGCATCTAAAAAACTATAAAAATCCTCCCAGCAACTCCAGTGTTCTATCTAAAAAATGTTGGCATATTGGTTATCTTGGGTTAAGCTTCAAAAACACATAAACCTCCTCACCTTTCAAATTAGTTTGTTTCAGAGCAAGAATAAATTGCATTTATTAATAGTAAAATAATGTGGCCATCCTATGAGTAGCTAATAATTATCACACATGTTAAAAGAGGCAAAAGGATGGAAAGATAATCAGAGTCCATTCTCATTAGTCATAGCTGAAGAAACAGCTTAAGTAAAAACCCTCAGCTTACTTAATGCTTCATAGTAATTAACAGTAATTGATAATAACTTGTAGTAATTAAGATCTAATGCATGTACTTAATTTGCAAGTGTGCTCCTTACTTTGAATACATTTTTTTTTCTCTAAGTTAGCATCTAGAATTGGAGACTCTTGGGTTCTGCTTCCTATGCTTTTCTATCTTTTGCTGAGAAGATTTAAAAGGATTATAAAATGAGAGAGAGCTGAGAGATCATCGGTTGCAGTTGCATCATACTACTGATGAAAACTTTGAAGAGAGGTCACCTATGGCCATGGGCATGAATGTCTATTGGCATACTTGGGCCAGCTGCCCAATTCGTGGCCAATACTGGGACATAACATGGTACAAAATAAGGTATTTTTGTATAAAGAACTATTTATGCTTGCTTCAGTGCAAGGGGGTGTTGGGCATGAGGACTCTAAGATTGACAAGCACATCAACTTAACAAATTAAAAGAAGTTTTGTATCTAAAGTGCCCAATACAGTATCTAGCACAGAGGAGGCACTGTATCTGTAGAACAAATATAGTGATTGTTCAAACACAGTCTCTCTAAACTCTATTTGAACCCTTTGAATGACACAGAGATCAGAACTTTGCATGGCTTTTTGTGGTAGTTCTTTAAAATGAAACTCTCCTACGGAGCCAGTGTGAATTCTATTCAGAGTTTAAAAACACAGGTTTATGGGAGAGCCCCAAATCAATCAAAAACATGGCAAGGTTTGAAAAACAAAACCAAAATCAAACAAAAATACAAAAACAAACCAA
The DNA here is from genome assembly GCF_020740605.2 of Lemur catta. Taxonomy (NCBI): domain Eukaryota; kingdom Metazoa; phylum Chordata; class Mammalia; order Primates; family Lemuridae; genus Lemur; species Lemur catta. The sequence goes on along the minus strand of NC_059128.1, from coordinate 21,440,671 downwards.
GAAAAAGAAAAAATCGTGAAAAGACCTTGCCTGCCGAGAATGGCTTTTTAGCAGTTGAAGACCTGGAGATATGAGTGTATAATAGAAATGTGCCAATGGTCATTTAGATAAAAACATAATTTGTATGAGAATGAATCAGGAAATGTCCTGGAATACCAGAAAGATGAAAAATCTGGGATCCTATGCGGCAGTTCAAGTTGCTGAACATACACTGCACCATGAATTTTCCTGTGGCCAGACACTATGGAAAAAGCATTGGTTCCTTTTTAGACATTGATAGTAGAAGTGTACTGTGACAGTCACTCTTACATTTAAAGGAAGAATATAATATATAACTTTGAAAACTGTCAAAATTGTCTTCTTCCGCTGTTTTTGAGGGGTATTGTATTCCTTCATCCCCTAATCTGAAATTCATTAAAGCTGAGAATGCCCCTTAAATTATACTCTGTTGTACCCTGGAGGAACACCTGAAAAAGTTAATAATGAATTCTCGAGATTAGGCAAGTGGAGGGGAAAGAATTACGAAACAAAACAAAGCAAAGAAATCATGTAAACAAATTAATTAATTGTCTGGAAGTGAAAAGCACGTTTGTAATTTTGCCCTTGTCAAAGAAAAATTGGAGTTCATTATGCTCACTGACGGATTGAAAAGCTCCTTCTCGCACAGCATCACCGAGAGAGTGAGTGTGCTGTGAGTGCAAAGCATGGATCGGTTGCAACATCAATTAAAATAGAAATTCATTATTGAAACCTCTGGAGTGAAAGGTTGGTGCTTTATGCTTAGAGGATGGGAGGAAGCTTTTCTTATCCTATTTTTAGTCTTTGTTTATTTTATTTTTTTTCTCTCCTTTCCCCAGTTGGTCTTGGGAACGTTCACTTTGGATTTCCAGTAGTAGGCATTATTATACCTTTTCGTAATTAATTGTATTAATACCGATGATACATTAAGCACATTGTATTTACCAGGCAATCTATATACTTTCTGATCTTTAATCCCCAGAGCGATCATGTGGTGAAAGGTATCACTCAGCACTGCTCACGGAGGTAAAGTTGAACAGCTCCCTAAGAGGTGACACCAAGGATTTAAGACCTGGTCCATCCAACTCAGGAGCTGCTGGTCTCTGCAGGACTCACAGAGACTGCTAGGGCAGGTCTACAGTGCCGAGTTAGGGGTTCCCCTGTAACAAGGCTATAAAAGGCACATGGGATACATCCAGAATGGACATTACACATTCAGTTGCATGTCAGAGTGCGATCAAGAGCGCAGTGGGATTACAGATGGAATGTGATACCTTCTACACAGCCATCTGTTGCACATGGTGGTCCTTGTGCTCCAAATGAGCAGACGATCAACTAGCTTTGCCAAAATGTGTCTAATGGGAGGAGGACTGTGCGTTTTAGTTTTGTGACCTCTTTTTCTTGGGGGTGTTGCCTAAAGACTTGAAATTTAGAGAACAAGAGGAAGGAAACTTAAGGTCCATCTATGACCTCTCCTAGAGTCATGCCATACATTGGACTCTGTATACAAAGAGGGGAGGAGGAAAATGAAGAAAGAGAGGTACAGAGAGCCTAGAAAACCATAAGTGTGTGTGATCAATGACTAGGTCATTGCGTCTTGCAAAAACTCAGTGATGTTAGCTCTAGGGGAGAATGAGTACAAATCATAGAGTTGGAGCAGGGTCGTGAAAAGAGCTTGGTTTTGGAGCCAGTGAAAATTGGATTCACATCCAATTACAGCCACTTTTTAACTGACCCTGGGTAGGTTACTTGTTGTTTAAGTTGCTCTATCTGTAAAATGGGGGAAGTTCCTGAAGGACAGTGTAAGAATGAAATTACTTTACTGAGAATGCAATGTAAGGATTCCTCTGTTATTGTTTATATGCTTCCCATCCACAATTCCTAAGCCAGGCATTTTCTAACTATCCAACATAACTAAGTACTACATATATTAACTCATTTTGCCCATAAAGTGACCATGTGAATTATCCATATTTTACAGTTGATGAAGCTGAGACACTGAGAAGACAAAATAACATACCCAAGATCATCCGGTTAGAAAGTAATAGAGACAGGTTTTAAACCCAGTAGTCTAGAACCCATGTTCCTACCCACGCTGCTATTCTGCCTCTCCATTGACTCTCAGCACTTCACTTGGTTAAAGCAAGGAGGGCTTGGACAGACTTCCTGTGCTCTTTTACAATCTGCCTCAAATCCTTCTGGGACAGGGCAGTGTCTTTGTGAACAGATGTTATTAAAAGTATGATCTCAGCACTATTTATTTTTCTCCCTGATTCAAGTCTCATTCATACTGGTCTAGCCTTGCTATTTGAGTGTCACTTAAAAGCATTCTGGCTTTGCTCACCTCTCCCCTTGTTGCTACCAGTAAGAACCAGGGAAAAGATGAGTGAGATAATGCTGAATGGATGAGTTGTCTCAAATTCTTTTTTGTAATTGTATGCCTTCTGGCAAAAAAAATATATGTGTGTGTGTGTGTGTGTGTGTGTGTGTGTATACACATATATATTTTTTTAAAAAGCCACCTGTTGAAGAAAGGGGACATTTACTCTGTCTCTTTTCTCTACGGTTGCACATGGACACAGGCTCTCCTGCCCCTTCCCTGACTGTTCCCTGTTCCTGCTGTTCCTGTCTCGTGCCTCTCTTTACCTCTCAGTGTCTTGTCATTTTCTAAGGTCTGTCTTTTCTTCTTTCAAATTTCTGTCGAAACAGGCAAAACCCTTAGAAATGGATCATGGGGGTGGGTAGGGGGCAGTGAGAAGGGGAGGGAAAAAATTTCCAAGGCTCATAGTAAACAATTACGATTCTGATGAACAGAAGCAGTCTATTCTAGCTTCTGGCAATATTTCATGTACTCCTAGTATGGTCTGTATCCCCTCAAATTGGGTAAAAGATGTTTTAAAAAGATTGCTTTGAAGGATGAAGAAACGTGAAACAACTCTCCGAACAAAAGAAATTATCCATTCAGCACACTTTTACTATGTGCTGGGCACTGTACATATGAATGTATAAATTGTACATATTTGAGGGGCACAGTGTAATGCTTTGATACATGTATACATTATGTAAAAATCAAATCAGGGTGTTTAGCATATCTATCATCTCATACATTTATCATTTCTTTCTGGTGAGAACATTTAAAATCCTCTCTTCTGGCAATTTTGAAATGCATAATACAATATTGTCCACCATCGTCACCCTACAGTGCAATAAAACACCAGAACTTATTCCTCCTAACTGTAACTTTGTACCCACTGACCGATCACGGTCCCTCCCCTCAAGGTGTCCCAGCCTAGGTAGGTTGACGAACAGGGGAATCAGGATTATAATACGGGAGTAAAATAGCCTGGATAGAAGAAAGCACAGGTTGTTACGGAAACACAAGACAGGGCACGAAAATCAGATTGGGGGAGGTCCAAGAAGCCTTCTCAGGAGAGATGACTTTTGAACTGAGTCTTAAAGACAAATAGGAGTTAGGAAGACAAGCAGGAGAAAAAAAACAACAACAAAAAAGCATTTCTGGCTGAGAGGTTAGCATGCACAAGCACGTGGTCCCGTGTAGCTGGAGAAGAAGTGCATTCATTTTCTCCTACACAAATTACCACAAACTTGGTAGAATAAAACAAAGATATTTATTCTGTCTTGTCACAGTGCTGGAGGCCAGAAGTCCCGGATCAGGGTGTCAGCAAGGTTGGTTCCTTTCAGAGGGTCTGAGAGCCAGTCCCTTCCCTGCCTCTCTCCCGGCCTCTGGCGGCCTCCCGTGTCTTCCTCTGTCTTCATGTTGCCGTCTCCTCTGTGTTTCTCTTTTTCTGCCTGTGTCTTCTTATTCTAAGGACACTTGTCACTGGATTAAGGGCCCACTTAGATAATCCAGTATCCTTAATTAACTTAATTACACCGGCAAAGACGTTCACTGCCAAGAAGGTCACATTCACACATTCCTGGCATGTCTTTTGAGAAGCCACCGTTTAACCCACTACAAGAAGTAGAGATAACTTACAGGCCTGAACTCATCCATAAGGTAGATAAGAGGTAGGAAAGAGGGAAGGCCGAATCCCCCAGACACTCACATACCTGCCAAGGAATGTCATGAGGGACACAGGAAGCCCTTGGAATTTTAACTGTGGAATTGGCATCTGTCTCTGGAAAACAATTATACTCTTAAGGGTTCCAGCTAAAGACCATCAGAAACCCGTGAGTTGCAGTTATTATTTGTTTCAGGGAGGGAGAACACACTTCATGGGGAACCATAATGTCTTAGCTAGAGGGTGTTGGAAAAACTTATTAGGGAATTTTTATTTTGGTTAGGTAATTTGGGGGAGGATCCAAGAAAGCCTGGTTTGCTTTACAATGGAGGTTGTCAGAAAGCAGGGGCAATTCTAAGAATGGGTATCTCAGTGAAATCCTATGTATATGGAGAACAGACTAGAGTGAGGATGGTAAAGAAGTAGCGATCACTAGCTAAGAGAGGGAATGTTTGGTATTTTGTGAGTGCAGCAGTGCCTTTGTTTTTTCTGTGCACAGATCAAATTAAGAAGTGGCCTTGTTTTGTCACAATTTATCATGGTCTCAGGGTGACCTTGCCTGAGACTGGTATTCTGCAACATTGCTCATGCCCAATAGGAGACCAGATCCAGCCACGAGTGCCAGGTCATATTCTAGATGTCAAGGACTGCTCTCTCTTTTTGTTGTTTTTCTTTCTCAATACGAAACCATAAAAATGAGCATACCTAAAATTCCAGCAGTGTAATGAAGTGCATCAACCAAAACATTCAGACTTTTCCTTAGTAGCCACAATAAAAGTCTCAATGTTTTCTTAAAAGAACACTCTTCCTTTTTTTATGAGAGCATCTTTCTCCAGACTTTATTTACTTCTGAGCCACACATTGGACAGGATCTATTTTAAAGACAAGGGGAGCTCACCGGAAGTCTCCTTGTCTGGCATGCTGTCTTACCTAACAGTTGTAATAGCACTTCCTTCCGTCTCCCTGCAGGGCTAACCCAACATGCATCCCTGTGCAGAAAGACCCTGCAGTCCTATTTGCAAGCCCTCTCCCTTCCTTTCCCTGGGGTGCCCCATCTATTTAAATAAATATTAGAAGTGAGTCCAATGTAGTTCTCTTTAATGAAAAATAAACAAGCGAAAGAACCCTAAACCCTCTTTTGGCAAAGGTCCCTTCAGAACAAACAATCTTCGGTGTTAGAGATTTATGTTTTTTTTAAAAAGGCAGAAATAGGAAAGGGTCACAGAAGGGCAGGGACAGCCAACAAAACCATGCAGCAAGCTTCTCTGTGAGGGAGGATGAAAAAAAGTGAATGTCCTTTTTAGTACGGCAAGAAAAAAAGTAAAGTATGATATGGCTGGTACTCCTGGGGATGACAAACCGTAGGAGAGATCCCTCCCCGCCCCCCCGCCATACTCTCAAGGAAAAAAGGGCTCTTTAAAATTAAAGACAGACAGTCAACTGAAAGGAAATATGTTTCCTCTCTGACTTATAATTAGCCTGCAATACTGGCTTCTGTAGACTCTTATCAAGGCAAATTGCTCAGCACAGTGAGTTTGACAGGCATCAGTCATACCTGTGGGCGCTGGGGTATCTCTCATAACATGAGCCAGTTGTCATCTTCCAAGGCAGTGACTGATTGCCAGCTCAGGGCAGGAAGAAATTATTCCTCTGTCTTCATCTATAATATTACCTACCAGTTGCAACACGGGGGTTTGGCACCTTCAGTGACATAATCCAATCTCCTGTTAAATTGGTCAGAAGTTCAGCTGCACATAGTGTCTTCAATCATTGAGATCCGACACCTGTTTTTTTTCTTGACATTCTGCTGGGGGAAGCCAAGCCAAGGGTAGAGATGGTCAGTGAGGCTTCCCAATGTCTTCCAAGTTCCAGGTCAGCTTGTTTATGCTTAGAGCCCCCTGACAGAGAGAGGGATGTGTTAGCTGGTTCTAGGGCCTGTGGTTTCCCTTGAGGAAATGCCAGTGGGCCATGTGTGCACCTTGGGTATCAGGGTGGTTAGCTTTGGGCTGGTTGTGACTGACAGCGTGAGCTGGAGACTTTGCTGTGTTTGGCATGACAGAGTTGGCACAGGCCAGCTTAGACCTTGAAAAATTTGGAGCTGATGCAGAGGTGAATAAACACATTGCAAACAGAGGTTGCAACCTCAAATTTCTGCAGGAGTCAGACAGGTAATATGCCTGGCTGAAGCAGGCCAGGTGGCAAATTAGACAGTACAGGCCCCAGCTAAAGGGATAGTGGCCACTCAGTTTCCACTGGACTGTGATTATGCAGGGTCTAGAGTTGTCAGCTTTTCCAGAGAAGCCAATAGTCTGGTGTACGTGTTAAATCCCCCCCATTTTTAAATATTGGCATCCAATTAAAGCCCTTAGCAGACCAAACCAGTTTGCTTTGTAAGCTGCCATTTCGCAACCTGGAGCTAACGGTGCTGAAGTCTTGGTTTCTCTGTTTTCTAATATATACAGAGAAGCTCTGTGGGATCAAATGTTAAGACATTATAAATCTCATCCCCCAAAGTGAAAAGAAATGAAAATGATAAGCAAAGAAAATGAAAATACTTCTCAGGTGTCACAGTGTGTCCCATGGGGCTGGGCTGAATTAAGGGACATAGCTGAGCGCTGAATTCTGCTTTAACTAAACAGTTAGTAATAGTGCCCCAGGGGTTTTGAAGCACTGAACAAGCACTAGAGGAACAGCACCACGATACCGGGCACACAAAGTAGGCAGAGCACAGGCTCCCTACCTTGGAAAATTTATAAATTCTTTGAGAGTATTATGTTTCCAGGCACTGGAGCAGTGAGGAAAATAATGCCAAGCTATTATATAAACAAATGTGGGGTGGGCCCTCAGACAGTATAATAATCCTGTTTCCTTCTTTAAAGCATCTCTTGTTAATAGTGACCAAAGGTGGAAAGAATAGAAAAGCATCATGGTGGCCAGGTGACTGGCTAGATGGATACCATCTCTGTTGAAGGAGATTGAGTATCAACAGGCAAAACCACGAAGAAGTTGTGCCTTTCCATGCTCTGGAATTCTGGAAGCTATGGCAGTTTTGGAATAATGGTTCTCCTAAGCCACTGCTGTTCTCAAAATGGTTTAATAGTTTTGTGAATTGAAATCAACAGCATTAAGAAGCAAATAGCCTAGATGACCCTCCCAAAAACCATTGCTTACATAAGTCGTTCTCAGAGTATCATCTCTGGTCGTCAGCGTCACCTAGCAACTTGTTTCAAATGCATATTCTTGGTCCTCATCTAAGAGATTAGTGCATCAGAAATTCTCGGGCTGACTCCCCACAATCTGTGTTTTAACCAAGCCCTCCAGGTGATCTAATGCATGCTAAAGTTTTAAAGCCACTGTCATCTCCTTTCCAAGTGAGTCCTGCCAGTGAACTACAGTGGAGACCACCAAGATAGCACACCCTTGGAAGCAACCTTTGCTTGTTTGACTGGGTTTGTATTTTTTTATTTTTTTGGCTATTTTTTCTCATTTGTGTGTTTGTTTTCCATTTGTCTTCAAGCCTCATTGATTCCCGTATTGCTTTTCTATTTCTGCTATAATAAATTACCATAAATTTCATGGCTTTAAACAACACAAGTTTATTATCTTAGAGTTCTAGTTCTGTAGGTTAGAAGTCCAACACAGTCTCTCTGGATAAAATCAAGGTATCAGGAAAGTGAATCCCTTCCTGTAGGCTCTAGGGAATAATCTGTTCCCTTGTCTTTTCCAGCTTCTAAAGACCACCTGCTTTCCTTGGCTTGTGGGCTCCTCCTAACATGGGCGTGTTGCTTTGCAGAGTGAGCAGCATTAGGCTGAGTCTTCCTTGTGGGGTCGTCCTTGTTCTCACTCTTCTGCCTCCCTCTTCCACTATCAAGGACACTGTGATTACATTGGGATAATCCAGATATGGTCCCTATTTTAAGATCAATTGATTAGCAACTTTAATTCCCTTGTGCCATGGAAGATATTAATAACATATTCACAGGTTTTAGGAATTAGAATATGCACATCTTTGTGGGGGGAGACATTATCCTGCCTACCACAAAGAATTGTGTTTGGAGAGACTGTTTTGTTTGTTTGTTTGTTTGTTTTTAACACCAGGAAATGGAGTCTCATAAAAACTGCAATATATGACCTCTTCCTCCACACCAGCAAACTATCTTTCTATTGCCTGGAGAGACAGTGTAATATTTAATGACAAAGACACGAGGTTTGTAGTCACAGAAACCTGAATTCAGGTTCCTACTCTGGCACACTTACTAGATGTATAACTTTTGGCAAGTTATAAAATTTTAAGTCATAGAGTCCTTTACTCTGAAATGGAGAAAATGCTTTCTCATACAATCTTTGTGCTTAAAGTAAATAATAGGAATGTGCCAAGTACACAGTAGAAATATAATACATGGTATTATTACTTCTTGAAATCCTGAGTTCCATTTCAGTACTGCTGGGTAAACCCAGTTAAAAAAAAAAAAAATCAACCTCTGTTTTGTTGCCAACTAACATTTCTTTAGGACATCTGCTTTAGGTATATGTAAAATATTTGAGTTTCAAAAATGAAAAAGTGATTTGCAAGTGCACAATGGTGTTACTGTCTTTAATAAATAGCTAATGCCACCTTTTTGGAGGCTAGAAGGGAAAATAAGATGGGTGTAAGGAAAGAAGACTCAGAGTTACTCAAAATTAAGAAAATGAATCCTTACTGTCGATATAAGTCTCCCAACTGCAAGTGCAAGTTGTGGATAGATTTTCTTTTCCACTAGATTTACTTTCTGATATACACGTTTATCACTCATGCGAGGACAATTCATCAAGCCATTTTCCATCTATAACCCCAGCTGAAGCCCGACAGGCTGTGTGTTTATTACTCACTCTTAAGAGACTGAAGCTCATTTGCTTCTGCTGTGGGGAGAGGAGCAGACCCAGACAGAAGAATGAGGGCACTCAGTGGAATGGCCTTTCACTGCAGTCAAGCCTGAATGATACACAGGTGTAAAACAACCAGGAAAAGCTCTGGTTATGGCTGGACATCAAATATTGATCAGATAATTCCCTAATTTACCAACTTCCCTCTTAATGATCTGATTTCCACTTATTCATTCAGCAAACATTAGTTTGAGCCCTTACTATATAGACTAGTCCCCACGCAAGGCTACAGAAAACATTGTGCCTCTGCCCATCCCCCTCCACACACACACATACACACATACACACGCTCAATCTGGAGCCATGAGAGATTAAATAGCCTTTTATTTCCGAAGACTGGGTGCTCTTGTAAGACATCAGTGCTTATAATTACATCCTGTAGTGGAAGATCCTGCAATAATCGTCTTCTGCAGGCATGACCGTGAATGTACTGTATTGTTCCATCTATTTTCTTTTAACATTACACAAAACGAGGGGAATGCATTGTGCATGGTCTCCAGAAATTTACCTTCAAAGAGTAACAATGTTGCAAACTCCACACACAAGACACACTGAAAACTGAATAAATATTGAAGAATCTAAATTCAGTTAATTAGCAAGCCAAATCTTGCTTCAAATTATATTGACATTATTTGTTCCTTTGTTGATTCAATGAGGTACCTCTGAAGGCAAAAGAGAAGATCTTAAACTATGTGTTTCCTCATTCCAGGTCTGTCCTCTCCAGGGAATTGGGGAACCTGCAAGCACAGCAGGGGCCAGTTTTCCAGCACACTGGTGCTCCCAGGTGCGAGGGTTCATAGTGTAGGGAGCTGGATGGCATTTACAGCTTGGGTTCATTGATTTACTGGAAGGCTTATCAAGTCCCTAAATACCGGAAGCACCTGTTTTCAAACAGAGACATGCACTCAACACATGCCTTCCAGAGCTAATTGGAAAGAGTCTTCGATGACCTATTATTTTGAATTTGCATGCCCAAGGACTCCTCTCCTCATGTGAATACAGTGGAACCGCAGCATATATGCTTTGATTTATGCAACCTCATAGATGTAGGGGAGGAGGGGTGAGAAGAGGCTGGGAGAGGGAGGACCAGTGAGAGAACACCCAAGAATGATTGAAGTAGTGTGGCGTTTCTAACCACCCTTTCCTTCCAGGAGCTTATGTCTGGGAGTCAGAGTGAAATGAGAGGCTTAAATCTGCTAAGCCCTAAATTTCTACATTCCTGTAGCCTCTCAAAGTGTCAGCATCTCTCCTCCTTGAGTGGAAAATGACTCTAATCCTTAAAGATACAGTACATATTTGTTACGCCACATGATGCCAAAACACAAACAGATAACTTCATCTGGTGCCCAAGCAAAGAAGCAGAAAAATGTCTGCTAAAGACAAAACACCAACATCACTCTTTCTGTGCGATGACACTGCCCTGCCTATATGGGAGCAGTGTGGAGGTGTTCAAAGACAGTTTTGACTCAGTGATCTCCATGATGACTTTATCACCTACCCCTGTCCTGAGATTGGACTCCACTATGATCAACACACAGAATAAGCAGCATGTATGAAGTGACTTTTTGTCAAGGGAGTGATAAGAGTTCCCTTTGGATTCAATGTTATGTCTCCTTAGTTTTTCCTAATCGTGGATCACATAGCTATGAGCTAATGCACTGTTTCCACTCCCCTCACTCACCAACCCAGGGTAGGTGTATCTCAAAAAACAGAGGAGGGACCTCTTAAGCTAAAACTGAGACTCCTTCTGGGAGATTCCAAAGAGGGGCAGCTTTGATACAATGGAAAAGAGTAGATTTAGAGTCAAATAAACTCTGTGTGATCTTTGGCAGTTTCTAGTTTCTTAGATCCTATTTGCATGTCTGTGGAAATGGGGTTAACCTCCTAAAGTCAGTACAGACATAATGAAATAGTGTCCATACTGGGAAATGGATAATGTTCAAGGAGTGAATATTCACTGAGCCTCCCTTGAACCTGTTCCTTCCTTCCACCAAAACATACATATTCCATCTTTCCCCTTTCCTGCTCCTTGCGTGCTGGAGTTCAGGGCCCTGCAGTGAACAGCGCTGTGGCACACCCTTGGTAGATGTGTTACCAATCCAGAGTCACACTCATTACTGGGCTCAGTGTTAGTCCTGGGTCCCTCAGGCCAGCATCTACTGTTGCCTTTTTAAAATGCAGAACCTTTACTAAAAAAGTGATGGTCCCATTGTTATGAATCTATTCAGTGGCCCAGCTGAACGCCACATGCCTCTTTGGCCCCTTGTGTCTGTCGGAGAACTCTGTGGTCTGCTGTCCGAGACAGATCTACCTCCAGCAAGGCACAGGCCTGGGGCCGGCTGGTTAGGCGCAGTGCAACAGCCCCACTGAGTTCCTCTGTTATATCCTGACCTTCTTACAGGTTATTTCTCATGTTGTATTTTAAAGTTTGGTTGCAAGATAGCCTTATTCCTAAGAATTCCACTAAAGAAAATTGTTCTGCCAGGAATTACATTTCATTCCTCTGGGAAGGTCCATCCTTTCCTTTAGTTCCCTTTCCTCTGTTCCCTGCAGCACCTGTCACAGCTGTCTTTCTTGCTGTCTCCTTCACTGTTGGTGTCTTTAACCGGAGTATAAGCTCTGCACATGCAGGGACCATATTTATTTTTTCAGAGATGTGTTTTCAATGCTAACCGCAAAAGTGACACTTAACAAGTATTTTTCAACCACATTGAAATGAGTTGGACAGACAGCTGGGTATCCAGGGGAGCCAGAAGCACCCTGGCCTGCAAGTGTGACTAAAGATCAGGGAAGTCAGAAGTCATAGTGAGAAAGGCCAGCCAAGGAAAAAGATGCTGGCAAGTCTCAGAAAGTGCAAAGAGTGGAGGAGACTGAGTCACTGGGACAACGGGACCCAAGTGAAGGCATCTGCTGGCTGTGTGACTTTGGTTAAGGTGCATAACTTCTTTGTACATTAGGGTCCTCAACACTGAAATAAGGGATGATCATTATACCTGCTTTATAGGGGTAAAGATTAAATGAGTTAAGATTTATAAAGCACTTAAAACAGTCACTGCAATGAAGTAAGCACAGATATATGTCTGGGTTCAGAGAGGCGTAAACACAAGTTCCCAAAGTGGGGGTAATTCTAAGACAGATATTCTGAAGCAGCCTCCTTGCCTGGGCGTTAGAATTAGTCGGACATGGGTTAGAGTCCCAGCTCAGGTGTTTACCAGCTGGGTGACCTTGAAGAGAAGCCACTTGCATTCTGAGTCTTGCTTTTCATGACTATAAAACTGGCTCAATCATAGCTGCCTCCCAGGGTTGCTAAGAGGAGTTGCCTTTAAACCTGAAGAACAGTGCACGGCATCTTTAATACACTACATGTTAGCTCATCTACCATGTCCTCCCCCACCCCTCTTTCTTTCCCTCTCTATTCCTGGCCCCTAGCCTTCTGCCCAGAATTGGAAACATCTTTGAGGGAAGCAGAAGGAGAGTGAGAGTCAGGGGATTGCTTACAAAAAGGGTTTTGTATTAACAACAACAACCAAAAGGCATGGAAACAGTATAAGAACAACAAATCCAATAGTCTGCTCTGAAATGACTTGGTTTCTCACTAGGACAAAGAGAAGCAGCAGTATTTTATGTTACTGGGGTTGGTGGACAATACTTCAGTGAAATATTGGCTGTGATTACTCTATCACCATATCTCTGAATGCTTTGCTCCTCTTTCCCTCTCTCTTTTAAGAAAATTTGGATGATTATTTCTCAACAGACCAGAATTACATTTTTTTTTCCACTGGGAGTATGAGAGAACCCGGAGTGCAGTTTGGGCTGGTAGCTGTCTGTCTTCATTCCGACAGGCGTGGACTCCAGCGTTTAGTTCAGGCCCCAGGGACTGTCTTTCACAGAAGCTGTTCTCAGTGAAACCCAAGCTCCCTTGCAGGGGGGAGGGGAACTACCATACCTTGGGAGGTGCAGGGAGCGGGGTAAGTTGTTTTGCTAATACATCCCTGGGGAAACTTCTAGTGTTTCTGGACATGGCTGAGTGCAGAGCTCATAAAAAATGCACCAGATCATTGTGGGCATTTGATTTTAGAAGAAGCTACAGTATCAAAAGACGACGACCGTCTGCTTCCCTGAGACATCCAGATGACACACCTGGTGTCCACTGTGCTCCTTCATCAGCCCAGATGTTCCTGGTTACTTCGACAGGGAGCCTTGAGAGCCCCGTATACAGAGTGTTATACGTCTTCCCTCCGGTGGTGCATAAGAAATGGCAAAGCCAAACTAACAGTATTCTCCAATTTTGCAGAGTGCTTTAGTGCCTGTGTTTCCAAATACATGTTGTCATTGTTTTCAATTTGTTTCACCAGTGCATTAAAATAGCAAAGGTAAGGGAAAGGAATTAACATCTCTTGGATGGCTGCTGTATTCCTGGCAGTGACAGAGCTATTTTACAGGTAGTATTTAATGTCCTCCTCCTTGTAACCCCATAAGGTATTCAGGCACAATTACTGTATGTCATGAGAAGCAGCCCAGCGTTCTCTAAATAAGAGTCTCCACGTATCAGCTGTGTGAATTTGAGTAATGATTTAAACCCTCTGAGCTTCATTTTCTCTCTGTAAAACAAAGTTAACAATGGTGGCTAATAGGACTGTGTAGAGGTGAAGGGAATTTCTCCTTCGCCTTCTAAATGTTTGAGTCTTTAAGTTTGATGAAATAAACAGGAAACAGGTTAACAGGAGAAAAGGCATACACATTTATTAGCAAGTGTGCATGGGAGCCACACAAAATATGAGACTCAAAGAAAGGCATTTAGAATTACTCAGACATGGGTTAGGATCCCAGCTCAGGCATTTACCAGCTGGGTGACCTTGAAGAGAAGCCACTTGTATTCTGAGTCTTGCTTTCCATAACTATAAAACTGGCTCAATCATAGCTGCCTCCCAGAATTGTTAAGGGAAGTTTCCTTTAAACCTTAAGAACAATGCGGGGCATCTTTTATATGCTTAATATTGGCTCATCTACCACCTCTCTTCTCTCTCTCTCTCTCTCTCTCTCTCTCTCGAGGTTCAAGTATTTAAGTTTGCTGAAATAACCTGGAAATAGATAAACAGGAGAAAATGTATAAAATGTATTAATGTGCAAGTGTGCATGGAATTCATACAAATTAGGAGACTCAAAGAAGAGCCAGATGGTTGAAGTGTAAATACCGTCTTCATGGGAAGAGGAAGTGGAGGATGCAGCCAATTGTAGAAGAGTCGATGATTTGTAAGGGAGATGAGTGGGCCCGAAGAGCATAGAGCAGCCTGGGAGAAAGTTCTGCCGGGCTCTAGGAGGTGGCGACAAGTTATGGGAAAGTGAGGGATGGAGCTGCTCTTTGAACAAAGGTTGTCATGTTATGCAAATAAAGTCTCTCAGGTAACAGACCTTAGAAAAATAGTTGAAAGAACAGGCGAAAAGTTTGTCTGATTATGGCATTCTGGCTATGGAGGCTTTTAATTTTCTTCTCTGCAATATGAGTTAATCTTTTCTGGTAAATGTAGATTCCAGAGAGGAGCTCCAAGACAATTGCATTGCATTCCTTCTGGATGAACTTCCCTCAGTCAGATAAAGGAACTTCAGATGAGGTTCACCTGTGATAACTGTCAATGCGACCTGAATTTTTCACTCCTGGCACCGCAGTATTTTATAACACATAGTGTACAGGTAATTCAATGATATCATAGTTATTCATCTTCCATGTGAAACAAGCAGACCACCCAAACTACATTAAATGAACCCCCTGAAGAAGGAGAGAGTGCTAGGTACATCACTGTGTTGCTTATTAAAATTAACCACTTCCTACACTTGGGAAGGGGCAGGAGAAAGTCAGAGAAAGACCTTGGATCTGAGGCTTCCTTCTTAGGCCTTTAAGTCTTCTTTGTTCGAAGCACTCAGGGAGCCAAAGTGTCATATTTTGAAGTGCAGTTTTCTAAGCATTAACAGTTGCCATGAAGGCTGAATATGATTGTAACATAAAGGGTTAACATTTTTCTTTGACCCGAGGTGGTCAATGTTGAAAATTCCTCTTTAAAAAAAAAAAAGTTGAGTCTCAGGGAAGTTGAGTAATTTGCCCAGAGACTCACAGCTGATAGGCAGTTCTGCCAAAACTTATACCCACCTCTGTCTGATTTCAAAGACTCTAAAACTACGTTTTACTTATAGTTACTTAGTGCACCCCATCCCCTGACCCTGCCCCACCCCACTCCTCCCTCTATCCTGTGATAACCACAGGCACACACCCATCTGGGAAGCAGGATCCTGGGAGGCCTACTTCAGTGACATTAGAGACTGAGAGCACTCGAAGGCAGCTCAAGTGCTATCTGCATGGAAGCAGGAGAGTGGTGTTGACAACTCTGGTTTTACGCTGGAGTTTAGGACAGAGCCAGTCACTGAAATCACAGGGCACTGACAGAACATTTGCATATACCTTTAAAGGTTCAATTTAGTGCTGTCTCTCTGAGACCCCCTTCTTGCTCATTGGTTAACCACTTGGACAGACCCGTCACAAGTGCTCTAAGTCTCACTGTGTTCTGTTTATCATTGCTTTTATTAACACAGCACAAAAATGGAAGATAATCGTTCATGAATGGGCAGGAACCCCTCCACAGAGATGTAAACATAATTTGAGGGGTAGAGTTCTGTTGCAGGGTTAATCTGTTCTGATGGGATCATCTGTTTCCCAGCTGAAAGCAAGGCTTTAAGGAAGTGAAAGCCAGGAAAGGTCAATTTTGGTGCAAATTGCCTATATTTTTACCTAAAAATCACAGTAGTGGGGAGAGAAGGATAGCCAGAAAAGAGGCTGGATCCTGAAAGTTGGAAGATGGGAAAATAATTCAGAAAGGAAACTCCAGATAAACAACAGAGGTGGCTGCTCGATGAGCCAGAGGACACCTGGTAGGATGCATTTGGTGAGTGTAAACCCAGGCAGGACAGGGCAGGGGACAGGGTGGGGAAAGGCGCTAGAGTTCATGCTGAAGACTTGTAAATGGAAACCAGGGTTGCTCAAACACATTATCAACTCTGTTAACTCCCTGCCAAACAATGCGTGGTGGTGCTTTTAGTTCCTTATTGAATTTTACATAATCCAAATACTCAGACCTGTTTCCTTCTTGTCAGACTAGCTAGGCATTTCCTCCAGCAATTCAAGGTGAAACTGCATGTAAGTATGATTGCCATGTTTGTTTACTTTGGTCCTTATTATAGAGGCAGGTTAAAAGCCATCTGGGGAATTAGCCAGCAGGAAGTGCTTATTAGTGTGCCACTCAGGTGGGGGAGACACAGGGATTGTCAAACTGTCTCCAGCCTAATGACAAAGTAGAGGAAGCCAGAAGCATCAGTCTCTTCCGTGGAAAGTGCAGGGCCTCCCTCGGCACCCAGCCCCCAACATAATCTTAGGAGATTCTAGAGGTTAGGCTGAGGCACTGCAGAGAAAAGGTTTAGTTATTCTAGTCAAAAGCAAGGTTTAAAAAAAAAAAACAAAACAGCAAAGAAAAATGAACTACCTGGATGAGACGGCATTTGGGGAAGAGTAAGACAATGGTATGGTTGGATTTATTGAACAGGCACGATGTCAGGAACTGAGATGGCTCCTTTGCATACCTTGTGTATTACCCTGCAAAGTAATGATAATAACAGGTACCGTGCACTGAGAGTTTATGTGGGTAGCAGGCAATGTATAAGATGCTGAGGATACAGAGAAGAATGGGGCCCAGTGTTTGCCCTTGAGACTTCAGAATGTAAGTCGTAGATGGAGTAACAAAAATAACTTTAGTATAATAGGGATATATACACCGTACTGAGAAAGCATGGAGAGAAGAACCATTTGCTTTGCCTGATAGAATCAGGAATGGCTTCTCAGAGATAGTGAGTCTTGAGCTGGGTGGTGAAGGATGTATAGGAGTTTGCTAGATGAGGACATGGAAGAGGCATTCCAGGGAGAAGAAACAGCAAGTTCAAATTCATGGTATAGTCCTAAATTATGTTTCTCTTTATTTTAGCTAGTGCTGTTTCAATGTTGCTGGAGATAATGCACATTTGGATTCTATGTTACATATTTTAATCTTGCCAACTTGCTTTGTTTGCAGACCATAATTTCATAGTTTATCTCTACAGTGGTTTTCCAGCCAAATTATTCCACTAAAATAACTCTAGAAATGTATCACCTCTGTTTTCTGCTGCTGTCACTGGCTGTTTGTGTCCTTACCATTCAGCCAACCTCAATGGAGACTGGAAAGAGGAAATATAAATTGCTCCAGAAAGAGAACACGGGCCCCTCTCTTCAGCAGCAGGGTGTGGGTGGACTGGGAACATTATCACATTATCTCTCACAGACGCTGTGTGAATCCACAGACACCGTGTGAATCCACAGTGGCAAACAGGAGAGGAAAATGTTTCGACTTTACAGAACATCATTAGGAGAATGGGCCATTGTGTAGCATCTATTGTTAAAGTCAGTATCTATGAGCATGACCAGGATCTTCCATTCCTTTAGCGCATTCATTTTCTGAGAGGTGTTTTACATGTACTAATCTTGTGAGGCAAGCATGGACAAGTATAATCCTATTTTATAGGAGAAAAAACTGAACAAGGGAAATGTATACTGGATGGATGGATAGAAAAATGAAATGACTTTGGTTTGTAGATATTTTGAGCATCTATTATGTTTCAGCCATTATGTTAAGGACATGGCAAATGGATATAAATAAAATACATGTAGTTCCATGTCTCTGTTCATATTTTTTTCTGTTCTTGAGATTCCTCTAGCCCCCATCTCTCTGGATTAACTCAACTAGCCTCATTTTATCTTAAGGACCAATCCAAATGTCACCTCCTGTCTACATCTTGGCTTGACTTTCCCTTACCTCTCTCGGTAAACACAATGATCACTCTACCATATTGGTTTTCAAAGAATTCTATCCCACATTCTATTCTACTCATTTGTTTCTTCACTTCACTGGGATAAAGTCAGGTCATCCTTCTGTCCCTTTCTTAGTATATCCAGGCTGCTATAACAAAATAACTTAGCATAGGCAAGGGCAATTAAAGACCACCTCCCCCTTCCTGTCCCTTAAAAAACCTGGTGTTTCTCAAACTCATTACTTTGTAGGACTCATTATATATGAAAACCCATCAATGTCCCACATAATGAGCAAACTTGAACACATTTTGGAACATGCTGTCTTTCAAGTCAGTATTCATATTATGAATGCAGGCAAACCACAGAGAGATTGTGAGTTCCATTCCAGACTACCGTAGTAAAGTCAGTGTTACAATAAAGCAAGTCACATGAACTGTTTTGTTTCCCAATGCAGATGAAAGTTATTTTTACACTATTCTGTAGTGTATTAAGTTTGCAATAACATTATGTCTAAAACCACAATGTACATACCTAATTAAAAATACTTGATTGCTAAATAATGCTAATGATCAAATGACCCTTCAGAGAGTCATAATCTTTTTGCTGATAGAGGGTTTTGCCTTGATGTTGACGGCTCCTGACTAATCATGGTGGCAGTTGCTGAACTTTGGGGTGGCTGTGACAGTTTCTTTAAACAAGACAATGATGAAGTTTGCCACATTGATTGACTCTTTCTTTCATGAAAGATTTCTTTGTACCGTGCAATGCTGTTTGATAGCATTTAATCCACAAATGAACTTCTTTAAAAATTGCAGTAAATCCTCTCAAACACTGCTACTGCTTTATCAACTAAGTTTATGTAATATTGTTAATCCTTTCAACAATGTCCACAGCATCTCCATCAGGAGTAGTTTCCCTCAAAAAATCATTGTTCATCCAAAAGGAGCAGCTCATCATCCATTAAAATTTTATCATGAGATTGCGCCAATTTGGTCTCATCTTTAGGCTCCATTTCTAATCCTAGTTCTCTTGCTATTTTCACTACATCTGCAGTTATTTCCTCTACCAAAGTCTTTCACCTCTCAAAGTTCTCCATGAAAGTTGTAATTAACTTCTTCCAAACTCCTGGTAATGATGACATTTTGACCTCCCCCCGTAAATTGTGAATATTCCTAATGAAATCTAGAATGGTGAATCATTTCCAGAAGGGTTTCAATTTACTTTTCTCATATCCATAAGAATATTCAATACCTATGGCAGCTGTAGCCTTATGAAATGTATTTCTTAAATAATAGGACTTGAAGGTCAAAATTACCCCTTTATCCATGAGCTGCAGACTAGATATTGTGTTAGCAGGCATGAAAACAACATTAATTTCCTTGTATATCTCCATCAGAGATCTTGGGTGATGAGTTACATTGTCAATGAGAAGTAATATTTTGAAAGGAATCTTGTTTACTGAACAGAAGGTCTCAACAGTGGACTTAAAATATTCAGTAAACCATGCTATAATTACTTATGCTGTCATCTAGGCTTTGTTATTCTATTTATACAGCACAGGCAGAGTAGATTTAGCATAATTCTTAAGGGCTCTAGGATTTTTGGAATGTTAAATGAGCAATGTCCTCAACTTAAAGTCATCAGCTACTGTGGCCCCCAAGAAGAGAGTGAGCCTGTCACTTGAAGCTTTGAAGCCAGGCATTGACTTGTCCTCTCTAGCTATGAAAGTGCAAGATGGCATCTTCTTCCAATACAAGGCTGTTTAACCTACACTGAAAATATGGTGTTTAGCATAGCTACCTTCATCCACAATCTTAGCTAGATTTTCTGCATAACTTACTGCAACTTCTTCTTCAGTACTTGCAACTTTACTTTACACCTTTATGTTAGAGAAATGGCTTCTTTTCTTAAACCTTATGAACCAATCTCTCCTGGCTTTCTACTTTCCTTCTGTGGGTTTCTCAACCTCTTTCAGCCTTCATAAACTTGAAGAGAGTTAGAACATTGATTGCTCTGGATGAGGCTTTGGTTTAAGAGAATGTTGTGGCTGGTTTGATCTTCTATCGAGACCCCTAAAACTTCCTCCATATCAGCAATAAGGCTGTTTCACTTGCTTATCATTTGTGTGTTCACTGGAGTAGCACTTTTAATTTTCTTCAAGAACTTTTCTTTTGTGTTTACAACTTGGCTGTTTGGCACAAGAGGCCCAGCTTTTAGCCTATCTCAGCTTTTGACGTACCATCCTCACTAAACTTAATCATTTCTAGCTTTTGATTTAAAGTAAGAAAATGCAACTCTTCCTTTCACGTGAACATTTAGAAGCCATTGTAGGGTTTTTAATTGACCCTACACAATAATATCAATATTATTGTGTTTCAGGCAATAGGGAAGCTCAAGGTACATGAAAGAGATTGGGAAACAGCTGGTTGGTGGAGCCATGAGAATGCACACATTTATTAAGTTTGCCATATTATACGGGTGAGATTCATGGCACCTCAAAACAATTGCAATAGTTGCATCAAAGATCACTGCTCATAGATCACCATAACCAACATAATAACAATGAAAAAGTTTGAAATATTACAAGAATTACCAAAACGTGACACTGAGACATGAAATAAGCTCATGCTGTTGAAAAATTGTTTGGAGAGACTTGCTCGACATAGAGTTGCCACAAACCTTCAATTTGTAAAAATGCAGATTCTACAAAGTGCAGTAAAGCAAAGCACAATAAAATGATGTTTGCCTGTAGTTTGAAAGCTTTATATAAAACCTATAGCTAAATAGGTTGTTACTCTAAGGCTCCTTTGTACTCAGTGGGCCTTTGTGTAAACTAGGTAAAAGTGTTCATGCTGGGGCTTCCAGAACAATTGGCATCCCTGAGGATAGGGCCAGAGAAAGGTGCACCCTGCTTTGTGGGGCCT
Organism: Lemur catta; assembly: GCF_020740605.2. Lineage (NCBI taxonomy): Eukaryota > Metazoa > Chordata > Mammalia > Primates > Lemuridae > Lemur > Lemur catta. The sequence goes on along the minus strand of NC_059128.1, from coordinate 21,419,900 downwards.
GAAGCTTATACAGTTTGTGTGTGTGTGTGTGTGTGTGTGTGTGTAAAATAATTCAAAATTAAATATAAAAACAACCATTTATTTAGAATGAGAAAAGAAATGAAAAATTACAAATCTTAAAAAGCTGATAAATATCACAAAAAATGCATAAAATAACATGTTTAAGTAATTGCCTGACACATTTTTATAATACTTTTTCCTACAGTATTATTAATGTTCTCTTTGAATGCCTTTTCATAGGACAATTTTGTAATATTAGTTTCTACCGATAGAATAGAAAGGTAATTCAGTTTTTCCTCTAGTCTGGTTGATCAAACTTTGCTTTGTTTTCGTATCATTGATTATTTTTGAAAGGTAAGGTCAAGTGAATTTTTAAGGACTGTTTTAACTTTTGGCAAATCTCTATCAAGACACTAAACTCTGGTCCTGGATGACCAAAGCAGACCCCAGGGCAAGACGGCACGAAGCATGGGAGGAGCATTACTAGAAGCTATTTCTGCACCTGGACCACTAGTGATAACTTAATTCTACAACGACAAGATTGGGAACTACTTAAAGATGCCCCCCAAAGAATTAAATGTGTCCCAGCTCAACTTGCCATTAGTTAGATCCCAAATATGTTGACAGCCAGTTCATTACCACCCTATGTGAGGGGATGTGTGATGCAGAAGAGATTAGAAGGGAAAAGTATTGGGGTCTTCACCTACTGCACTTAAAATATCCCATTTTACCAAAAATAAATAAATAAATAAATAAAAAATATGGTTCAGTGAACGCTCAGTGACTCTCTTGGGACTTTGGAAGCCCTGAATGAATGGAAGCTCTAATGAATCAGTTTCATTAGCTTCACCTCACTAGGGAGGTGGGAGGGATGAGCTTATATTAGAAAGTCTGGAGAAGGGTATCGTGCAGCAGAAAACGTTGTATGGGAGGCAACAGGAAAATCCATTAAGAGGTCACAGGTTCCCTAGAGAATGAATTGGGAGCTGTTACCTTGGAACAACCTGCCTATCCACAATCTGCTGTGCTCTGAGAGATGCCATCTCCTCCCTGGCCCCTTGGTGTCCAGCTGCTCACCTCTGCCGTCACACTAGGCACCGTGTGGCACCTCTTTATGAACTAGAGCCCTGCTTGCGCAACAAAGGCTGGTCCCGCTGCAGAAACCGTATTTGTCTTCTCTTTATTTTACTGGAAGTCTTTGCCGCCATGCAGGCTGGTAATTGCACCACACTGTTTCTGAATCGATTGCTTTTAGAGCTGTCGAGCTTTTATTACTGCTACTCGTTGGAGAGAGAAGAGAGAAAGAAGCAGCGTGGCCTGGGCTCTGCAACAGATGAATGTTGTCAAATTGTCTTTCTCCAGCTGTTGAATAAAACTAGTAATGCTATTCAATAAAACCCAAAAGAAAAAGAATATGAGAGTGTGAGGGAAAGGAGAGATTTCAGAGAGAGAGAAAGAACAAGAGAACATATGGATCTTCCTTTTCTTGGAATAGACAGCAAAGCCATATTGTTATGTTGACTACATAGTGCAATAATGTTGAAGGAATGTAGCAAGAAGTAAAAGACAAAACTATTTAAAAATATCTGTTGGCAGTCGCACAAATCTGTCACTCTTCCAGGTATACTGATGTTTCCTCATTCTTGGAGCTGAGGAGAAAGGTATATGTTTTGCTTTATTTTATTTTTCTCATTTGGTTTGGTAGGCTATGTAATTTGATTCCAATATGATAGTATTCCTTCCTAGTTATGCATGTTACTCTTATTTTGCTAGTAGATGTCTTTCTCCCCGCAATCAGGACACTCTCATGAATTGTTTCCATCTATCATTGATTTATCTAGTTGCATTTCCTCATGGTTTCATCAAAGGTAGCAATTGGCAGGGCCATTCACTGGAGAATGAGGAACTCACATAATTAGATTTAGTGAGGAGCATTCTCATTCCAATTGGGATCTGTTTTCAAGGAAAAAGAAAAAAAGAAAAGAAAAACTCCAGCTTCAGGAACTTTGAAAGACAGACCAAATAGTGACATAACTTTTGTTCACACTAATTGCTCACAACCCCAGGCAAGGCTTCATTGAATGATTTTGTCCCATATGCTATCCCCTAACATTCTTCTGCATGAATCGGTTTCTTTCTTATCATCAACCTTTCAGAAAGGAGTTAATGACAGTTCATGGTTATTTACCGATTTTTCCAGAAATAGTCTAAGTCAGTCATTATAAATTGGACTTTCAAGTTAAATTGGTCTGAAACATATTTAAGCATCATATAAATGTCAGATCTTTCATATGATTCTCCTCCACTAAGCAGGTGGCAATACACCCGTTTCAGAATGCCAGTTTCAATGACTTGCCTGGGGTCATATACCATATCAGAGTTGGACATAAAACCCAGGTGTCCTTATTCCCGTTCTACTCCTCTAATAAACAGATTCAGTGCTATAATGCTACAAATTATAGGTTCCACTTTTGGAGTGGGATGCATGTGAATGTCATTTGTCATTTAAATGCATGAATAATGCCATCCCTTGTGGTCACTCTGGTGCTTCCAGCCTGTCCTGTCAAGCAGCATTGCCTTTATTATTGAAATGAAGAGGATGCTTGGACCATTGATCTCAATGGCAGTTGGCACCTGTAAGAGCTACCAGTCTGTTGTGTCTTATAGAAAGATATTGCCTGGTATACAAATCAACCGGTGTAGCAACCAAAATGCTGGCATCAGATAACACAACCAAACTGCTACCTCTCTGCCAGCTCCACACCTACATCCCTATTAATTCCTGCCCAATAACCAGTGATAAAGGGACTTTGAAGGCCCACTGATTTCCATATAAATACCATACAATTTTGGATTTGCTTTGACATTCTGATCCCTTCAGCTTAGCTTAGAAGTTAAGAATTTAGGAGAGCCATAGTTTGTGTTAAAGTCAGTCAAAAACTTACCTTGTTTGGCCTTCAGGTAGACTCCCATCCTGTATTTCTAGGACTGCACAAATCAAAAAAACAAAAAAATAGGAATAAAAATACATTTCTTGATGGGTTTAATTTTTTTTTCTACTGATTGTTTTCACTGACAATTAGAATCTGTTCTCAGTTCATGTTGTCTCTTTCTGTGTCAATTCTTCACTGAGCAGGAGTAAAACTTTGGAGAGCACATAAGATCCATAGTAATTCACAATATGTGAGGCCCTGAACACAAGATAAAGAAAATATATAACCTATTCTAATAAACTCAACTTACTGTAAACTCTTCAGGAGTAATTAGGGACTTGAGCAGGGTCACACTGAAAAGCCAGCTCATTGCAAAACCCTTTTAGTTTTTACAGGAATATTATTTCTTTGAAAGTCAATGACAGACTTTTTAAAATGCTATCTTCTTGTCTATATAAGAGGATAATATTATAGTGAGTTTATGAACAGGAAACTGAGGACTAGAGAATTTTAGTGACCATAAGTGTCAAAATGAATATATTTGACACAAGCCCATCCCAATGGGTTCTCACCTTTCACTTGTGCCCTGATGTCCAGCAGCTTATTTGGGGAGGGACACTCATTGTCAGTGTTTGGAGTAAGATCTTTTGTGGATATCAGTTTTCAAAGGTTTATGGGAGTAATCAATATGCTATGCAAATAATAGAGGTGTATAACTTCCTGAAAAATCCCGGTCTAAGCTTTGAGGATGTGACCATGAAACTGACAGGGATTAACCTTAATATTTGACTTGTTCACTGTAGGAATTTTTTCCTTTAGGGTGTACTCTGTCAAAATCGGGTCTCATTGAATAAATCCCCATCTTATCAGAGAGGAGCTTCCCACAAATAATGTGAATGCTAACAAGCTCAATTAATGATACTTTTTCTTAAAAAAAAAAAAAAAAAAAAAAAAAAGAGGAAAGGAAAGGAAAAGAGAAAGCAAGATAAACCCTTTACCCTGTTCCCCTTCTTCTAACCACAGGGCACACTGTGACCAGTTGCAGGGCTGGGTAATTGAATTCAGTTCTGCAAACTGACTGCATTTCTACTGTAAGTGGATCTCTCTCCTGTATCAGTGGAAGAAAATGGCCTCAAATGATTCTGACTGGGACCCAGCAGCCATCCCTCTTGTAAATAGCTGGGCCTTATTGACTTCCCTGGGTAGGGAGCCCAAATTACTGCCCAGATGAGGCCAAGCAGCAGCCAGAAGAGACCCAACTACATATTGGGCTTCTATCCTCATGGAATAAGTGACCCAGAGGGTCTATCTTAGAGGAAAGAAGAAAAATACGGTCTAGTGAGTCAGGCACTGATGCTTGGCATAATATGACCTTAGGGTAATGGTTTTTAATGATATGCAAAGTTACACTTGTAAGTGTATTGATATGTTTCATAATATAGCACATTACAAGTCTTTTAAAAAAGGATATTCCTAGGTTCTAAGTATTTTTCTTTGCATAGTGGTGTGGGAGGTGTAAATTTTATAGGTGTGCTGACCCTTAAGAGAATTCAGAATAAAAGAGGACATTGAGAAAAAGGGAATGTGATTTGGGTCTCAGACACCAGCCCCCACATAGCTAACAATGAAAGTCTGTAATGGTGATTGGCATTAACTCAATTTGCCATGCGTCTTTAGTGGAACTTAATCTAATGCCCAAAGTGGAATTTCATAAATGTTGAGAATCCATTTATGAAAAGACCAAAATGATCATGTTATCTAAGTGCTAACTAGAGTAAGAAGTAATCATGACCACCATCCTAACCAAACCCCATCTCTCCCACACTTTATGTGGACCTCAGGTTCCTGATGGTTAAGCTTGTTGAGTCACAGCTCACCAAGACAGTTGTGCATACAGGGAAGGAGTTTCCAAAAATACATTCTCAGGGGTCTCAAAGTTCTCTGAGAGTAGAGGATGTGTGTATTTCATGTCGATGACAATCCGAAACACTACAATGCAAGCATATTCTGAATGATCTTGCTGACCACCTCATAACCAGGTCCTCCTACAGGATTTTAAGGCCTGTGTTGTGTTCCTAACTACAGGGGACCAAACCTGCCCTACTTTAGTTGTCAAGGGCTGTTGAGAAAAGAGCAGAGCCAGACTGAGAACATAAGAAATGCATTTGTGCCAAGCAAAAGATAAAATGATGCCAGAGAGTGCTTTTAAAACCAAAGGTTTCACACCATTTCAAATGGAGAAAATTAGGGGAGAGAATAGCATCAAGGCAAGCTGTATTTGGTGTGAGCGCGATGACCTCCTAAGAACCTGGGCCAGAGAGGTCAGAGTATTAATGTTTACTGTGGGATTGGTAATTTCATTTAAATTAAGCAATATGAGCTGCCACGTTAAATTAGTATTCTTAATTGAAACGTTATAACTTCTAGATTTGTATTTAATTTGTAAATTGGTGTTGGTTGCCTAAGGGCTATAAGCATAAGTGGGTCATAGCTAGTTTTATGTTTGTATATATTTATGTAATGTTAACATAAAAATGATTTGAATGATTGCTGGGGGGGTCTCCAAGAATGGCTTTTTCTTTTAAAGCGGGCCAGTATTTTATTCAAGTTTGAGAAGTCCTGTCACTGGTAGAGGAGATGTTCAGAACCTGTTGACTAGGGATTGGGTGTTAACATAAGCGGGGATTTTCCCCTTGCCATGTTGGAGTGACGGGAATTACCAATAGCCAGAAAAAGACAGCTTTGTTGGCACCTATTGAGTTGAATTTTGCAAAACCGAAGACTCAATAATACCTCACAGGCCATCTGATAGATTCTCTGAGAAAAGAGATGTCTCTGTGTGTAGGGGATAAAGCTAAGCGCATGGACTGTTCCTAGGTTAATGGAAAAGAATGAGGAGAGTGTGGGAGCCAGCCAATTATGCTTCCTGCATAATTAGAGTCTTATGAAAATATCAGCAGGAATTACTAAGCACAAATTACAATCTTTATTTAATATTCGTTAAGAAAAATAATTCAATTTGGAGCAAGAATGAAAAGAATACAGGCACCAAAGAACAGGCGCACAATTTAATCACTTTAACCAAAGCTTAGCATGGACTCTTTTCCGCTACTTCAGCTTCAAATTGATTCTGATATTTTTCTGAGGGAGGATTGGGGAGGGGGTCTGTATGTTCCAGCTGTGTGTCTCCTGAGCCTGGCACCCCTCTGCTCTGACAAGGCTGGGGGAACAAACCTTTAGCAGGCTCTTACCCTTCTCCCAACAAAGGCATTTAGTTGCCACCTTAACTCCAGTAATTGACTCCATGGAGCAAATTTCCTTTAATTCACATAAGGTGTGAGCAAAAAGCCTCTCCTTGCTGCACTTTTGCCTCTGGGATAAAGCTGTACAGGGAGGGAACTCAAAGATTATGGAATTTTTCCTTGCTTTTAGTTTTCCTTTGAAGAGCTTACCTCTCTGCTCCTTTCTCACTTCTCTCCTTGACCCCTTACCACTACTCAGTTAATACTGAGGTTTCTTCTTTCCAAACCCTGCAGTTTACCCCAGCAAAGCTAAAACTTGCCATGATTGTTGCTCCCCTGGAGAAAACATGTATTACAGGAACAACTAACCCTTTATAACTTAGGAGGCCCTGGGGCTCCATTGCATTACAGAGTCATGCAACCATGAACGCCCAACCGTACATCACCAGGGTTAAATCATTTTCAGTATGAAATGATGTAATCCACTTTGGACACAGCCTCAAACCCAGCACCCTTCACCTGGTAAGTGTTTGATAAGTACTCGACATTTTATTTATTTTTGTCCCCTCTAATATAAAGAGATAACACTCAGTTATCTGTAAAAATCACTTAGATGGGACACATCATTCATTCTGTAGCGATGTCAGATGAGTTAGATATCATTACATCATCATGATGTTCCTAATATTGTACATGGGCAGCAAAGCACAGTAATCTAGTTTAATTGAGGAGAAATGCACATTTACATTGGTAATACCTGCATATAATCTTTAAAAAAATAAAGGGTTATCATTTTCAAATAATTTAAACTGTTGCTTTTAGAGATCCTGCATTGGGGATCTCATAATGACTGCATGGAATTAGCTTGCCAGAGCACCATCCTGAACCTTGCTGCTACCTGCTTCCTATACAGTTCGTTCTTTGTAAGGTTGCATGAAAGTATTACAGTAAGTTGTTCTCTGGCAATTTGTTTAAACTATTAATTTGACAGTAATTTTTTGACCTTTGAATGACATAATTTAGTTAAGTATAGTTTAAACTAGCTTTTATCCAAATTGACATGAATTTTTAAATTAGTGATTTTGGAATCTATGCATGAACCAAATGAAAAATAATGTATTTTTTCATTTATGCAAAAATTCTCTGTACTGATCAAAACTGACCTGTGGGTACAAAATAGGACTGGAATTCCATATGTTAATGGGAAAGAAAATGGGGAGGGGGCTCCTATTGCTTTAGTTTATTAAGAATCCCAGGACACCTCTTAGAAAGGTAGAGATGATGTTAGCCCTTATGTCCTGGACATGATCCAGTTTAGGTAATTGCTAATTACAATCTGTCTACTTAATTCCCCTGGCTCTTGCTTCTGAATGTTATTTTTCTTCACTTAGCAATATTTAACTATTATTTGTGCTTGATATGTGGCTGTTAGAACATCTGCTGATTTCTACTTCTATGTTCAGCATGATTTCATTTTCATTTGGTTGTTTTGATAATTATTATTTTCATTTGAGTATAAGACAGGACAATAATACAATTATTATGCTAACTATTTTTACAGACAGAAAAGAAAACACAAGCCCTATAAAATTCTTACCTACTTTTAACTTTTAGGCTGGAATATGTTTAGTCAGTCTAACATGTGGACCTTCTGGATCTGTGTTTGAGAATTTGGAACCAGTGGTCATACCAGTGGACATTCTAAGGTTGTGACAACTCAGAGATGGATCCCAGACAACAGAATTTTCAGTGTTTTCAATTCTAGAACTAAAATCAGAGTATTTGGATGCAGAGAGAGATGAAAGTTTGCCCATAACTAGACCTATCTGAGGATTCATCATGTTCTGGAAACTTCCCCAAATAGGGATCCCTCTATTTTGGGAGCTAGAGCATATTTTGATTCTTTTGATCATAATTAAATGGAACTGAAGAACAGAAATAGAAAGTGATGAGTCAAAAAAAATTTATTTACCACAAATATAGGGCCAAATGTATCCACATATTCCACACTGCTTTTATCACTCTGAAGGAAACAAGATTATCTTGAATCAGTTAAGATCTGAGGCCCTTGATTTGGGATGTATCACTTGGAGTTCAGGTTGAAGGACATCCAGGTTTTATCTGTAATCTACTCTTAATATCTCTAAAAATCACTTAGTGAAGTCACTTAGTTGGAACTTCATTCATTCTCTATCAATTTCAGATGAATTGAAGCATCTTTCTCCCTAGTCAATATGTATGGAGCCTTCTCAATGAGCAAAGTGCTTAGAGCTTTCAACAAACCAGTCTCCCTGAGATTACATATTCCAAACATATCAAATGTGTAGATTTTGACCTCAATTTTACCCACTCTGTAGAGGTTCAACAAATTACCACCTCAAAAAATTCACACTAAATCAACCCCCCAGGGCTAGCTAGTCTAAAAGACCCAGAAATTGTTTCTTGTATTTTCTAGACAATTATGTTTTTAGCTAGAGCCGGGAGAGTCTTCTTGTGGCTTTTATTAATAAAGTTTCCTGTGATGGTTGCAATGCATGACTCAGATGCCCAATCCATGACTCAGATAGTGAGGGAAGTAACCTAATTTATCAGTTATGCTGCTTCCACTGCTGTTCTTCATATATCAATTCCATCAGAGGGAACAAATTGCTTCTATTGTGCGTAAGAACGCCATTTAGTCACGAACACCATTTATTCACAAGTACCGTTTGAAATAGAAGTGAGGAGTAATAGTAACAGAAGAACATTGGCTAAAATAATTGTGCTCAGAATGGCTATTTGGCCAGGTGGGCAGGGTAAAGGTAATTGTGCCCTAAAGCAATACATCTTCAGAGCATTCCCTGAACCTAAAATTGCTGTGTTGATGGGATGCATTTTTAAATATGTGATTGTGGGTATTTTCAGAATGTTCTGACTTTGAGATGTCAGGTAAGACTTTGATGTCAGAATGACACGCACACACACAGGCACACGTACACTAAGATCTAAAGTTTATTACTGTGAGGCTGTTTGTCTAACTGTATTTTTTCTTTTTACCTCTCTCCCTATCTTGGAAATACACAAAGACTTACTTACCTCCTGCCACACAATCCCTATTTCCCCTGTACTGGAAATACATTCCTACCTTCCACAAGCAGAAGACTGGGTGGCTTTGTGATTTAGATGAAAAAAAAAAAAAAAAAAAAAAACCTATATCTATTCATTGCCTTTTTTACTTGTGCTAATGGAGAAACTATTCCAGAAAGCCTTCCTTTTTCGTAAGTGAAAGAATGAACAGACATTGCAGCCCCAGAGATACTGTGCTCATTGTATTCAAGAGAGATTACACAGATTTTGCATTAAAAAATTATTATGCAAACTATGAGCTTCAGTTTTGACTCAAATTTAGAAGTTCCCACAGTGCCCTCTGTTTCCAAACATGTAGGAAGAGGATAAACAAAGAAAAAACTGATGGGCCTTTGGATGGGCAACATGATGTGTGTGTGCATGAGAGAGGATGAATTCTGAGAACACATTAGAACAGTCTTCTTTAAACATCACCAGAGTGAACATATCCCTTAGTGTCCACAGGCTCTGCTGGTTTATGGATATAAACCATTAATCCCCATCATTTACTGACTTGTTACCCCTACATCAAAACTCTTAAGGTCTTGACCTCTAATCCAAGCTTTCTTTCAACCTTCTCTCCACGTTATTCCCAGGAGGCCTCAGAGTTTTCCACATTGGGTCACCCTTGGTTCTCTCATGTGTATTTTCTTCTTAGCCTCTTTGTTGATGTCTGCTGCCTGTCAATCTGCTTGGGTTAATAATCGTCACTGAAGTAATCCCTGACATGAGAATGCTTCTTCATCAAGAATGTTGCCTTTTGTACTCCCCAATCCAAAAGACCTTCAAGGACCAAGATAAAACTTAACTGCCCAAAGCTAAGCATAGTTCTCCACAGAAATGGAGGAAACATTCTTCTCCATAGGACTCTAGCCTGGTGCATAGTTTTGGCTAAGAAACAGATACCCCTTTTCCTTCTCTTCTTATGTTCCCCTGCACCAGGACTCTTTTACAGAATCTTCTCCTCACAGGCCTCCTTTCCCCTTAGGCCAAGCAACCTATGAAGAGCAGACACCAGATGTTAACTGTATAGGTCTGTTTAGACCCAGTTGTGCCAGGCCTTGAGTTCTTATGTTAATCTGCTCAGGCCTCCTTAGGATTTATATCCTTACAGTTCTGGAGGTTAGAAGCCCGAGTTCAAGGTGCTGGCCAATTTGGTTTCCAATGAGAGCTCTCTTCCTGGCTTGCAGACGGCTACTTTCTTACCGTGTTATCACATGGCCTTTCCTAGGTGCACACATGGACAGACAGTGAGTGAACAAGCTCTCTGGTGTCTTTTCTTATAAGGGTACTAATCCTATCAGATCAAGGCCTTCACCCCTGTGACCTTATTTAACGTCAATTACTTCTGTAGAAGCCCTATCTCCAAATACAGCCATACTTGGGGTTAGGGCTTCAGCAGATGACTTTTAGGGCAAGCGTTCAGTCTATGACAATCCTCATTTAAACTAATTGGGAACCACCGATACAATTCTATTTATTTTTCCCTGTGTTGGTATGGAAAGTTGCCATCCAATATAGTTCTGTAATATATGTCAGAAACCTTAGATCAGTTGTGGAATGGCTTAGCGACTACGAGAAGAATGATATATTAGGTTAGACTAGCCTTTATTCATCAAATGGACTATTTTACAACCCAAGAAAATGAACAAAGTATTATTTTTGCTTATTTAAGGTGAAAATTCATTGATATTGCAAAATATACCCTGACTTAGAGATAGGGTTGTTTAAAATATGCATTTAAAGGCAAAGGACTCTAGAAAGTATGGTAAGAGAAGTTAAAGAAAATAACAACCTTGCTAACATATGGCCAAAGTAAGAATTGGCTCCCAGGGCTGACGATAGCACCGAAGGCAGGCAGCTACACACTGGCTGCCAGGGAGCATCCGCCCCTCAGGTATATGGCCTTCTGCCAGGCTCACCCTGGCCTTTGGCTTGTGTTTCCAGTCTTTCGACCTAGCAGTCCGTGGGATCATGCCCCCAGTGGGCCAGACCTCCAGAGAAGTAACTGACGTAATTAATTTTTAGTGTTAGTCCCAAAGTTAGTTCAGGTATAAAAAATAATTGTAGTGAGTATGTGCACACGTGTGTGCGGGGCATAGGTAAATGAACATGTTCAATTCTACAGTAGAAAATTCCTGGTTATTGAATCCAGGGCACTAAGGAATACTAGTAAAAGGTGGTTAATCCTTATCCCAGATTTGGAAAAAAATGTTAGTTTAATTTATTATATTTATAGACTATTGTTCAGTTGATCACTACTAGGAGTAGCTCAATGGACTGTTTCCCAATAGATTTTCCTCTGCAGAATAAATGAGGAATCTTTTTTTGTGTAGGGCCTGAAATGGTGACGTGTAAAGCAATGAGTGATAAGCTATTGATTGTTGGGTTCTAAAAATACTTACATTATCATGGCAACTCTTGCTTGTTGTTTTTAATCACATAAAACTCTCAAACTGTAGCTTATTACGTATCTCTTTTAATAGAGTGTAGTATGGCTTGTGTTTTGTTTTATTACTTGTACTACACATGCATAATGCACACATGAACAACACACATACCCATACTTTCTATACCTTGTGTAAATCCTTGGAAGCTGTCCTGTGTAACATGGACACGGTGAATAAGACAGTTGGTCCCTCAATAAAACCTAAGATACAACAGTAGTATCCCCAAAGAATACATAGAGTAAATTAGAAATATTTGGAATATTTATTTAATAGTTTATTTTCTAAGGCTCTTCAGAACTATGAAGTATAGTATTAATCAATTATCCAGTATTTATTTTTAATTCTCATCACTTTCATTTTCCATAGGATCCATGCATGATCTAGGTAACTTGTCACTTCTCCCCGTTTAAAGCACAGGACACATCCACAGCATCATGTCCTCTTGTAACGCAGTTGAGGAACAAGCCAGCTCGGGACAACTGGACCCTGAAAGTAGTGGACTGTTCTTAACTCATCTTTTGAGTCTTCAAAGAACAGTAGAGATTAAGTTCATTGCATATTTCTTTTGTACCAGACTCTATGCTAGAAATTAGAGAAAATGATAAATGAAGACCTATTTTTAATAAATTAACATTCCAGAAAGAAGATATATACAGTAATGATATTCTGCAACATATGTCATAATGTACATACGTACAAAGATAAGGCATAGCGCAGAAGGCAGACCAATTTGTCCTTTGATTGGAGAGTGGTTTGCCAGGTATTGCCTTTTTTATTTTTACTTGAAAATTTTATTTTATTAATTTTTATTTATTTCAGCATATTACGGGGGTACAAGTGTTTAGGTTACATATATTCACACCTAATGGGTGTAGTGCACACTGTCTCAAGTGTGGACATGCTTGAAGCTCTGACTCGGGCAGGGCAAAGCCAATATAGGTATTGCCTTTTTGACCTGAAGAATAAATAGGAGTTAATCAGACCAGAAAGGAACCATTTGGAAGGAGCAACATGTCCAAAAGTATCAACCAACATCATGTGTTTGGGCAAATAATTCAAGATGGCTACAACATAAACCATAAGGAGGCTCCAGTTTCGTCAGCAAATTATATGAGCAAAACTCTGTAGTGCTGGATGAGTTTTGCTTTGAGAGTTGCTTTGTTGTGTTTTTCCAGTTTGATGTTTTTCATCTATCTTCTCCCCAGGGAGAAATCCCCACAGATTTGATTGATCCATTTGGGTGGGTTTATCTGTTTGTTTTGTTTTTGAATTCCATCACTTTAGCACATTTAGAGTCTATATATCTTTAGCTCAAATGTTCAAATGCCTAGGAACAAAAGATGTAAGGAAAGGGAGAGATACAGATTATGTCATTTAGCAATTATTATTTAAGTCCCTATACCGAATCCAAATGCCTAAAGGGAGGGATGCAATAGGTGATATAAAACAAGGTACCAGGGCAGGTGTAACTCAGCAGGGAGTGGTAGAGATGGGGTCTGGGGGCTCCAGAGCATGTAGTTACTCTGGGCAGCTGCTCTCCACTTCAGCCAGTTGTCATGCAGGACCGGTTTTGTCAGAGTTTTCAATTTAAAAAACAAAACAAAACTGGAATTGTGATATTTGATAAGGTGCTCTCAATTTGTGAAAGTTAGAAAGTATTTTAAAACTTTAACAAACCACTCATGGGCCAGCACCGGGAAGGCTGCATGCAGCCTTAGCTGTTCCAGTTTATAGACCACACACCTACAGTGGTTGCCTCAAGGGCTCTAGGAAGAATTTCAGCCCTGTGCATTGTGGGTTTTGTGCATTGCTTTCTATAAGAGGTCCATAAGGAAACTCTACTGTTCTCAGCTGCTTTTGTGGTTACTTGGGCATTCATAAGGCTCAGAGATGATACTGAAGTCTTGGAGGGCTGCCACATCTGTGATGTAGTTGCTTATCCAATTTTGTAATCTTTTATCAATTCCCTCTACAGCTTGAAGGCCAGGCTGAGGGTATGGTACAGAATATTAAGTGGTTTCAAATCAAGTCCAATCTCTGCTACAATCTTTATTGTGATAATAACTTATGTTATTAATAACAATAACAGACAACAATAATAACATGTTGTTATAAGTTTGCCCTGAATTATACGGCCAACCCAGGAAGCTATTCAGCCAATATTAAAGAATTTTCTATCACAGCCATATATTTTACATTATGTAAAAGAAAACATTAAAAGCAATCTTAATGTTAACTAGAATTGGGGAATATTGAAAGGAGTATAAAGAAATTAACACAAAGAAAAAGTCTGCCAGAATGTGAGCATATTCCACTAACAAAGTGATGTTTTCTCGGAAATCTCTTACAATTTCCCTCCAAAGTGGATACATACACACACATACACACATACATACACATATACATGCACATATATATTTGCCACAATTTTTTAAAGGAGTATAGTACAGCATAAATGTTAAGAGTGTAAACTTTGGGTTCATACTACCTGAAATTCACCATTTACTATGTAGGTTTTCAAAAATATTTAGCATCCTGAGCTGTAGTTTCCTCATCTATAAATACAGCATAATAATAGTACTTACCTTTTGTACTATTAGGTATAATTAAATGAGATATTCCATGTAAATCATCTAGAGTACTAACAGATATATTGTATAGTAATTGCTAATAAATTTTGTTATTGTCAGTATCATTATTATTATTACTGGAGTTTTAACTCTCTGGCTGTTGGCAGGAGGCCTCGGCTTCTCCTGGAGCTCTCCATAGAGCTGCTTGAGTATCCTCAGACATGGCGGCCGACTTCCTCGCTCTTTCTCTCTCAGTTCATTCATGGTGGGTGAGTGAACTGAGAGAGGAGGGTGAAGAAGCAAACAGGCAAAAGTATTCACCTTGGCCACATCTCTTCATCAGAAGTGAGTCATTATGTCTGGGCCACAATAAAGAGGAATTGAAATATCTAAAAATTTGCAGTTGTGGTTTAAAGTCACCACAAGGGAAGGGGGCTATTATTCTTAATTTAAAGATGAAGTAATTGAGACACAGAGAAGTTAGGTAACATACTCAAGACAACACAGTAAGTTGTGTAACTTATTCACTGGAGTCTGCCCCCAACCCCCAACCTATGTGACATTCTTGCTTTAAAAATGTAGATTATAAAACTGGTGTTACCGTTGTATTCTTTTGTATGTCTGTGTGTGTGTGTGTGTGTGTGTGTGTGTGTGTGTGAGAGAGAAATGTGCCTTCCAGTAAAAATTCAAAGACCTTATTATTTTCTAGAATTATTTTGTTGAAGAAATGTTTTTGGAGTAGTCATTTGTATGCAGTTCACCTGGTAGGGGAAGTGTATTTCTCACTGGAATTAGTATATGCAGAAAACATCATCAATCATAGTCATCACAAAGCAATTAGGTACCTAATTGTGCATAGCACTGAGTCTGCTGCTGTAACAGAAAACTTCCTGGGCCCACTGCCTACCCTCTTGGGGCTTGGAATCCAAGAAATCAGTAAAGACTGAAGAATGGTGAAGACAACAGGAACTCAAGGCTTAAGCAATTCTTTTGAGATATGATTGCAGTGGAGGGGGGAGGGGAATTCAGAGGGGAAAAAATAACATGAAATAAGATGCTGAGACAGCATCAGGCTCAAGAAAGGGCAAAAGGTAAAGTTGCTGAATTTAAATGACCTGGATTTTGTTTTTTAAAAAAGTATAAAAATATCTGAAGAAAGGCTTCATTTTATATTTAACCAAAAAAAAAAAAAAAAAAAAAAAACTTAAAAGTGCTTGTTTATTTTTGGAACCAAGCTTTTGCAAAGCTTGTGCCTAAATTTTCTTTTTCTCTCTAAAGCAGAATTTTTCATCATTTTAGTTCCCTTTCCATGTCAACGATGGCTTTTAGTCCCTAATTTCCATCATAACCCCTCAGTGAAATGATTCCCACCATGTTTGAGTATATATATCTAGGGCTTATGTCAATTATTTTCATGCAGAAAGAGGGGAGATGGGTCCTACTTTTCATAGGCATTTGTGAGTATTTTCAATCAATCATGCATTTATAATCCAATTGGGAAGATATGATTCAGACACAATAGCCTGTCTGCTTTAAGAGTCTGCTGTAAAATCAATCAGCTGGCCAAGTTATGCTATTCTTTTTTTTAACTTAGTTTGCTTTCTTTCTGGGAAGAAGAGAAAACATTCAGAAACCAGCAGCAGCAGGTCCTGCCAAAATGGTATTCTTCTTATCTGTGCTGATTTCAAGGGGAGTGCAAAAGAATGTGTAATTGCTTCCCTCTCAAGCTGTTGGGATGGCGCCCGTCTCTCTGGCATTATCCACTTATTTGATCTAGGTAAGGACAAAAGCAGAAATAAATTAAAAATGCATTTTCCCAAAGGCTCCAAGGACATTATTCACACATGCTCGCTTGTGCCAATCTCTACCAGTGGTATGTAAATATATATTTAGGGAACCGTGGCTAAGGTCAAAAGCTCTCTTGGATATCCCACTCCTGTCATTTATTTACCTTCTTACACACACATGGAAAGATATCAGGATAGCAGAGAAATTAAGTAACAGACACAACAGCACAACAGTTTCTTTTCAATGTGGTAATTTGAGGAGGCTCATATATTTAGGCCACAAACATCAAAAATTGGAATTTCTAAAGAAAAAGAAAAACTTCTGAATGTTAAGTGATTTACTTATTTAGAGTCATGTTACACAACGATGGGATGGAGGAAAAGCTTTCCCAACCCAGGAGAGAGATAAATGGGAAGGTAGATCTGTTCTCATTTTGGCATTGGACAGAAGGCCGCCTTCTGGCCCGCTGTCACTTCCTATCTGTTCAGGCTACATTCTGCTGCCCCCCCCAGATCAGATTCTGACTCATAGCAGAGACTCCCTCTTCTGATCCTACTTTTATCCCAGGCCTTTATCTTTCCTTTTCTCTTTTCTTAGACTCCTAGATTTCAGGGGAAGCTCAGTGTCATCTCTCATATTGTGCTGAACCTTTTCAGAAATGTGACGCTTACCAATATTTTTACATTTTCAGTGGTTGTCGATGTTCTTATATCTAACAGTAAGGATGTTCTTCCAAATATAGTATCTAAATTCCTTCTATTCTAATAAAAGCCATTGCTTTTTACTATATTCTCAATGAAGCAATTGCTTTCCATCAGCTGCCAACATTTCCCAGTATAATTAATAAAGTCTATTTGGATTTTGTTCATAGCCTTTATTTTTCAGTCATTTGAATGTATTCTTACTGCTAAATTTGGGTTATTTTTAGTTTTGCTGCATTTTTTTTGAATTTGATTTTTCTCCTCTTTTGCCTATTCATCATTCAAAACCAGATCAAACATTGTTTCCATGAAGTCGGTGACTTACCACTTCAGAAATGTAGGTACTTTGAACTTGGTAAACACCATCATACTTTGTACATATTTTTACAGTGTGTGTGTATGTAAGTGTATCTGTGTGTGTATGCGCATAATTTTCTGTCTATGAGATAATATACTCCTCAAACGTAGAGATCATGTATTATTTTATCTGTGTGTCTTCAGATAAAAAATGTGGCACACAGTAAATGTTCCATATATGTCTATTGAATGAGCATGTAAATGAATAAATTGCCACGGTGCTGATGGCAGATAAGTTCATGGTGTCTACTTAGAGGTCATGATCAATGCAGGGCCGGGTTGATGCTTCTCTTTGCACACCAGAAATGTACTTCACTGACCAGAAAATGTCTCACTCAAACTTAATGTCCCATGTAAAGACTGCCATCTTGACTGGAAATGTGGGTCCCCTCACCCTTGGGGGCTTTTCAGCTTCAGAAAGCCAGGTACATTCACAGTCTGCAGTCTGTAATCATACTAAGTCTGGGTGAAGGACACATGATCCATATGCACAAAGTTTGACAATGTACAGTCCACAAACTGCCCTCACTTCTGATATCAATTACAAGTTCAGGGGTTTCCCAGAATCACTCTCAGATTCTATAATTTCCAGAACTCAAAGGACTCACTGAAAACCATTGGATCCATCATTATGATTTATATTAAGGAGAGGATACAGATTAAAATCATCCAAGGGAAAGGACACATGGGACAGAGGGCAGGAGTGTCCCCAATGTGGAGCTTCCAGTTATGCTCTCCCATGTAGTCATAGCATTAACTCCTCCAGGCAACAACATGTGACAATATTGCTAACCAGGGAAGCTCATGCAAGCCTTGGTGTCTGGAGTTGTTTGTTTTGGGGGGAGCTGGGGGAACTCCAATGCATACACATGGTCAACTGCCCATGCGTATGACTGATCTCTGTCTCCTGCCCCTCAGGACATAGAGCTGACCCACATCTCACACCCTAAGTCACATTGCTCACAGCCCCCACTATAAATCACATTGTTAGACTTTCTGGCATGTCAACCCCCACCCTAAACAAAGATGTCTCTCCTGTGAGCCATGCCATTCCAAGGGCCTACAGATGACCTCCTAGAAGCCAAAAGCAAAGGCCAGTCGTCTCCCTGGGCATGGTTAAATTGCTTACTGTGCAACATGTTTCATGTTTTGGCTGTTCTTCAAAGGTCTCACCAAATATGTACTTTCCAAATGAGAGAACAGGAAGTCTGGTATTGCCACAGCTTGAGACAAGGCAAAAGGAAAGACTGTTTTGGACTTTTTAATCAGGAAAATGTGTTTCCAAGGAATAAAATCCCCCAAAGTCAATATAAGTCAAGTGTCTGTGTGCACAGGGGCACACCTAGAGTATGTGACCATCAGTGAATCATTTTTTAGCTCTCTCCCTTTATTTCCTACCTCTCTATGACAAAATTATTTTCAGTAATAATCATTTAATAATATAGAAACTCTCACTATATTTTTAATTTGTTCTTTAGTTTTAAAACAATTTGCAAAGCAGAATACATTTTGAATTTTTTAACTTTTTACATTTTTTTAATTTTTTTTATTTTTTATTTCAGCATATTATGGGGGTACAAATGTTTAGGTTACCTATATTGCCTTTGCCCCTCCTGAGTCAGAGCTTCAAGCATGTCCATCCCCCAGACGGTGCACACCATATCCATTAGGCATGAATATACCCATCCTCTTCTTTCCCCTCCCACCTGCCCAACACCCAGTGAATGTTGCTACTATATGTGCACATAAGTGTTGATCAGTTAATACCAAATTGATGGTGAGTACATGTGGTGCTTGTTTTTCCATGCTTGTGATACTTCACTTAGTAGAATGGGCTCCAGCTCTAGCCAGGATAATATACGTGGTGCTAGATCACCATTGTTTTTTGTGGCTGAGTAGAACTCCATGGTATACACATACCACATTTTCTTAATCCACTCAGGTATTGATGGGCACCTGGGTTGTTTCCACATCTTTGCAATTGTGAATTGCAATTGTTTTGCTGTAAATATTCTAGTGGAGATGTCTTTTTTATAGAATGTCTTTTTTATCCTTTGGGAAGATGCCCAGTAATGGGATCACTGGATCAAATGGTAGTTCTACTTGTATCTCTTTGAGATATCTCCATATTGCTTTCCACAGAGGTTGTATTAGTTTGCAGTCCCACTAGCAGTATAGGAGTGTTCCTATCTCTCTGCATCCATGCCAACATTTCTTGTTTTGGGACTTTTTGATAAAGGCCATTCTCACTGGAGATAAATGACATCTCACTGTAGTTTTGATTTGCATTTCCCTGATGATTAGAGATGTTGATCATTTTTTCATATGTTTGTTGGTCATTAGTCTATTTTCTTTTAAGAAGTTTCTGTTCATGTCCTTTGCCCACTTTTTGACATGGTTGTTTAATTTTTTCTTGCTGATTTTCCTGAGTTCTGTATAGATTCAAGTGATCAGCACTTTATCAGATATGTAGCATTGTTTGCTCTTTTGATAGTTTCTTTGGTTGTGTGGAAACTTTTTAATTTGATCAGATCCCATTTATTTATTTTTATTGTTGCTGCAATTGCCTTTGGGATCTTCTTCATAAATTCTTTGCCTAGGCCAATGTCTATAAGAATTTTTCCAACATTTTCTTCTAGAATTCCTGCAGTTTCATGCCTTAGGTTTAAGTCTGTTATCCACTGTGAGTTGATTTCTGGGAAAGATGAAAGGTGTGGGATCCTGTTTCAGTCTTCTACATGTGGCTATCCAATTTTCCCAGCACCATTTATTGAATAAGAATTCTTTTCCCCAGTGTATGTTTTTTTCTGCTTTGTCAAAGATGAGGTGGCTAATGAAGATGGTTTTATATCTGGGTTCTCAGTTCTGTTCCATTGGTCTATATCTCTGTTCTTGTGCCATTATCATGCTGTTTTAGTCACTATAGCCTTGTAGTATAGCTTGAAGTCTGGTAAATTGATGACTCCCAATTTGTTCATTTTGCTTAAGATTGCTTTTTCTATGCAGGGTCTTCTCTATTCCATAAGAAGTGTAGAATTATTTTTTCTAGATCTGTGAAAAATGATGTTGGTATTTTAATAGGGATTGCATTGAATTTGTAGAGCACTTTGGGTAGTATAGACATTTTAACAATGTTGATTCTGGGGACCTGTGAGCATGGTATGGTTTTCCACCTGTTTATGTGCTCTGCTATTTCCTTTCTCAGTGTTTCATAGTTCTCCCTGTAGAGGACTTTTACCTCCTTAGTTAAATACATTCCTGGTTATTTTATTTTCTTTGTTGCTATAGTGAAGGGTATTGAGTCTTTGATTTGGTTCTCAGTTTGTTGTTAGTGTATAGGAATGCTACTGATTTCTGTACATTTTGCTTTTAAAGATGCTATTCAAATTCAGTAGAAATATTTCATATGTAACCTAAAATTTGAATTTACCAAACAAAAATATTACACAGAATAGATTCTGTTTCATTGAATGAATGGAGACAAATGAAAAATAATTAAAAATTCTAAGTTATCCCAAAGAATGACTAGACTGAATAATTTCTCTTCCTTTTGTCTTTGCAATCACTACACTATCATTTTTCATTTTAAGTGTATTTTGTAAACAAAGGGATGTATATTATTTCAACATTAGACACACATACTGGACCCAAATCAAGCAACAATGAGTCCAGAACATTAGAAACTTACTCTCCAAGAGGACTATGGGTGTTGGGAGTTCTCCAAACCATCATCCATGTAGAATAAAATTGTTATTAATAAAAATTTGTTAACTTTAAGTTTACATATAATATTTTTTTTGAGATAGAGTCTTGCTCTGTCACCCTAGGTAGAGTACAGGGGTGTCATGATTACTCACTGCGACCACAAACTCCTGGGCTCAAGCAATCCTCTTGCCTCAGCCTCCCAAGTAGCTGAGAATACAGGTATGCATCATGATGTCCCACTAATTTTTCTATTTTTAGTAGAGACTAATTTTTCTATTTTTAGTAGAGACAGGGTCTCACTCTTACTCAGGCCAGTCTTGAACTCCTGAGCTCCAGCAAGCCTCCGGCCTCAGCCTCCCAGAGGGTTAGGCTTATACATGTGAGCCACCGTGACCAGCCCTTACATATATAATCTTAAACTCAACAGTGTCTGCAGCAGTTGTTTAGAACTTTGACCAACACATTTCTTTTTTTTTTTTTTATTGGTGCATGGAGTATTTTATCACTGACATTGTTTATAATTGTGGAGGGGAAAGAAAAAAAAATTTCTGTCTCTTTAAACTTAGTCATCTCTTCTCTACACCACAAAAGATTATGGCTTTTTTCCATAACTCAGTGTCTTTGTGAGCTGTGGAATGTGCTGTGATATTCTTTCCTTGCCTGGCGTAGGATATATTCTGAGGAAGGGCTGGGATTGCCCACGCATTGCTGCGGAGCATGCTCTAGTGCTATTTACAGTCCTAATTAAATGGAGGATTATTAGAAATGGGAAGGCAGCTATAAATAGCTTGGGCCATTTTATTTGTTTCTTTGGTGTGTGTGAAGAGTGTTGCTGAGATTGTCCCTTGAAGTTCAGTTAACTCAGGATGTGTTCTGCTTTTGTTATTCTGCTTTGGCTTTTTTTAAAAAAAATCTAATGCTGATCAAAGTTGGGGAAAAAAAAAAGGATGAATCACTCTCAGTCATTGTAGAATATGGACAGAAGGAAAGTGGAATGAAATAGAAGTGGGGAGGAGGGGTGTGAGCAGTGATAAGAAAAAAAGTAAAGGCCTAATCCTTTCTGACAATTTTTTCTGAAAACAACTATAAATAAATCTTATTTTCAGGTCTGTAAAAAATCAGTTCTCTTCACCCAGCCATAATTTGATCATTCAGTTTGTTCAGAGAGCAGAGGACTGGCCTTGCTCTCTGTGGTCCTGCTAGGACACCTTTTCCAGGGAGTAGGGATCTCCATTGGCTTCTCCTCCTGTGCAATGGAGAGTGCGGAAATCAGCTCACCTCTAGGGGCAGAGGCTGTGACCTGAACTGAACTTCACCTTGGTATAATTACCTGGCCTTTGCAAATCACTGATTTCCAGTGTTGAATTAGGATATACTTTAGACTCAGTATTCTAAATCTTAGCTCTTATGTTAAGCTTCTCTACTGCTTCTCTCACACCCATCTTTCCTCACCTCCAACCCCTCTTCTACAAGCTGCCACACTCATTTACTTATATTTATATTTATATTTACTTATATTTACTTATACCTTTGAGCCCCTCTCTTCAGCAGCCTTCAGTATTTCTTGGTCACCTGTTTTAAATTTCTCAAAGTCCTTAACTTGTGTTTATGACAACTCATGATCTTTTCTAGCCAACATAACACCCAACTCCCTCTAGTTCTCCTTGGTTCAAAGGAGTTCTAGTCAAAGGGGTTTATAGGCATTGCCCAAACTCATGGGGTATTTTAGCTATTGACTCATTGTTCGTGTTCATGTCTTTGTTTTTTTTTTTTTTTTTTGATATATCTTCCTTGTTCTCCCATTTATCTTTATTGTATCTCAAAGCTTAAGTCAAATCGGATGTCTCCCAGCTGGAAATTATTTTTTCCCTTACTCTAAATTCCTAAAACCTTAACGACTGAGGTTTCTATTCAGCAATAACTAACTGGCTGGTTAGGTATTTTCATTTGTGTGGGTTTTTTTTTCCCCTTCCCCAAAAATTTTAAACTCTTTTAGAATTGTCATGTCATAGGATTATAACTAACCTGCACCTGTATTGTGTTTTTAAGCATATGAAAGATTTTTCTCAAATAGTCTCATTTGATCTCTAAAGCACTGTTGTGAGGACGTATTATTCACATTTCATATGTGGAGTAACAGAAACTGAAGCAAAGTTAAGTACTTTGTGCCAGATTACTAGGCTGGTCAGTTTTAAATCCAGATTTGAAAATGCTAGACTTCTGACTTGTATGCTGTAGGATTTTTTAATAGACCATGGCCGCTTGTATAATTTTTGTGTCTACCACAATGCCTGGCCCTGGTTTTGATCTTTACAAATTAATAATAATAATACTTGTTAACTGAAGGAAGGAAGAAATGGGTAAAAGAATAAGGGGATGAATGAATGAACAAATAGCAACAACATTATGTGTAACGTTGAGTTTAATAATTTAGCAGAACTTCACTGTGACATTTTCAGGGCACTTGCAAGGAACTTGAGAAACGAAACCATTTTGTTACTAGTCCTTGTCTGTTTCAAAAACTGATAATAAAAGTCCATGCAAGATTGTCTTAGGTATATTTCCTTCAATTCAATAGCAAATGTTGTTTGAAAGCAAATCCATTGCATTTATAGAATGTTTTTCCTCCTCATTGCACTTTAAGATACTGCATAAAAATCAAGTAAAACACAAAAACATATAGTCTAATTGAAAGAGCGACACTGATCTCAACACAAAACACCTAGAGAGAATTGTTTCTCTCTCAATTCCCAAGTGTCTAAAAAGAGGACTATACAGACAAATTTTGAACAGGTGCTTCTCCAAGCTTCAGGTTTTTCATCTAAAAATAAAGAGTAGTACATCCCTCCAAAAGTGGTGGAGATTGGTTGAGAGAGTCTATGTAGAGCCCTTAGAACAGTACCTGGATATAGAAGAGCTAAGTAGTTTCTATTATCTTAACTAGAAAAAGAAAGGCATTTGCCACCTTGATGCCAAGTAGCTTCTTTAGTGAATTTCACCTGATTTTTCCTTATCCTTTTTTTTTTTTTTATTTTTGGCATTTGTTCTGAGCATGATCCTCTTTATTCCAATAAATTTATATTTCTTCCATAATTGATATGACTAAGGTCAAGAAAAATGTGCTTTGGTTGATGGAGGGAGAAGGCCGCCCCTAAATGCACAGCAACATCTGCAGAAGTGAACCACTGCTCTCTGTGTCCGCTCCCTCCCACCTCCGTTCTTTTCTATGAACTTAAGGTTAGACTCAAGCCACTCCAGAAAATGACCATGCAGTCACTGTAGACGATTCATCTAAAATCATTACAAGCTGTTTATGTTTGGAGTGAGGCAGCCCCTCTTGCAGTGATAATGACAGTTAGATGAGAGGATTACAGTGATTACATCTTTGGCATGTACTATAAACAATGTCTGCTCCAATTCCATGAAGCCATAGACTTGCAACCAATTGCTTGGGGAAATAGATTTTGAAGTAGTACAGTTTCTGGCCATTACTATGTTATTTTTTTTCCAAACTTTTATTTGTTTATTTAGGCCAGGGGGACAAATGGTAAGTTATACACAAAGCTTAACTGTTTCCCCAGTGCACCCCCTCTATCATCTTTTAATGGATTCAGTCAAGTAGAAATGTATGATGAATACAACCAAGGCCAGGGGTGATGGGGAAGAAGAGCATTTGAGGAAAGGGGATATTATGTCAGTCCCAAACTCAGATGAAATCTTCTAAGAGTATCCCAGAGACTGGATTTGTGAGTCTGGTAAAACAGACAAAATGCCTACTCTTCCCAGATGGGGTTGATTTGCATAATTGCATAATGCACGTGAGCTTTCATTTCTCAGCTGGAAGACCAGAGAGAAGAAACATAGGTGATTAGAGGTGAGGTGAGAGCTGGGATGAACATGGAGAAGGGTTAGAGAATGCAGACAGAAGCTGATGGCAGCAACTGGACTAGGAACCTTTTGGGACTGTGACACTAACACTGTGACCCTGAGTGAGACCTAAATGACAGTATTTTATGCAGATGGAGAAAAGGGACTATTTTTCCCACAGCCCCACTACTGATACTGGTACAACATTAGTATTCTAGGAGCACAGCTGACCGTGTGAAGATGACTGCCTGGCTTTGAGTGACAATAGAAGAGCCTACAGCATGTGTAAGAGCAAGGTCCTCAGTAAGATTGTGCACAGCAGAGGGAGTGGTGAGCTCCCCAGCAAACAAAGTAATTCAGCAAAAGGATGAATGAATAGGAGAGAGAGAACATGAAGCCTCCATGAGGTGATTGAACATGTAGCTTCCCAGACACACATGAGGAAGAATTTAATTATAGCTAAAGTCATGGAGCTGGGATGTTCTGTTTACATTTGAGACTAAAACAGGCAAAGCAATCAAAGTCCTTTCTGTTCTAATTAAGAGTAACTTTAAAGTGTTAGAGACTAGAGGGCAGATACAGCCCTCTAAGGGAATGGGCTGTTCAAATCTTAATAAATGTGTTGCATTTATCATATGAATGTAGTGTGACAAATGATCTCTTTTGTGTTAGAAGCTGCCCAAAGAAGTTGTGTTAATTTTAGTCAAACTCATCCACAACATCAGGTTGAGTTTGGCCAAACGAAAGAAATTTAGTATGACCTTAACCAAAAGGGCCCTCATCCCCATCTTGTCGTCCAAACCTCTGGGGAACTCATGCCCAAGATGTTAACTGGAAGGGCCTGCTACTTTCTGGAAGGATAGTGACATAGCCTGAAAACGTAAAGGTGAAATCTCTGTGAGAACTGTAATGAAAGTTGAATAACTCTAATAAAGTGGAAAGGGACTGAATGGATATATAATGTTCTTTTTAGTTTTTGGAAGGCATTTGATAACACTATCTGGATATACTGCAGGACTTCCTTTTCAGTAGAATTCTGTCTCTTAAAGACATATTATGAGTGGACAGCAAACTGCTACTGACTTATTAGTGTGCACAGGCCACTGATTTCTCTATGTCTTAGCGGTGCATGCACATTGGTTTTACAGCAGATGATGGCCAAGCTTGTGGCTTAGCATATGGTGCTTCTTCAAATAAGCACAACTATCTGCCTCTCTGCTTATCTAATCATAGCAACAGAGAAATTGACTTTTCATTTTTCTTTTCCCCAGGCCCTGGGAGATGTGTGTGCCAAATACTTGGCATTCTTTGTAATAGAGTCAATCATAATTAGGATTCCAAATTAAAGTACATTGCCAGCTAGGGCATATAGTGTTTTATATTATTTGTTTGAACAAATATAATATAACTTAAAAAAAGCAAAAAAAAAAAAAAAAAGAAAGAAAGAAAGAAAGAAACTCATATTTTCATATGTAATAATCTTGTGGAGTTTTATTTTATCAAAATGTTGGATAAAATGATAATGCAAAACATGTAAAATACAAAGATTTATCTGAAATTTGGTTCTTTTAAGTTAACAGTTTTGTTTTGTAATCTTTTGTTTTGAAATGCTCATTGTAGAATGATGGAGATAGTCAGTTGCTGGGTGGGAGGTTTATTGAAAATCAACTACGGGAAAATATGGTATAGTCAGTCATTCTGTTGACTTTGCCCTTGGAATCTGATTTGGCCTGGTTTTCAGTGGTAGTTAATGTTTCACAGGGAAACAAAACTATTTTCTGTTTGAATTCATTAAAAATCTATTGATATACTTTAGAGATAAAAAAATCCTTAATAAATAAAACAGGCTTTTATTTGGGATGTGGCATTCTACTGTCCTCACAATCCTTAATGAATAAGAGCCATTATCCACTCAAACATTAGTGCTTAGGCTGCAAGAATTCCCAGGGACTGCATTTCCTCATTTATAATGACGGGGAGCATAATTGAATGATCCATGAGCTTACATAATTCATTGAAGATTCTAGTAGTTCATGGCAGAGCCTGGACTAGAACTCAGTTTACTTATTCACAAAACACCAAAAAAATACCAAACTGATCCACTTCGTAGTGTACAAAATTGGTAGGGGGTGGGGCGTGGAATGGGAAAAGATATTTAAGAAAAATTGTTCATTAACATGGAATTCTCTTTTTCAGTCCTAAACCTCTATCCAAGATTCTAACCTTCCTTTCCATCTGTTTCTTCTCATGCCTTCTCAGCCTGTGGACATGCTGGAAAGATGCATCTAGAACACATCTTGATTTGGGTTGAGGGCACAATTCCAGCAAACTCTACTTTCACAGCTCTTGAAATTCTGTGGACATTTAAGATCCAGTCTGACACAGTTCTTTGAAACAGGGTATTATTGAAATTCTTTTTCATCCAAGATTTTTGTGATCATTTTATTCATTCCTACCTTTTTTATACCAATAGTAGCTATTCCTATACATTCCTGTATGTTAGTTTGTCACTGATTAACTAATTCTTCAGATTATTAGCATCATAATAGTATTTTCTGGTTGTATTAAGCTACTAATTCATTATCATCACTAGACCCAAGTAAATCTTCTAGTAACTAAATACTGATGATTCCTATTTTTGTCAATGGCTTCAGTCACTGATGATTACCGTTTTAGCACTATTCCCTGCTCACCACATTTGAGCCTATTCTACATTTTCCTTTCAGAATGGTCGCACCAGACTTTTGCATCAGAGCCATTTTTAAAGTGTCTACTATCCTCACTGCAGAATACAGCAACATTTCATTGGCAGTGAAATCAGTTAAGTGGCATATAGAATGCTTTAGTTCCCACTGCATAAAACGTGTTATGCCAACTTAAGTCATTGCTCTTTTTAAACACTAAAGTTGGATAAATTGTTTTGTAAGACAGTTTTGCCACTATACGTGTCTTCTCCCTTGGCTGCTTCTTGGAAAGCTTTTATTTCAGCTTTCACTGTGAGATCTTTGTCATTTTCACCGCACGCTTCTGTCAAGGCAGCCTTTGGATCACTGCCATGATGTGTCTTTGCTGGACGCTTCTTTCAAGTGCTGTCAACACTTCTCTTAATTGCATGGCTTACACATCAGGCTAGCAATGTGTTAAAGTTAGATGGCAACTATATTAAGAAAAATATGCAAATTTTTATGCTTTCAAATACACATTCAGCCATGCATGTATAGATTTCAAAAAGAGAGCAACGAAGAGAGGGGTGAGAGAAATCTGTATATGTCAATGGAAGAGCTGAGGTGGAAATGTTTTATGTGAGTGTCCAATTTCTGGGCTAAGATGTATCACAGGTATATATGTCTAAAACTTATGTCTGTGCATGCATACTGCCCTTCTAGCACCAGCAAATCTCGGTAAGCAGGAGCCAGTAGATTGTCAATGGTATGACCTGGAACTTCAATGTCTTTAATTTTAAATGTTCATCTGTTTTCATTTATAGATATTGTGACACTTACTTTAAGAGGTGATCTGAGTTTGAATTCCTCAAATTGCATTTGCGTTTGACTTCTTACACTTATTGTTAGTTGGCCCTGGATTTCCAGTTTCTCTTTGAGCAGTAAAGTTCTTAGATGGTATATATATCTAGCTAGGTGACATGGGTGATTTACAATCACCTCATAGTCATCCTCCAATATAATTATAGGCTATTTCAGATTCACCTAAAGAAAATCACCTGTCAAAGTGTCAATTCTGAGTAGTTTTTATACTTTGTTCCTTCTATTATAGAAGTGGCTTTTGCCTGCAAGTAACTTGTTCCTGAACTTGTGGTCTGCATGACCACTGCAGCTTCATAAATCAAAATATCGTTATGGTCATACAAATGACTATAATGCAGTTATCTTAGAATTGCATTTTTGGTCTTGCTTAATCTGTCCCAACACAAATCTCCTTAACTTTTGAATCAAAGAGTAGTTTTTCACGTTAGTAGCACCTCAGAATCCACTTGTGAACTTAAAGGCCAACTGTATCCTGTTGGTTGCTTATCAGGGAAAAAAAAAATGTCTGCTATTTGAAAAAAACTGACCGTTTTTGTTGATGAGCCATGAGAAAGATTAAATTTTGTCTTGCTCTTCAATTGTTCCTGAGGCTCTGTGTAATAGAATTTTATTTGTGTCAGTAAAGTTGACAGCCCTGATTCAGAAGACCACAGGGAGATGAGATGTTGATGAAGAAGCATCACAGTGACCATGGTTTAAGTGGGTGACAAATGAACTGAGAGGGAAGACCCTGGCTCTACATTTGTCTATCCACGAACTCACTGTTAGCAAATATGCTTTGGATTTTCATCCCTTTACTTCCTTGGTAATATCATTCATAATTGTGGCATTATCTCAGGGAAATTTTTATTTTTATCTAAGGCTTATTCAATTTTATTCCAGTTGTGTAAGCCCCAAGATATTGTTTCTTTTGGAAGTAAAATTAGAAATATTCAGAGTAATGAATATTTAAGAGAGAGTAGGGAATCAGATAACTAAGAAAAAGAATTAAATAAGGAAGAGATGGATAGTAAGTGAGAAGTAAGTATAATCGATTTAGAATATATTTTATCAAAAATTGCTTTTTAAGTGGCACTTTCTCTTGCTGCAGAAGACATTATTGAACAAAAAACAAGCTCAGTGCAATTCAATTTAAATTTATCACTCTATTATTTTAATATATTTACTCAGGGTTAACAACTCATTAAGCACCAAATTGCTCACTCTTAATGAGTCTCTGATGCTAAAATCGAGCTGACTTAAATTTTGCTGTAAAATAACAACAGCGCTATTGCATAAAAATGTAATAAAAATTAAGTAAATGCTATTGAATGGCTGTGAAGTGGAAAAAAGATTTGTGGCATGAAATATAAAATATAGACATTTGGCTTGCAGAAACATGACTAATAGCTTTTACAACCAAAACATGATAGGCCTGCTTTTGCTTTGCTTAGTGGAGTCTATAAAACATGAAATCCTGTGTATTTTATTTGTACATTACATTGTTTCTATAATAAGAGAGTTCTTGGATCTATTAAGAATATCAACATGTGAAATATATTAGGTCCCACCAGACTGTAACTACTGTCAAGGTTATGATGGCACTAGTCAATACTGGGGTGATTTTTAAAAAATTAGCACTCTTTATGTTAGCCAGTTATTTCTGGGACATGCTTGAAGAGAGTGTCACATGTACCCATAAACCAGTCAATCATCTTTAGGTGTCAGATGGTATCCAAATTAGTTTTTTTCCCCTTCTCCATCCCCAAGTTGTCCATAAAGCATTAGCCTCAAGTCTGCTTGCATGTGCCCCACCAGGAAACCATCCATCATGAGAACCACCTATGCCCCTGGTGCAGGAGCCCGTTTCTCCCCAAGCCTGCAATCTTCTGTATGTCAGAGCAATGCTGAGTTTCCCACAGAGGTGGAATTGGGGGCCTCTTTCTCAGCTCTGTGCTGTGGAATGTCACCTGGGCTAAGAAGTTCTGCTTGTGCCTCAGATTTTAAGATTTTTCTTGAATTTCTATTCTACTGTCAGCTTTGTCCATAACCCATCTCGCAAATCCTTCCTTCCCCTCCATCTTTCTAAGGTCTCTTAGAGCCTTAGCTCCAACAAAACCTCCTTCCTTCTCTCTCATTATAAAACAAATTTCCTGTGAATATTAATAGAGTAAACAGATATAGTGGTAGCTGGGGAAGGACAAAGGACATTGAGCTGTTTTCACTAACAGCATTGGGCACTTGTGCTGTCAACCGAGAAGAGTCTTGCTACAAAATTTATTCACACTGTCTATGGCTTTAGGCAACATTTAGATGAAAAATACTTATGAAATATATACTATTTATGTGTCTGGATATGAAACATACTATTCATGTAACAAGATACGAAAGTTAAAGGAATTCACATTTATTTCTTATTTTTGCTTTGTTTTGTTTGTTCTATGAAGGCTCATCATTCAATCACCATGTCTTCAGTGAAATCAACATTTAGGAATTATGGTTATCATTAATTCACTCCAATTCAAGCCATGACCGTATATTTTATGCTTGTCAATAAGCAACCCTGTCTTGGGATTTTCGTAAATTGTTTAAAGCACACATAAAAATATTTTCTGTTCTATCTTGGTCTACATCTTAAATCAATATTTTCGCCGAATCACGATTGCCAGGAAAATACAAAGTGAAGTTTAAGTTAAAAAAAATCTGCACAGAAGAATTTAAAAAATTAACCTCTTTAACAGATTTTTAGATAGATGATTTAGTAGTCTAAATCTGGGCATCAAATATAGCCTATATACTAAGTTTAAGAAAACTGTAATTTTCATGTTTCTTTTAGTTCAATCTAATTTATGTATTTATTATGAGTTTTTTATTTCTTTTTATTGAAACAGCTTTCTAGATGCAGAAATTATAACTCAATATTTTAAGAATTCAGTAATAATAGGGTTTCCATTTCCGCATGATGGATGTTCTCTAGTTTACTGTTCCTCTTGCTTCTATATACGTTAACTCTTTTGATGCACAGTCATTTTCACGATAGACCCAATTTCTTACATTAGAATTAATTTTGATGTTTGGATAGAGCCATCGTTTGCTTTGGTCTTAATTTTTATTTATTGAGGTATAATTTACATGGAATGAAAAGTTCAGATCTTAAGTTTAGTATTCCATGAATTTTGACAAATACATGCAATTGTGGATTCCACATCCCTGTAACAAGACAGGGAACTTTTCAATCCCTTCTAATACCCTCTGAAAGTTCCTTCACACCCATCCCAATCCTCCTTTCCTCCAAGCAACCAGTGAACTGATTTCTGTCACCATACTTTACTTTTCTTATTCTAGAATTTCATAAAAATGGAAGCATATACTGTGTCCTTTTCTGTCTGCCTTCTTTCACTCAGCATACTGTTTTTGATGTTCAGTGCAGTGTTTTTTAATAATATACATGCAATTGAGTCTCATAGACTTGAACAAGTCAGAACTTCCTATGAAATTGGATGTTATGATTTGCTACCTACTGAATGATAAAGACGAATGATGTATTTAAGTGACTTTAAGGCCCTGAGATGGTTTTTGACTACTGTAGAAAATATTTTCCATCTTCTCTGTTTTTTCATTCCTTAATTATTGTCTTGAAATGTTAATATTCTAAAAAGTTAATTAATGAAATTTTTTATCCTAATTGCGGCCTCAGCACAAAGTTTGGGGCACACATTCAATAAAAAAGACTTTTTCTTTGCAATATAATATGTTTATGCTCAACCTCCTGGATACTGATGAATCCTATCAACTTCTATGAATAGTTAATATCAACTTAGAAGTGAGTTACCCATTTTCATCTTTCTTGTATATTCTTTGTAAATACTAACATGTTTTTTCAAGACCTTCACTTTCTTAAGTAAAGAAAAACAATGTGACTAAGATTTGACTATTTAGATAAAATCCTAAAGAGCTATTTAACTTGAAGTGTAAGTCAAGCAGAGACTTTGTCATCTGTCAACAAACAATAAGAATTATTTTTTTCTCTAAACTGAGAAAAGAAAGATAAAGCAAGAAGTTGAAGAATGCCTAGCCAACTAGCAGATGAAGCCCAGAAGTTTCTAGCTCTGGGTTTGATGAAAAATAATGACACATCTGATATTATTTAGGATCTAATTTGAAATATAAGTCACCATGTAGTTCAACTTTCTGGTATTTTTAAAGTGAAAATATATACCGAATACTTGTTTTCATTTCACTTATTTGATATTACACATCTGTCTTAGTATAAACACGTTTATGCAGTGAGATTTATTAGACAGATAGGTCATATCTTAATTCTTTTTTACATAGAATCATTGAAAAAAAGTCTCGACCTCCTTTTGAGATAACTGTCTACCCTCACTACTGATTGCTTATAGTGTCAATTAGGCAAATGAGAAGAAACTATTATAATTATTTACCATCATAAGAAAATAAAACTCTAGAATTTATAAAATGGGAATATATAAATGTATTTTAGAGAGCATGTGTGTATTTCAGTGTGTGTTAAAACCATGGCATTTTTTAAATCCACTTTGGGAAAAACAAAACTAAAAAGGCAGCAGCAGATATATTGTTTTTGATTGATTCAGCGCCACTTCAGAATTAAACACAAATTTATTTATGTAGCAGAGATAATAACTTTCAGTTTGATGAATCTTTATTTAATGAAGACTCATTATAGTTTTTAGAAAATAAAATGTTAACATCCAATATGATATGACTTCCTCAGTCCCTAGTACCGCAGGTGATTGGGACAGCTGCAATGGCCTGAATTATAAAATAGTAATGACCTCAGTTAGAACAAATAATTATTTTACTAGTACAGCTGCACTTACCTTTATAATAGATTTCCTCCCTCCCAAGATGCCTCATATAAATCCTTTCTTTAAAAAATCTTGAATCATCATTTGAATGTTTTAAGGGAACTCATTGCTTAGAGAAACCCTTTGAAGTTTTCTTTTATAATGCAAAAACCCATCCAGACTTATCTGTTTTGTAAATTAGGTTGTATTCATATCAGTTTTGTTGAAAAGTGACACATTCATCTAAGTGTAAAAGTTTTAAAAACAGTATCTAAGTATATGTGATATAGCTGTTACAGGACATAAATGCATTCATATTTTAGTGTTTCTCAGTCTAGAGGAGGTGAGAGGAGGGCAGTCAGAATCACTGGGACTGAGTGTGTTTGAATTACATCCTTCCCTTGCTCTGATAAAAATCAGTGCCATAGAGAGCCATTGAGACTAATCAGAGCATCTCATAGCTTTCAGATATTTGGAGGCAGAGAAAAAAGATGAATTTCAATTCTAGAGGTACTACAGTCTTTCAGATAAATATTATATCATTTTGATTTCTACATCCTTTTAACTGAAGATGGTCCCTGAAATAAGTTATGGTCAAAAGTTATGCAAGTGCCATCTAAAGCCTAAGAAGAAATTCCAGTATTTAGAGAACGGTGGCCTATCTTTTTTATTGGCAGGTGATATTCTGAACATAAAGTTCTCATCATTTTGTAGCTTCAAGGAATTCTCCCATAGTAGAGAGGAGTCCAGGTCTTGAAGAAAGATGTCCTGGAGGTCTGTGAGAGATAAGCTTAGGAAAGGTAACCGAAAGAGAGAAGAATTCAGACTCCAACCCTGGGGGGTTTACATAACTGATAATGAAGATAGCCTTAGAGCTCATCTGAGGCGTTGGGGCCTCTCTTAGTACAAGTCCATGCTTATTAGACAGGCATGGTTCCTTCTAGATGTATTTTTTTAAAACATAATGATGATTTTAGTTCTTTTTTTTTCACATTAGACAATTTCAAGATTAATTGTATTTAGGCACGTTCAACAATTTAAACAATTCTTGGTTCCACATAAATGATATAATTTTATGCATATTTCATCTGAAAACTAGTAGTTGTACATTAATGCTTGATTCTCTAGACCACCAGTGTTAAAAAGAATTTCCAACATTTTTTTCAGTTGCAGTAATCATGGGTGGCATGCAGGTAGTCCATTAGCTGGCACACATTTGCCAATGCCACTGTCTCTCTATCCAACGAGCTGTAAGAGAATGGAATGGAAGAACAGACAACCTAACCACAGTGCCTAATCTGTCCTGTTCATATTGTGAACAATTATCAAAAGTTAAATGATGAAATATCTGGAATATTATTATTATTTACAGTAAATACCTTCCATTTTGTCTGCCTTGAGTATGTTGGAGTTACACTTTCATTTTCATAGGTGCTCACTATGAACATTTAGACATAGCATGGGAAAAGCTTATATTTTCTGTTCACCTAGAACTCTGCCATTCAATATAGTAGCCAGTAGCATATGCAGCTGTTAAATAAATAAAATATGGCTAGTGTGAATGAGTAAATAAATGTTAAATTTCATCTAAGTATAATCAATATAAATTTAAGTTTTAAAATGAAAGTAGTGTCAAACATTTTCCATCAAACACAAATTTATTGTTCTAACAGAGCTGTGTTTTACTTAAAGCATTGAAAATTTAGCATTTGAACTGCAATGGTGGTGTGAGTGTAAAATATACACTAGATTGTTAAGACTTAGCATTAAATAAGATGTAAATTATATCATTAACAATTTTATATTAATTAGTTGTTGAAATGGTAATATTTTGAGTAGATTGGGTTACACAAAATATATTATTAAAGTTCATTTAACATATTTCTTTGTACTGTTTTTAAATGTGAATCCTAGGGAATTTACAATTGCATGTATGGTTCATGTTATAGTTCTATTGGACAGTGCTGAGTTAGAACATTTTGAAATGTGTGGCAATTATTCCTCTATGGCTTCATAAAGAAAATGTTAATGCAAAGCTGAAGATTGGTGTATGAAAATCTGAGGACAGTGGTTTTCTTGATGGTCTGTGCAGTAAGGGAAAGGGCCTCTTTCCCAAGATATAAGAGGAGCAATCTTGGGCTTGATTATCTTTTTTGGCCCATGTGTAATTCTTTAATGTTTTCTCTTGTGCTTGTGATTCTGCTTTGCATGCAGTACATCCTTTCTGGAAATAGGTTTAAGGATTGTTTCCCCCCCTCTCCTTTTCGATCCATAGAATGTATGTTATGAGGAGAGGTGAACTTGATAGTTCAGAAAGGCCGGGAAGGATTCAGCTTGATCTAGTTAGGAAGATGTGAGTTGGAAGCCTTGTTCTTTCAGTTACCTACCAGGTGACCTTGGAGACACTGTTCAACTTTTCTCAATTTCACTTTGCTTCATCTGAAAAAAGTACCTAGTAGGGAAAGTTTTAGATATTAAAATCAATGTGACTTAAAAGATATAAGAAGTATGAAAATACCAAGTATACGGCAAGTCCTTGAATGGGTTCTGAATGAAGACATCTCTAAGATTTACACGCGTGTCTTTACTTAGTGACCATATGGAGTCACGACTGTCAGGAGGACACACATAGCAGTAGGTGTGACACACATACCAGCTTACCACACTGATCCCCTACCTGGCTCTCCTCTACCTGGGTCCCTCTTTCTACACCCTGTGCAGTCTTCTAGTTCTTCCAATTCCACTTGCATTAAAATTAAATTACCACTTAGATTAGATCAAAAGATTGTCCCTGGTTGTGAGAAGAAAGAATACTTTAAGCTAACACTAATCCCTTAACACACCATTATATTCGGGTACATTTTTTTCCTAGCAGGGAAATTATTTTTCAGCCTTCTCTGAAGTACTACAAGTCCTTTGCCAACATCAGCCCAGTGCAAGTTAACCTGTTAGGAGATTTGTTTTGTGCTTTGGAACGCTTGTCAGACAAGCATTCAACACTGAGATGTATGATTTACATTAGTTTGCATAAGAAAATGTCACTCCAGGGACAAATTTCTCTCTTTATTCCTTCTTACACAGCAGAACAGACAAAGAGGATTCAGTGGTTGCTTTTTACTATATGAGTAATCACCTGGGATTCACAGAAAATATTAAATGCAGTGTCATTAGTCAAACCTTGTTTCTCTTCTACAGTTCCCTCTCATGTCCCATTTGTAGTATCATTGTTATTATCATCAAATGCAAACTTTATTTCCCAGTTTGGGTGATTGGTCTCAGCCAGACACAATGTCTCTTTATCTTCCTATCCCTTAGCATCCTTTCATGTTTAGAGACAACTTGCTGAGAGTAGAGGTCAGTGTGACTCTTTGGCTTAGAAGACATAGCCCTTTCTGAGAACTTAGGTAAATAATTCATAGCTTGAGTCAGTTTCTTGGATCTGTGAAAAGAAGAAATGACCAGGACATGGTGTTTGGAGATACTCTTCTATGAATATGAATATATCAACAGAGAAAGAGATTGAACCAGCCTAAGCAACCTCAAGACATAAAGAGGAATGTTAAGATGCCCTGTAATGTCAGAGGTTAAGCATCCCAAGATGCCCATTGGAAGGTTCTTTATCCAAATCTTCTCCACCTACCCCAACCCCAGTGAAAACATTAAATAATTCTTTTAAAACTTGAATACTTTAACGAGAAAGTAAAGCATAGAAGGTAATTTTTAAAACTAATATGTAGTCATTAGAAAAAGAGAAGTGAAAAGTGATGTGAGATTTTAGCAATATGTACTTTAAATAGGAATAGACAGAGCTTTTGCAAGGATAGATAAACTCACCGTCTCCTTTGCAGTGTAGCATTATTAGTGCAGAAGATTTAGGATGGAAATTTAGTTGTGGTGGCAGAGACATGATCAGGGGTTTTATGTGCAACATCAGCAACGTCATCTTCAAACATTCAGGTCATAGTTGTCAGACAACGGGCCATAAAGAATATCTTAGTCACATTTCCTGTCCAAGGCAGGAATATTCTCCTGGACATTCCCTAGAAATCATCCATCTTGTGCTCCAATGACCAGGTCTCCTACTAGAGGTTAAGGCGAAGTTTTGGCTTTATTCAATGGTATTTTATAACAGAAGCTGAGAATACCAACATCTTACTCTGCTCATCAGGGATCCCAAAGGAGCTGGTAATATGAGAGACAGGGTTTCCTGGGGCCATGTTACTGATAGCTATAGAAGCTTTGCTATCCACAAAGCAGAGCTTTTGAAACAGTCTGTACTTCGGCATGAAACCTAAGTAAAGTTTCCTCTACTTCCCTCAAGATCTATTTGTTAGCACCAGCAAGACAGGATGTGTCCAGTGGGATGTGGGTTTCGAGGGGATCGGAGAAAACATTGAATCATGTGGAACCTGGACAAGAAAGAGTACACATGTCTGTGCTTTTGAAGGCACTGGGCCTCTATCCAATAGCAAGGGGAGGGCAAATGAATGGCTTCAGATTGGACCAGGTTGTCAAATCCTCCTTCCCTGATGAGCAACTCAGACATGGATGAGAAGAGGTAGACCTGAGACGGGAGGCGCAGTCCAAGAATTCCCTCCTTTAACTCTCAGTAATTTCCAGGGCAGCCTCTTGCATGTTTGAACAGCTCCAATTCTCAGAAAATTCTTTCTTAAATTAACTGCTATTTGTCTTCTTCTATATTGTACTCATGGAGCCTAACTGCACTCTTAAACATGTAAATTCTAATCTTTCTTTCCGAGGTGAACTATTGTTTTTAAGATAAATACTCACTACCCAGCCCCCTTTTGAAAATTGGACCATCATTTCCCAAACTCCAATTTCTGAATCTATTTATAACAATTATTTAAAGACACCTAACACTGGTGCCACAATCACATCTACAGGTCCTCTCAACATCTCAGGATGGCGCTCATTTGAGCCTAATGCTTGAATTCATTCAGAGGTTCTAATTGCTCTCCTATTCTCTCCTCTCCTGTCCTGAGCTTATCCTCCCTGAGATGAATATGTGGTTGTGATTATTCTAGAGTGGAGATCATTTCTCTTGTGAGAAAAAATAAAAAGTAGCTACTTTTACTTCCTCTGTCTCATCACATCTTCTGTTTTAAGTAATATTCCTAAACTGTCTATGTTCTTGCTCCAGACAAATCATGAATGCTACACCCCAACCCAAAGCAAAGCAAAACAAAACCTTACTTCATGAATTATTACTGGCTTTGTGTGCAAGACTTAGTTGATCTGGGTCCTCATTTTACCTGATGCTGTTTATGACAACAACAACATGAATACTAATGTAACAACAAGGCCAAGAGCAGTGGCTCACACCTGTAATTCCAGCCTGGGCGACATAGAGAGACCTGTATCTACAAAAATAAGAAAAATTAGCTGGGTATGGTGGCGCATGCCTGTAGTCCCAGCTACTCAGAAGGCTGAGGCAGGAGGATCACTTGAGCCCAGCAGTATGGGGCTGCAGTGAGCCATGATCGTGCCACTGCACTCCAGCCTGGGTGGCAGTGAGACCCTGTCTTAATAATAATAATAATATAACAACAAGAATCAATATTTATATAGAGCTCTGTTCCAAGCACTGTTCTGAGCACTTTACATATATTTACTCAGTTGACACTAATAATACTGACTTTAGGTGACTATTATTAATATCTCCATTTTATTGTATGAAAACTGAAACTCAGAGGTGTTCAATGATTGTGCATAGACACAGAACTAGAAGCTGAGGTTTAAAGTTTAAGTTCAGGCAGTCTGGCTCCAGGGTTCATGATTTTTTCCCAGGACACCATGCTGCTATGTCTACTTATAGGAGTATGTGCCCTTTTATGTTCTTTCCTGTTTTTGTGAACCTTATTTTATCTTTTTTATCTTTAAAACTCTGAGCTCCTTAGAGATTTTCCAGTGTGGCCAGTCAAATTTATTTAGGTTCTCTGAATAGTCTCTGAATGGAAGAAAGTGGTTTTTCATCACTAAAACCCACATAAGTACTTTAGATGCACAAGGTTCAAGGTCAGAACCTGAAGGGGAAAGTATCACAGCATAAGTAACAATGTAAAAATTCAAAGGAAGTTGAAAACCCAAAATATGCTAAGGTCAAACACTAGAATCTACAGGGACATTGTCCTGGTTAAGCAGAAAGAGAAAAGAAGTAGCATAAGGTGGTTTGGCAGGGAAGAGATGTGAGACCCAACAGAGTTAAATCAGCAAAGCTGGAAGATAAACTCTCCGGATTGAGTTATGAAGGAAATGCCAGAGAGGGGGAGAGGAAGGCTAGAGATTCTCCCGGCAACTTTATAAATGAGGGATACTGGCACCCAGGTGTTGGTTTCTAATGTAATTATCTAATAAAAGGGATCAGGGATCCTTAGAGAAATGGCTAAATCTAGGACAGGGCAGGGAATATACAAGATGAGCCTGGAGCGTCTTGTAGAGACAGAAAATAAGAAAGAGTAGAAAGTGAGAAAGACAATGAGAGGAAGGGAGAGAAGGATGATGAAGGGAGGACAGAAGGAAAGGAAGGGAAGGAAGGAAGGAAGGAAGGAAGGAAGGAAGGAAGGAAGGAAGGAAGGAAGGAAGGAAGGAAGGAAGGAAGGAAGGAAGGAGAGGGAGGGAGGGAGGGAGGAAGGAAGGAGAGGGAGGGAGGAAGGAAAGAAGGAAAGATAGGGAAACCCCAATGAATGGATTTGGGTTCTGTTTCCCTCCTTGTACTTAACAGTCCTTTTTGTGAAGAGTTGGATTCTGCTTCTGTTCTTTGTTGCCTTGTTTCTGATGGCAGTCCAAGAACCTCCAAGTACTCTGTATGATAGAGACACGCCTATTCTTTCTATCTTGCACTCTAATCCCACTTAACAAATATATCCTTCATACTTCTTGTCATTTTCAGGCAAATAGCCTGAGTTTACCACATTTTCACTTGAACTTCAATCTGTCTTCATTTCCAAGGTGCAACACTCCTCCCATCTCTGGCATGAGCCAGCCTTTCTTTCTGTAAGCTTCGTGCTGACCCTCTTTCTCCAGAGTGTGTACTGTTTGCTCTAGCACACTGTACATCCAGTGCCCCCCCTAGGAGCAGACCAAGATGCCACATCTTGATGGTCTTCATTCTAAAGTAATCCTAGAGGTCACTTTCAGTTCATAACGTTAAAGCAGAGGTTACAAACTCGTATGCCTACAGAGGCCATATGAAATAAATGGGCCAACTGGGCTGGAGGTCAGGAAAAGAATAGTTCTGGGAAGACTGGCAGTAACTCTTGGCCTCTGTGCCAAAGAGACAACAAGGAGAGGCGAAGACTGTGGCACCCTGGAGAGTCCAGTCTGAAAGGGCAGCCCCGGCTCAGCTGCTGCCAGGCACTACCACGCAGGGAAGCTGCACCAATCACACAGAATTTTCTGACTTTTAAAGACAAGGCAGAAGTGAAGATTTTTATGTCAACTCTGACCTGTATTTAAAATTTCTTTTTATTACCTGTATTTAAAATTTCTTTCATTTAAAACACCGATCAGGAAGACTAAAACATATCTGTAAGATATTGCCCACCTACTGCAAAAACTGTGCCTCTGCATGGAAAAGAGAAAGGGAAGCACAGTAAACTCTCTTCATAACCCTGGCGTCATGCTCACAGGATGAATAGCCCAGTTACAGGCTAACAATTTCACAGCAACCATGTGGTAATTATGTGTTGTATATATGAAATTATGTCATAATGAGCTAGCACATAACAAGATTGTGCAGGCTGTAAAACTATTTTATAGCTGCAAGAGAGAGTTGCTCCTGAGTTCACTGACAGTTGTTATTGTTTCTTTCCATCTCACTTATTTTTGAACTTAGAAAAAAAAATACTCACCCTACTCTGCTCAATGCCAAGTTTTACAGTAGTGCGTGATGTTTGTTCATCTTATTTTCTTAAAATAACCTTTCCTATTTCTTCCCTTTAGTTCTTTCTGCCTGTTCCTACCTCCCTCCCAACAGTGTCCCCAGTATGGAATGAATGTGCTAGAGATGTTGGGCCAGTTTTTTTGGGGGGGAATTTCATAGTTACTTGTCTACTCTCTCTGTAAGATGGGAATTTAAAAAGCTGAAGATTACCAAAAGATAAAACTTACATTGTTTAAACAAATATTTAAGAAAAGATTTAACCAGTTCCTCTAAGAACTAGAAGATACTTGAAAATTCGAGATGGGCCCATGTCCTATAATTAAAAAACAAACAAACCTACTTTTTCATAAATGATCTTATCCATTTGGAATCAACTACTATTTGTAAATCTTGAATGATTCCCAAATCTAACTTGTAACCAAATTTTCAACTACCTGTCAAGTATCTTTGCTGGAATTGCCTGTTGACATTTTACTGTGGCTCAAGTCTGCTCACTCACTTTCATTCTCTGTTCTGATAACCTCCCCCGTGTGTGGAGGCTGGGAACTTGGGGACATCCATCCTGATTATCTCTCCCCTCCCCACCAGCCAACCAGCAGCCAATCCCTACTTAACATCTGACGTATATCTGGGATCCAGTCCTCTTTCAGCCTTTCCATTTCTCACTAGAACTTTTACAGTAACTACTAAACTGCTACTCTTGCCTCTGAACTGCTGCTTCTCCACTCTATTATTCACAAATTTCCTGGAGTTATTTTCTTTAAAACAAAATGATAACTTTGTATCATTAAAAGCCTATTGGGATACTCCATCCACCAGAGGGAAAGGGAGAAAGCAAGAAATGGCACACTCAATCTTTCTATTGTGGGATTCAGCGTCTAATACATCTTTTAAGCTTTATCTGCTTCCTCCTCTCCTGAGTTCCAAGCTGGAACTACACATACCTTACTGCCCCTGCCCACCCCTGTCTTCTGTGCCTTTTTTCTATGCTGTTCCTTCTGCCTTGCCAGGTTCCCTGGCCTACCCTGGATTGTCTAATACCTTGTCACATGGTCCTTCCTCTGTGAACCAAAATATTCATTCCTTTCTCTGCATCTTTAATACCTAGTTTATGTAAGTCTCATGGTACTTACTACAATCAGGCCTTGTTTTTGTCATTTTTTTCCTTCACATTTTTCTCCTTTTGGAGGGAGGTTAGGACCTAAGGCTTCCTCATCTTTTTGTTTAACTAACTACCTTTCACAGAGAAGGCAGTCAATAAATGTTTTAAAAAAATCCAATTTAATAATTAGTTGACAGTTTCTCTAGTTAATGAAAATTTGGTGACATCAAGGAAAAATGAATTGTCAGTCTTTGTGAGACGTATCTTTTCTTACAGATGTTAGGATAGTCTGCCTTAGAGGAATGAGAGAGAGGGAATGTAAATAAAAGTGGAAAATTCTTAGAACGTTACTATTTTCTATTTCATTTTTTTCTTTCACTTTTCTCACACCCTCCAAAATTAATTCAAAGAAAACCTTCTTAATAAGATGAAAGTGAGGTTTTAAATCCCACCCGAATCTAACCAGCTAATCACATACCATTTGGTATAAGAAAATAAAAATGTACCATTGATTTTGTATCTCAATGCAGAGACTGTTTCCTTGAAAACATCATTCGGGCCAGGCACAGCGGCTCATGTCTGTAATCCTAGCACTCTGGGAGGCCAAGGCAGGAGGATTGCTTGAGCTCAGGCATTGGAGACCAGACTGAGCAAGAGTGAGACCTTGTGTCTACTTAACATAGAAAAATTAGCTGGGTGTTTTGGCAAGCGCCTGTAGTACCAAGTACTCGGAAGGCTGAGGCAGGAAGATCACTTGAGCCCAAGAGTCTGAGGTTGCTGTGAGCTATGATGATGCCACTGCACTCTACCTGCTGCAACAGAGTGAGACGCTGTCTCAAAGGAAAAAAATCATTCGATTTATACTTAGTGTGAAGCTA
Source organism: Lemur catta (assembly GCF_020740605.2). Taxonomy (NCBI): domain Eukaryota; kingdom Metazoa; phylum Chordata; class Mammalia; order Primates; family Lemuridae; genus Lemur; species Lemur catta. Next base: position 21,376,946 of record NC_059128.1, on the reverse strand, counting down.
TGCAACCAATTTTTCCTTAGGGTCATGATGACAGTTCAGCCTTTTTTTCTGAAGTATCATGAATAAGCCATGTGGGAAGGAATGACCTATGCATGTGCATGTTGGGAGGACTTCAGGCCATTGCTCTCTTTGTGTCACCGTGACATCAGCCTTGATAATCATACGGGGGCTCTGTCTTCACAGCAGCACCTCGGCCTATGTCAGGATGAGTTCTTTGATAACATCGTATTTTCATCAGAAACATCAATAGGGTATCTTTTTTCTCAGGTGGCATCCTGCACATTATGAAGTCCAGGAGGAGGAGTTCTAGGGTCTGGATAGGATTCTGCCTTGGGCTTATTTGGCTCTACTTGATCCTGTAATCCTTATATATGCTGTGAAGATGCTGCATAGCTTTGTTGACCATCATTAGTATCACACTCTGTGTGTGCGCAGCCTGCCATACCTTATTGGCAGAGACAAATGGCCTTTCGTTACCCAAAGTGATGGATCAAAAGGTATGCTAGAGGATGTACACTATCCAGTTCTTGCTGGTTAATCATGCCAGGCTGATGAAGGGGCTTCATGAGTTCCCTAGTAGAAGGAGCCTGAACTTGAGGCTGCTTTGAAGCAGTTCTTTGCTCTGGAATTAGCTAATGAAGCTCTCTTTGTTTGAGTATTGGAAAGCCTCCAAAACTCACTCAGGAGAGAAATTAACAAATGTCTTTTTGGTTACCTCCGGATAAATCTTCATGATGAAATGCACAGCCGTTCTACCTCTTCAATCTTCTCTCTGCTTCTTCAATTACCATGAATTCTGAAAGAAAGAAAGAATGAATGAATAAATTAATAAATAAAGTGGGGAAACCCTGGTTCTTTGTTTACATAAATAGAAATAAAGAAATGTTTGAGAGTTACGGTGAGTTAGAAGCAGCTGTGAGATTCACCATGTCAGGTAATATTCTAAATATTCCATATTTATGCAAACATTTCTGATTTTTTAAAAATGTTATGTATATACTATCTTATAATCACTAGCTGCTGGTATTGTCTGAACATGCAAAAGTGGAAACAGTGCACTTCTGGGTGTGTGTGTTTGTACTGTGTCACAATCAAATGTATCTGTCTTTGGACTTAGTAGTCAAAAACACTGGGAAGCTGTTGAGGTATGTAATGGAGACAACAGAACTCAGAGGGCAACATTTACATACATTGCATACTTGCAATTTTGTTTTCTAATATCATTGAAATAAAATGTTAATCATATGAGCCAGCTGTGAATAAATAGTCTTTTCAGATGGAAATACTGAGGTTGTTACAAAGACAACCTTCCTCATGGCCTACCATTCACTCTTCTAACACTTGGACAAAGCTAAAGAAATATTCGGCGATGTGTAGAATTTCAATCCTAGAGAGAAAGGGAGAGACTGAATAGCTCCAGATGCAATATTTTAGTTATCTTGGCAAAGTGTAAAGCCACCAGTTCTCACAGGGGAAGGAGGGAAACTCAGTATTTGTGTGTAACATCTAAGCTTTATCCTAGGAACACATCTTTTCTGGTGGGAAACAGGAATTTAGGTAATTCAAGCAGAGAGAATAAACATTTTCATGAGCAAAGAGGAAATAGCTGTCTGAGCAACATATTTATGTTAATTCACAATTTTTTTCCTACAGTAGACTAGGCTTTATGATCCTGTAAAACATTTTCCCCCATAGGATCACTCTGCCTATATTTTAGGGCTATTGACATCTGATTTTATAGATAAACATCGCTGGATTTTTTTTCTTTTTGAGTTTTCTCCTTTCAACTCAGTGTTTGTGCTTTGTTTTGATATTTGCTATAAAATTACTGCTAGATTAAAGGATTCTAGAAATAGCGTGGTTCAAGATTTTGTATAACCAATATAATTATTCTGGAGGCAATAATGGTAGAGGGGAGAGCCTGAGAATTTGGTGACCTTTGGGTAAGCATATGATATGCTTTATCTTTCCTTGTATTTATCTAATGCTGTGACATTTTAGTATTACATTTGGAGTGGTGACAAATGAGTAGTGGGATTGGTGGAGAGAGATAGTGCTGGAGAATTTACAGAAGCTTGCAAGGATATTGGAGATGAGGAATTGATTTATCTGGCATTGCTCCCTGTCATCTTTTCCTTCTACACTTAGAACAAACAAAAAGATCTGGGCAGAATGGTGCATGCCTATAGTTCCAGCTACTTGGGAGACTGAAAAGGGAGGATAGCTTGAGACCAGGGGTACGAGGCTATAATGGCTAGGAAAATGCTTGTGAATAGCCACTGCACTCTAGCCTGGACTGCACAGCAAGATCCTGTCTCAGAAAACAAGCAACAAACAAAGAAATCTGAAGTATGTAGGTGGGCTTCTCATGCTCCTCCTTAGTTACCTTGTGTCCCCATTTTGAGTAAGGATAAGCAGAGGGTTTATGTGGATAAGGAATGGGAGGAAGCTGATGCTCATGCGTTTTTGCTAGTACTAGCTCAGCTGCTACCCTGCCTGGCAATGGCTGGTGTCCAGCCAGCCTGGGGCACCTCTAGCATCCTATGTCATGGGGCAATATGTTAATGTATTGAAGTGCCAAGTAGAAATAGGACACAATTCCAAACACTTGTCAACTGAAAAACACCTGTTTTTACTTGTTCATTATTTTTTTCTTCATGTACTTTAATAAAATATTTTATGTAAGAATGTCAGAGAGTACATTTAAAAATGTTAATTAATGAGCCATTTCCAATTTAAGCCTCCTATTTCCAGACCCAATTCTAAGACCCATATGCTTCACAATGTTCTAAATAATTCAGCTCACAATGATCTTCCTCTCCTCTAGACCCACAATATTTATTGAGTCAATCCCTCAAAGAGTAGTAATGAATTATGGTGAAAAGAAAATTGAACTGCAAATCAGAAGGCCTGGGTTTTAGTTCCTGATCCTTTTTCATAGTATATTTAATCACACGATCAAACCCCTAGGTCTCCCACACTGTGAGGGAGTATGATGAGTTTGTGTGAGAAAGTGTCCACTATATGATACTGGACCCAAAAGAGCTACCAGTACTGATTGCTGTCCCAGGAACGTACAAATGGGAAAGCAGTTATCAGCCCACACTCCAAACCAGAAGTGACTTATCCCACCAAAAGAGGTTGAGGACTCACTGCTACAGTGAGAAAACCAGAATGTATATCTTTCAGAGAAAACCCAGATGGAGGGCATGAGATTAGAGCCTTAGAACAGCATATCAGAATCTTCCAGATCCTGTTTAATACAAGCTTGGGGAAGAAATAAATTGACATATTGATTAGTGTCTACTTAGAGCCACTACTTTGATCATGGGCAGAGGAAAAGGCTAATATTTATAATAAGAGTTTGAAGCAAGAAGAGGAATCCTACCACATGCAACTAGAAAAATAAAACAAAACAAATCAACTGTGGCAATATTAGTTAGGGATCATCATTATGTCTTTAATGAGGAGGAAATAAAGACTTATAATTTACCAAGCATTGCTTATTGATCCCTGTATTTCACTATTCAGAGTAGATGGTAAAATTTCTCCCTTTGCACTGGATTTCATGAATTCACACAGTTATCAAATATTGATTGAAAACATACTGTATACCAGCTAGTATGTAAGCATTAAGAAACCAAGATGAATAAGCCACGCATGATATCTAAATTCATGGAGCTTGCTGCACAGAGAGATTTTATTAATAAACTTAAACTTAGGATACACAAATAGTGTCACCTACAGTATAATAATGTGAATATGACCTAACTGTTAAAGATTATGATAGTAATAGGAAGGAAAAATAAAGAAAATTCAGAGAAAACAAGGCATACAGCATACTTTATCAGCTGCTTTTTAAAGGAACATTATTATCTGGGTTCATTGTATATTAGAAAATATTGTGAAGCACTTAATAAATTTCAGGTGGTGGCATTAGGTAATTAAAATGCAGATTTGTTCCTATGATTATTTCAATTTTATGTTGGTATTTAACAATTTGCATGTTTATCATGTTTTTCTGCAATTAAGTTGTAAAATCCTTAAGGGAAAGGATGAGGAAAGGAGGACCAAAGACGAACTAGCATTTGCTGATCTCCTACTATGTGCCAGTGATGGCACTAGCCTATGTTACTTCATTTAATTATGAAGCTCAGAAACCATTTCTGATGTTCTCAGTATCCACCACACTGCATAGTGTAATATTTCACATTTGTAGGTACTTTGTAAATATTTGTGTTGCTTGATGTAGCAATTTAAACTACTTCTCGATAGAACAAATGCAGTCTTTCCTAACAGATTCATGTCCTTCCTTACCAGGTAAAATAGTTCTTGCCATGTCACCTTCCTTAGAAAGCAGGGCAAAGAAGTGGTTGTTTTTATGCTAAATTCACTTGTGTAATTGCTCATTCATTTCTCAAAGTCTTTGTGGAGCTAAAGACAAGTACAGTGCCCATTTATCCCTTATGTTGCAAGTTCTGGACTGACAGCTGCCGATGCCTGAAAATGGTGTAACCTCCCTGACTAGAGAGAGCAGTTTGCCAGTGGGGTGTGATGTAGCCCTTCTAGACTATGGGGTTTTCTACGAGGGGAATAGTCAGCTGTTAGTTTGTTGGATTGCTGCTTCTGGGGAAAGACCAGGTCACTTCAAAATGGAATCACTCAATTTTTAGAAAATCAAATGTAAGATGCAGATTCAATCAGTAATAACGATATATTTTTCTTTCTTTTAAAAAGTGTAGGGGGAACAAGACCAATCAAAACACATTGGCAGGCTCTTTGTGCTCAGTTGCTAAAGAGATAGGAGTAAAATATCACAGAAAATTCATCTGATATGTGTTAAGTGAGAAAGGTAAGGTAAAAATTGTTTATGACCTCCATATGAAAACTAACCAAAATAGACACACATTGTTTAAAGAGATATGCTGCAGGTCAAATTATGCACAGTGATTCAAACGTATTGGAAGTTGAGGAGGACTAGCAGGCAAGATAGTGCCAGTCAGTACCAAGAAATTATTATCTTTCAGAAAGCATTATTGCTCAGTGGTTTTAAGTTTTGGATGTGCAGTCATACTGCCTGCGCAGAATCCTAGCTCCACAAATTATTGTATAATATTGGGAAAGTTGCATTTACTTCATCTGTAAAATGGAAAATATCTGCGGACTAAATTCAAATATAGTTGGATCATCAGATAGCATAATATATAGAATATACTAAGTGGTGAATACATAATACTGTTATCATTTCTTTGACATCAATTTTTGTGATGATTAGGGGATTTTCAATCTAGTTAACATATAGCTAGGCTCTGAAAAAAAATATGCTATGGTAATAAATACCACTGAACTGTGGTAGTATTATTTGGGACTATATAAATCTACAGAGGCTATCAGAAACTAACATGAATCAATGGGAATGTCGATGTCTCACAAATTGTAAAGCCCAAGACACCTAAAGGTATTAGATCTTTTTTTTTCCCTTTTGCACTCCTTGTTTGTATTCCACCTATTACCATTATTCACTGTATTTATGGCTTTCACCTGGTTCAGCAGTTGAACCAGGGTGTTGAACATGTCATGGGGACTCTGATGTGCCTGCCAGGCATACCTGGGCAACATACTTCGGGTGGATAAAGAGCTATTTCAGGGACATCTCCCTTCTCTGCAGTACAGTGATCCTTGTTGGACAACTAGGAAGTTGAGGGAAAAAGAAAGCCAGCCAAACAGTGGCAAAGTGATGGGAAGGGAGGCAGGCTTTATGTAACCATGTAAAAGAAACTGCCAATTCCAATCAAAATCCTTTTTTTTTTCATATTAAAAAAAATCTATGATTTTATTTATGACACTGCACCCAGCTATTTAAAAGGTGAAAGATGTATATAATCTGAAGATAAACCAGAGTAGAGCATCCAGCTATTTAAAAAACAGAACAAAATAAAACAAAAAGCTTTTCCACCTTTCCTAGCAGCTCAGTGGGTATGTAACTAAAAGTTTGACAAATAGCATGTATACTGAAGTGTTGAGTAGTACATACAGAAAGACTGCTTAAAGGGATCTCCCTCAGATGCATTGGACACTCTTTGCCCTTCTTGTTGCCTGGACTACAGATGTGATGACTGAAACTGTAGAAGCCATATTGGGTCATAAGGTAGACTTCAAGGCGGAAGGTATGACTAAGAATGGCACAACACAAGGATAAAAGATAAAAATAGAAGCACCTGGGTCTCACATGAAATTTCTATATTAGCCTTAAACTACAATGCTAGACATTTTTTAATGTGAAAGAGTAAACTTTTGTGGCATTTATGCCACACTATTTTATGTTATCATTGTTACACTGAGCACAATTTTTAATTAATATATACATAAGATTTTCTCAGGTCTAAAATCAATTGTTCTGTCTCCAAGAGGACAGAGCTGAATTCCATGCTGCCTTCATGTCTATGGATGTTCTAAACATCACAAAGTACACTGTCAGCTGCTCAGATCCTACCCTTGTTTAGCCTTGTTTAACCAAACCACTTATCAACTTCAAGTAGCAAAGAGATAAGTCATATTATCCTTAGGATTAGGTTCTCTTTTTATGAGTAATTGACAAGAATCGTACCACTTGAATAGGTATTGCCCAGAGATCTTTTAGAATCCCATATGGTCCCAAATCCCACCAAATCCTAAAAGAGACGAACCAACTGACTCAGTAACCAATGCTCACACACACTCACTTATTTCACTCAATATATGCTTAGTACATTTTGCCCCCTGAGAGCTAGGCAGATTCATAGTGTACAAAGATGAATCAGAAACTGTTCTCTCTAAGTCTTTCATTACAGTTTAGCAGGAAAGACACTAAACCAGGGCTGAAATATGCTAGGGAGGATGCAGTGGGCAGTAGCTGGTGATGCCTCTACCATACCACAGTGCAGTTCATCTGGCACTAGATTTATTTGAAATCAATTTTTCGTGCAATACTGGTTGGTATCTTGATAGATAGATAGAGAGATAGATAGATAGATAGACACCAATATCAAAAGGCCTGTGCTCTATTTTCTGATACCAATTTGTGTCCAATTTTCTGACTACTAGCAAAGATATTCGCTATAGTTTTAAAAAGTTTAAAAGGTAGTAAATCCTCCACAATTGCCACACTCGAAATCTGATAGACACAGAGTGAGCTGATAAGGGATGCTTCAAGGCAATTCTTCTCAGTGGTGGTTCTGTTGGGATAGAACACACTTATTCACACAAAGTGTTTGAAATAAGAATTTCCTTCAAGGAGAAACACAAAGGGAATAGGAGGCCCAATGTTTGTTACATGCCTTAGAAGAACTGACTGTTCACTTATTTATAAATGTAAACAAAGCCCAATTAGTCTTTAGCTCAAGGAAGAGAGACACAAGAGAAGAAATGATCGTGGATGGCTTTCATGAATATCATTGCTCCATGTGAAGCATGGAAACTCATTTTCAATATTGGATTTTGACTATATTGTTCTCCCACCCAGAGGCTGACTCTGCAGAAGTCATTATTAGACATTTGCAAGTACCATTTGATCTACTTCTGAATATAGATCCCCTTCCTTTCCTCTTCTTCTCCCTCCTTGCTCTTCCCTCCATCTTATTACTCTGATTGCATGCAAAATTAATTATCAATCCTGTCACATCTTGCACTGCTAACAGTGGTCAGTATTGAATTATGGGGGATGTGAACGCAATTTTCAGCAGCCTAATTGCTTCTCCTGTACCCAGCGAAATGTTACATTAAATACCCACAGCAAGGCAAGTGGATTGTATTCAATTTACATAACAAACTGGTGGGATTTCATTGCCAGAATCCCTAGCATCTATGCATATGACTCCCAAATATTCTAGCAGCCTGGTCTTGGATAAAGTAAATTCTTTCTGAAGCTATGGCTGCCTAGTGAGGTACTGATAGTTTTGTGTCCACTTGGAGGCCAGAAAGAGAAAAACAGCAAGTGGTCCATGAGAGTAAGTGCATGTATTAAAACTAGATGAGGTCTTCTCATTTGGAAGATGACTGACTGAGTCTCACGATGCCTCACTCTATTCTAAGCAAGTAGGAGTGCGGTGACAAAAGGATCCCCAGGGCAGTCATAGTGTTGTACCTAAAGATTTAAAGAGATTATCCCATAGTGACATGATGGATGTATTCCATGGACAGTGACTGGGAGTTTCCCACTCAGTTGTCCTACTCAAGGAGCTTAGAGACTATGTAGAAGGAAAGACAAATGTAAACAAATAACTGTAACGTGCATGGTTTAATGCTTCTGTAGATGGATGTATCTTCAAGGTACCTGGGTAATTTAGAAGATATTGCAGTTGTAGGAGAAGAGGTCGGAGATAGTCACTAAAATTTTAACAGAGAAATGTACACTTGAGTTGGCTGATGAAGACTGAATAGGAATTCTTCAGGCAGACATAGTAGAGAAGGGTGTTATAGGAAAAATGATAGTGATAGTCACCTTTAATTGAAAGCTTAACTGTACTTGTCCTTATTGGAAGCACATTGTATGTATTAAAACATTTAGTCTTCCTAGCAATCATTATCCCCATCTTAAGAATAAGGAAAATGAGGCACTGAGAGGTTAAGTAACTACCCCAACATCACACAGCTAGTAAGTAACAGAGCAAGAATTCATTCCCAGCAGTAAGAAGTAGTAAAAGATGAGCAGGGGTTTTGATCATTAATGGTCACCTAGGCCACACCGGGAAGGTGTTAAGCAGTGGGCAACAGGGAGCTACAGAGAAAGGTGACAAGGTTGAATGTGCATTTTAGAAATATTATGGTGGTGGAAGCAGACAGAAGGATTGATTAAGAGGAAGCCAGAACTAGAGTCAGGGAGGTGAGTTACACAGCTTTCACAGCAATCCAGGCATGGGGTGATGGAAGAGAGGCTGCATCATGGGGACAACAGAAGAGAGGACATGTGTGGGAAATATTTCAGGGGTACATTTGGCACAACTTGGTGCTAGATGAAAGCAACCAATGGGAAGTAGAATCAGTGAATCTCCCCTTCTGACTGCCTTTCCAATCTCTGATCTCACCAAGTATCTTGAATTACGAAGCAAGGAAAAGGGGTTGATGAAGAAAAAGAGGAGAAAGGGTAACAGAGAACAGGCTCAGGAAAGGAGAATTATGAATTTGGAGTATTGACATTAGGGACTTAGTAAGCTTGAGAGATGTCTATGAATGGCCCGTGTATTCCACGGCTTCAAATGTGGACCTGCCATTAAAACTCACAGACCTGTGTAGCAGTCCAGCGCAGGAGATCAGAGAGTTCACTGTTTGAATAATCTAATTCCTTTGTTTAATAGATGAGGAAAATAAGGCCTAGAGAGCTTGGAGTGACTTGTCTCAGATCACTTAGCCAGTTTGTTACAGAGCCAAATCCATACCTCCCATTTCCATTTGCTTTGGACCATGACACCCCTAAGTTGTAGCCAATTTCCTCCTCCCTGGAAATCAGAATCTTTAAACATCAAGTTCTGATTTAATATGCCTGACAGTCAGTCCTTGTAGGGGACACTGTTGTGCACTGCCCAGGTCCCTCCCACTTAACCCTATGACCCACATACTCACTCCTCCAGTTGCAGGGAGTGTTGGTGGGTGATTGGTCTCATTTGGGTCCTCTCTGGGAATTGCTCTCTGCTAAAGGAAGTTGTCTGTCTCAAGATTATGCTAAAATGAAAAATAAAATAAATAGAAGGTGTTTGTTGCCATGGGGAGAATGCCTACAGGATAAATTCACAGAGGTAGAATTACTGGTTCAGTGGTTTTAATGACTTTCTGCATGTTTGACATCTATTCCCAAATGGCTTTTCAAAACTGTGCATCAGTATATACAGAGAAATATGCAATAGGGTTAATTTTGCCACTTCTCTCACCATCTTTTTAGGAGCTAATTCCTTTTGCATTCCTAAATTCCTATAAGTTTCAGGAGAGCAGTCAAGGAAGAATACCAACCTTTGAAGCATTAAGAGCATATATTTGAGACATTATATCTTCTGCAGTCCATGGCAAATGTTAAGAAGAGAGAACATGCTTTAACTGACCAATATTAGAGAAAGAGACCCACATTCAAACATCACAGCTTTTTACTTCAAATATGCTTAGTAAAAAGCAATGATTTCCCACTTCACTCACTGCTGGGTCTTTCCCTAATTAGAATATAACAAAACCAGTTGTGACTGAGGAAGGGATGTAGGAAGAGACTATTAGATAAAAGTAAAAAATGAGGTTGTCAGAGTCACTTTAATCAACCTACCCTCTACCAACTGCAGAGTCAGAAAATAACATCAACAAGGTTTTCTGGGATTTGAGAGCTGGATACTATAAAAACACTGACTCTATTACTATTATTATTATCTTTTAATTTTGAATTCAGAGATAGTAGATGAATAGCAGCAACAGAAGATGCTTATGAAGATTTGGTTATGAAGATGCTTATGAAGAAATTACACTCCCTCGGCTCAGGAAAAGAAAAAAAAAAAACCGTTACTGCTTTATTCTACTGTTTACCTGGATTTTTAATATTGAAGACTTTTTTGTAGTCTCTGAGTTTTAAAGATTAATTCTGTGAATAATAAGATGAGACTCTTCTTTACCAGTAATACTTCTGACCATAGATTCTTTGTGATGTTGGAACCTGAAACTGCCCAAAGAAATTAACTACTAATCATAAATTGTGCCTGTATTGAACACTTCCTTTATGGCATGCCCCCTATTTGGGGACCACCTCAAAGTACTAGCAATCAGAATATACGTCTTCTTACATGATATTTTACTCAGTATTACACAGAATACAAGATTCATAAAAATTAATCAACCAACAAATATTTATTCTTCTACTATATGTCAGATGGTTGTGTAGGTTTTTAAAAGATAATAAATACAGTAATAATTCCTGCTCTCAAAGACCTCCCAATCTACTGAGAATGCAGGTGCCATCTATATGAAAACATAAATGTCTTTATAAAGTGTTTCTTGATCATGAGTACCCATTTGAATGATCTGTGGGTTTTAAAAAGTCCTCCACAGAAATTCCATCCACTAGTCCTGACATGGTACCCATTTGTATTTTCAAGAAGCTTTACAAGTGATTTGGATGTGTACCTCTGAAAGGGAATTACTGTCTTTGAACTTTATGGTAGGCAGGGCCTACTTCCACCTGGAGGTCTTTACAAAGTTTGTGTGGTATTAGCTGGGTTTTGAAGAATGAATAGAATTTGGATAAGCCAAGAGGGAATGGGAATATTCATGGAGCAGAATTAATGATGAAAGAAATCAGAAAGCATAAGGAGTGTCAAGAGGATGGTGTTTGTGGCTAAAATGAAAGGGTTATATAATGATAGTTAGTAATAAAGATTTAATATAATACGCATTGAAATTTTTGAAGAAACGTGAATTTAAAACATTGAATGCAAGAAGGAGATTTGGATTGTTGGAGAATTTCAGTGCCAACGGTTAGTCTTTTTGAAACGATAAAGGTGCTTTGAGTAGAGAAGTGACTTCATGGGAAAATATGTAAGGACAGGAGCAAAGATGGATGAGAATAGAGAAGGCATGGAGATGAGCTGATTAGGAAGCTACTATTCTGAGGTTATAAAGACTGTACTAAGGTGGTGGCATTGGAGTGTAAAAAAAAAATGACATTTTAAAGGCAGCATTCCCTGAGAGTGGGGCTGATTGGACTTTAGAGGAAAGAGAGAATTCATGCCTGAATGAATGGAAAATTGATAGTAAATAGTTCCATATCCAAAAGCAAGAAATTTATTTAGAGAGAACTGGATTTGGTGGAAAGAAAAAATGAGGGTGTTTCTGATGTTTGAGATGATAGAGAAACTGTCAAGCAGAGATACCTGGTAGGCAAGTGTATACAGAATTGGAGTCCAAGACCAAGGAAGAGATTTTAGAGAGCTCCTCATGGAGGAAATAACTTAAGTCTTAAGAATGAATGAGATCTGAAGGGAATAGGATGTGTAGTCACAAAAGTTGAAGAATGACACTCAAACCTTGCGGGAAGTTTACATTTAGGAGGTAGAAGGAGAACGTAAAGGCATAGTAAGAGAAATAAAGAAGTAACTAAAGTAGAAAAAAGTCCAGAGAAGTGGAATTCAAGGGAAGAGAGCATTTCTGGAGCCAACAAGTGATCAACACTCTCAAAATACCAGAGAAACCAGTAAAACAAGTAACATTAGGACTAATTTTCTCATCTGTGTAATAAAAATAATTATTATGAAGTATTTCTCTGATAAAATGAAATGATGACTATTAATCATTTAGCACAAGGCCAGGTACAAGAAAAGAATTCAGCCAAAAGCATCTACTATTGTAAATATAATAATTACTGAACTGCAACCAACTATGCTGGGCACTTTCACATTTGAGTAAAATGCAAACCTCAGTTTCAAAGATATCAGTGTCAATACAAAGATAAAGATTTAGATAAATACCATTTTGTGGTATTATTTTTATAAGAAAGATGCATACACAGTAGAAAGAGGTATGAGAAGGAAAAAAGTGAATACTTTATGAGTCCTTTGCCAGACATAAATGATAGGGTTAGCCATACATGTTAAGTTTTACTCTTAGACTTATAAAACTTGCTAAGCCAGTTCATAGAAGAATTAATCTGTGTAATTGTTAATGTTCCTTCATTCAAAGCTGCTGGGACAGACTCTTGGGAGGGAACAACCAGGATTCAGAGCCTTATGTTTTACTTAAATGCACAGACCTTTTGCTTCCTTTCTCTATCATAGTTAAATCAGAATAGCTTTGAACAATGTGCATTTTCTGTAGCCTGAGCAGTAGTTGATCTTTAGACCCAACTTACAAATTAGGAAAAGAAATACATTATTTATAGCATGACAAAAATAGGATTTGGTGCAATTCAACAGCTTTCTCAGTTATACTGCTTGCTACTTAAATAATGGATCATTTCACACTTGGCTGAATCCAGGTTTTTTTGAACCTTTCTACTCAAAAGTATGGTTCTCTGACCAACAGCATGGCTATTACATGGACACTTGTTTCAAATGCAAAATCCCAGGCTGCACCCCAGACCTACTGAATCAAGATCAGCATTTTGGCAAGACCTTTAGGGTCCACTGTGTGCAGGTTGAGAGGTGCTGGCTAGAACACTGAATGAGGGCTGAGGAAGATGACCACATCTCCATGCTGTCCCAGGGTACTACTGGGTGACATCAGAGCATCATGCAGGGATCCTGGATTATGGTTTAGCTCATAGTTCCTACAGAGGAGGCCACAATTAGCATAGGGTACTCTGCTTTTCTCATCCAAGACATGTGACATGGGTTTATATAAATGAATGTTTCTGACCTATTCATGTTAGAGGTAGAAGTAATTATTTTGTCACTATAAAGTGTTTCCAGACTTGGAAGCCAGTAAAACCTGAAGAGTCTTTCAAAACTATTGCCTAAGAACTTCATCGATGTTTTATATGAATATAAACTAACTGCATGGCTTTAGGCATTTTAACCTCTCTAAGCTTTGGTCTTCTCCTCCATAGAATGTAGATAATTGTTATCCCTGTAGGACCGAGTTGCTGGGAGCTTAGATGAGTGAGGGTGTGTAAAGCAATTAGCACAATATCTGGGACCTAGTAAGGGCTCAATAAATATTATTTGTCAATTATTATTTAGTATTATTTAATTATTATTGAGTATTATCTGATCCTTTATACAAGAAGTGTGAGATAAGAGATTTCTGAAATATTTTGGGGGAAATCCAACAATTTTAAGTGATGTTGGCAAATCACTTCTATTTCTAATGCTATGGTATTAGAAATCCAGGTGGTAGTTAGGGATTTATTTTCTTAGTCTCTATTTTGTGGCCAGTAAAACTATTTATTCCTTTTCTCCCAGCTACATTTGTGTTAAAGATCTGGAATGCATCCACACTTTCCTAAGGAAATGCCATCCGCTCACCATCTCCACACTATGCAAATGTCTTTTACAGCTGCAGAAGTAGGTTTGCGCAGATGAACACAGCAGCACACGAACACATGTTTACCCTCCTTTGCCACAATTTGTCTTACTCTACATTTTCTAGGAACACGTTTTAGGATGGAAATGCCTTTATTCCCTTTATATTTATTTAGTCAATTATCTGGTTTAGTTTCTGTTTTTACAATCTAATCAAACTCAGCACTTCAACTCTGTTTAAGGCATAGCAGCTGTAGAGACTTAGCTTTCTAAGAGAAAAAGGACAAGTTTGTACAGGGTCTTCCCATTTTCTGTGACTACATATTAATACAATTAAATATGAGCATGGTATGGTATTGCAGCCCTAGTATTTGGCCATCATAGCCAAAATGAAATACCTGATTGTAACCCTACATATTTTCCAGGAAAATGCAAGTAATCTCTTTTAAAGCAATGCTAACTTGTCCTTCTCACAGATTTCATTCAGAATATTTAATTCTGAACTACTGGCCTGTCAGCCATTAACTACTATTTCCAACTTCTTTTGACTCCCTCAATGAGATTAGAAGAAACTCTTAATTTGTTTTGTCTAAATTTTTTGTATATTCTAGAAACCATGAAAGGAATCCTGAGCCTTTTTCTCATATTTTTCCTTAAATTATAGACTTCTAGAGCATTTCAGTTTTATCGATTGTAATTCCTTATCATTCTTCTTCCACCAACATTGCGAGTCCTTTCTCCATTCTCTTGGAAGGTCCTGGCAGGAGACTCTATGCCCCTCCTGTGGATGATTTCACCTAGATGCCTAAACTCCCATCATGGGTACTGTTCATTTATTAAAGATAAGGATTGCACTTTGTTAATGCCACGACCAACAAGCAATGATTGCTTTCCTTCTGGGTGCAGAGCAGGTAATATTGCAGATGTTACCTTCCCCTCATTGGCCGAGCCACTGACAAAGATTAAAAATTCAAAAAATTACCAAAGAGCCACATTATTGTCCCTTCACAGGAAACTTTAGAAGCACATGGCCTAAATTGTTTATTCTAAGCCGAATGTCAATTCCATCTTTCAGGTATCAATGTGACATCTTTTCAGGACATCTTTTCAGAGGTTCACAGGAAGACCAAAGAGTGACAAAAGAAAATATTTCTATTTGTAATTTTTCTACTGACTCATGGTATGGATCAGGGTTTTTATTATATATATTTAAGGTGTACATGTCTCCATACATATATACATAGTAAAATTACTATTAATACTATAATCAAGAAAATTAACATATCCATCATCTTACATAGTTACCATTTTTTTATTGTACTAGCACCTAAAATCTACATTCTTAGCAAATTTCCATTATATGATACAATCTTATGAACTGTAGTCATCATACTGTACCTTAGATCCCTAGACTTATTCATCCTACACAACTGTAACTTTAACTCCTTCAACCTGTATCTTTTCATCTCTCCTTCCCCATCCCTGGTAACCACCTTTCTACTCTGTGTTTCTATGTATTTAACTTTTTATTAGATTCCATATATAATTGAGATCATGCAGTATTTGTCTTTCTGTGTCTGGCTTATTTCACTTAACATAATGTCCTCCAGGTTCATATATGTTCTTGCAAATGGCAGGATCTCTTTCGTTTTAAGGCTGAATAATATTCTGTTACATGTAATATGTATGTATACTACAGTTTGTTTATTCATTCAATTATCAACGGATGCTTGGCTATTGTGCAATACACATGGGAGTGCAGACGTCTCTGAGAAGTACTGATTTCATTTCCTTTCGGTATATACCCAGAAGAGGGATTGCTGAATGATATGGCAGTTCTATTTTTAATTTTTTGAGGAACATTCATACTGTTTTGTATGATGGCTGCATCAGTTTATATTCCCACCAACAGTGTACAGGGGTTCCCTGAACTTTATATTCTATTTCCAAAATGGGATAGAAATATATGGAATAAAGTACTATTAAATGCAGTTTACTCTTCATACCCTAAATAGTTCCCCAAGGAAATCTTCTTAAGTTACCTTTACTACTGTGTGGACCCGAACATGTTTCTTTATTCCCAACTGTACTATGTATCCAGTTTCACAGACACAGCATCTGTAAACAACACTGCTATTACACCAGAGTGTAGCAATTAAGAACTTAAGCTTTGCATCTTTTCAGCTTTGCAGACTTAGGCTGGTAACTAAGCCTCTTTGCCTCACAGTTTCTTTATCTAGAAAATAGAGATAATGATAATATATGTCTCACAGGACTATTGTAAGGATTAAATAAATTATAATTAGAAATTGATGTAAAATACCAAATATAATTACTAGCCTTCATGGGTAGGAAGTAAATAGTTATTTTCATTACTTATTAGTTTACATGTTTGTCTCCATATATTGCAAGCTTTTAGAAGGCAAGACTTAGATGGTAGACCGTGGGCGCAGTGGCTCACACCTGTCATTCTAGTGCTTTGGGAGGCCAAGGCGGTCGGATTGCTTGAACTCAAGAGTTCAAGACCAGCCTGAGCAAGAGTGAGACCCTGTTTCAACTAAAACTAGAAAAATTAGCCGGGTATCATGGCATATGTCTGTAGTCCCAGCTACTCAGGAGGCTGAGGTGAGAGGATCGCTTGAGCCCAGGAGTTTGAGGTTGCAGTGAGCTATGATGATGCCACTGTATTCTAGCCAGGGAAACAGATCGAGATTCTATCTCAAAAAAAAAAAAAGACATAGATTATAGTCCATTTTTATGTCTCCATAATGTAGCACTTCATTTAGTAGTTAAATAAATAGTGAAGGAATTAATGTACAAGTGAATAATCATCTTAAGTATATAATTTGTCAAAGAAAAATTTCCAGATAGATTTTTTCCCCTTAGGTAGTGTTTTTTAAGATGGTCTTAGTGCCCACACCACAAGAGCCAGAACTAGATCTGCAAGGCAGTATGGGACCTGGATCTTCCTCTCCAGATGCCAGGCAGTATTTCCTGGCACCAGCATGGGTCTCAGTCATACCCCTTCATTCACTGGTCCTTGTCTTAGTAGTCATTTTCCTATGTTTTCCACTGAAATAACACCCGTGCTCAATTTTCTAATGCTCCATGTGGTTTTAAATTTTCTCCCCATTCTCAAGAAGAAATAGAAGTATGGCAAAAACCTCTACACAAACCTACATTTTTTTGCATCCTTAAATCAAAAACTCCATTCTTCATATAAACAGGTTGCAAAATTTTTAATGTTGACCACCAGAATTGAAATATGGTATTAGCTTTTATTGATCCATTGTTTATTTGTGGCAGAAGTTATCCTTCCCCCAGTTTTATCTGTTTATGTCTTCCAACCTCTTTGTGAACTAGCCACTTTCCTGGAGGGTTTATACTTTCAAGCTTTCTCAGCACTCTTAGCCATGGTAGTATCGCTTCCTTCCAAGGTTTCCAGGTTATTCACATAGAGTACTATTTCTATACCAATTGTGTTTAAGGCTTATTAATTTACATCTAAATAAACAGAGAAAAAGGAATTGAAGCAAAATGGTAGAAAGATAAGATTAACAGGTTGGACTGGACAATGGTCAGATCATCTAGATTTTATAGGTAGCTTTTTGATCAGAGATGCTGCGGGGGGGGGGGGGGGGGGAAGATAGGAAGAATAATGGCCTTGCCTGAATCCTGTAGCAAGAAGATAGGCAAAATAATGACAGGTGGCTTAGTTATAAACACCTCACCTTTGGTAACCTTAAGTGCGTTAGTTTTTAAGATGGCAATTCATGACTTTCCATAGCCTCTTTCTGAGATGGATTTCTGAGCAGTTGGATATTGATAGAAATACAGGGCTTGCTGGACATTAGAAAATGTCTGTGGAAATTCTGGCCAAAGATCTTCCAGATCACCAGATAAAGCCACCTCAGAGATATTATCAATAACCAGTTGCCCACTAAGAGTGGCGGGGGTGGTGCTTTAACTGAAACCTCACCATAGGCAGCTGTGCTATTCTGGATGGTTGTACCTCTGCTTATCTTTTCTTCCCTTGGGTTTCGCTGGGATCCTTAGCTATTGTGTTCTACCTTGGTGCATTTCCGCCTCCTCACAGAATAGGAACAGGCATCTAAAGCATCTGTCACTGAATGCAGAACAGGTTAGAAAATGATAACCTTATTTATTACTAGTGCTTGATCGGTTTGTGGATTTATATTATCTGTCATTAAATACCGACCACAGTCTTCATTCATCTTTGTATCATTAACCTCACAGAGCTTCATCTTTAAAGTCTGAGTGGTAGGAACTAACTCATTGGGTGGTTAGAGAACTAAATGAGATACCCTATCTAAATGAAGTACCATATATGAAGTTTCTAGGTGTTGAAACGTAGCAGGTGCTCAAGAAATGGTAGCTGAAAAAAAAATGTTTCTTACATTTTTTGATAGCATATGGAATCACAATTTTCAGTGCAAGTCGTGTCTGTATATGTGCAGTATTATTAGTAGCATTTTGAAATTCCATTGTAGGCTTTAAAAACATCTGAGGAATTGGATTTTGTCTTCCTTCTACATTAGAAAATAAAAGTGAAAGAAGATTAAAAAGAAAACAAAAGTAGGATTTCTTCTAATAGATCCATTAATAGAGAAGAAAATAAGCACTGAGATTTCTTTGGAAGAAAACATAATGGAAAGTTTGTAAACAAATTCTTTAAATTGGAAGGCATGTTTTTACTTATAAGAGGACAGTTTAGAGGTTCTAAAAAGTAACAAGAGTCTCATTTTTATATAATCAATCAAAAATTATGAACTGAATTTTATGACTCTCTCTCTCTCTCTCTCTCTCTCTCTCTCTCTGCTAGTCTGCATTTGTAGCACAGAGAAATTCTTGCCTTTTTAAGATTTGACTCTGAGGATTTTTGCTAGGTACAGGGTAACACCTGTATTTTTTCTCATAGCAGTTTCTGTAATATTTTTAGAAGTAACCACCTTCTTTCAAATATGTCCATTCTATTGGTCTTTGTAGTATCTATATCTCTGGGTGATGTCTGTATTCCACCAATTTGAAGGCTCTTCTGATTTGGTTTAGCAGGTGGTTTGCAGAATACGGGGCTTTGACTAGGCCCAAGTCCTTTGCAGGCCAGGCATAACTTGTCCAGGTGACAAGAGATGTTGGAAATGAGGAGGGGAATTATGTTCTTCAGCCCTTTTAGAAGCTCAGGAATACTTTGGCAGAGCACAGACTTCAGCTTAGAGAATGCTGGCAGTAACAGATAATGCATGATTCCTATAACACAGGCAAGTGTTAGGTCAAAGGTCTAGAACTGAGGTCCCCAACCCCTGGGCTGCGGACTGGTACCGGTCAGCAGCCTGTTAGGAACTGGGCTGCAGATCTCTACCCTCCCAGCTCCGAATGGTCTTCCATTAGGAAATGGGTCAGTGGTTGGGGGGCGGGGCACAGCAAGAGGTGAGCAGCAGGTCAGGGAAGCTTCATCTGTATTTGTAGCCACTCCCCATGGCTTGCATCACCATGTGCGCTCCACACCCCCTCTGCCCCCATCCGTGGAAAAATCATCTTCCGTGAAACCGGTCCCTGGTGCGAAAAACGTTGGGGACTGCTGGTCTAGAAGGAAGACTTGGCAGCACAGAGTATCTCCAATCCCAGGAAAAAATCCAATGGACATGTTCTGTGAAACCTCAAAAACCTGTAATAGGTGAAAATAGAAGCATTTCCAAGAATTAGTTAGATTTTGAATGATCTCCCCATAGAAGAGTGAGTTCCCCAACACCAGATGTACAGAGGAAAATGGAAGAGCAACTGCTTTTCAGAGTTGTTGAAGGAATTCACCCATGAGATATGTTTTGATTCTGATGACTACTAAGTGCTTCTCTGTCTTGGAAATTCAATGGTTACTCACATTAGATCCATTTCACTACCTCACTTCCACTGGGCAGTTCTTTTCTGATGCACCAATACAGTTTTTCCTCTTAGGAATTTATGAGAAGTAATAGAAGTGTGGAGCATTTAAAGGTGATGGCTAATGAGTATATTACTCTCAGGAAAATGTCCACAGATAACTTTTAAAAATGATCAAAAATGTATTAGGGGTCTTATTTATTTTAGAGTCTGGTTGCTGGCAGAAGGCAGGGAAGAGGGAGAAAGAGGGAGAAAGAGAAACCATTTTCAATTCCTGAAAGAAAAGAAAAGAAGCAATACATTGAATATAGATTGAATTTTTGAAAATAAATGTAACAGTGTGCTGGGTTGTTATGGTGGTTTATAATGCTCATCTGCCCTTACACCTGAGTGACTTCCTGCTGGATTTGAAACACCTCCCTCAAGAGCATCATCACACAACTGTTAGAAATCCTAATACGTTACAATTTTACTACCCTTCTTCTTGGAGAGTTTGCAGAGCCCTGGTTAATTAATGTTGAACCTTTCAGGGTATCTGTGAATCTTGGCAGGGGTGGTTGGGGACTAGAATTTAATTAAAGGCACAAGCTATGTGGGGATTGTGAAGTCTCAGATTGCAGAAGGGAGACAGTCATTGCAGGCGGGATGCTAGCAGGGGGTAAGCAGGGTGGCAAAGTGTGGGAGGACTGAAGGAAGATGACATGCAAAGGTCTAAACAGGGAAGAAGAAAAACAAAGAGGTCAGCATGCTACAGCTGAGCTTTTTCAAAGGCCTAGTCATAGAGAACGGATACATTGTGAGTGTGTGTGCACTGTGTGTGTGTGTACACATGCACACGCGCACGCATACTGGTTGGAAGGTAGCAACCCTTTTCCCTGATAAAAATTTGATGATGGCAGCAACAAAACCTAAACAGAGAATAATTAAAGAGCAAGGGGGTAGCTAATGAAATGAAAATAACTTTAAAAGGATGAAAAGAAATTGTTGTTAACACACCATGTGGTTAACCTATGAACCTAGCTGCTGTGGCAACATAATAACACAGAGTCAGCTCCTGCAATGCAAATAAGCTACTTCCTGGGTAGAAATGGGGCTCTTTGGGAAAAGATTAACTTTTCTGTCCATAAGGGCATTATTTAGCTCACTGGAACAGTAATTTGACAAATGCTGCCATTGTGGCCCGAGTGAATGCTGCTGGTTTCTATTAGAAGGGCAGGTGCTGCGAAACCATCAAGAAAAACATTCTTGCACTTCCCCCTCAGCATAAAGACAACTTTGAGCATGCTCATTTTTGAGAGTTCAGCAGCGGAAAGAAAGCTCTAAGGTTTGGTAAACTGTGACTCCCACAGAGCAGAATAGGCCTGGTTCAGAAAACATTTCTCCGAGGGGAGCTGCTTACCAGCTTTGCCCACACTGGGATTCGGACTCTTGACTGTTCTTGTCATTTTGGTCCTGATTCAAATAAAAATTAGAAGAGTTTCATCTATTTGAGACTTGAGTTAGTTGAGATCTGATGGAAATTTATTTACATGCCAAAGCACACATAACCTAGTGAGTTGCAGTTAATTCCTCCTTACTGAGAACTAGTAAGCAGCTAAGCCAGGTAGAGAGGGCCAAGGGAATGTTTGCAGTTCTGGCAGTGTAAGGATTCCTGTTCCATTGTCTCCTTGTTTTATACATCATCCACTGATTCTTTTCTAAGCTCCAGGGCATTTTAAAGGAAAATATTCCTTCCATAAATAAGGCATTTAGATCAAAGGCAAAAGAATCTCCCTTTCTCTGTTTACAATTCTTGCTCAATGTTCAAATCTTATATTCAAAGTTCTCAATTCTTGTCTCTTCCTATTGTGTTCCCTAATACCTTTGTACAGATGCATTTCGATCTGGAGATGCTTGAATTTAAAGAGAGTAACTCTGATTTGGTACATGCTCTGCATAATACTTCTGCTTGAGCTGTCTTCTTGCTCTAGACTGCAGTGGTAGGAGAGATTTTTTTATATATTCTGGCTTGTGCCAAGGAAAGAACAACCTTTGTATAATGCACTAACTAAAAAGTTCTGCTTTATTGTGTTAAAATCATCCATTCATTCATTTGTGTATTTACTGAATGCGTACCATGTTTCAGAAAGGGTTCTAAAGGGAACAACTAAGACGAGGTCGTTGTACTCATGTATGTCAAATTCCAGTGAAAGGAGGCAGGGAATACTCAAGTTGGTAAATCATAGTCAGTTGCTATTAGCAATGAGTGCTGGAGTGGAAAGGAACAGAACAAGGGCAGGAGGTACTTCGAAGGAGGGCAGTTGGAGAAGGCCCCTTGGAGGAGGTGACATCCCAACCTGAAATCTGAGAGACCAGAGGAAGCCAGTGATAACAGACCTGGGAGAAGAGAATCCAGGACTGAGCGAGCAGAAGGATCCAAGGTAGAAACTAGAAGGCTGCTGTGGCCAGAGCACAGTGAGGAGTGTGAAGCCAGGAAGGCGGTAGAGGCCGGCTCTCAAAGTCAACCTCTGCTGACTCACAGCAGTCATTGACAATTTCATCCATTTTCTACAAAACCCCAGTTCACAGTAAAAAGAAAGAAAATTTTATCTATATCTTGGCCTAAGACCTTTATTAAACAGCAATAAAAATAACAAATTTATTGAGTTTATTCTATGTTCTCATCATAGTGATGAGTATTTTACACACATTATCTCATTTAATCCTCACATTAGTGCTAAAAAGTAGTGATAAAACCAAGATTTTTTTAAAAAAATTAACCAGTTTTTCAATATTTAACACAGCTAGTAAGTTGCAAAACCTGGATCAATCCTACATTGGCTTGTTTCCAAAGCCATAGATTTACTTTTAAACTATATAGCTTTTCTAGCATGAACATTGCACTCTTACCATGTGCCAGACACTAAACTAGATATTTTACACATACTACCTTAACATACAAAAGAATCCTATGCGATAGACATTATTACTATCATTTTGCAAGTAAGAGAACCAAGAAATAGAATATTCAAAGGATTGATTCAAGAGCAAATAATAGTAATTGACACTGTTGCAATTCAGAATGAGGTCTTTCTGAGTCTAAAGTCTATTCTATTAAACACTACTTGCGCCTGTCTTTCATGTCATCGGTGGCTCAGTCTGAAACTTAGATTGAGGTTTCGGGAGAGGTAACTTGATAAAGATAAGTTATAGGGACAGGATTTAAACCACACTTTGTTTTACTTATATAATTTCATGTTCCCAGTCCTTATGCATTTCTTTTTTTCCTTATCAAATACAGACTTCTTTAGGAGCTGTTCCTTGATAATTTCCAACCCAGGAAGACCTATTCATCAGTTGAGCCTCCATGGATGGCACTTGTATTACCTTGCCTTGGTTCTAGTCATTTTTGTACATGCTTCATTGATTCTTTCTACTCATCTCCTACAGATGTTCCTGCTCACTGAGAAATAGAGTAGTATCTCCCTCATTGATGCAGCCTATGCAACACCTAGCTACTTAATGTGTCACACAGAATAGGTGCTCAATAAACACTATACTTATCAAAGTAAGCCTACGTTTTAGGAAGTGTGGGAAATACCTATCCCTGCTATTCTACTTTTGGATTGAAGAATTTGAGATGATTTTGTAGGAGGGTCACAAAGGAAATTGTTAACATTGTTAACAAGACATATAATGAGACTGTCTTTTGAGATGGGAGCAAACAGTAGCAGCAAGAGATGGATGGCAAGAGAACAATTCTGATGTCTGCCAGCTGATGTTTCCCTTGTCCTGATGGGAAGACAGAATCAAAAATCTTCTCCTGCTTCTTGGTATGAAACAACCGACCATGGTTTTAATCTCTACTAATTGAGTTTTGGCTTTTGCAGCTTTACAAATTCACCTGGGCCAAATTGGGCCACTCCGGGATGGGATATGCCCCAGGAAGTTCTGCCATCTGAACCTCTTAGCACCTTGTGCTCTATCCAGTCTTGCTTCTGTGTACTAGCATGCCACATGCCATACACACACAAAATCAATCCAAATTAAAAAAGCAAAAAAGCAAAAAGGATCTTAGGCTACCCTGGCCACCTCTGTTATCCTGACAAAAGAGTCATATTCCAATGGGACATGAGCCCTTCCCCCCAAATGATTTTTACACAGAAACAGCTGTGATAGGGGCAATATGCAAAGTAAAAAATATGCTGCTCCAATCCAGAGAATAAGTGAAAACAGAGTGGTTAGCCCTAGCAATCCTACTGGCTGACTCACTGTTGCGTATTGCATCCTATTATCTATCTCTGTGGGCCCCAATCCCCAGGCTGTGGACTGGTGTCGGTCTGCGGCCTGTTAGGGACTGGGCCACAAGCAAGTGAAGCTTCATCTGTATTTACAGCCACTCCCTACCCCCATCACCCACATCACTGGCTGAGCTCCACCTCCCTCTCCTCCCTGCGGCCATACGTGGAAAAACTGTCTTCCATGAAACCAGTCCCTGGGGCCAAAGATGTTGGGGACCGCTGACATGTTGTCTATGGTTGGGTAGTAGCAAAAGACAGATGTTAGTCCAGGAAACATGACAGAAAAACAGAGACAGAGACAGAGACAGAGGTTGTATTATACTTGCAACCTCTCCAGTTTGCTTTTTTGACAGTTTGCATATGGAAAAAGCGTCACGTAGACATAAGGGTTTACTTAGATCCAAGTGAAAATAATGTCCTTAAAATTCATTCTCTCTTTTGATGAAGACAGTCCTTTTTGTTTTTTGGGTTTTTTTTTTTTTTTTTTTTGATACTATTGGTTTTGGGGAAACATGCCTGAAAGTAAACCAGTTTCTGCAAAGCAAGAAATTTAGAACTCACAAAAATGTGAAGTTGCTTGATTGTGCCCAGGATAAATAAAGGGAATGGAGGCTCAAAATGGTTAAGGAACATGCCCACAGTCATCCTACCAGTGAGCTCTGTCTTCTTCAGGTCTCTCCCGATCCATCTGGCTCCAATAGCCATGGTTCCTCTTTCTATTGTTGTCTATACAACTGTCAAAGCCACACTTAAGAGCACCGGTTTCACATTAAACAAAAGAAGACGAACCTGTTGACCAACTTCTCCCCATCCCGCACCTCCCTACTCTTCCCAATCTCTGGTGAAACCACTGTTCTACTCCCTATTTCTATGAGATCAACTTTTTTAGATTCCACATGTGAGTGAGAACATGCAGTATTTGCCCTTCTACACTTGGCTTATTTCACTTAATATAATGTCCTCTAGGTCTATCTGAGTTGTTGCGAATGAAGCTCTGGTGTTCTATTGCACAATGGGGTTACTACAGTTAACAATAATGTACTGTGTAACTTGCTACAGCTAGAAGAGAGAGGATCTGGAATGTTCTCACCACAAAGAAATGACAAGTGTTGGAGATGATGGATATGCTAATTACCCAGATTTGGTCATTACACAATATATACATGTATCTTAACATCATGCTGTACCCCATAAATATGTACATTATGTGTCAATTAAAAACAAAATAAAACTTAAAAGAAGAGACAAACATGAGCTAAAAAGGAAATCAAGCACACAAAAACACTAGCTGAGTCAGAAGATCATTTTATGCTTCTTGATCAGAATTCGATGGTGGGAACATCAAGCTTCAAACCCTTGCCTGAATCCCCAGACATGGAAGGCAAGAGGAATAGATTTAAGGCTAAACAGTCATCTAGAAGTCAAAAGGGGGCACAGGGTTCACCAAATGTATTAGTTTCCTAACAAAATGTCAGAAATTGGGTGGCTTAAAACATGTTGTCTCACAGTTCCAGATGCTAGAAATCCAAAATAAAGACAGGGCCAGGCTTCCTCTGATGATCCCCTGTATAATCCTTCCTTGCCTCTTCAAAGCTTCTGGTGTTTGCTGTCAATCCTGATGTTCCTTGGCTTGTACTGTATCACTCTGATCTCTGCCTCTGTCATCACATGGCATTCTCCCTGTGTGCCTTTCTTCACACAGTATTTCCTTCTTCTCATAGGAACACCAATCATGTTGGATTAGGCTGTATCCTAATGATGTCATCTTAATTTGATTATATCTATAGAGATCCTATTTCCAAATAAGGTCACATCTGCAGGTGAGATTAGGATTTCAACATATCTTTTGGGGAGATGTAATTCAACCCATAATTCCAAGTTATAACTGTACATCTTCTGAGTGTTGATAGGGCTATGCCCCTGGTCACAAACTACATTGTCACCAATATGCTGAGGTCTGGGGGAAAACTGAGGGATTTAATTTTTCTGAAACATGGCCCTTGGATCCTTTTTTTCTGTCACATTACACTCTGGCTGTCATTGTCAGTCCCCTATAAGCTGTGATAATTTTTGTGTCACACAAAGTGTGTGGGTTGGCCCCTGATGAAGTGAAGTCTAGGTTCTTGTTCTTCCAGGCAGTTAACCCAAGGCACAAAGACAGAGACCCAAGCGCCTTCTCTGAGATTATTTTTTGATTGTATATCCAGAGAGCAGAAACATCACAGATAGGGAACTTGTTATAGAAATCACAGTGAGTATATCCTAAGGGAAGCATGATCCTGGTTCCGATATTACTAAGTGCAAAATCCTGGAGAGTGTTGCATCCACACTGTCCTCTAGCTGTCACTGCAGAGGGAGAAAGGAGGACCCCATAGGTGGATGCAGCAACACCCTGAGGTCCTAGGCTCCTCTGCCAAAGGGGCACAGATGGTCATTTGGAAAGGACATTTGAGGACCTCTGGTCTGTCCTCTTCATTTCTCTGGTGAGGAGACAAAAGCTCAGAAAAGATAAATGACTCGACTAAGCTACTTATTGGAAGGTGGGGTGATCAGGATGTGGCACCTAAATAACCAGCTGACAACCCTTTGAGTGATAAAGAATTGAACCTTCTGTTTTGTTTTAATGATGTACAAGTCACAGTGGCTCAGAGATTAAGAGTAGAACCAGAAAGCCTGGGTTTGGATCCTGACACCTCCACTCACAAGCCACATGATCTGGGGCAAGTCAGGTAACTTCTTCTTAACTCCGTGTTATTGTCTGTAAAATGAATATAACAATAATAATAACTATAATAATAATAGTATCTTAAAGTTGATGTGAAGATCAAATTTATAATACATTAAAAGTACTTACAATGTTGCCTTACATAGACCAAATGTTAAGGAAGGGTTGATATTATTATTTTTTTATTTTTATTATTATTATCGACATCCTTGACTTCCTAAATCAGGGTGTCCTGAACACACTGTGTCCAGGGCTGGAAGCCCCACTGTGTTATGAAGACATGGTCGTTTCCCATAAGCCTCAACATATTCAAGGTGTTGTTAGCAAGAGTGGAGGGAGGCCAGCAAGTTGGGCACAGGCAAAGCGTATAGCCTACAGTCTGACTATAGCAGTATCTGAACAGAGACTGTGTATTATAGTCACTGAGCAGTGCAGAAGTAGAATCCTACTGCAGGTACCCCCAGACGTGGTGGAGGGCCTCAGCAACTCCAGAGAAAAGGATCCTGGAGAGATTGAGAAAGTAAGACGAAGATTTGTCACTTCTTCCTGGTCTGGTTGGAGTCCCTGACCCCAGAGCCAAATTATGAAGGTGATTTTGCTGTAATGTTGGGACAGATGGAGGATATAGAAAATTTACTTTTATGTTATATACATCCATGCCTCTACCCTGGTTTTTCTCCTCTTATATCTGTATTATCAGTGTGTTTGTCATCTATACTTGTCCTCTGACCCCCTCCTGTCTAGTCAGTGGTTTCTAACATGCTGTGAGTCTGGAACCAGATAACCATGCTTGTTAGATGTGTGTGTAAATCAAACTCCATGCTACTTCATGCTCTTGTTTGCCTTAATGTGTTGGTCTTTAAATAGAGTAAAAATTTGAACTATGATTTATGAAATTTAGGTTCAAATTTGAGTTCTTTTTTTAAGTTGTCATGTGGTCTCTTTTGAGTCTCCTCACTTCTTCAGATAAATCCTAAAAGCCATTTGACGGATGAGGAAACTTATGCTCAGTAATGTCTATTGATAAAAGAGAAGAACAGAAATTAAAAATCCAGGCCTTTTCCACTCTAACACCCATGTTTTTTCTGCTTTATAACACCCTTCTCAAGTATGGGGACTGATTAAGGAAAGATGTAGGCATTTTTAATATACAGTTGTTTATATGTTTCCAATAATGAATCTTGTTATAAAAGCACACTTGTACACCTCACTGTATTTTTCACGTAGTCATCTCAGTCACTGCCACCATCTAGATTTCCTCAAGGGACCACATATCTATTGATGACTCTTAAAATCACTGCTGTGCAAGGTGAGTGGGAAAGGAGCAAGATGGTAGAGCTCGGGTTGGGGAACAGACTTTGAGCACTGAACAGCAGGCAGCATTGCTGTTGGCAGAGGAATGGAGAAGGCACTGTGGCTTACCCATGCCATCGTGGCAAAAAATAGCACAGAAACAGCTGGTGAGCTGTCAGAATGATCTTAAGGAGGAAATGTGAAATGTCTCTGCTTGGTACATTAATCGAGAGTTATTTGGACAGAACTGAATTGCCAGGGGAGGAAGAAGCAAGGTGGTAAACTCACCCTTCCCTGCCCTTTCATTTCTCTGGAATTTGGTTCTAGGTCACCGGCCTCCTTCACAAACACACTCCCCCATTTGCACACTGCCCCCGCCCCTACCAGCTGACCCACACCCAGAGATATGTGTGCACACACCCAAAGAGACAGCAGAAGAAGAAATGCATCTGAACTGCTTACAGATATTTCATCAAGACAAAATTTAAAGAGACATTGGACAGATCGGCAATTATGACTTTTTTTTAGACGAGAGATCTTTGTGAATAGTGGTGGTTGAGTGCTAATGTGATTTTGGTTGTTTTCATGGATTAAATTTTATGTCTCAATTAAATTTTTTTTTAACTGGCATGAAGACTTTGTCGTGATCAATGAATTCAGGGAAGGGATGAAGGGGAGAAATGCAGACAAGGAAAGGACACATACATGAGACTGTCCATCTTGACTGGTATATGAACCTATTTCTGCTGTAGGAGAAGAAACAAGTTGAGGGCCAACCTCCTGCATCAGATTTCAAAGTGGCTTTCTGCTGAGTAACCTTAAGTAGCTGAGGTTGTGAATATTTTTACGGGTGGCTGAGGAAAGAACATTTGCAGCCAGGGAATCAGGTGTTGTTTTTTGGGGTATGACCTTGAATAGAGGCTGCTACCTTTGGCTTCCATTTCAGATAATAAATCCCTCCCCACCACCCCATCTCAAGGAAAGACAAATTAATCAAGTGCTTCAGAGACTTCTCAGTAAGTGGTTTATGTAGCAATTGGACATTTAGAGTGGCACAGTTACCCATACAGGAATATTACTCAGCCTATTTATTTTGTTGTCGCTACAGTGTAATTCTTTGGAGTAAAAAGCATAGAGTGATAATTGGTCCAACAATTGGAAGAAACAGAAATGGAGGGAGAATTTACATAAGCCAAGGAGTCTAAAGCAATTTTATAAAGCATGGAATTGATTTTTCCTTGGAGTTTGAAATAAACTGCAGTATTTCCAGTTGTGGGATCGAATTCTTTGCTTTTAATGATATCATAGCATTCTGCAAATTGTTAGAGAGTGTTGCTTTTATATGGATTTAAGTGAATGAGGTTATTTCAGTATAGCTATTTTCAATAATTCCATGGCATTTTTGATATTTTCTTTTGAATTCATGCAAAAATACATATCTATATTGAAAGTTAATATCTTTTTCTAAACTAGCAATGAGTAGTCTTCCCATTCCTAATGTCCAACTTGCCCACTACTAAGAAATACTTTTGAATCCCAATATGCAAACCATCTTGATGCTACTGCTCATTTTGCTTAAATCCTAAAGATCTAACCTTTTTATTTTTATGTTGATTACCAATAGGGTCATTGCAAGGTCCTTTATGTAGTACCCAAAGTATCTCCGTATTTTGTAGCTCCTGTAAAGAAAACAAGTTTTAAGCCTTGCTAGGGAATTGAATTCTCTGAAAACATAGACACTCTTCAAAAGCTCCATCTTGGCTTCAGTTCAAACATGGGAAGCTTTTCAGTGACTTTTGTTCTACTTGATATGGTCTATTTATTCTTAAGTGAGGCAGAGTATAAACTGCATTACCCAATGTAAAGGAAACAGTAATAATTCTGACCACTAATTTACTAACAGCAAAGGGGCTGAGGGTCTCAAATGGAAAGGACACTTCCATGTCCATAACATTTCAGAAAGACACTACTATTGGCTTAAGGTAAGAGAATTGGTTCTGCTCGTGGTTAAGGGAAGCTGAACAAGCCTTTGAGTTTCCTTCTACATCATCAGTGGCTGTTTAGGATGGATTGTAATACCCACATTTTTCAAGTTCTAAGTCTTAAATTAGATAACAAAGAAAGGATATAACTTGGCACTTTCTTCTTTAATATACGTGTAGTAAAAAAGTTGTATGGCCATTTTATTTCATTTGCGTCACAGCTTCAGAAGGTTATTACCAATTAGAAAGTTTTTTTAGTCTTTTGTTTCCCAAAACTAAGTACATTAGTCAGTCGTTATCTAATAAGGCTGTGTAACAGACTACACCAAAATTCAGTGGCTTACGCTAGCAAATATTTATTCCCATGTTTACAGGCCGGCAACTTGACTGAAGTTTAGATTATCTCAGTTGGACTCAGCATGTTGGCTCTACTTTGGGTTGCAGGTCAGCTAGCATTGGCTCCAGGCTGTGATTAGATTCAAATATGCTCCACGCATGTTTTTTCTGAGGCTCAAGCTGAAGAAGCAGTGGCTATTCAGGGCTTATTCTTTCATGGTGCATCTTCACAGCACAAAAAGATAATCAAATCATGGGAACATGTTTAAAGTCTCTCTTGACGTCACATCTATTATCATTCCATTGTTCAGTACAGGTCATATTGGGAAGCCATCATCATAACATGGGAAAGTTTGATCTTCTCACATTGGGAGAAAACTGAAAAGCTATGTGACATTCAGTGGAAGAAAGAGTTGGGACAATAACTCAACTTACCATTGAGCAGCCCCAGTTACCTCCATGGTTATACTTGATGACAAGGTGGATAAGTTGTTAGAAGGTGGATAAGTTGTTAGAAGTCATCTGGTTTAATAACCTCCCTCCAAATGTGGGAATTCCTTCCACCATAGCCCAGACAGATGCACTTTCAGCAGCTGCTTGCGTTCTCCCAGTTGTTCTTCCATGATTTTGCAAGGCAACTGTTTCATTGTAGGAAAATTCTAACAGAGGAAAAAGTCTATTATTATTCAAAATCTGACTCCTTATATTAATACACTGTCCCCACTCCTTGGAAGTCTACACATAGAAACAAAGGTTAATATGTACTCCTTTCTTTATGGGACAGCTCTTCATGATGACAGCTATTACTTCTTCAAAGTCTTTGCATTTCTATGTTCTATAATCATTCCTCAGATGACATAAAAGTATTTGCAGAAGTTTCACCATTTTCATCACATTACTATGGATAAATTAAAGCCTACTGATGATTTTATTAAAGCAGTGTATTTATTACAAAGCAGGATGCTCTGCTCTTTGCCTGGCTCCTGCAGAGCAGAGAGAGACCATTCCTGTCTCCAGCAGCAATACTCTTCTATTAATCCATCAATAGTTGACATGCAGGTTTTTATAGAGATCCTCCCCTACGTCTAGAGCCTATCGAACCCCTGGTCATGTGGTACCTCCAGGTCTTCTTCCTAAATTCCATTTTGACCAAGTCATCCCAATCATATGCTTATAAAATTGTGTCTTTTACCTAAAAGAATATGTATTTGTCTTAATCAAATTTCCTTGCATTTTTTGTGTGTGTGTGTGTGTTTCCCCAGTCTTTCCATAGCCTTTGCATTCTGACATTCACTGTATCACCTCACTATATTTGATATGAGTGGATTTGTAACCATACCTCTTTTTCTTCATCCTTGTCACTGACACAGTTATTGACCAGGTAGGTTGTTAAGGACATAGTCCCGCAGCTAGCCCTGCAAGATCCACACATCTCTTTAGTGTACCATCTATAAAGCCTCCTAATGTGTAAGTGTCCCCCATTTTTCTCCATGGTAGCCTCAGATATATCACTAAAGACTCGTTTGATGCTTTGTTGTGATTTTTATACTCTGTCCACATCCTTCTCCTGATCTTCTTATTTGGTAAATATTAATATATTCTCGAGGAGATAAGTTTGACGTGACTATTCTTTATGAAGCTGTACTAGCTCATTGCGTCTCCTCTTAGTTTCTAAAACCCAGAGGTCACAAAGTCAAATGCTCATAAAGACAAAGCAGGTAATGAATGTTTAAATTGGAAGCTGGGTATAAGTCATTTTCTGAACAGAAATGTGTATTCTTTGAGTAGAAGACTCTTCCAGCAGGACACAATACTTCTGTTAGCTAATTTCACCTGCTATTTTACGATCTATCTTCTAAAATAGTTTACTGGTCTATTATTAATATAAACTTACATCCTTTCCCATTTTGAAAATGAAAACCATATTGGTACACTGTCTGTCACAGATTTGGTAGGGACTGTGAATGCCCTCGTTCAGTCCCAACGCAATAAATCCCCTCTAGGATGCCTCTAAGAAATGATCTAAAAGATTTTTTAAAAACATGTATCAAATTATGGTGCCCTCACCACATCACAGTGCAGCTGCTACTATATTCCTCCTTCCTTTCTGTCTCAGAGGAAAAATTTGCTTGTACCCTTCCACAATTGAGTCTACCTGGGCCTTGGCTTCCTGCCCTTTTGTCTCTTCTGGGATCTCATGCCATCTGTTACCTCATCTCTATTTTATCTGTTATATTTCCTCTCCTTTGCCTCTTCCCCATCTGCTCAGAACATGCTCAAATATATGTAAAATATATATATATTTTTTTTGTTTTACTCACTGACTTTCCAATACCGACCAAAGAGAGCTTATATTCCTTAATGTATGATTTGGCCTCAGCCTACCTTTTTTATCTAGCAAAACTCATTTCTCTGTAATGTAGACACTATACTCTGGCCAAACTCATCCACTGAGCAGATTTTGTATTCCTTTTAATCATTGTTATGGCCATGCTTAAATGCTATTTCCTCAACCTTGTTTTCATTCCCTCCATGTGTTGAAATCCCAGATTTTCTTCATGACCTCGTCTCTGAGTCATCTCTTTCATGAAGCTGTCCCAGCTCTCCCTAGCACTATAACTATTTCTGCTGCAGTCCCACTGAATTTTGTTTGTCTCCATTATTGCCTTTACTACTTTTTATTTTTTAATACTTATTTTTTTGTCCATGTCTTATATAAACAATTGTAAACTTATGGAATACCTGCATTGTGTCGTATCCATCTTTACATCTTTAGGATCTGGCACAATTCTTTACACCTAATATATACCCAATAAATGTCCATTGATTGATAGAATAATTCTGAGAGTCATTAATAATGATCAATCTAAGTATTTATCTGAATCATACCTAACTTTCTGTATTTTTGGACAAGCACTCTTGAGATAAACCAAATTCTCCTCGTGTCAAACAACAGAAACTAGCCTTTATTTTTCATCTGTTGTGGCAAGGATACTTGACTGGGTTTCTTTCATAAATATTATATATGCATCATTCTTTTTTTATCTCCACAAAAGTTCTGTTTGGCAAGCGTTTTTGGTTGCTTGTTTAGATAAAGGAACAGAGGCTAAAAAAAAAAAGTTAAATAAAAACATTACCTATTTCAGAGCTGGAAAGCCATGTCTGCACTTGGAAGTCCCCTGGGGGGAGAAGGGTTAGGGATGCATATGATGCAAAGAGCAGAGAACTGGCTAAAAAGATGCCTGGGTCTATTTTTGGTTGTGCCTTTGATTCACTATGTGACTTGGGAAAGTTTATCTTAGGCTTTTCCATTGATTTGTAAAACTGAGATTCATATACAACTGTGCAAAAAGTGTGTCCCTGTACTTACCTCCCTCTAAGAGATTAATGAGATGATATCCAAGGAGCACTTTGATTTTCTCTGATAAAAGAAATGGATAAGTATGAAGTGAAGCATTTCCTGCTTCTATTGAAGGTTTTAAAGAGGGTGAAAACAGCCTTTTAAAAATTATCAAAGTAAAAGCTAGAGGAAGGAATAGCCTTGTACATTTAAAATCAAGTCAACAATTATTGTGGAACACCTAATGATCTTCTGGTAGGTGTATCATGCGTTACAATTTACCAGGCACTTTTACATATATTATCTCATTTGATCCTTGTTACTACCCTATGAAGTATATAGGCTGGGCAGTTTTATTACCATTTTTAAAATAAGAAAACTAATACTGAGAGAGGTCAAATGGTTTGTTCAGAGCTACTAGACTCAGATCAAAAACAGTCCAGGGTTAAACCCATGTTTCCTGGATTCCAAATCCAAATTCAGGTACCTTGCATTTGTGTGGTTTTACTGACATTATAGCATGCAGATTGGACCATCTCCTCTGTATCCATCCACATTCAGTCCATGTTCAGGGTTAAGTTCAAATCCCATTTCTGTTATAAAGCCTTCCCTTGTCATTCTAACCTAAAGGCAGTTCTTCTTCCATATTTTGTATTGTCCTTAAACATACTGTTCTGTGGAGGCCTTTATAGTAAGTTGGGTTCCCTGTACTCTGTTCTTTAAACCAGGGCCTTGGAATTTAGACCAATTTCCAATCTTCTTGCTCATTGCCTCCAATCCATTCTGTTCCTGAAACTTAGCTTCTGCACAAAGGCTATTTGAAAGTTAAAAATGGTTCTGTTCATTTTGTTAGTAATGCCAAGTACAGTATCTTATACAAAGAATGTGCTCAATATATGCTTACTGAGTAAGTGGCTAGACTAATCCACAGTTTTGGATGGGATAGACAGAAGGTTCCAAAAGTTGCATGGAAGACTGGAAATAAAAGTTGGCACCTGATAGTGGTGGATCTGGGATAATAGGCTAGAGTTTGAAATTTGCCTTTGTGGCAACAATAGAATTATTGGTGCCAAGGAATAGTTTTGCTGGATTTTCTATGTCTGGTACAGACTCCACTTTAGAACTCAGCAAACTCCTTGCTTTTTTTTCCCCCTTGTCTTTTCAACTCCACTGGGACCTCGTCCCACCAGTGCCACTTTACTGGAGACTTGTGATGTGTAAGACAGGCAACAAAACCCAAGTGAATCAAGCAAGCCTGTTAAGAGCACTGATTTCTATGATGTCTCAGTTTGTTAACTAAATTGCTGGTTGTACTGCTTGGCTAAAGACAGCTGACAGGCAACTCTGCCTGAACAAGTAGCATCTCCAAAATGACACGTGCACTTTAGTTTCATTAGAGGCAGTGGTATCGTTATTGCTTGGGCCATCACAGTAAATATGGTGATTATATGCATCCCTTGGGATTTGGGGCTGACAGCATAGTTGGGCTGCACTAAAGTGTCTTGGCTGGTGCACTGACAGAAATGACAGCAAAGCAGATCTCTGGGCCCCTCAGGAAGGAGGCAGAAGTTCACGATGTGAAGAAAGTTCCCTGGGCCTGCTGAAATCTTATCAATCAGGATTGTAATTTCATTTGTTTATAAATTATAGTTAACATTCCTCTCTGTAATATTTTTTCTCACATTCCAATGTCCAGAAAGCTAAAACATCAGTTGCACGTTGCTAAGACTTTCAGCAATCAGCAGAAACAGCAGTAGTTATAAACTGTGTAGTCAGAGGCAGCTACTGTGCTTCATGTGACCGTCAAGTGAACATTTCAAGATTCCCAAACGTGTACCAACCTCCGAGTAACAAATCCTCTTTAGATGCCCACGGGTTAGCGCTCCAGGTCTTCTTAAGCTAATCTGTGGCAGTAGGATTGTTTGGAGAGGGTTTATATGGGCTTCTGGTTAGAGAAGGCATGACTTCCCCGTCTATGCTACGCTGTGAGACAACTGCCGTTCCCTGAAAAGAAACTACTGGAGTGAGGCTTCTTGTAACTTTTCTCCAATCCCTTATCTCGATGGTGGCATGGGATACAGGGTCTTCACACATCTGGTGAACCCCCTTTTCTTCCCTTCATCCTTCTCTCTGGGCTGAGCATATGTTGGCCTGTTGCATCTCTGCAGGAGGCAATGTGGAAGGGAAGAAAACTATTAATAGAAATGGGAGTAGGAAGAATGATCTGTCACCAGGTTTCAGTCTTGTCCCAGACCTACTCTCCCATCTAGCTGCACAACCAATGAAGTTCGCTGGTCCTTTAGTCTGTGTCTATTTCTCACTTGGCTTGGAATTCAGAATGGAAAGGGCTATGATTTATTGGCCCACTTAAACCTCAACATGGTAAAGTAGCAATTTTGTTTTTCTGGCTCTTATATTGCAATGAACATTTTAAATTTATTTGACAGTCCGTTATATAACTAAAATAATTTTTTTTTCACTATCAGTTTCTACTCAAAATTAAATGGTAGTACTAGAGCAGTGGCCTACATTAAATTTTTCTTGATGGTTATGGCCATGCAGATATATGAACTCAGGGGGCTGAAAGTGAGTTTGCATATAATTTATATGTACCTTTCTATGCTGAATGGCCTGCTGTCATAACAGCTTCAGATAATGCATTTTATTATCATCATCTTTGCCAGCATCTATTAATCCTATTTTTTGTTGCTTAAGTGTACATTTCCTATTGCTATGTTTCTGAGTCAAGGTGAAGGCAGCTGGTACACTTAAGAGTTCAGGAAGAAGTTTATTTAAATCGGGTCCTTCTTAGAAGGCTGCTTAACAGTGATAGATTTTGTTGTCGAGTCTCAGTTCATGAAAAGTGCATTAAAACCTTGAGCAGAGGAGCCATCTCTCTGAAGCAGCAGTTGGGTCATTACATTTTGGAAAGCACTTTAGATGTGCATATGATTTTATGATCAAATCTGCTTAATTCATCCCAACTCTTTAAAAGGGAAGGGAGCTAACATTCCTTGAACCTCTTCTCTTATGTGCTAGATGCCTGCATATATTGTTTTATTCCCATAACGAGCTTTCATGGTAGATAGTATTTTTCCAACATTGAAGACGAGAAAATTGAGGCCCAGAGAGTCTACGTAATATAGTCAAGAACATACAGGAAGTGTTGGAGTTAAGCTTCAAGGCCAGCCCTGTCTTACTCAAAAGCCTATGATTGTTACAGTAACTTAGGAATTAAAAAAAAATAAAAACAAACAAACATAAAAGTCTACAAGGAACAGAGAGATAATATAAATGATTAAAATAGAGTGAGGTATGAGAAAAAAATGTGCTTTCTCTCATTTTTCTTGAATCCTATGGGTTTTTCAGTCTTTCATCGGGGTTCAGAGAGGTTGCTAATCATACAGTGACAAAAATATTTCCCTTCCCTCTTTATCCTACTTTACCAAAAATATAAAAAACAGAGCTGAGAAAACTTGATAATAAATAGTAGCCAACACCCAGGCTTTGCATCTGATAGGCAATAGAGAGTGGTGGGAACTGTGGCGCATGAGAGAACTTGTGCCTTTCTCTCCTAATCAACATTGGCTGACTGTCCTACAGAAATGTTCACCCAGTGTTTCTGAATCTTACCATTTTTTCAAAAGAACCTAGAAATCCAGCTGTTCATGAGAGATCTTCTGATTTTTAAATATTGCAAACTAATTTATATGGAAAAATACTATGTAGTACCCTCTCTTTAAAAAATAAAGCCTCTCTGAGGGCTGGATCTAGTGTAAAGTCTCTGAATTTGTAAGTTCTATATTACACATGACAGCTAATAAGTTCCTCCTGGGAAGAATAATTAACAAGAAAAAATCAAATCAAAAATGATTTTCACTACTCTCCTGAGAATTGTGCCCTCTGGATTTAGCGCCATTTGTGTACTGTGCCTCTGTGTGTCCCTCCACCTGCCCTTCACAGAGTGCAGATAAGGCCTGTGTGCCATGGCCACCCAGCTCTTAGATGCCTTGAGCATTTGTTTCTGTGCATTCCCCAGGTAGACCTGGTAGTCCGGTAAGCAGGGGTGGCTTGGCTCATGGGTAGTCATCCTTTGGCAACTGAATCAGAAATGCACCATGCTGTCTACTAAGGAACATGTCTGTGCTTATACCTAGCATTCCAAGACGTTTGCCTCTAGGTGTTTGCCTGCAGAAGGTTTCTTGAAGTCAGTACAAAGTAGAGTGGGAAGCAATGCATCCACGTTTGAGGATTTGGGGAGCTGTTCTTCTGTATTCTTTCAGATGAGGCTTGGTGGATACATTTAGTTACACTCAATCTAATTCCTTGTCTGAATCCTTATTACTTCCTTCACTCTTGTTTAAGTTTTCACTTTTTCCTGACATTAATCACTGCCTTAATGGACTCACAGGTATCACTGAGCATGACCAGTTTACGACAGTAAGATAACTGTTAACTGCTGAAACATGGGTGCTCTAACATGGCTTGGATGATGTCTTCCCTGAGGGCCTCTGAGCCTTTGGCAGTGGTCAGGGGTGGGTGTATCACAAACCATCACCCTTCTAAACAGCTCAAGCTCTTCTGGTGGAAGAGGGATTTCTGTAGCAGAAAGCAAGGGAGTCTGTGGGACACACTTGGGAAATAAAAGCTTTTATTTATATTTATTTTGAGTCTATGTTTCTATATCCCATAAATGTAATTGTGCCATCTTTAAGGAAACATTTGCTTGGGGGTATGAGGAAAGCCCTTTGGGCAACAGAGAAAATATTCTCTAAGATTTAGCATGTTTATGAACCATAAAAATTCTTTCTCTGCATTGATACATGTTAAACCCTGGGAGTCTACCTTAACATTCAAATATCTCTGTCTCAGCAAAATTAGGGAGGTTTTAGAAAGCAGACAAACTGACTTATAGTCTAAGAAAATTTTATGCCAATGATTTTCTATTTTTCTCTTCTATAGACTGAATTACATTTTTTCTTTTCTTGAGATGGTGGGGGGTGGGTCTCACTATATTACCCAGGCTGGTCTTGAGCTCCCAGACTCAAACCATCCGCCTGCCTCAGCCTTCAAAGTAGCTAGGACTACAGGCATATGCCACTACACCTGGCTAATTTTTTAAAAAAATTTTCTTAGAGTTGGAGTCTTACTATGTTACCCAGGCTGGTCCTGAACTCCTGGCCTCAAGCGATCCTCTAATCTCACCCTCCTGAGTAGCTGGGATAGTAGGCATCAGCTACCAAGCCAGGTTCTGAATTTCATTTTTGTTCCAACAGTTTCAACCTTCTAAACTTCTCTCATTCTTCCTTGCCTTCTCAACTCCATCTACCTAAATATGGCTTATTGTTTTAGTCAGCTTGGGCTGCTATAACAGAACACTAGAGACTAAGTGGCTTATACAACAAACATTTATCTCTCACAGTTCTGGAGACTGGGAAGTCCAAGATCAGGGTGCTGGCCAATTTGGTTTCTGGTGAGGGTCCCTTTCCTGATTGACAGATGGCTGCCTTCTTGCTGTATCCTCACCTGGTGGAGAGAAAGAGAGATCATCTTTCTTTTGTATTAAGGGCATTAATCCCATTTATGAGGACACCACCTCCATGACCTAATTACCTCTCAAAAACCTCAGCTCTAAATACCATCATATTTGGGATTAGGGTTTCAACATATGAAGGGAAAGAGGAAGGATATAAATGTTCAGTCCATAATGTTTATATCATCACGATTTTTTTTTTTCACTTTTGGTTTGGCCCCTCCCAAATCAGGTAGTGTGATATTGTGAAATATATATTTGGTCTTTTTCCTGTTTCCTGGCATAGAAATCCTAAAATCCTTGGAATCTTCAGAGTGATGTGTCTTTTTGTATGCTAGTAAGTTCACTGATGGCTGGCAGCCCCTAGGTAGCTGCAGGATGGGGACTAGTCACTAGAAAGACCAAGACAGGATTAGAGTATTGAGACTTTCAGACCCCTTGACCCTTGGGGAGGGAAGAGAGGCTGAAGGTTAAATTGATCACCAATGACCAATCATTTAATCAATCACACCTATGTAATGAAGCCTCCATAAAACACCGAAAGGACAGTGTTTGTAGAGCATCCGAATGGCTGAACACAGGGAGGTTCTTGGACAGTGGGATACCCAGAGAGCTTGGCACTTCTTCCCACATGCCTTGCCCTATGTATCTCTTCATCTGTAACCTTTGTGACATCCTTTATAATAAAACAGTAAATGTTGAGTAAGTGTTTTCCCTAGTTCTATGAGCCATTCCAGGAAATTAGTTTAACCCAAGGAAGGGGTCATGGGAACTCCGATTTATAGCCAGTTCACAAGAAGCACAGGTGAAATAAAACCCTGAAGCTTGTG
The DNA here is from genome assembly GCF_020740605.2 of Lemur catta. Lineage (NCBI taxonomy): Eukaryota > Metazoa > Chordata > Mammalia > Primates > Lemuridae > Lemur > Lemur catta. The sequence continues at coordinate 21,336,768 of NC_059128.1, read as the reverse complement.
TTTGGTGTTGGAAGTAGGGGGCAGTGTTGTGTCTGGACTGAGCCCTCAACCTGTGGGATCTGACACCATCTCCAGGTAGACAGTGTTAGAATTGAGCTGGGTCAGAGGACGATCAGCTGGTGTCCACTGAAGATTGCTTGCTTGATGTGTGGGAAAAACCCTCCACACATCTGGTGTCAGAGGTGTGTTGTGAGAGTATGGTATGAGAAACTGAGTTTGATTTTTTTCCACACAAGTAGCATTTTCTGTCCTGAAGGGCAAGTAATGAATCCTCTGCCTCCAGTTTCTTGGGCAATTTATCAAAGACTGACTGGGGAAATTTATTTGGAAACATTAGATAGGAATTTTCCTTAGCTTTTTATATCTTCATTTAGGATACCATGTGCTTGTTTCTCATTTTCTTTTGTCCCCATCTATTTTGTAATGACATATTTTTTCAGTGATACCTATTTTTCAAATTCCTGTTACAAATATTTCTTTTTTAATCTATGTCATCACCCAATAAGCTCAGTGATGTATCCTTGTCTGGCAGACGAGGAAGTTATGTGCAGAGTATTTGTGACTTGCCCCAGGACCTGCATTAAGTGAACAACTAGAACTTATGTCCAAGCCTTTTGATTCCAATGCTGTTGCAGTTTCCTCTACACCAAAGTGTAGTCTACGCCCTTGAGGGCTCAGCAATGCCAGATGTATTTATCCAGCTTCTCTTGTGCCTACCAAAGTGCCCTGTACAGTGAACAGGATCAGTAGACACTTGTTTGAAGAATTTCTATGATGTGGTTCTACTTATGCAACCTTACTTTGGAGACATAAAGATATTTCTGGGGGGAAAACATAACTATGCATAAAGATCCTTAATTAGGAAAATCTAGCGCAAATTGAAATGGGTGCTGTTTGTAGTACAGCCACCTCATGGTAGCCCTAAATGACTATGATGAGGGGATGGCCTCCCAAAGGCAGAGCTTGAGCCTTGCACTGACCAGTAATCACTGTATTAAAGAGCAAAGGGGAAGGCAAGACAATGGAAATGAGTTTATCTGAGAGTTTTGTATCTGGAATATTTCAAAGATTAAAGTTGTGTTTAATGGAAACCAAATGGTTCAATTACCTGGTAATGGCATGGACTGGTGTCCACCTATAGGGCTTCAGTTTGAATCTAGTCCAAATAAAGAAGGGTGGGTTGACGGCCTTGGTAATGCACACTGAGCCTCTCACCTGGGTCCACAGAGCAAGTTCTCCTCAGGCCACATAGGTCTGCTGGCAATTTTTCTGAAGACTGTTCAGTAGACTACGTGAAATAAATTAACAGCTGTGGTCCCCTGAGAGGTGGTCATATTCTACATTTCTAAAAGCACTGTCCCAGAGCAAAACCACAGCAAAAATGGAAAAGCAACAAATGAACCGTGGGTGGAGATGGTGTGCTCTGGCTAGAATCTTGCTTGCAGAAGAATGCAAAGGTGCTTTCACCATTGTGCCAGGTGCTCCTCTGAATTTACTTAACTCTTTATGTGGAAGAAGAAACACAAAAAATAAAAATCCATTTTTCTGTACTCACAATGCTCACCGTATGACTGGGGAAAAGAACTGTTCCATTAAAAAACAACATAGAAGTGAATCCACACAGATGATTGATTTTATTGTTGAATAGCTGCTGAAGAGGTTGTGGGATAACTGGAGGATAATCTGGCTAATCAAGGTTGGCTCTGGAAGGGCGTGTGTATAGAAGTGTTCTCAGCTCTATATGCCTATGCACACTACCTGGGGAAAGGTGGGCCCTCTGCCGAGAAAAGTCTCTTCTCCACATAGGAAAGTGTACCTCATTGGACTGGACCAGGCCTAAGAGATCCGCCTTTCTTTGGGTCATTCCTAGCTTAATGATCACTTTCATTCCCTAGAGCTCACATTGACTCTAGATCATACTGATGTTTGATTCGTTCTGAAATCCATGGTTTGTTCTGAGTTAGGTCTGTGATAGATTCACATTCCTTAAAAGGCTTTTATAGAAGTGAAGACTCAAGATTCCACCGACTGCCTTGGCTGGGACTGTCTAAGGGCTGGACTAGAACTGAACTAGAAATGCCTTTTGATGAAAACCGAGGGGCCTAGATTCCCCTGAGCCATCATCACTTTGCTTAAAAGAAAAGGAGAGGGTCAGAGGAACTCGCTTTTGGGTAGGCTAAGTTTTAATATCTTGTTCAAACACACACACATGCGTGTACAAACATAAACCCACTTATATTGGCACACATACTAATATAACTATTTCTGTAGAATTATTTTTCTTAGCCTTCTGAATGACGTCATTTACTGTCTTTATATTGATGGATAAAATTGTAACACATCCATAAAGAAGACAGAGAAGAAAGAATGTTAATGCTCTTTAAATGCCATAATACAAATGCTCCTTCATATGGTGTGTGCATTCATTGTAAAACCCATGGATAATCTGTGCATCTGAAGCTGTGGCTGGCTCCCAGAGGATAAAGTGCTTGGCATGTCAAAGGGGAATGATGGCCTCATGCTGTTCCAGGGACATTTCCTGCATTTGGCTGAAACTTGCTCGCTTTACAATTTGGTAGGGACACTGAATTCAAGTAAATTAAAATTAGGAGATGTGTTCTCTAATTATTCTATCAAAACAGCTCAGTGCTGGTAGGGTGGACTCTTTTCAAAAGGTATGAGTCAGCTCCCTGTGACATATTTTCTGGTGTCTGGTTTGGGTCACCTTTACTAATCTCATCAGGGCTGAGGGAAAGCACTTTCCTTTTCATACTTCTGTGCAGGGGTCCAGATTACTCTCCCCTACAGAGGCTTTGATGCCGTCATTGAGGTCATCGGGCCTGCCTTCTCCCTATGCACTGTAGCTGTTTAAATTTTACTTTTCTCTCTCTCTCTGTTGCTTTTATTATGGTGGTTGAGGGTAAGTCAGAATCAACCTTTTAAATTAGAAATGCTGATTTTATCCAAGAGAGAATGTTACAGTGGTGATAGTTGACAATGAGGAGAACCATAAGACATCACCTGGATGAAATACCTAACTGCAACGCTATCTCCAGGACACACACATACTAGAGTTCCTGCTTGCAGACAGGCCCTGCTGATATATTACCGTCTGCTGGCCATTTTGTTTACGATAACTAGGAAAGGAAAAATGAGCCCCTATTTCAGTGTGTTCATCCCAAGATGATGACACGGTAGATTCCCCTTGCAGGTAAAGCAAGAGAGCTCAGTTAATCACCATTTGTCACTCAAGTGTCTCACAGATGCATTGGAGCCCTGGAGACGGAGATATTCATTGAGTTGCAATGTTATTCTTTTCTCTCATTCCATTTAGTATAATAACTGAAGTCCTAACATCAGAGTGATGTGTGCTATCTTTTAGAGTCAAGAGCCTTTAAAATGTACATGATTCACTCCCATCAAACTAGATAAATTTTCTGAAAGAAATGTTATATCATTATAATTTTAATGAGTTAGAACTTCGCTCCATCTCCTCCATTACCAGACTATTCCTAGCTACCGTCATCTTTTGCTAGAAGCCTCTACTTTATTTGCCTGTATCTGCAGCTGACCTCCTTCAAACAGTGTTATACTGAGTTGATTTTAGTACACAAACCACCCTCAGTGGGATCTAAGATAGATTAGTTCATGCTTAATTGGGTGAATTTTTATACGTCTTCTTTTTTCTTATCAGAAGCATGCTCTATTTGCCAGATAATAGTTGTGAAGTAGGTTCACTGCACACTGGTTACCAACTTGCCTGAGTCCACCAAGAGAGGACACCCACACAGGCAAGTTACACGAAGTAGCTTTGTTATTTACAGATATGTAGCACAGGACAGCATAGGAGAGCAAAAACCTGGGATTCATTTCTTGTTGGTCCTTTAAGGCTTAGGAAAGCTGTCCAGAGAGAATGGAATCCCATCTATGCATACTCTACTTGCACTGCTGCAGGGGGACTCTGGAAAACGACTCTGGGCTCTGGAGGGGACATGAGGCAATGGCTGGGGCATTGAAGGACATCCTGTTCTGGGAGGGTCTGTTCCGGCCAGCCCCTCCTTATCTCAGGATGTTACATCCCCAGCATCTTCTACAGTCATTCTTGAGAATTCAAAATAAGAAAGGAGGGAGAACTCGGTTTGTCCAAGGTCCCTTGGAGAACCGCCCTGCAATAATTAATTAAGCAGTTAAGGTGAAGTCCAGGCTCCCCATCTGACTGCCCCACTCCTATCTGAGTTATTCTGATTACTTGAATGTAACAAAGGGGGGGGAATATGGCTAGGCTTAAATTGTGAAAGTTTCTGCAATAAGGGTCAGCAGACTTTTCTGTAAAGGGCCAGAGAGTGATATTTTAGGCTCGTAGGCTACAGGATCTCTGTTGCAACTACTCAACTTTGCTATTTTGGTACAAAAGCAGCCAAAGGCAATACATAAATGAAAATAAGTGCAGCTGTGTCCCAATAAAACTTTATTCATAAAACAGGCAATAATTAGATTTGGCCCACAGTTTGCTGACCTGTGCTCCAGGCCAATATGCCTCCTCCAACTTTTACATATCCATTCCTCAAACATATCATTAAAAACTGCCTTAATCTACAGTGCCTTTTCTGATGAACCCAAGTGCTGAATCTCTCAATTCTGAAATTTTTTATCTAGAAAATGGGACAGAGTTTAGAATGGGAATTTATCTATGAGAGTGACTAAAAATGTCTTACTTATTAAACCACGCATTCTTGGTTGGTGTTTATTATTTACATAGACCCATTTACCTTGAAGCCATAATGTCAACACAGCCTGTCACTTGGAACATAGGTAAATAGTAAAGCACTTTGGAGAATCACTAAAGGTTTCTTCAGAACCACAGAATAGGTCTGGGAGGGTTGTTAACTGTTTGTTGGTCTCTCTTTTATAGGATAGCAGCTGCCCATCCTTGGCCTAAAATATCTGCTTCTCAGAGAAGGAATTTCTCCTTTGTTTCCCACTCAGAGCTAATCATGCATCTTCATGGAAACTGACCAAAATGATGTAGTCTGTAGTAAAGGCTCAAGGAACTAAGTTAGAGGTGTGACTATCAAGTAGTGCTATTTTTCCAGGGGAGATGTCCTGGGAAAATTTCTCTGGCACTAGCAGCAATGAGTCAGTAGGGAAGAGGGTTACCAAGACCCGGTAGACAAAATATCATGGGACATGTATGCTAGACCTGCTGCTGTCTGATTCTGTGAGCTTGCATTTCAAAGTTTACACCTGCAAAGTGGACATTTGACCAACACATAGAGTAGGGGAGAGTCATAGAAATTATCAGCATATGCTTAATGCTCACCTTAATTGTGGTCTAGCTTTGGGGGCTAGACCACGATTTTATACCAAACACGTAAAAATTCACACATGTGCACACATGGGCACACATTCACATGTATGTGTATATTGTATGCATTCTGTGCATGCATACACACCACACAAAAGGGTTTTTTGTGAAGGATACATTTTACCATGCAGGCAAATGTATATAGAATAGTTTCTGTCATCTCTCATGTAATACATGCTGTATGGATGTTTGTTGAGTGAATGAAGTTTTGCACTCCCTAGTGCAGAGTTCTCAGTAGTGGCACTATTGATATTAAAGCCAGATACTTCTTTGTTGTGTATTGTTGGATATTTACCAGTATTCCTGGCCTGTATCCACTGGGTGCTAAGAGCACTGCACTTCAGTTGTAACAACCAAAAATGTTTCCAGACATTGCCAAATGGTGACAAAATCACTGCCAGTTGAAACGACTGCATTAGTGAACCAAGACATTAATGTAAGGAAGTGGCTCTCAAACTTTTGCCCGCATGTGAATCACCTTAAGATCTAGTGAAAATGCAGATTACTAGGCCTGACATTAGAGTTTCTGATTCAGAGAATCTGGTATTAGAACCCAGAATTTGCATTTCTAACAAGGTCCCAGCAGCTGCTGCTGCTAGTGCTAGGACCTTACTTTATAAGTGTGTAGGTAAGTTGTACGATGTTCTGGAAGAACTTCAGATGATTTAAATGTGTTCCCTAGTTTCGAGGACCATAATGTAGTTAGTGTGAGCACAGGTTTAAGATCTCCCTAGTGAGGCCATCGTGTGGCTCCTCACAGCTGTGGTAGAGATTTGGGGGAAAACCAAGGAGTCCATGGGAGATGTTCAGTCAGCACTGCTCCGCCAGCCATCACCTGAACCCTGCCGGGAGACTGCTCCGGGTCTTGGCACAACACTGGGGCATCTACGGAAATGAACTTTAGTATTTGCCTGGTAGTGAAACTTAACTACCAAATGAGCCACTGTGACACCGGGGTCTGTGAATGAGAAATGGATGTTTGGAGTACATTTGAAGGACGTGATGGCACAGAATGCTGGTTTGTGACCAGTGACTATTAGAGCTGTGGCTTTAACTTGCTTCTTATATACTTCCACCAGCTGTCTTGCCCTTCCTTGACTCTCCTCTCTTCAGGACAGGGTTCCTGTTGTCCTAAGCTGTCATTCCTATTCTCTCTCTTTTTTTTTTCTTTCTTGGAGTTAGAGATGGAGCTGTCTTGAGCTATTTATCAGTCTTATCTCTCTTGGCCCTCTGTTAGCATTTCAGACTGTGGATCTAATCCGCTTTAATTGATTGACCTCGTGCAACCAGACGTCAGCAAAACACCAAATGAAGCAAACTACAGCCGGGGGAGAGGTGGATGTAACTTTTCTGGGTGTGTGCAAAGGTCACTGAGGCCTGTGAAGATTTAGGAAAACAGAAATAGTTTCCAAGCCATTTGACATGAATTTTCTAGGGATAATATGTACAGATTCTGGATTCAATAATCTTGAATGGGAGATAGTTATTTCAAATAGGGCAGGATCTTACAGGGAGTGTACAAATGCCTCTGACTCATCTGTTGTCTGTGAGGGCATCGTTTCCCACCCAGCATCCCGTGACATCACTGTTATCACCATCTACATCCTCACCATTAACATCTTTGTTATGTCATTCTTTGTAGAGTACTTCAGAATTTGCCAAGACTTCAGTCATTTCTCTTAAGTATTATTTAACACAGGTATTATTATTGTTATTGTCTTTGTATTGTTTTTATCATTTTTCATATAGTTAGCTTGAAACTCACATAGTTGAGGGACCTGCTCAAGGTCACATGGACAAAAAGATGAGGAGCCTTGACTTGGATCAAGGCCTTTAATTTTAAATCTCAAACTCTTCTAGAACGCAAAGCAGACATGGTCTTCTGCCCTGCTCTTCCTACCACAGCCACATTGACACTTCTCCTGGGAAGGGGACTGGGTCATTGTCATGAGGTGATGATGGAAATTTGAACCATCTTCTAGCTCCACATCTGGGATCTTATCAATTGGGTGATTCCTGAAAGGCTTGTTGATGGAGAGACCTGGTCTCTTACATCTCTTGAATCCTTTAATAGTGCATGGCTCTGCACACAGAAGGTGCTCACTCAGTGCTAACAAACTAAGAATTGTCCTGAGTAGAGAACAAGAGGACTATAACATTGAAAAAATAGAGATCAATGATTTTCACTGAAAGACAGTTAACAGCCACAAAAGGGCTCTAACTACATTCTATTAAATTGAGAATATTTTATTCTAAAGAACTTCAGTAAAGTCCTCTGTCAGTCAAAATTATCTGGTGAATGAAGTAAGTTGTACTTCATCTTTTTGTATTTTACAGATTGCATTTATATAGCATAATAAGATAATATGCTTTTGCTAAGATTTATTGCACATCGGAATATATTGGAATGTATTACCAATTATCTATTTTATCCTGTGCTATTAAAATCCTATTCAGCTTCTCGTGGTTAAAAAATACTCTCATAATTTGTTTCTATCAAAACCACACATTCTAATTAATTATTTATTCATTCACTTATTCATTAATTTAACAAAGGCAGACCTATAGTATATAATATGTAGCACATATGCCTTGTTATATACATAACTCTACTGCAACATGTCATACATGTGACTGAAACATAACGTGGAAAATGCAGGGGTTTTAGAATCAGATAGACTTGGATTCCAGTCTTTGTTTTTATTTCAGTATATTATGGCAGTACAAAAGTCTAGGTTACGTATATTGCCTTGCCCCCACCCCCCCCAATCAGAGCTTCAAGAGTGTCCATCCCCTAGACAGTGTGCATCACATTCATTATGTATGTATACACCCATCTGCCCAACACCCAATTAATACTATTCCTAAATGTGCTCTTAGGTGATGATCAGTGAAACCAATTTGATGGTGAGTATATGTGGTGCTTATTTTTCCATTCTTGGGGTAGTTCACTTAGTAGAATGGGTTCTAGCTCTATCCAGGAAAATACAAGAGGTACTATATCACCATTGTTTCTTATAGCTGAGTAGTACTCCATGGTATACATATACCACATTTTATTAATCCACTCATCTATTGATGGCACTTGGGTTGTTTCCACATCTTCACAATTGTGAATTGTGGTGCTATAAACATTTGGGTGCAGATGTCTTTTTTATAGAATGTCTTTGTTCTTTTGGGTTGATGCCCAATAATGGGATTGCTGGGTCAAATGGTAGGTCTACTTGTATCAGTTTAAGGTATCTCCATATTGCTTTCCACAGGGGTTGCACTAGTTTGCAGTCCCATGGGAAAAAATTTTTGTGTGCTATACATCTGATAAAGGGCTGATAACTATAATCTATTTAGAACTTAGGAAAATCAGCAAGAAAAAATCAAACAACCCCATCAAAAAGTGGGCAAAGGACATGAATAGAAGCTATTCAAAAGAAGACAGAACAATGGCCAACAAACATATGAAAAAATGCTCAACATCTCTAATCATCAGGGAAATGCAAATCAAAACCACAATGAGATATCGCTTAACTCCAGTGAGAATGGCCTTTATCAAAAAGTCCCAAAACAATAAATGTTGGCATGGATGCAGAGAGATAGGAACATTCATACATTACTGGATTCCAGTCTTAAATAAGCCTCTTATTGTGTGAATTCACTGAGAGGGGAGTAATTGTGAGAATTTGAAAATAATTATATTCAAAAATATTTACTGACAATCCACTCTGTCCACCCAGGTAGACTGGATTATGCTGCAGTAACAAGCCGCCCTAAATACTTGGTAGTGTAAAGCCACCAAGCTTTCCTCAGACACGCTCCGTGTCCATCAAAAGCTGGCATGTGGCCTTCCTCACTCAGTGATACAGACTGACAAAGCTCCCACTACTAGAAATTTGCTGTGTCCAGTGGTGGTCAGCAAATAAGAGAACTCTGGTGGGTCTCACAACCGTGGCTTAGGAATGACATCCCATTTATTGGTTAGCATTGGTCTCTTGGCCCTACCCACCAAAAGGCAACACTGAAGGTCTCTCTTACTACGAGCCCATAGTGGGGGAGCACTAGAACAATGTGGTAAACAGTGCCACTTATTACTTTATTTATTATGATCCAGACTTCGCAATGGGTATGGAAGGCCTTGTAGTACCCGGCCACAGGAGCCATCATTTACGTGTTGTTTTCCTAGTGTTATTGCCTAGCGCTGAACTAAGAAATTCTGTGGGAAGCCTAGCGGTGAAGATACTGAGAGCTGCTTCCCTTGTACACCTCCCTGGCATGCATTTGAAAACCCCAGTTCTGTTTCTGTCAGCTGCAATTTTCTATAATAGTGGATGGTACATTCTGCCCTCCCTGGGGGCACTCTGAAGTGAATGAAGAGATAGCCTTCAGGGAGATCTTTATTCCTAAGGATTTTTCTTGCCTTTGTGCATGTCCTAAAACCTGACCCTGGTGTTGGAAGCATCTCTTGGGTCACCTCGGCAGCAATAACTATGGTGTGGCTGATAGAGGATCAGAAAGCTGGGGCTGGATTAATTTGGGGAACCAGGTGGGCTCGTAAACAGTCATTATTGATGAAGAATGACTTATTGGCTATTTAAAGACAGCTGTTTTCTGTACTCTTCAGTTTTATTCCTTAATGCACTTGAGGATTCTTGGGGAATGGCTTCTGATTTACTACTTGTCTTTGTTTTTAATATCAAGGAAGAACATAGATTGAAGTGATTGCCTTGGTAGCAACTTTAGTGGTGATGGGTGTGGAGGTATTCAAAGTGATAGGCATGCTGGTTTTCCAGCTACACTTTGCTTCTCTTAGACAGGCTTGTAAAAGGCACCAAAGAATGTGGAGAGATAACAGCTCCCAAATTGTGACAGGAAATCAACTCTGTATAAATTTTTTTAATACATTCTGTTTGCTAAAATTTACGTTTATTTTCACAATACATCTTGATGACAGTGTCCGCCAAACCAACCAGTCCTAAACTCATGCCACTACTTTCAATTACACTAATGAGAGGAACGAAGAGTGACATTTATTGAGGTCCAAAAATATGCACAGCCACATGCCAGGTGCTTCACACGTATGTGCTCTCCCGTAATCCTCACACCAGGCTTCAGAGGTAGCAATTGGCCTCTCCTCCCCTCCACACATCTCTTTAAAGGAGAAAAATCAGAAGTTAAATAACCAGACCAGGGTCATCCAGCTTTAAAAGCCAAAGCTATTATTGGAACCATGCTGTGCTAAAACCCACATTTATCCTGTTGAACCAATTAACTTCTCCAATAATCATAGAGTGTTTTATATATGGTAAAATGATTGGATGGTCACTTCTCCCGATCTCATTTATCTCTTCCATTTACATAGTGTTTTATTATTGATAAAGTACTATCATATTCACCATATTAATCATATTATTTTATCCTTCCAATGGCCCTGTGATGTATGTAAAGTTGGCATCCTGTCTCCATAGCGTATTATTAAGAAATGAGTTCAGAAAAGTAACTTGCCCAAGGTGGGTCAGGGCTGCTCCAAAGCCAATGCATTTTCTCCCTTACTTCTTCTCTCCCATAGACACGTGAGCCAGCAGAGTTGACTTTCATGGCAGCTAAGCATGATAGATTGGAGCCTGGGCAACTACACGGGTATTTGCCACAAGGCTTCCATGACTTATAATGAACTGAAAGAAAGCATTTAGCCACAGATTATAATGCCACTGTGGTCCCATGACAAATGGCAAGAAGGCTGCAATAATGAAATCTTATTACTACAAGTACAAAGACCACATCTGAGGTCTAGCACAGCCACATTTACCACTGTGGGAAATGAAACATCTGGGTAAGGGGCTCCACTGACTTTGGTGCATGCTAACAGGATTAAGAAGATCTCTCTGAAGCAGTGATTACAATGGCAAATGTGTGGTGCCTAAGATAAGGACCAAATATTTATTCTGGCAGAGATTAAATCTTTTCTTTTCCTGAATCTAATATGGATCTTGCAGAAAATCTGCCCAAGACTGTATCTTGCTGATCAGCCAACTCACTGAGCCAGAACTGTACTTTGCCACTGTTGTTGCTGAAAAGCTGCAGAATGCTGGTTTAAAGGTCTCCTCTCTCCCTCCTAAAACTGTTCTCCATCCATGATTAATTAGTGACTCAGAGGTGAACTGAATCACCAGCAGTCCTTTCTCTGCATTCAGGATTTATGTACTGGTTTCTCATTGTAGAACAGTGGTGCAATAAACAGCCCACATCTGCGGGGCGGGCAGAGGAGTAATGGAGTCTGCAGTCGTGGTTTCTCAACTCCTCCAGTCCTTTCATTCTGCTAAGCAGGTTATGACTCAGGTTATTATAGCCTTGCTTATTTAGGCATGAGGGTGATTGGGTACTCACACACACACACACACACACACACACACACACACACCCTTAGCAAAGAATACCAGTTCTCTAAGAGAAAGCAGAAAAGTCATGTTGCTGTTTCTGAATTCCTTGAAAATCAAGGAGGAAGAATAAAATGGATAATAATATTAATTATGGGCATAAAAGGTACAAAAAGAACCCATAATCAGGTTTATTTATCCATGCATCATAATTTAATGCTAGGTACTTTGCTTAGTGTGGGGATGCAGAGATAAAACAAAACAAAACTGAGAACATTGTGGTCTCAATAAATACAGATTTAAGAAATCGTGAGTGTGTTTAGTTACCATTTGGGGAGGCACCTGGGTCACCTTTCCCAGAGAACAGAACATGGTAATTGCAGACGTCATTTCACGTTGCATACTATGCTGTCAGGGCATAAAGGAAATAATGATGTCCCCTCTGCATCTCAGCATCCTTGAATGCTGACAACATCTTTAGTCTATCAATCTATATTCCTCCCTTCTAAGATCAAGACTCCTGGGTACTTGTCCATCCTTTTATTGCATACAAGATGACTTCACATACTAAATGACAAATGGCAAGTTGAAGAGAGCTTCTCTTTTAGAAAAATAAGTGAAATATACCAAGCTCTATGGAAACCAGTGCGCATCCCACCAGAAGCCTTCATTTGTTGACTTTAAGCATAGTAGGTGTTTAATGAATATTGCATTTATGTATTTAGTGAATAAATGAAACAAATTATTAAACCTGTTATTCAGTGAAATCTTTTTTGTATCTTAATTTACATGGATTCTGAAATTCTTTTCACATATCCTTCTTCTCCTCGTTCTCTCTTCCTTCTTCTACTTCTTGAATAAGGACATAGAAGATGACAAAGGCTAGTGAATAAATATTGTGACTCGGTCCTGCACAATGTTAGAATTCCAACTAAATTTTATTTTATCCTTGTGTTCTCAACCTCTTGCCCACCCGCTGATACCCTGCAATGCTGTGATGGCTTTCCAATAGGTGGTGAGAGGCTGATTATATTTGATCAGTAAGGTTACTTTCATTTTACATCTCATTGTGAATACTAATCTCAACTCATAGTAGTAGCCAATTGTTAGAGGAGAAGAGTAAGAGTTTTAATAGCATAACTATTTATGCTTTGGTGTTTTTGTGCATCATCTAAGAGGTGGATGATGTCATCCCCAGCACCATCACCATCTCCATAGTTACCATCTTCATTGCCATAGTGTTACTCTTCTCAAATTCATTGCAATTTCCATTCTTATAAGTCTTCCGTGGCCACAGAGGTTCTCTTCTGCTGTGCGCATAAGCTACGGCATTGAATGTTACATCTCTCTTTGTGTTAACACAAGGACTAGGGCTATAAGTATGGGAAAAGTGGCAGCTGTCTACTTCTGAAAACCTCAGCTTAGTCTCACCAGGATATGTTTGAGGATATGTTTTCCATATGGTTTAGACCTGCAGAAAGAATGATCAGCAGTTAGTCTATAATGTCAGCCCCTCTGGCATTGGCTACTAACCATTCTGTCCCTCTCTCCTTTGCCTTGGTTGCCACAAAACATGCAGACAAGCTCATATTTGCTCTTGAATTGAAAATCAGAATTGAGAAGTGATTTAGGTTTCAGCATCTTATTGGTCTCTCTTAGAAAACAGGCCTAATTCATCTCACATAAATGAACTTTGCATTGTCATTGTATAGTTGTTAGGTAGTTCCAGGCTTGATATCTGTGGAGGGCAATTGAATGATGTAACCTATGCACTGCAGCCTGTGAGAGCAATTTGGGTAGCTTTATGCCATTGGTTTTTATGTTCAGGATGAAAGCCTATGGAGACATACAGAATACTATTATTAACTTCATGCTGCCAGCTCCCTCTGGGCACCTACAGGTTTATTGCTAGTTGGAGGATCAACTTTAAAGGGAGAAAACTGTGTGGTTGGTGATAACTATGCCTTTTGTATTTATTTATTACAGGAACAGGGGAAAATTGGAGTTGTCTTCAATATTGGCACAGTTGACATCTCCATCAAAGAGGAGAGAACCCCCGTAAATGATGGCAAATACCACGTGGTGCGCTTCACCAGGAACGGAGGCAATGCCACACTGCAGGTGGACAACTGGCCAGTGAATGAACATTATCCTACAGGTACATGTTGTACTCTTAATAGTCATACCCTCTTTTACTTTCCCATTCTCACCTCTAAATGGTGATTTTTCTCATGCCTGTCACCAAATCATAAAACACTGAGTGAAGCACACATCCATGTTTTTGAAGATCAGTTATTTCTTGAGGACTTGATCCAGCATAGGGAACTTCTGGAGACTTACTAACTATGCACTGAACACTTTTTGTCAGCCTTTTACTGATACTGCCTGACTGGCTCATACCAAAGGCAATTACTGTAGGTTTTCCTGGGGGCTGCATGTGGTGGCAGCGGAGGGAAGGAAACCATCTCTATCACGAGTTATTGTCAATAATTATGGGATCATCAATTTGAGATCTGGACTTTGTGATGTCATTTAGTCAGGTGTGGTTGAAGGTACAGATGGCCAGAGGTGCCAGAAAGACTGGAAGGGAGTTTATTAAACTCGAATTGATGAACATAAAGTCAGGGTAACGGTGAGAGAAAAACATAAGGGTGTAATGTTATTCATTTGATTGACTTTGCCAATTATTTTTTTCTCTCAACCTGCCTTGATATTCAGAGGTTGGTCCTCATAGTCATTTTAATAGCGAGTATGCTGGCATCAGAGGGAAAGGGGTTAATCATCTGTTTAAATTTTACAGTCAAGAAGCATTCAGCAACACATTCCCAGGGCCAGATGGCTGAAGGAAGGACAATGGGACAAAAGATTGCCTTCTTTAAAAGGGACCATTCAAATGATTCCTTAGCTTTCCCTCTAGTCTCTCACTTCTCCCAGGAAAAGAGACATGAAGCTTGATTATGGAAGTGCCAGGAAGAAAAGGGAAAACACTTTAGCAAAGGGCTTTTTCTCCACAATAACATTGTCACCTGATGGATGCAAGAGAATAGCTCAGAATATTGCATTGTCACCACTGTGGACATGACGCTATGTCTAACTCTATCCTACATGCCAGATTCCCCACTATTTTCTCACCATTCTCCTCTCACTTCCTTTACAATGAGGAGGGTACAGTGGCAAAGAAGCCTGAAGCACATTTCCAGAAGTCTAAAAGCCATTTAGCTACTAATTACAAAGCAAGAGAAATTTGCAAAGTAAATTTGCCTATTTGTGGCCCAAAACTTTTGAATAGCTTGAAGGCTTTGATTGTACCTTCATGCCTAACTCAGCATTGATTTTCTTTAAAAGTCAATTATATTTCACTTCTTAAAAATAAAATAATGAAAACGCTCATTGGAAAATTATGCTTTGCTTAATGCTGCTATAATACTACGTTATAGACATAAATTTCAATAAAATGTATTTAATTTAAAGAAAAAGTCAATCAGAAGTATCTGTGCTGCTGGACTGTTCCCTAATAGCCAGAGTCCTCCTATATCTGGTTTAGGAATTATGAGAACAGCCACAAACAGCATGCAAGACCCCCGAGGTATAGAAGCAAAAAGCCCCGCCTATCGTCTACCATCTTGGTTTTGATAAACTAGCCATTGCTGGGGGTCTCAGAATTTCTTAGATTAAAGCACAAAAATGACCTTAGGAGGTTATCTTTGAGCATTTGAAGAAAGTCAGAGGTGTTAGCAGTTGCTATGAGTTCTTATCGTCATCCAAAGTCACTACAGGCTAACAGACCTAATTTTTAAATGCTCCTTGCTTAAAGCCTGAGGGATGGGGGAGGGGTGGAGAGGAATCAAAATAGCCCAAGATCTTAAAAGCTGTTCATTGGCTCCTGGGAAAAATCAATCTCTCTCTCCATGCATATCATCATTGGCCCTGCTGGTGCTGCTGTGGGGTTTGTTGTGTTTCTATTAGGAATTTCAAGGATTTCTAAATTGATGTTAACCATTTGCCTTGAGCCAATAGAGTTTGCTGCCAGCAATAAAAAGGCTCTTTAATGGTCATTTCAAAGACACAGATATGTAAGAAAACCAGGGACACTTGCTGTGTGCCTGTTTCTTTGTGTCTTTAGTTCTAAATTATGGGTTGCTTCCTACATGTTTTCAAAACAGAATAAGCCTTTTCTTTAATGGCATCGCTTCCTCCTGAAAACTATTATTATCATGGGTAACTATTATTTAGTAATAATATGTGCTATTATTACAGGATAGGGTACAGTATAGCAGTTATAAGTATGAACCTTGGAGCCAGCTGGCTGCAGTTGGAATCTTGGCTTCATCACTTGTGAGTCTAAGGCAGTTGAATTAAGATTGCAGTGCTCTAAGCACAGAAACATTTGGTGCCCTCCCCACGTGTAATTCATAATACAACAATACTGAATTATAAAGTAAGTGTAAGAATTTCCAACAGTTTTGATTTTTCTCCTCTGATGATTTTTTGTAAAGCTTTAAAAATATATCAGATTCTTTCTTCCCAAATTCTCATGTTTCAGCTTTCTCTGTTTATTCTCTAAGTGAGTGTTTATTCTTCCTATTTGGTGATCCGGTTCCAAACTTTACACCAAGTTATTGAACCTCCCTGAGCCTCTGTTTCCTAGTCTGGAAAATGGGGTCATGATAATACTTACTTCCCAGGTTAATGTGAAAATTAGGTGAGTTGAACACATGTAAAATGCTCAACATAATAACTGGGAGAATTAAGTCAGTATTCAGTAAGTGTTAGCTGTGAGGATCAGCAAACATTTCGGTGGCGTTTTTAACTAATGGCATATTTCCTAACACAAATTACTTCATTTTCACTATGAAATACCCTGAAAATTGGTTAGGTTAGTTATTTTTCTTCTCCATTTCAAATTAAAGACCTATGGAGATGCTATGCCTTTCCTAAGGTCACATAGTAAATGAGGAAAGAACAGGACAAAATTCTTCTGTTCCCAGTTGGGCACAATTTCCACTATTGCTCCCACAGCAAATTGAGGGATATTTTGAAAAATGCATAGCTAGAAATGAGCGGCTTTCTTCTTGTGTCATCTTAGGTTGATTTATTTCTTTAAAGGAGTATCATATTTCAAAGGTCAGTTGCAATGATCACACAGAAGTGGTTATTGTGAGATGTGGAATCAAAAATCTTCGTTTAAGAAAGAAAAGTTTTATTAGCACCAATGAGTCAAAGCTGACCTCCTTTAACAATGGCAATGTGCTCTCAAGAGGTAGTTGAATGAATACTGAGTATTTAAAGAAGCTATTACCTTACCGCGTTGCCTAGATTAAGACGTGGTACTGATATACTAGATTGAGTCCAAGATTTGAATTTTATGTTCTACTCTGGCAAGACTTCCTAGAAGTGGCTCACCTTTTGAACTTCAGGTACCTAATCTTCTCTCCTGCCTGCTTTCCTGTGCTATTGAAAGGACCAATTTAAAATATCATTAGCACAGTCTGGCAACATTTAATTTATTTTAAATCATAAGATCAAAATGCCCCCTGCATTTGGGCATCAAAGAACAAAGCCACCAACCTGGTAAGGCAATCTTGACACAATTTCTGCAAAAATGATATCTCCTGTTTTTTTTTCAAACCAGTCTGTTTTATTGATAACTAAGTTTAAAACGCATCAAGAGGAATTCATTCTTGCTACTTGACTACTGCTAATGTTTAAACAGTAAAGACATATAGAGTAGCTCCTACAGAATATTCACTTTAGTTATCTCATTCTAAGGGCTTTCTCTCAGGGAATTGTTCCTGCTCCCCAGGTCTGAATGAATCAACTGTGCACCAGGATGAATGGGTCAACTCCAGAATCTTCTCATGGGCATTTATAGGATTTTATGGGGCTCTACTGAAACATCCCACCGTGAAATATTTAGAACCCAGCTGGGCACAGGGCATGTAGCATTGGCTCTTTCTGAATCAGGACGGATACAAAATGAAAATAGTTCTATAGCAATCGGAATCTTGTATCACTTAATTCTGGGAGGTAGAACTCAAAAGCAACTTCTTTCTTTGAAACTGAAAATAGAAAAGCTAAGGAACAGGAGAGGGAAATAAAAGAAGAATCAGCCCAGAGCTATCATCCAGGCACTGACAAATGTGCCTTATAAAGCCTCTGATTGCTGTCTCTACACAATGCAGCGGTGAGGACAAGGGAGGGGAGGTGAAAGGTGACATGAACATGAGGAATTAATTTTAGCCACAGCGCAAGGCCCCCTGGAAGGCTGAGCTGACTGGGATTGTTCAAGATCCTCTCTCTGCTGTGAGTGGGTGGCCGGTGGTGTCATCAGTGCTATTAGACCCCTGAGCATGGTGCAGTAAGGGCTTCTCAGGTCACAGCCAGGCTTCTGGGAAAATACAGACTGATAAGCAGCTTCAGCATATAGGACTTCCATCTTGCCACCCCAGGGGTGCTGAGGAAAGCAGGGTCTCAAGTGGTCTTTTTCTTGATATTGCATCCCAACTCAGTTGCATACCAACTCAGTTGAAGTGCTCTTGACTTTTCTTCTCCAGGCAATAAAACATTCACTGATGACCTATGTTTAAATCCTATTTGACCATCCAACTCAGAACCTGAAAAGGATGTAACAGTAGCTCCCTTTCAAGGACACTAGATTAGAAAACTCTCTTATGTTTGAGTGCATCAAATTCCATAGAACCTGTCTTTATGGGGGTTGAGAAAGAAAACATTGCTACAGTGCTTACTGTTGCTCAAATACCTTCATATACATTATTACATTTGAGCTTTACTCCATCCTGTCAGGGACCGGGTTTGGTATTATTACACCCACCATACCTTTTATTTTATTGTATTGTATTTCAGAATATTATGGGGATACAAACATTTTGGTTACATAAATTGCTTTTGTACAGTTTGAGTCAAAGTTACGTGCGCCCATCACCCAGATAGTGTGTCTTGTACCTGCCAGGCATGAATTTACCCATTCCCTCCTCCCCAATCCCACCTAGATTTCCAATGAGTTTTATTTCCATATGTCCACATAAGTGGTGTTCGATTTGTTCCAGTTTAATGGTGAGTACATGTGGTGTTTGGTTTTCCATTCTTGTGATACTTCACTTAGAAGAATGGTCCCCAGTTCCATCCATTTTAAGGTTATAATATTAAGGCTCCACAACACCAAATAACTTGCCCAGTATCATATAGCTAAAGAGGCAGAGCCAGACTCCTATCATGATCCTCAGACTGCACTACCTCAAACTTTCTGCCCACTTTCCTATTTCTCAGAATCATGATTTTATTGATAATGATACTATATTTTTTTCCACAAAAAGTATTTTCAAATAGAAGTCCCAGGCTGGTTTAGATTAGTTAGTAAGGTTTTTTAACCTATTGATATTTGGGGCTGGATAATTCTCTGCTCTGTGCGTGTTGTGGGGAGGCTGTCTTGTGCATTCTGGGATATTTAGCAGCACCTGGGACTTTCACCCACTAGATTCCAGTGGCATGTTTCCACAAATGTCAAATGCCTCCTGGAGGGCAGGGGGCAATAGCACCCCCCAGTTGAGAACCACTGACCTAGGGAAAGTCTCTAACATGTTTTGTTTCAAATACTTGATCCTTTCATAATTTAGATAGTATACATGGGAATAAGAGCGATTTTTTTGGCCACATCTCATCCTAGATTATCAAGACTTTGAAGGATTAAAAACAAGTCTATGTACCTGACATGATGCTGAAATTTCTCAGGCCTTGAGTTTTTATTAATTGCTAGCCAGGAGGTTTTCTTTTCTTTCCATCTTTGCCTGCAAACATTTGAGGCCTTGCCACATTTGAAGCATGCATTCATACAAGCCCCATCTACCTGCTCATTCATCCGTTCAGGACTAGTGCCTCTTTCAGTTCAACAGGGGAGAAAAAAACATAGATAGTGAAGTCCTGCAAAGGGAATGAGAAGTATAAATACAATCAAGAGGGAAAGACGTATTTGAACATGGTTTCAGGACTGCAGAGATGTCATGCAACTAGAGGGAAGCTCACGTAATGAATGTGTTTGAACATTGCTAGGTACATTTTCAAACGATCTTATAAATAAGTTACTCAAATATTCAGTTGAAAAATGTATCAATTAACCAAACTAGTGCATCCTAAAAACTTGCACTGCTAAGTAGTCATTCTTTCCAATTTGTCAAGAACGAATTAGGATTCACAAGTTTGTGAGTTTCTATTTCCAAGGGAATTTTCACATTCTACAGTTGGCCTTTGGTAACAGATCTTTTTTAATAGTTATTTATATATAAATTTTTATGTGAAGCTCTGGCCTTCAACCTGGCTACAAGTGGGAATTCCCTGGGAATGTGAATACGCTTTCAAGTAAGTACTCAGGACCCAACTCAGGTCATCTAATTTAACTGATCTGGTGTGTGGTCCACGGGTCAGCAACATCAGCATCTCCTAGGAGCTTGTTAAAAATGCAGACTCTCAGGCACCACCCTAGAACTACTAAATCAGGATCTATGTTTTAACAAGATCCCCAGGTGATATGTTTGCATTAAAAAATTTGAGAAACACTGGTCCAGGCATTGGTACTTTTAAAAAGCTCCCAAGATGATTCTATAGGCAGCTAAGTTTGAGAATCACTGATATGTAGAAGCTAAAAACATCCTTTTCTGATTCAGTTCAATATGGTAGCCACTAACCATATGTAGCTATAGAGCAATGTTGCTGGTATGACTGAGATCCTGAAATTTTTGTTTCATTGTGCAACTATTTTGTCCCAGGCACTGAAGGCTTTAAACACACTTCCCGTTCAATCCTCATGCCAACACTATAAGAGTGTAGTAGGTTGGTGGTAAGTATCGGCCAGAGCAAGACTAGAACATGCCATCTTTTTTTTCCTTTTAACTATTTTTTATCATGTAAATCTTCATTTGCATCATTAATAAAATGATGGGCATTTGCCTCCGTGTGCCTTCTAAACTCATCTAATGAGTTTTGCTGTTACACAATCACAAGGACAACTCCACTCTGTCCATGGGGTTGTTGGAGAGGCAATAGAGGGTGAGGATTAAGCATAAGAGTTCTGGAGTCAGACTGAATATAAGCAAGGGCCCTTGGCTCTGCTATTTACCAGTTTGCCCACAACCTTGAGCAAGTTGCTATTGCTGAGAAGTTTCCCTGTGCTTTAATCTCCATGATTATGTGTATGTATTTTCTCCCATTAAAAACAAATGAATACTCAACAAATGAATACAGATTGATATTTAATATAAAACTCTTTAAAAAAAAGACTGGCTAGAGATACATTTCCTAAATAGATCTCAAGCTGTATTTGTACACCCCGATGACATGGCTATGATGCAAACCCATCGACAAGCTTGATCCTGAGAAACCTGCTACCTTACCTATAAAGTGAGAATTTTGATCATTGTTTTATTTCAGAAGATAGTTCTTTGGATATACCGAAACACTACATGAATGATAATTATAGTTGCAAGTGTTTTATCAGGATTATCTGCCACCTGGATACATCATGGGCTCATTTTCTTCTCTTGAGAAGACTTTCTATACTTAGGTTTACTTAGAAAAGTGAGTAGGGAATAGGGGACCCAAAGTGACCTTCCATCTTGCTTTCTCATCCTTTATGCAGAATTCCACAGTAGTAAAAATGGTGCCAAAGTGGGGAATGTGAACTGAGTGAACACTTTGTCCCAGAGGTATAGAAAGTGGCAGATGGTGCCATCCACCTTCCCTCAGCCAAACTCACCCAGATGGTGATGGCTGCCATTTGTTGAGCATTTGCTACATACTCGCCACTTCATATGCAA
Organism: Lemur catta; assembly: GCF_020740605.2. Lineage (NCBI taxonomy): Eukaryota > Metazoa > Chordata > Mammalia > Primates > Lemuridae > Lemur > Lemur catta. Next base: position 21,315,208 of record NC_059128.1, on the reverse strand, counting down.
CCTCCTCCTCAGCCTTGAAACATCCCTTGAGGTCAGTGTTGGTCTTATTCCCATTTTATAGAATAGTCCAAGGGAGTGTAGGTTTAGTTTCATTTTGGAAATGCATCAGCATATCCAACCCAGGGCCACTTGACTTGAGAACCCTAATTTTTAATCACATTCTACTCTTTCCTTAGATTCTTTTGAATGCCCTGGAATAATTGTATATCCTAGAAATTCTGCCCTTAACTCAAGTCTTGACAATTTAGAATATTTCTCTCAACTTAAGTTCTAGAATTCTTCTCTCAAGGTAAATCTCCAATTTCTGCCAAGTCTAGAAGTTGGCATTTCTCTGGGCACCTATAGACATTTGCCTTTATCCATATCGTCGCTCATGCCTTTTGTGGCGTTGGCAGCCTCTTTGCATTCATGGTCCCATTTTACCTCCTAGTGCCACATCTGAGTACACAGGAAGGGCTTTTAAATGATAGTCTGTTTTACTGTTTAATGGTCTTCCTTGAAGGATGGATGGGAGAGTGGCAAGAAGGTGCTTAGTATTTTTTTTCTTTAATTTTTGTTTTATCAAGCAAACCTCCTTTCTCCTCTGTGAATTCCCAGCTGCAAGATAAATAGCCTTGTATCTTACAAGTTAAATACAATTACTGCTATCAAACCCAGAGCTTTTTTCTCTCTCCCATAAATGTCTCTTAGAAGCTGATAAGCATTTTAAGGCAAACTGTAGGATTGGGCTAATGCCAAAATTAAATATAACCACCCAGAAGACAAAAAAAGAACAGATAGATTGTGTGTGTGTGTGTGTGTGTGTGTGTGTGTGTGTGTGTGTGTGTGTGTATTAATATTAACATTTAACCAATGGAAAAGAAGAACATTTTGGGCAGAGGGAGAGAGAACACATGGACACATGGAGACTTGCCTCTAAGATATTAAGTTAACACATGACTCAAGGTTATTTATAAAGGAATTAAAATAAATATACACAAAGGAGCTTGTTATAATTATGAAGATATATGTCAGATAATAGCAAATATTCTAACTAAAGGCATTATTTATCCAGAATTCATTTGTGAATAGGACAGTGCTTTGGTCTATAGGGTCGTTAAGCAAAAGAATAATTTTGTTATAACCTTCTGTAGGATTTTATAGGATGCATGTTTTAGTCTGGATCCTAGTTTATATTTTTCTCATTTTTAGTAGACTATCTTGGGACTTAAAGGGGAAGGTGAACCTTTATAAATTGAAAGGCACATGGTATTTATTTAGCCATAAGTTAAATACTGTAAATATTAGTCTAGAGACTCAGTGAAATGAGTTATGAGAAATTTGAGGGTCACTTCTAGGCACTATTTAACTAGATATATAAGGAAAAGGATTTCTTAATTTCTATCTATAATACATATATTCACATTAAATCACATCCTTGAAATAATACCTTCAAGATTAGAAATATAGTACAGTCACACTTTATATGAATTTTAAAATATACTCATTTGAAATTGTGTGGTATGAAAATATTAATAACACCTCACTCTATGTGAGGCATCTGTAATAACACAATTTTTTCTAAATTAAAACAATCATCAAATAGTGCATAATTCCAAAGCTGGTTAGTGAATTACAAGTTTTATTTTCCCTGTTGTCACATGGAAGCTCCAGTTTAAGTAGTTTATATAAATTCTGGCTTGTGGAATTTGCCTTTAATTATGAAAATACAAAATTATTATCCCAGCCATAAAATACAGTTGCCATGTACTATATTCCCTCTGCCTCAGAGTTGGATGAACACCAAATGCCCCAACACACATACCAGAACCTAGTTTTATTCATAGGAAAAGTTTCCAAGTTTCACTCTCCTTATTTAAGTTTTGCACAAGGTTGCAGCGTACCTCCAGTTATTTAAAGTCTAAAAGGAACATTGAGCTTCTTTGAGAAAGGTGGTACATAAATATCCAATAATAATAATATATATTCACATACAGTATGTCATTTATAATTCTATAAAGCAGAGAGGGTAATGAAAGCTGCTCTATACTGTAAATCGCTCAATCGATTGTAATCATATTGCAGCTCATCTCAAAGAGATAAAGACTTTCTACTCCTCTAAAATCCCTGTCAATATCCCAGCAGGCTGAAAAGAAGGGAAAGGAGGTCAGAAGGGGAAGAAGGGAAAGAGTCAAGGACAAAGAGGCACTTTTAATTTTCAGTTCATGGAGTTAATGTGGATTTGATTGCATTCCCAGTGATATTTAGTTTGTTCCATAAGATGCATTTCTTTTTCACATGATACTTTTACAACCTTTCAGTAAGTCCCTGGTGCTCTGTGTTGGCCTCAATGGTGGGGTTTGCCAAATGCCAACAGTAGATACATACTACTGTATGAGGAGACTTAGGGACTAGGTGTGTAAACAGAAAATGACAATTTAACAGAAGTCAAACGCTGAAGTATAATCAAACAATGGAAATGTGTTGGTAATAGGCTAGCAAAATATTTATATTGCACTTTCAAATAACAGAAACACTGCAAAATTCTTTTTGTCTTTTATCTAACTATTGTTACGTTGAATGTAAAAGAACATTGCTATTTCATTAACCTCATCAATGGCGTGGCTTTGAGTGGAGCCATCTCTATGCATTCATTCGTTCACCATTCAACAAATATTTATTCACATCTACTTTGCATGGGAAGCCATTATAGTTGGTGGGTATATGGTGAGAAATAAAACATAGCCCCTTTCCTTAAGGATCCTCTAGTGTAGTGGAAGAGAACTATAAATATACAAATGAAGTAATTTTAATACCTAAACTTTATTGAGCAATTATTAAATGCCAGGCAGTGTACTGAGTTCTTGTACGGTCTTCACAATAGCCCTAAGGGGTAGATACGATTTTTATCATCATTTCACAAATGTGGATAGGAGGCTTATAAGATTATTAACTCTCCCAGGATCAAGCTGGTACGTGAAGAATGAACGGAAGCCTATGTGTCTTGGAAGGCAAACGCAGTGCTCCTGTGCACTACACTATCGTGTTCTGCAATTCCTCATAGTGAAATAAGGTGTCATTATTGGGCTGAGATCGGGGTTCAACCACAGGCACACATAAATAAATGCCTGTTGGAGCCTAGAGATAAGACAGGGGTGAGCATGGGCTCAAATTTGGGCTGTGACCTTGGATCCTTGGATTCTCTGAATCAACGCTAATAAGCTATGTCCCCCTACCTAGACACACACAAGTGTAAAAGGTGACAACCTACACCTTTCACATTGAGGGAAGTCACGAGCAGGGTGTTTTCTTCTTTTTCCTTTTTAAAAAAATTTTATAGAGGTATGATTTATATGCAAAAAAACCCTGCACGTACTTAGTGTATACAATTTGATGCATGTGGACATATGTATACACCTATGACACCATCAACACAATCCATATAGTAAACATCATATTCATCATGTATTATTTTACTTAGTGTCATCTTGCCAATGGTTCCAGATGGCAGTATTAATCTCCCTCCTTTAGAAATAAATAAACCAAGGGTCCAAGCGGTTGCGGTCATTTGCTGCAGCCACTTGTCCAGCAAGTGTCAGCTCTGGGATTCCACAGAGATTTGTTTGTTCTCATGCACCAGTCCCTTTGTTACCCACTTTTCCAACTGTCTTCCAGGAGCACTCCAGTTTGCATGTATATAGAGCTCAGATTCATTTGGTTGACAGATATAATATAAATTCACATGCAAATTTACTCTTGTTTTCTATATCCCAGTGCATGCAGAACAGTCTGTAATCCCATTATTAAACATTTACTAGAAATATGCTTCTGCCCAATGCACAATTGCCAGCCTCAATGTTTAATTAAACTAAATTTGTTTTCATTTTAATCACATTATAGAAATGTGGTTTTCTCAGAGTTTAATGGCGAGCTCATTCCAAATGCCTCCAAGTGTCTGAAACCTGTATATTCCAGAGAAAGGGAGGAGAATGTTACAACCTATCCTTGCATATAGCATTTTAGGGGAATGATACTGGTTAGTAAATAGGTACTACTGGGATACAGTATTTTTTATTGAATCCTCATGACACTCTGGAAAGGGATTCTATCATTATTACCATTTTAGAGGTGAGAAAACTGAGTCTCAGAGAGGTTAAGTAACATACTCCAATGGTGCACAGCTAGTTGGGTGGCAGGCCCAACCTGGATTCAAATGTAGGCAGGGAAGCACCTATGCCTTTATTTAGATAAGGGGTCAACAAACGTTTTTTCTCAAATGGCAAATTGTAAATATTATAGGCTTTAAAAACCTATATTAATATAAATAAATTTATATATTTAATGTTATACTTAGATATTTATTAATATAACTATTATAGGTTTACATGGTCTTTATTGCAATTATTCAACTCTGCTGTTGTAATACAAAAAAACCATAGACAATATATAAATGAACAAGCACATGGTATATTCTAATAAAAGTTGCTTTACACAAACAAGCTGTGATGAGCCAGATCTGTCTCTTAATTGTAGTAGTTGGGTGACCCTTGATATAGATCGTGGGTATTTTGAAGCCTACAGTCTTTACTGATCCATTAGCTTTGTTTTGCAGATTGTCTTATCTCTGTTTAGAATAAAGAGAGCAAGATAATCTGTAAGTGGATGAGTTAAATCCCCAGAGACATAGAGAATAGTACTACTGTGTAGAGTGACATAGATTGGTGGGGTTAATTCAGGATAAAGAAACAGAGGGTAGGTAAGAAGGACAGACACTCCATTTACCTGTACTTAAAAACAACAAATAAACAACAAAACAACCAAATACCACTTTCCTAACTCTGCATCAAAGCCACAGATTCAATTCTATCTTCATGAGTGTTTCAACTCACCTTGCTTAGAGCAAGATTGGAAGATGACAAACAGGAAGTATTGTTTATTTTGTTCTTTACTACTTCTACTTAGTAACTGTAAGCTGTGATGATCCAAATATAGTTTCTCCCCCTCTCCCAAGGAATGTTACACACTTTTCTTTTAAATCCATGGATTTTTATTAGCCACAGTCTTAGCTGCCCTAGACTATTCCCCATAGCCCTTCTGCACAGCCAGCAGACGCCTAGCATTTATCTTTTCTCCTACCTGCTCACTGACAGTCCATCTTCTACATCCCAGAGAGCATTCCCTGCATCTTCTCAGCATTGCTCGTCCCTATTCAGCAGCTTTGCTTATCCCTATTCTGCAGCTTGCTTGTCCCTATCCAGCAGCTTTGCTTATCCCTATCAAGCTTCCTGCTTGAGCTACTGTTTGATTTCTAGCCCTCGATCTGCTGTTAGAGGGGGGACTATCCTTAGATGCGGCTCATCCTACTTCCCATTGTTGAGTTGTAGAGATTTTAGAATCTGGTTCTCTATTTATTAAAAAAGCAAGAACCAGGTTATGAGTTTTTACAGATGTGTATATGCATACAAGCATGTGGTTGTTTAAAATAAAATTTTAAAAAACGTTTTGACCTACGTCTTCCTGTTGCTTCCCCACCGTTTTACTCTCTGTATCTGTGTTTGCATTTTTTTAAGATCCCACATGTAAGTGAGATTGCGCAGTATTTTTCTTTCCGTACAAAGTGGTAGTTACGAAGAATGACTCAGTCTAGAGCTCTAATGTACAACATGAAGACTATATTTAATAACACCGTATTATGTACTGGTAATTTGCCAAGAAAGTAGATTTTTAAGGTACTCTTACCATACATACACACACAAAAAGAAAGGTCACTGTATGAGATGATGGGTATGTTACTTTGCTCGACTGTAGGAATCACTATTTATATCAAGATTAAGTCTATCAAAACATCACGTATACCTTAAATATACACAATAAAAAATTTAAAAAAATTAAAGAACAAATAGGCATGCCAAGTTTTATTTATAAAATAAGGATCCTTTCACATTTTGCTGATCTTGATACTGACTACAATGAAGTTATCAAAGTTCTCACTACCAAAATAGAAAGCATATACCTCCGGAGTTGGTTCCCTATAGCTCAAGCAAAATGGTCACAGTTTTTTAATCTTTTTTTTAAAAGAGTTAAGTATGGTAGGTGCTTAATAAGTGTTAAACTATACAACTTACTGAGATGATTGGAGACGTCTGACTTCACTGGCTGCATGTATACAACAATAATATACATTAAGGTATAGAGCGTTCTTTATAAGCACTGACTATAGATAATTTCATTCTATAATAATAGGAAAATATCAAACATTTACTATTAATAACATTTAATATTTACTGGGAATTTTTTGTTTCTTTGTTGAAATAATTAAATTTGATTTTATTAAAATATTTTTTGCATTGGTGAGATAATTATTGGTCTTGAGGGGTAGATTTCTCAGTATAATGAAACAAATGATAAATGAGAGGAAGAAGAAGATTTACATATCCATGAAAGCTAGAAAAATAAATGTAAACCTAACATAAATATAAATGTAAAATAAAAATAAATCTAAAATCTTCTCAGACAGCCAAGGTTTAGAAACACTTATTACTTCATTTTTATGCCTATATAAAACTGTTTGTGAGGTGTTGACTGTTTCAAATAAAATAGAAATTTATATAAGCAAAGTTCAAACTAAAGTAGAACTAAAATGCTTTTAGACTTTCAGAATGAATAGCTGTTGTTTTTACTGAATTTTCTATGAGGTAAGGGTGGTACTGGTCTCTAGAATAGGTAAAAATAAAAGCAATCTGTGGAAAAGAATATATTGTTCTCAGGGAGCAATTGATCTCTCCTGGAGGAGATAAACCAAGTGAAATCTAATAGTCTTGCTTCATTTTGTGACTTTCTCCCACTACGACTTTGGAGAATTTGGGGCTCCAAGTAGGTCCATAAAGGGAATTTTTGAATACTCTTAATAGATCTGTTCTTGACATAAGTCAACTGAACCGAGCAAGGTGCTTTGCCAACATGTTAACCAAGAGTCCTGACTGTCCCTGATTCCAGACCTCCATGGACAATTCTCAAGTCTTACTTCCATTCGCAGTAGTTGCATATGATTCCCCTAAACCAATTGTCCAAACCAACCTTCCTAGTGGTCAGGTTGAAATGAGATAGTGATTATAGATGTCTCTGATAAACACATAGGCCAAAATATTGCTGAAGTTTTCAGGCAGTAAATCTAGCTCATTCTGTGGCTGCATACGTGAATAACTGTATCTTTTTGTCAGGTTATAGTTGCTTTAATATTATTTCTTGTCAAATGGAACAATCAGCATAACTGTACTTTGTTCCTCTCTCTTCCAGCTTTGGTTTGTGCTACTCTCCACCCCCATGCTTCCAACCCCCCACCCCACCCACCCGACTGGCCTCTGCAGCTACTTAGAACAGGCAAACTGTTGACTACAGGGACCGAGAGTCTGAGCAATAATTGTGTGCTTTCAAACCTCGCTGCCATTTGGAAGTATATCACCAGCTGAAATCCCAATTGACACATCCAAGCTCTAGGGACAGAAGCAACCCCAGTATATGCTTTCCTTTGTTTACAGAAACCACTCAAGTTCCTCTCTAAAAGTATTTATTAAACATCCATCTCTATAAGTCCCCGTACTAGAGACTGGATAATAGGGCTTGAACCGTTAATCAGACCAAGTTTAAATCCAACAGGTTAAATAAGGAGGAAATCAACATATTTCTTTACTGCTCACTGTGTCTAGATTCTCATTTCTGAGTCACACTCAAAAGTAAATCTTTGGACAACATCTTTGGGTTTCAGTTAAATGAGAAATTTCAGTCCTTGTTCAGAAGTCTAAGCACTTGTGAGGATTCCAATGTGATTTAAATAAGCCACCATTCCTCATAATCAGAAATAAAAAAACATAAAACCAAGAAAACTGCATGTTCTACTCTCACCTGTCTCTTCTCTTGTCCTAATTACACCTTATACTAACTAATGTTGTAAGTGCTTTTTGACAAGACAGCAATGGTACATCAATAGACACTGCATGAACTTGAATAGGCAAATCGAGTCACTCAAAGGCCTTCTTTTAATCTCTTGGATCATTATTGCAAAGATAAAAGCAGGTTTCTAAAAGAGAGAAATTCAAAGGACCTAGTAATTAGAACGGTGAAAATACCAGGTCACCTAGTCCATTTCCCTAGTTGGTTCAGAAATTTCTACACAATATGGACTAGTTTAATTTTATGAGTCTAATTTGAAGTGTTACAGATGATAGACATTGTCTTTCTTCCATGAAGATAATTGATCTGATTTCTTCTCTTTGGCCTTTTTAAAAAAATATTTGTTTAAATCCTTAAATATTAGGGATGTCAGTTGAAATTACTCTGAATCATTTCCTTAAATCATGGATATTTATTTCTTACAGATATCTAGGAACTGTTTCTTGTTACAAGGTACAAGGTTCTACGGAGTACAAATAAAAAGGATGTTTTCATTTAAGTTATTTGTAAAATCTCTCTATATATACTGTATATACACAGAAACATCACACACTCACACATACACACACATCAGTGGGTAAATATAAAGAGCATTGTATTTGCCCTAGCACATGGCAAATGTTCAATAAATATCTTTAAATTTAAAATAGCTTATAATATTTAGGCATATTCCTCAGATAGCCAGGATTTGATACATATTTAATGTCATATTAAATGATGAAAAAAAGGAAGAGGTGTTGCTATTTTATTTATATGTCTCAAGTATGTGGATTATCAATGGTTATAAGAACCTTAGTGGTTATCTAAACCTTCAAAGCTGATAATTTAATATTTTGTTGGATTGCAGAATACCTACCTCTTTTGAGGTGACAATAGTCAATTTCTTGAATATTCTTGAGCACTTAAGATATGTCAGTGTTTCGTGTCATTGTGTGTTGAGGAAGAGATTGTAGAGGTAGAATAGTGTAACAAGATTTTTTATTTAAAACCTGCTTCTAAGGTGAATATAATTTCATAGGGAAAAAAAACATGACTGTAAGAACTGACATTCAATGCAAAATAGTGGAGTTTGGGTGCCAGATAAATATTTAAAATGTATGTATTGTTTTACATAATCATTGACCACTTTCTTAGAAGTGATTTTAAAAGCCCTAATTTTTTTTAAAAAAAATGCTATTCTGGCCATCACAAATGTGATGAAGTAATATTTGAGACTTAAACCATGACTTATTTTTAATGACTGATGAAAAGTGTCACTTCACTTGAGTTGTAAATCAACATTTAGCAATGTTAGCTGTCCTTACTCTTTGTTTAACCCCTTAATTCATAGATCTTCATGATTTGGGGTGCTTTTCTTTGGGGTCTAGCTGCCAATCAGAAACTAAAGCAATACCAATCTAATACCAGTTATAAAGTCTTAGGGAAATGATGCTAAACTTTTTTCCTAAGTTTATAAAGGCTGCTTTTGGCTAATCCATGAACTTTAAGAAGAGTTGAAGAGGCAATGCCTACTTTTTAAAAGCCCAGGTTGCAAAGTAGAAATGTTTTCTTGTCTAGTTTTGATCTTTAATCAGTGTTTTGCTTTGTTTTTATGGTTCTTTGTTCTTAGGAAATGTGGTGGGGAGTACCTTTCTATTCTAAGTATAGGTGAGGCTATTCATGACCAGTGATTATTCATACCCCGTAGGAACATCAATGTTTTGTTTGGTTTGGTTTTGGAAGGTTAGGTTTAAGGATGGCAGTGAAGGCCATGTTTGCTCAGAAAAGAAAGGTTAACCTTAACACTGACCCCTAATCCCTAAAGACTCCTCATGAAATCATTTATGGAGTAAGAAATCCATTGATAGGGGTGGGGGCCACAGTACCAGAAAGTCTTACTAGTAAATACAGAATTCAGCCTGCTCTTTTTACTAATCTCTGTCCACCCCTTATTCAAATAGTGATGGAAGGAGGTCAGATAAGTAGCACCTTGTTCCCTTGTTAGTTCTACTCATCATGGCCTTTGGAGACACCCCACATTTCTCTCCCTCCCTTTCCCCTAGTCTAAGTCTAGAAATGGAGATCGGAGAACTATCCATCCTTCTCCAGTTTCCCTGCCCTGCCCCAACTCCGTCAGCCTTCCCCTCTCCCTCTCTGCTTAGGAGCTGCCTTATCGCAGCCCTTGAATTTGTTCTCTCCTTAGAAAGAAGAACAGGGCTAAGAACAGGTTAACAGGGGCCCAGGTCTCTCTGTTTTCATCCCAGGACTCCTAAGGCTTTTGCTACACAAGTTCTTTCCAGAGACAGCAACTGAGCTGCTTCCCCCTGCTGTTAACCCTTGATGGAAGCCCTCCTAGGAGAAGGTGCTTCCTTTACCCACTCTCAGCTTCCCTGCTCTTCCTAGATTTCCTGACTTCTTACCTACATCATTTAGTGTTTGCTGTATAGCAAATCACTCTAAAACTTTGCTCTTTATTGGCTCATGTTTCCGTGGCTCACGTGGAATTTTTTCTGTTCTGGGTTGTCTTGGATAGAACGAGGTGATCTGATGGACTCATTCACTCCTCTGGGGCTTAGGATGAGATGGCTGAATTGGCTGAGTGGGTTCAAGTTTCTGGGTTTCTTTTCTCATGGAAGAGGAGCCTAGACTGGTCTTCTTCAATGGCAATCTTAGGCTTTGGCAGCACGAAGGGGCAAGCACCAGTACGCAAGCGCTGTTCAAGCCTCCACTTGCATCACATGTGCTAGTGGATAATAGGCCAGAGCAAATCCCCCAGTCAACCAGAATCAAGGGGTGGAAAAACAGACTCAACCTCTGATGGGAGGAGTGACACAGTCCCCTTGCAAAGGGACATAGATATTGGAAGGGAATTGTAGCTGTTTTTCAATTTAACACACTGGAAGAGAAGAAAGGTTCTGGCTTTAACAATTATATCTCCCTCTTAAACTTTCATGTTCTCAACCTTAAATTGCGGTCCCAAGCCGAAGTTAGAAATCAGTGACTTTACTAAGGAATTGTCCTTTCTTGTCTTTAAAACATGGCATTTTAAAATTAATCTTGACTCTTCCTGCCATGTCACATGCCTTCTTTTTTCTTTTTTTCTCAGTATCTCTGATCATTTTGCCTTAAATTAATTGCTTTTTGAAAAATTAAATGCCCCTTTAAAAAATTGTAATCCTCATTTATATTCTCTCTGAATGCTTTCAAATACTTTATTTGCCTTTGTTGTGGATATTTGTGATCTATCAGTGTTATTTATAAAATGTGTCGTATTTGAGCTGGGCGCGGTGGTACATACCTGTAGCCTCTAGCTACTTGGAAGGCTGAGGCAGGAGGATTGCTTGAGGCCAGGAGTTCAAGGTTACAGCTGTGATCTATGATCAGGGGACTGCTCTCCAGCCTGGATGACAAAGTGAGACTTTGTCTCAAAAAAAAAAAAAAAGTGTTATGTTTGTATAGGATATGTTCTCTCTTTCTTTTCTTCTTTCTTCTGATTGTTTTAAACAAAGACAGTCATGTTATAAAAACAGCCCCCATGTTGATCCATACTTTTCTCTAGACATTTTTCTGAACTCGATACATTGTTGTTTATCACTATCCTTTGTTTGTAGCCAGATTTGAGGCCATGTTTCAGTTCTCACAAACAAATCAATTTGAATTAATTTGCCAAGTAGAGTTAACGAGGCATTGTATGAATTCAAGATATACTACAACTACTGCATTCCCTGAGGTTATTTCTTCTCTGGGAAAATTTTGATTCGTGTACCATATTGCAATGGTGTATATCCGACCTTTGAATCTTACAGTAAATGATGTGTGGCTGCCAACTGGTTTATTTTTTGAAAAGCCTTGGAAATGCCATGCAACCAAAAAAATAAAATAGGAGTATAGAAAATTCTTTAATTAATACTTCTGTGGGGAGAGGGTTGTCTTAAAGATCCACACTCTCTGAGGATCACCTATGCTAGGGGTTCTATTTCCATTGATGTTCTAAGCAGAAGTTTGAGAAACATTAAAATAGGAAAAATATATTCTTAGATGACCTTTGAGGTCTCTGGGCTTCATCTCTTAAATAGTAAACTTTAAGTTCCAGTGAACTCTACTCCCAGAAATGGTATTTGTGAAATTATGAAACAAACAAAAAAGCATTTGCTTAAGAAAGACTTCAGTGGTTATCTGAAAGCCTCTCCCTCCCCTACATGTACATCTTCATCAGTGACCAACAGATTCTTTAGCAAAGAGAGTTTTCTTTATACTGGAAAGACTGATACAAACAAAATAATGAAAGGCAGTCTTCCCACCCTCCTCAAAAAGGTAAAGAAATGATAATAGATTTCTTCAAAGGAGCTAAAACTTCTGGATCTTTGATGATAACCTCTCAAGGTGCTTAAGGAATGTGAACACCAAGCCCCTGTTAATGTTCACTCACAAAAATTATTAATAATAGGAGACAGAATAGAAAACTAGCTTGGGAAAAAGTGTCGTAAATTTTACATTTTATAAAAGGGTAGATCTCTTCAACTTAGGACTGACACCTAAAAATTCTCAAGTGTTTCATTTCACAGAAAAGTCGGTACACATTTAACCAGATTCAGCAGAGAGTCTGGAGACGACTACAGACTAACATGGGCTCACCAAAACAAGTCTTACCAAACTAGTGTAAATTTCTTTCCTATAGTGTTAGCAGTTGGCAGATGAGGAGAATGTTAGACATGTGGTGCATAGCGTATCTTCATTTCCCTAAAAGAGCATACCATAATATAAGGAGAGCGATGGAGGAATCTTATGGAGACCTGCCTGTGGTTGTGAGCAGATGAAGTTACTCTGTATCTATTGCTATGCAACAAATTGCCCCACTAAGTTTTAGGTAAACTTAAATAATAAAAATAACATTTATTATCTCAAAGTTTCTGTAAGTCAGAATTTGATAGCAGCCTAGTTGAGTGGTTCTGGCTCAAGGTGTCTGATGGGTTGCAGTCAAGATATCGACTAGGGCTGCAGTCATCTTAATGTTATCTAGGCCCAGAAGATCTGATTACGTGAGAGATCATTCACATTGATGTTGACAGGAAGCTTCAATTCCTCTCTGGCTATTATTGTCTGGATGTTTCTTTCTGGCTGTTGTCCTCTCGGGCTCAGTTCCTTGCCATGTCTCCATAGGGCTTCTTAAGTGTCCTCATGACATGATGGTAGCCTGCTCAGAATGAGTGGTTCAAGAGAGAGAAAAGAGAGTCTCAGTGCCTTTTATGACTTATCCTCTAAATACACACACTGTCTTTTCTACCATATCTTATTCTTTAGAATCAAGTCACTAAGTCCAGCCTGCATTCTAGTTTGGAGTACAGAGAGGAGTTTCAAAGTGTTTGTAGATAATTTAAAGCTATACCAAAATCCTCCTATTCTGTAAAATTTTCAGAGACTAGAATAAATGTACAAAAGATACGCTTATTAAATTTGCAGGTGACAAAAGCTAAAAGAGGTATCTCCTACAAGAAACAGAAATCCTAGAGGTAAACATTTTCTTTTCAGGTTTGAATGCTGTTATGAAACAAAAAGGAATACATTTAATGGGATATAATTAAAGTTCCGCTTTGAAGTTCACACAATGTATTGCATGAATGCAAGATGGCCCAGTCTTTTTGGGAGGCAATTAAATTGGAAACTTACTTTGGTTTTAGTTGAAAACAAGCCTAATATGTGGTTGTGCTATAATGTAGGTGTTTAGACAACTGTTGCAAACCAGTATGCTGACCAGGCCATGGATGGGTGGTGAATGGCACAGTAATTGCTACTTTCAGATCTCTTGGAAATAATATATTAATCTGTAGGCATGAGGTTCAAGGCTACCCTAAAAGACTTATAATTTATAAACACCAGAGATTCCATAGGGTTTAAACAGAAGGATTACTATAGCATAAATTTATTATGGCATCAGAGATGTTCCTAATGGTGTGACTTTCCTATGTATGGGGATGAAAATGTTCCTATTTGTTGCCCAGTGAAACTGTCCTCCCAAACCTCCTACTGGTCCTCTGAGCAGTGTCGTGAGCAGCACACATGTATGTTTAAATGAACAGAACTTTTTTAAAATCAAATATTTTAGCATTCTGGCTTTAAAAAGCTTGAGTTTGATGTCCTCTACTTAGAAATGAAGACAAACCTGGGAGGAATTAAAGGAGATGGAGATGAGGAGTGGGAGGAAGAGGGTGGATAGAGAGAAATAAAAGAAACCAACCAGACTGAAGAGAAACAGGGAGATCACACAGAGGTGGACATGCAGGAATGCACAGATCATGGGGAAGAGTGAACCCCAAAATAACACTGTGGCTTTTGCAAAGAGGAAATGTGTGATAAGAGGAAAGGCACCTGGGGAAATCTTGAAGGGATCATATGTCAAATAGCCAAAGAAGGAACATTAAAGCTTTCTTTTGAAAAAGAAATTTGAAAATATTTGACACTAAAAATTGTATAGGGAAGTAATTCTTGTTGAGTTTGCCTTCTTTATAGTTTAACTCTTCTGAGTCAGGTACTTTTTATAACAATAACAGCAATAGTAAAAAATCATATATTGAGGGTTTATTGCATACCACATGTTTTGCTAAGTGCTTTGTATACATTTCCTGCATTAATTCTCACAGCAATCACATTGCAGTTATTATTATAATCCCCATTTTATATATGGCAAAACTAAAGGAACCAGACAAAATCCAGATGTTGAAATCAACTAGTCTAGCTTCAGTGCATATTTCAGAATAATTATAGAGGGGAAAAAGTGACAACATTTGAGGAAGGAAAGCAAATTTTATAGTCAGTTTATGTTTTGTTAATTTATAGCATTCCATTTTTAAGAATGGCTCTTAAATAAAGAATTGGTGCTAGGTAGACCTATCATACTGAAGAAAGTACCATTAGAAATTGCTTGAAAACACTCTTTTAAACTGTGGGAATGAATAAAGATGTTGCAATCACATGAGCCTGGTTTTATTAATCTATCTGGGATTGAAAGTATCCTTGATGGATAAGGAGAAGCGAGGAGAAACTACAGGAGAAATGAGCTTCAGAAGGAGAGGTAAGAATGGCCTCAACATGCAAAGAAAGGATAGGGATTGGTGATATATGTTCTAATTACTGCATCAAGATAAATCATCTTTAGTATAATAACACATCAACATAAATGGCTGTTTGATTTAGGCTTAGGATGTAAAAGAGAAATTCAGCGGTAATATATATGCACAAAACATGTATATTTAGCCAGCAACAATAGCCAAGGAATAGGGAAATGGTCACTTGGAGAGCTGGACCTAGTGCACCAGGGTTACATCTCTAGCATGGCCCTGTTCCCATCCCATAGCCTGTAAGGTACTTGAACACAAAGACTGAAGAGGACTGAATATCTACAGCCACATCAGTGAGAGAACATAGGCAGAGACTAGAGCTCAGTGAAAACATCAAGACTAGAAAAGGTTCTGGAAGGCTCTTTAGGCTGGGATCCCCCCTCCATCCAATACTCCCTAACCCTGTTTATTGGAAGAAAGAACTTTCATTTTGTAGCCTTAGAGATGTGTTAGGGGAAGATCCTGAGAATTAAATCACACACTCTCTCACTGCCTCATTTCTTTTGACTCCCCATGAGCTGAGCTCTTGCCTGGATTATTACATTTAATTTATATAAATCATGCAACATAGATATTATCTTTTTTATGAACAGATGAAGAAACCAAGATGCATATAGATTAAGTAAATTATGAGGTTTGATTTGATCCAAAGTTTGACTGCAGAACCAGTGCTCTTTTAAACTCATGTTGAAGTCATCTTTGCTTAAATAGCTCCACTTGTGTAGCCTAGCGATGGTAGATTCCCTACTATGTTTTTGATATAGGAAGGAAATGATAATACGTCTGTTCATGTATATTTTCCATTTCAGCACATATCCAAAAGACATGTAGAAGTGAGTTTTATCAGCTAAGTTAGGATATTCTTGGGTGATTCACACTGCTTTCCAGGGGTTAACGTCTCATCACTTAGGAAGGGTGGTTCTCCCTGGCTCAAGAAACCACCTAAACGAGTCTGAAAAAGCTCCCTTGCTTAATAATGCCCTTGTGCTCTGGGTCTATTAATTCACTTCACCCAGCCGATCAGTTTTCTGTTCCAAGAGATTAATTTCTTTACCTTGGCACACTAAAGGATCAAGGCTCACAACATATAAATAGTTCTTTTTTCTTCAGCCTCAAGGTGTGTTGTAAGGATTAATGAGATGATGCTTATAATTGCATTTTGAGCTCCTTGGTCAAAGGCACTTCATAAATACAAGATATTAGTTCTTTGCTGAGGTTCATCTATCAATTACAAGTGGCCAAACATTCTAGATGCCCTCTGGGTAGCACAACACCTCCCTCTCTGATTCTAAAAGAGTTGATCTCAGGCAATGCCAGTAATGTACTAGAGCCAAGCTCAGGGTTCCCCCAGTTCCTTTCCTTTAGTGTCATATATTTTTCAGAAAGTGTTCTTTGGGGACAGAGATGTGGCAAGAACCTCTGAACTGCCCTGCTACTAGAAGGCAGCAGTACTACTGCATTGATTTTCTTTTGCCTCTGGCTCTCTTACATAGCATTCATTCTTTGACTGTTATTAGACTCACAGTCTGATTTTTTTAGTGTCAACAAAGCAATAAAGAAAACTTCTCCTTCCTTTATTTCAAGGCTCAAAACAAAATGCAAAAACACCTCTGGCATTAATTTTGCACTGATGAATGTTATAACAATACTGTTAGCACATCCACGTGCTTGACAACATTTCAGATGGTATTAATAGTCTACCTGCAAGAAAGTGCTTTCTGCCAGCCTGGTGCAAATTGCCAGACCCTTTAAGCCAGTCTTCTTTAACTTAGCAGCAGTATATCATCATTACCTGGGGCTGGACCAAGAAATCACATTTTTCAATGCCTGAATTACTCTTTTACTTTCAGTGGCTTTAGAAACCCACTTTGTTTTGGAAATGGGGTTAGCTGAGTATATTTTAAAAGATACAGAAAAATAAAAAGCAATATCTAGGAGATTTAGGGGATTTTTAGAATGTTACATTTTCAATGGTCAGTTGATCTTCACAAGATAACTTTTGTGGGACCAAATAGGATATGGTCATCTTTTGGATGAAGGCCTGATAAGGCTGGGAGACAATGGAGACAATGGAAGCATACCATGGAACCAGTGTGCTTCCTTTTGATCATTAGGAAAGAGTCAAATCATATTAATAATAATAGTTTAAATAAACTAAATGTTTTTCATATCCCAGGTTCTGTATACACTCTACCTCCTATCATTCCATACCAAGTCCTGTGGTGAATTGGGAAATGGACTCACTAAGGCTAAGTGACTTGCCCAGGGTCACACAACTAAACATTGGTAAAGTTGGAACTCAAAATCAGATTTGTCTCCAAAGCCCATAGTCTTAACTCCTGTGCTGTACTGAGTATTGCTTTAAGAAAATTAATATAACTTCTAATGACTAGGACCTATGTTTGGACCAATAAAGTATCAGAATAGTATAAAAGTTATTTTCTGTGCTATATACGAGTTCTCTCTACACGTTTTCACTTGGAAGAATTTTTGCTCCTTTGGGACTGTTAACAAATTTCAAGTCCTCACCTTAAAGAGGAACTGGTGTATATTGGGAACCTATTGAAGGGTCAGGGTCAATTTGCTTTCTTTGTCTTACCTTCCTCTGTTCCTTGTTTCTTTTCTCCTAAATGGATTCATCTAAGTGTAGGAGATGCAAGGTTAACACATAAAGGTTGGAGCTTTGTGTATGAACCAGTTGGGCCTTAATAATTTCACCTGAGAGTGTTCTGTTCTTCACAATATTATAATTCAACAGTTCATGTGCATGTTATACATGTCTCCAGGAGTCGAAATACTTGATAGTAGAGCCAATAGTCCAAATGAAAATGACCATGAGAGGCCAATTATATAACAGCATCAATTCCTTATTAAAAATACATAGGAATAAACACACACACACACACACACACACACACACACACACACACACACTCTTAAGTAGAATAAAATGTGACTAATACTTTTTCTAAAATCCGGTCTCACGTAGGTGAGTTTTATATCCATAGAAGTATTTTAAGAACTGTTTATTTGAAGATTTTTCATACAATTAATAGATTTCTCAGTGTGATTAAGAACTGCAGTCATTACATTTTCTTTTGTCTAATTACTAATGAACACATGCCTCCTTTCAATGGCATTATGAAGGTACTATTCATAAGGCCATTCTTTCATGAGTATAGCATCACCTTCTGTTGAAGAATTGATTTCATTCTTTGTTTAAATTTACATGCTCATTGCTATATGAAATGTACAACTGAATGTCACTAAGAATTTATCAAGAATGTATATGAATTTGATGAGGTTTGTTCAGCTGTCAGAATAGTCCTGTGTATGAATCCTTCTATTTAGAAGGTTGTTTGCTCTTCAATCAGTTTAACAAATGGGGCTGGGGCAAATGAACTCCTTCTCACGCACGTTTCTATTAACAAAACAATTCTTACTAATGTTTGAGATAAATTAAAATAAAAACCAACAAGAACATGAAAAGAGACTAAGAACAATGTTAATGTGGCAATTTAAACCAATTTGGTTTTCCAGATGACCTTCCATCTTTCACAACTTTTAACACCATGAAAGATCACTATCCTTAGTGCCAGATACTGTCAATCTGGTGTGGATAACCTAAAACTTTTTTCTAAACATCTTTAAAGCTGAGGTGGAGAAGAATGACTCTCTGTCACTTTCAGAAGGATCTAATCATGGCTATGCTGTCCTCTCCCCCATATCACTTATTTGTTATTCAACATAGTTACCTCTTCTTCTAGCCTATACTATGTCCCAAAGTAATTTTCCATGGTGCTTCATGTTTAAAAGAGAGTGGATGGTGCGGGTGGAGATGCTTAGGAGGACCAAGAGCCCTGTGTATTTAAAGGAAGTAAATTAATACAACTTCTTAATTAATTAATTTGGTGCATATTGAACTCTGGCAATTTGTGATTTGGGTTACTTCTGATTTTTCCCTGCATTTTACTAAGAAACTTAGCCTGATATTTGTTATTGACTTCACTAATCTATTCCACAGTGAGTAGAATGAAGGTCATTACTATATTTAATGTTGTAGCCAACAATGCCAGATAGAGAAAACCCAAAGTAATATTAATAGAATATATTCAAGGTAAATCTGGCACGAGCCAATTGCTATTTCTCAGTATGGTATTCTGTTGTGGCTAAAACCTTAGAGGATGAATAACACCTTCTATGATATCTGGTACCTGTAGGGCGGCATTAAGAGTTATACATATAGGTTCTTTTCAGAGAAACATATGGTCCTTTTTTATGAAAACTTCTGAAAATTTACTCCACTTTATTTTGGATTAATAGACTTTTGTAGCAAGGTTTACCAAGGCAGAACGTTATAATGATCTCTAATTGGTAGCAATATTAATAGATAAAACTAACTTTTTCCACAATGGGCTTAAGGAGGTACCAAAAAGTTAAGTTCCATTCCTGCTTTTCCTTCTTGCCTGCCTTTTGTTTTCTTTGAGAAATGATACTTTGAGGAAAACCTTAAATTATCCACTGTAATCCAAAACTGTTAATTATTCTTTCTATTTGTTACATTTCATTTTTTGACCTGTTAATATGTTACAGTTCAGGCCAGCTAGATACAGTCCCATAATATAGGCTGGAAGCAGATCCATAATTGCCTGTTTCTTTTTTTTCTTTTTTTCTTTCGTGGGTTTTTGTTGTTGTTTGTTTTAATATATGAATATTAAGAATAATAAATAGGCTTCTAAGAATAATTTGTTCATAAGAGAAGCAAATGGGGAACCTTGCAAACATCCCCCAATGTTGTTACTCTTTTCCCAACCTATTTCTTCCCCACACATATGGACAGCAGGTACCACGTTAGTCACATGTGTAACTTCTCAGCCAATAGTAGCTCCTGTATGGAGATGGACCTATCATTGAAATGCTAAGGCATGCCTCTATTCACTTTATTTGATGCTATTTGCAATTCTAATATTCTTTATGGCTATTAGATTTCTTTGTAAATTGTTTCCAAGCCACCTGCTTTGAGATTTTTCCTTCATTTTTAACATCAGTAATTTGGAATGGAGTTCCATAAGTTCCAATATAGAGCTATGAATCAGAAGTAAGGAATTACATTTCATCACCAATTTATGCTAGATCAACGTGAGGTTGGTTGATAAGAAAGAACAGTTCCCAAAGCATGGCTTCATTATTTTGTTATTTGAAGCATATTCATTCGGGGTGTATCTCCACGATACCACTCTCCAAGTCTGTCCTAATTAGAGAAACCATGCAGGAGTGGTAATAGCAGTTACGAAAGGAAGAGGAGGGCATGCTAGCAGTTAAAAGCATCACATGTGAGCCTCAAAACTAATTAAATATTTCATGCTTGGAATAAGTATCCCTACTAGGCTTTATGAATGGATGCTTGTTCAGGAAGGACCTCTCATAGGACAGCGAGAGAGAGAGAGAGAGAGAGAGAGAGAGAGAGAGAAGGTAAACATACTAAGTTAGTGCCTATTTGTAGTAATAAAATGTAGGTGCTCAAAAGTCTTCAAATGCTATATCATTATATTTATAATTACCTTTATTTCCAGATGTTTACTTTGTATTTCCTTCTTTTTAGCAAATCTGGAAAAAGAGGTAGTGATAGAAAGACTCATCTCTTCTGCTTTATCTCTTTAACATAGGTGGTGAGATGCCAGGGTCTCCTTTATGGAATAAGTCTCCCTTGGCCATCAAGGCTTAAATTGTCTTCTTTGATTTCCCTGGGCCAGAAGGCAGAAAAGTTGCAAGCACTTAACAGGAGAATAAGGAAGGACAATGGCTCTAGGCTTCTGATGAAAATACAGCAGAGTGGTAGTGGATCATGCATGACTGAGAAGCTGAGGACCCCCTTCACATTGTGAAACTGATCTGGCAGGTGAATTACTCATAGGTCAAGGAGATCTTTGTGCCTCAGTTGGCTGAATTAAGGTGGGGTTGGGGTGAGATGGAAAGAGGGTAAAGGTAAACCCATTTCTATAAATGGCCAAACCTCTTGCTGATTCCTATTCCAAGCTACATTTCCAAACCATGATGGAGTACTGCATAGCTAAAACTAACCTGAGCTCTAAACCTCTCAACCAAGAGCAGAGTGACTTCAACTCCACCTCTACTAAAGATAAATTGATATCTATCTCTAAAAACTTCATAAAACAAACCCAAAACCTAGGATGTTTTTTTTTTTGAATGACTTATTGACTTTTCAGATTGTTTTTTAAGCTGTTTTTTAAACTTTAAAGGCAACACTGATAATGAACGCTTCCAAATGGTAAAACAGAAAATCCCCTTCAAATATAACCGGCCCGTAGAGGAATGGCTGCAGGAAAAAGGTAACCGTCGTTAAAACTTTCATTTTAAAATCATTTGATTCTAAACCCTCATTTTTAAAGCCTGCAAATAAATGTTCCTTAAATGATAATCGCCTGCTGCATAAATGACTGTTTTAATTTTCATTATAATTTGTGTCAGCTTCCACATGCCATATGTTGATAAATCATGCTATAATACATTGCCATTAAAATACAGTTAAAGGGACTAAGATCTAGCCTGCTATCAGCGTGACAACCACAAACAAGAAATTCCAGGAACCTCTAAAAAAGAAATGTATTATGGCAATTTAACCACTGCATGACATTATTTGTTAATTTGTTTTAAATTACCTCTTACACCAAAGCTTTCTAAAGAATTTTGAAAAGTATTTTTTAAACTTACACGTTGAGGCTGTTTTGGCTTTACTCTCGGTAGCATGGTTAAGAAAAAAAAAATCATAGATCGACTCTTGTAACTTAAACTGCTTAAACCAAATGTTATAAGGGGAGCGATGTTTCTTTAACATTTGTTCTTAAACAAAAGAATGAGAAAGATGAATTTTGCCTTTAAATTCAAACCTGCAGAGGCAAAATTATTTTATAAGAGATTAATTGTGTCCTAGCTGCTGACTGAAACTAAATCAAAACAAAAGCAAACTTATTACACTTTGGTTGTGTGATACCCTTGTGTATTTGATGTTTTATGCAACAAAAGTGTAAGCGGTTAAGATAATGAGTTGGAAAGGAAAAGTCTCATGAAAGGCAAAACAGCAGTTTCTGATTTGCTGGAAAAAACCACCACTCTGTTAATAAAAGAGGGCAGCGGTTATAACTGATGTTAGAATTTTCTGTGTGGTTTCTACTTGTTAGGAGATAAACTATTGTCTTTCAATGAAGAAAATTCTCTGTCTCTAGGAAGTTATTTATTTTGTTCTTGCCTAAGCCAATATAAACTACTTTTGTCTCAACACCTTAAACGATCTCTTAACATTCCTGAAGATTTGAGTGAGTTATACATAAGCAGTAATCGGGCATATTAGTCTAAAACTTAACAAAACAAAGGACTACTACAGCTTTAAGTTGGGTGAAGACATTCAGACCTTCAAACACGGAAAATCCTTGCGGAGTCTTAACTGTTTGCCCTGTTTTAACTGTATGTGGTCTAATTAAAAATAAATTAAGAATAACTCTAAAAAGCAAATAATTTTGTTTCGTAATCACCAGCTCATAAAGTCCCTTTAACATTAAAGACAATGATTGCCTCACTTGTAGACAGGAAAAGAAAACTAGATGCATGTCTGAGTCTCATGTGCCTGAGAAAACTTTTTTGTTTCTTTCAATTTTATGTTAATAATATTTTATTTTACTCCATTGCCTTTTGAAGTCTAAGTTTAATAGCATGCCAGGCATTTTCATTTGTATAAGCCATTATGATGTTATGAGTAGATTTTTAGTTTTCCTTACAATAGCATCGTTATCAGTTGGCTTCCCTATAGAAGGATGCTTTCAAATACATGAGTTGAAGGTTGGGGTTGGATGAGGGGTGGTGGCTGAAGTGGGGTGGAGGAAGACATCCCAGTTTCTTAATTAAATATATGTATGTTTATCTATGCATATAACATTGAAAAGAATTATTTGCAAATGATGAGGTTCTTGTCTACCTTTGTTTCACTTAAATCAGTTTGTTTTGTAATTTGGGTGAGTAACATCTATTTGTCCTATTGGTTTACCTCTTCCTCTGCCTAGCTAACTTTCCCTTCAAAAGTCATAGAAAATATATAACAAAGGACCTTGTAAAGATAGTGAACATAAAGGGTAAAGAGAGAAGGATGATTAGACAGGTGCATTAG
Source organism: Lemur catta (assembly GCF_020740605.2). Lineage (NCBI taxonomy): Eukaryota > Metazoa > Chordata > Mammalia > Primates > Lemuridae > Lemur > Lemur catta. The sequence goes on along the minus strand of NC_059128.1, from coordinate 21,292,006 downwards.
GAAGTACTTGGAATGCCTCTTTCTAGTTGTTTCTGTCATTCGGGAAGAGAGCTGGGTCACAGAATTCCCAAGTCTCCTTTCCGGCTCTGTCTACTATTGACTACCTTTCTGACCTTAGACAATTCACTTAACCTCCTTATATCTCAGATTTCCCATCTGAGGAGAGGAGAAATAATACTGCCTATTCCCCCAAGGGTGTTCTGAGGTTTAATTAATTAGTCTTTGTGCAACACTGACTGGAGACATGCAAAGATTTAATTTAAGCAGTATGTGAACTTGGTGTCCAAATGAGGTAATAATTAATGACTTTCAAAAGGGATGGGCACCTAAAACAACAAAATATAACCTGCTATAAGTCCCGTATTGGTGTTATAACCAAATTTTATGTTATTGATGATAGAACAAGTCTCAGATTGGGATATGCATATACACATATATTAATATATGCATATGTATTTTTGTGTGTGTATATATATATATAAAATAGTCACTTACTATAAAAACATGATTGATCATAAGTCACAAAGAGTGAAAACAATGAGAATAATGAGATCTGGCATTGATTTTGAGAAATCTTAGGCAAATGATAAAAAGAGAAACTTTGTCCAATCAGTCCTTCACATTCTTCATAGGGAGAGGGTAGTGATGACTGTTTCTCACTTACTCGCTAACTGCTGCTCAGCTGAGAGAGATGCATTAATTAGAGGAAAGGGTGGCAGGAGACTGAGAGAATTCCACTGTTCGTTTAGTTGCTGCTGGCTTTGCTATTAACCACCTAATGCAAGGTACAGAGGGGTAGGAGAGGTTTTTAACACGGAAGAAAAACAGATTAACCATAAATAGTCCATGAAACAAACAAGCGAAAAAAAAAAAAAACCTACTACTTCCTATGGAAGGATGGAAAATTAAAACGTAGACAACTCCTTTTCCTGTCTCACCCCACCATTGTCTTTTTCTCAAGAAGTAATTGGTCAGATCTCTCTGCAAAAGCAGTGATAACCAGGAGTGGACCCGCAGTTTAATCTTATAGCCCAGGAAACACGCCTTTGCCTTTCCTGATGCTTGGGTCAGTCTTGAACAAGCAAAGAACACTTTGTGAAGTGAACTATGACAGCTGGAATGAAGGCAATCCATTATTTCTAGCCAGTGAAATTCTGCTTTGCATTCCAATTTTCTCTGACCCTCTTTTTATTTGTAAGCATTGGTGGGATAAACACCAGAAAAATATCATTAGAACCATTATAGAGGTTATTATTGTAAAGTACATTCAAGAATTAGAATATAAGATTTTCTACCTGCAATGAAATATAACCATTAACTTATTACAAGTGCTGACCTGTGTATACACACACAAAAAGAGATGGATAAATATTATGATTGGCCAATAGTTATGCAGTGAAAGGTGTCGCTTGTCATTAGGGCTATCTAGTGTGAGATATTGAATTTGTATATCCTAGAAATCACCTGTTAGGCAGCTTCTTCTAACTAATTATGTAAAGCTTCCCCTAATGCCTATGTGAAATTGAGGGAGTATTTATTCCCCTCTTCCATCATTCCATTTCTTCTGTAGTAAGCTTAGGGCTTCCAGAAAAAGCTATTGTCAAAAATAAACAGTAAAGAGATGTGAACTCCAGGCCATTATTCAGTGTTATTGTGCATTGAACTTTTTGCTGCATCTTGAGGACAGAGGACAGAGAGGCCAAAGAACTGACAGTGATGCATGCGCATAGCATGTTGATGGGATTGGTGGGGAAATAATGGAAATTTATTAGATTTGCCTTGATTGCACCCTTGAGATCTGGGCAATTCTGTTGTTATTAAGGCTGACAGATCCCATTTCCATATTCCAGAGACTTCTTATAAAGGGTAGATCATTTTTACTATAACTCTCTGGCCGATTTACCATACTGCAATGTTTGAAGCCTCCAAAGGGATAAAGAGTTGCTCAATGAGAGGAGTTGACTCTTATCTAAAGAAGTGCCATCTAAGCACATACATTTTCTCTTCTCTGCCCCTTCCATTTCTTCCATTATTATACCTTGAGGAGATATTCCACATTATACACCAAAAATTCAAGCATAGCTAAGCACTCTATAGCCTTGAAGACCATGTATTAATAATGCAGTAGAGGTTAAGAGCCCAAACATCATGTTATGTCATAATAGAGATTGAGGAGCAAAAATTTTAGTTTGTTAAAAATATAATCCTTTTTATTAAGCTGGAAAAAATAAAATAAATTTGCTTCCAGTTATTTATAGCTAAAATAATTCAGGTGATTAAGAATGACTAGAGCATTGTTTGATCATTAACTGAAGTGAAGGAAAATTCAGAAGGGATATATTTAATTCCACTAGTAAGTCTTTCCCCCAACCCTTTCTTCATACAGAAAAGCATAACAAATCAATCTAGAGAAATAACAATAAAGAATGCCTTAGCATGTTGATGTCCTGATAAATTACAATGAATTTTAAAAAGCTATTTGAGTTTTTCTGGGAAAGATCTAGCACCTGAAAGAGGCTTTTATAAGTAGAAATAGTGGGGAATAAGATTAGTTGAGTTCTGCTATTCTAACCTCTATTCTGTTATGATTTCATTCTGATAGTTTTCTTTTCACAGAAATATAAATGGTTCCCAAAGGGGAGCTCAAAATAAGGTAAACTACTGATATTCTTCAACCCATCAACATAGCTCTGTATCATTTTAAGGAGTTTTATATGTTGCTTTCTTGATTAATACTCTTTCACTATTTAAAGTTCATTGATTATAAATGACATCTTTTCTCCCACCCCCAGACCAGGACCATTATCAATACCTACTTATATTCCATAGTTTAGGGAATGATTTAGTTGTATCTATACCCCTGATAAAAATTAATAGAATAGGAATTTATCTTCCATAATGTTGTTAAACAGAAAATATAGATAGAATGTAATACACTAAGAAGATTTATAGGAAATGATGTGTTTGGTGATTAGGATGTTCATTTTTACAAGTATACAATGAATCCAAGTCTGTTAACTGGAATTTAATTGCAGTTAATTTAATTTAATTATCAGACAGTTTTTAAATTTAACGTTCTGAGTCACCTCATTGAGTTTTTGTTGGCCATACATAACCCTTTTTAGTTCTCATTATGTTGCTTTGTGGCATTAAAATTAGTACAATAGGCATCTATGATTGACTCTGCTCATTGCCTAATTTAGATGTTTCTTTCTGTCATCTACAATTACATACCCAAAAAGAATATAGTACCTCTCATCACTGAACCAAGATTTCTTCTTCCTCAGAATAAAGAAATAGAGACTTGATTATTTAGGTTATGTAGGATTTTCAGCTAGACAGTGGAAGAGATAATCATAGCGAAATGTTACTTGCCAGTGTCTGTACTGAATTTTTGTTATCCATTTTGTCTCCCTTTCAATTGCTCAAGGAAGCCTGTTATGATACCTGGTCCATTCCGACCAGGTAAGTTAAAGAGAGAAAATGTATGAGAATAATAATGTTTCCCCCACCCAACCCACTAGGCCGGCAGTTAACCATCTTCAACACTCAGGCGCAAATAGCCATTGGTGGAAAGGACAAAGGACGCCTCTTCCAAGGCCAACTTTCTGGGCTCTATTATGATGGTTTGAAAGTACTGAACATGGCGGCTGAGAACAACCCCAATATTAAAATCAATGGAAGCGTCCGGCTGGTGGGAGAAGTCCCATCAATTTTGGGAACAACACAGACGACCTCCATGCCACCAGAAATGTCTACCACTGTCATGGAAACCACTACTACAATGGCTACTACCACAACTCGTAAGAATCGCTCTACAGCCAGCATTCAGGTGAGCCTAAGCCTTTTTCCAAGCATTGATTGCTTCTGCATCTTAATCTTTGAAAGGTGGTTGTTGTGGTCAGTGTTCTGTGTAGCCAAAGAGTTTGAATTACTGTGTTTGTAGGAAGGATCCCTGCAGATGCTCATAGTAATAAGACCCAGGAGAAGAGAAAGGTGAAGTCATTGTTAAAGAAGTTGTATAAGTCTTGTGGCACTCAGGGGTTATTATCCCTACCATATTTATCACTGAAATGGTAAAGCTGTTATTCAAAATGAGCAATGGCCTACACATTCAGTATGAAATACTCCCTCTTTTCGTTTTATTACCCTTTCTTTTCAAATAGCAGAAAGGGAAAATGGGAAAAGAAAAATTTGTTATCATATGAAAGACTATATCCTAGTTCAATTCTATTCACATGCTCCAGATGGCTTTGCTAGAACATGAATCGTTCATTATTGAGCCCAATGGGTACCATTAAATCAAGGGCAATTGAAGCTAAAAGTTCAACTAACCCTTGTAAAATGCAGTCTTTGTGCTTGATATCAAGTCTTGATTAATCACTTATGATTTTTTTGTCCATTTTGTTTTCTCTATATTTGACCAAGATACTAATTACATTAAAAAAATTGAAGGTTTCAGTTTGGCTATATAGGAAGTCCTTAGTTTTATGGTAAGGTTTTTGTTTTCCACTTGAAAGTAATTATATCGAAGCTAAAGCTTAGTACTCTGCTGAATCCCTTGGCATTTCATAAATCTAGTTAGTAGGGGGTAGGAGGTTAATTGAGTTATTAGCCTTGGATGCTCTAGCATAAAATAAGACATTCCAATTGCTTGTGGGGAAATTACCCCTAGCCTAGTTAGTGTTTGTAGAAAATTCAGTAGATTAGTACTTGTCCTTTCTGTGTCTTAGTTTTAAGACATTATCCGGGAGCTCAACTGAGTCTTTGACATCACCCTTCCATTGACTCCAGTGGACATTGTAAACTTAAAGCCAATAATCAATTAAAACCCATAAGTGTTCCCATTTTTCTGAATTAAGTTTATGTGAGTTAACTAGTGGTAAAAGTATTGTCTTTCTTTTTCCTTTTCTTTGAGCAGAAACACCCAGACAGCTTCTTACATGACTCCATAGGAACAGTTTGAAGCTGTATGTGCTGATTATATTATCAGGCCAATTTTATGTGGTTTTGAAAGGCTACTACAAACCTGGTTAGCATAGCACGCTTATAGTTGCACATCCTGTTACATGCAGACCTACACACATGCTCAAAAGAAAAAGAAAATAGCTCTTCTCTACTGATATTAAAGCAATAACTCCTGACACTATGCTCTACTCACTGAAAAGAAGATAAAAGGCAATATATATTTCTATTATGACTCTCTATAGCTCAAGAGCAGATCTGTTTATTGTTGGTGAAAGGATAGTTCTGTCTGCACAGATCTTGGCAGACTTGTTTTGTTTCTGTCAGAACATATTCTACCGACTCTGTGGGAAGCAGAAAAGCAAATGGCTTTTTCTCCTTAGGAATGGCTGGCCCTGCAGTCCTTTGTAAGGCCAAATTTTCACTGACCTCAGGAAAATTGAATGTTATATGTGGATTCAGGGGCTAAGCCACAGTGATGATCAGTTTTTGGCTTTCCTGCCTGTAGGACATACATAAATGGGAGCAAACGGGGTAAGTTCCTAAACTCTTTCCACGAAGTCAGAGCCTCTGGAGAAAAGCAGAGTGCAAGGTGCATAGCTCTTGCCAGTGATCATGACTCCAAATATTATAGAACCTATGGCCATTTTAGAGGCGGTAGACATCTGGGAAGGCCTTTTCCAACAGCCTCTCTCTCATGTGTGTTTCTTTTTTGTTGAGTACAGTAATAATTGGATGACATTTACATGTCTTTACTTCTACCAAGACTATAAAAATGAGTTATTAATATAAACCTGTTGACACACTTCGGTTTTGAGGGTGTGTAAATATATACTCTTGAAAGAAAGCCAACCACCTAGCAGAAATGATCAGACTGGGTTGGAAGATAAAAAAGACTCGTGTTCTTTGTACAGACTAACTAGAGAAAATAACTTCATGCAAAGGGTTTTGGACATTTTTCTTCTTGCCAACTAGCTATAAGAACTCTTCCCTGTGGTCAATAAAAACCCAAAAGCCTCATCTCCAAGCCTACTCTGGTCTCAAGTACATTCTGTAGGTCACATCAGACCTATGTCACACTTGGAGACCCAACGCCTATTGGATTCTACTAAAAGTATAGGACAATTCCCAGACTCTGGAGACTATGAGTGAGGAAGATCAGTCCAGAAGTATTAATATGACTGTGTGATACTTTTGGATGAGGAAGATTCATAAAAGTCTGATCTCTGGGGAAATACTTCAGAAAGGGGGAAAATAAGTGGGGAATACTAGAGATTCGTATTTACCAAGCACATCATTCACATTTTCATCTATATGTGAAATCATACATACAAAATTTTCCAGTGATACTGTTCTGTCCTTCTTTGCTTTGACAACACTGCTAAAGCAAAGTTGTCCTAAAACAAGACTCCTCTAGAGGAAGCAAAATAAGCATTTGAGTCCAGAAGTATAAAAATCTGGCTACTCCAAAATCCACTAGTTTGTTCTTAAAGTAAAAACTAAGAAAACATCCTTTAAGGAGTTCTTTTCTGGTGGACCTTGGTTAGTGTTGATTTCAGATCAAAGGAAAACTGTAAAGTACTTTGTTTCAGTACTGCTCTTACCTGTGTGTAAACGTGAACAAGTAGCTTTTGAGTTGATATGGCTTTCTAGTGTGTAGCCTCCTGGAAGTAATTGGTGCTTTGATCTTTCTGATATTCCAATTTGTTACAGATATGAGTGTAGAATTACTTATGAATGACCTGGACTATGTTAAATTACTCATAGCTATTATGCCTAAGCATCAGGTCTTGATTCTATATTAAGGAGGATATCCCTAGGTGTTCCCTTAAAGGCAATGTTAATATGTGCACTGAGAAAGCAGATGGGTGGGTGGGCTGGGTGATAATTCTCAAGTAAAGATCTGGAACTTAATAGATGCTCAATAAATATTTATTAAATAAGTCAGAAACAAGACAGGTCTTATTATCTACCTTAAAGTCATTTAACAACTGGCAGTGGTATAGCTTGGGGAAAAATTTTCCTCCAGAATGATCAGGGTACTTTGGACAATTTTATTTTACTTTTTCAGTGGTAAGGCTATAGCTTAGTGATTCAATGCATACACTTGGAGCTAGACCAGCTGGGGGGTTAAAACCTAGTTCATCTTCATATTAGCTAAGTGGCCCTGGACAAGTCACATAGGTTCTATATTGCTGTGAAACAAACTTCTCCATAATTTGGTGGCTTAAAACAATGATGACCCCCACTGACAAAAATGACCCCCATTTGTGTGACCTCATTGAGACACATTACCTGGATGAGCAGGTGAAATCCATCAAAGAATTGGGTGACCACGTAACCAACCTGCGCAAGATGGGAGCCCCCGAATCTGGCATGGCGGAGTATCTCTTTGACAAGCATACCCTGGGAGACAGTGATAAGAGCTAAGCCTTAGGCTAACTTCCCCACAACCTAACTTTACTACATTGTAAAATGGGTAGTGACTATGTTAAATGATTATTATAAGGACTACTGAGTTAATATAAGTAAAATGCTTAAAACAAGTATACCACTCAGAGTAAGACTATATATATTTTAATCATTATTATTATATTCTATCCCCAACAATTGGTATATAAGTCAATACCTTCTCAAGCAAGGATCTGCCTCACAAAAAGGGGGCTGCTTCTTTGGACACTAGTGGCTATAGTTTCAGAGTGGGGCCTGGGAAGTTTGGGGGGAAATAGAAATCTTAAGGTGAGTCAGGGTAGAATTTAGAGGCTGAAATTAGTCCTAGCAAATCAAAAATGTCTATGATCTCAGGAACAGACTTCTCTGACACCTCACTACCTGTTTTTAATTTTCTCTCCCATTTTTAAACCAAGAGTTCTATGGACCTAGGAAAGTATGCTGTATTATGAGATCTGTCTATCCACACATTTTTTTAGGGTTACAAAGGAGTGGAATCCAGGTTCCTTGCTATTAGGGCACTGAAAATCTAAAGAGGGCAAGAGAGCTTTTCGTTAGTTCTCAAGGTGAGGCAGTGACTTTTGAATGGTTTTGTGTGTTGGGGGTGAGATGGGGTTATAAGGTGGCTTGGCCAGATTGTATGGATGAGGTGGGCGTGCAACTGGGCCTTATAGAATGAGTATAATTGACAGGTGGTGAGAGGAATGTTTTCCAGGTTGGTTGAATGCCAGAAGCTAAGTCCTAAGAGTCAGAGATGATAATTTTGGGGGGAGATAGCCAGGTCCAGGTAGAACAGAGAATGCACAGAGGTGATTTGTGAAAAACAAGGGATCTGGACTCTGAGAGCCTTGGCCTGAAACCCCAAGTGGAAGAGAACGCAGAGGAGTGGACTGGATTGGGTTCTCTGTAGATCTCACTTTCAGGAATGCACCAGGAATTATATAGGCACTTCCACTACAGCCGACTCTAACACTGGTAGGTGGTAAGTACCATGACACCTATAGGTCAGCTTCTAAAATGGAAAAGTTCAACTCGTCTAAACTCAAATTCCTTGGTCCTCATTTAGGATAGAAGGAAAAAGTGAGAAACAAGAATCTTAGTCCTCCAACCTGAGTTGTCATCAGCAAAAGAAAAAAAGAAAAGAGAGAGCTCAGTGTGTTCTGTGCAAATCACCATTTGGGATCATTTACAATCTATTGGCAGGATGCTGATCATGATACACTTTTTCTGTGCTGGGCATTGATAAAGTCACCTTGACACTGGCCAGCCAGTGCCAGAAAATCACAATGCTCAGCCTGTGTTGGAACCATCGTAATAAGCAGCAGAAATAAAATACAAGAGGCTTGTGAGATTTCATTGTCATCTCAAGCTTCACAAACTTGGCAGTTAAATGTGAATCACTTTCAAAAATTCCAGAAGGAAGCAACTATTTTTCAGGCTTTGTAACGGTTTGTATATGGAAAGCCCTCCTTTTGGCTTTTAAGTCTCAGGCTGGGGACAGTAAGCAGCACACTTCAGCCTTGATCACGATGATTGCAAAACAAAACAAAGCAAAAACTTGGGATTAGAAAGTTGATCCTGCACAGTGTCTGTTCTGGGTAGAGTCTCAGTATGTTAAAGGGAAGATTATGTACTTCAGCGTTAGAGTTTCTCAGTTGGACTCCAAGTTCTTCCAGTCACTTAGCTGTGTATCTCTGGGCATTAGTTTTTCCAAGCCTCGGTTTCTTTGTCTGTAAAAGTGGCAAAACAGTCCCTTTCCAACTGGCTCGTTGTGAGTAGTAGTAAGTACAATTATGTGGAAAAGCACCCCAGAAGGTTGCACTAAAAAATTTCACATTAGGAAACCACTTCAACCTAAGAGACTCTCCCAGAATTCGCAGATTCTCATAGAGCTTAGCCCTTTTGCAGGATTGGATAAGCACAAGAAGAACAATTTTTTTTTTGCACCCACACAAATCCACAAGGGGTCCCAGATTGAATCAGAACCCTGAACTCATCAGTTAGGAGGGATTTCTATCAGAGACCGTTTCATATTATGGAGTGGGAATTGGCTCTGCTCAAGTTCTTACACACAGACCATTCTATTAAGTAGAAGGGTATGAAGTCACCGTTTTTGTAGGTCAAAATGGTGAGATAGCAGCATTTTCATAAAGTTCAGCGAAATACATGACTCATAGTTTTACAGCATGCTGTGAGCAATGGCGTTTTGGTATGAATGCTAGAACACCACATTCTCTCAAGGTTCTTTGAATAGTCAAACTGTCTTGCGCTGGGCTACGAGATAGATCTACCTTATCCCAAATACCATGCTCAAACAGGATGTAGATTGCACTGAATCAAGAGTGGTTATACTTCCCTAAAGAATTATCCCCTCGGGCTCTCTCCACCTCTTCCCTGCTGCCACCAACTTGATAGAAGACAAGGAATCCACACAATTTTCCTTTCCTTGCTTTTACCACTAGACAACAGAGCCTCTGGGGGAAGTTTATTTTTAGGATCAGGGCTCCACTAATATTGATTAACAGTCTTACATAATGTGCGGCTCCGGGGCTCCTTCCTTTCCTGCCAAGCCTCATAACTGGGGAAGGTGCTGAAGATTTGTCAGTCTAATTAGACTTTCGCTGCCAGCCAAGAGATATCTTCTGTCTTCTCCTTGCCCTTACACAGGTACTTTCTTTTCTCCTCTCAGAGAATAATTTGGGACGAAGGAAATTGGACTCTAATTTACTCATTGCCTATAAGAGTCTTCAGTGACATTTTCTCTCTGGAATGGTACAGTTCTAATTTTTTTTAACAAAGGGGCTTGATGGGTTTACCTACCTCTTAAAGACTTATACGTTGGCAGTACAAATTGGCCAGTGAAGTGACTGCAATGTTGTTTCCTTTCATCCCGTTTTTAATACTTAATTTTAGTGGCTAGGACAGGTACTTCCCAAAGCGATGTCTCGTCACTTAAAGGGTCGTGACAGCAGACAGGCTGGAAGCCTGCAAGTTCCCAGGAGAAGTCATAGAGATGCCCTTCTAATTAGGTTGTAATATTTATAGAACAGAATTTCCACCAGAACTACTAATAAAGTGCTGAATCTTATCTTGAGACATCTGAACAGCTGGGAAGGAAGTGGGGTCAGCTCTGGGCTACCCACACGTGGAGGCCCCACATGTTTTTACAGCTCAGGGTAGTTTTTCCGATTACCTAACAGAAGACTTGGCCAAGTCTAAAGCCAAAATTCTCACCGGGTGGCAAACGGATCTCCCCCTTCTATTTCTCAGACTGTGTTTTTTACCGCAGTCCTCCAGGAACACAAGGTCTTCTTGATCTTTCTTGCACACGGGACCAGAAGAAGGGAGAAGAGAATAAGCCAGGGTTGCACAATTGCAGGGTTGGATTTTTGTCTTTATTTAAAATGCTGGTATTTTTTCACGAAGTGTTTTTTTTTCTGCATTACTGTTGATTTTAAAATACTTCAATACAATATTTATCATTTGTCTTGAAAACTGAGTTTTGGAGCAGCCCCTTAAAATTGATACCATGAGTGATCGCCTCCTTCGATAGTCCGGGCCCTATTGAATGTGCCAACCAGGCCTGTGCCTTGTCACCTGCCCTTTCCTCGGCCTGAAACAGCTCTTCCCACTGTTCACGTGACTCCCTGTCACTTCACCCGGGTTTCTGCTCATATGGCACCTTCCAGAGAGGCCCTCCTTGACCGTCTCATATAAAATAGTCTCCTTTATCACGTTCTCCTGCTTTGCCGTGTCTCGGCGCAGTTCTCACTGCCTGACATTATATCATATATTTATTTGTTTATTATCTCTATTTACTGGGATGTGAGTTCCAAGAGGGTAAGAGCTTTGTTTTAAGCACTGTAATAGCACGGTGCCTGGAACAGTACTTAGCACCGAGTAACATTCAGTCAATATTGATTGAAAGGCACAAATAGGCAATAGTCTGCCGGTACCTTCTCTGCGAGCCCACAGGCCTGGCAGTATTTACAGGCTGAATCTCACTTCCAACCGCCCCCCACTTCCCACAGCCCACTCCCTGGTGAGACTCACCAGTGGGATGGTCATCACTGGTTTGGCTGCTCTTGGAACCCTGCCTTAAGAATAAGGAGTCCCAGAGAAGTGTCCTTGTCTCTGGTGGGCAAGATTGCTCATATTGGCTTCCAAGTGATCTTTTCCTAGGACTGATTAACCAAGTCCTAGTTTTAGCAAGGACTAGTCCATGAACTAGCAAGGGCTAATTGTAGCACTTACAGGTTTCAAAATTTTGGAAGATGCAGTATCACCTACTTTCACTCTCTAATTTCCTCTCCTTATTTCTTTCCCAAATAACTTAATTCATAATTCTTCTAAAACCTGACTTCAAACACAGGCGAATAAAAGTTATTTTAATGTCCCGCTGCTTCTATTCATTGGTAAGGATGGAAAATTAACTTGAGGCTCTTTTACCTTTTTCCTATGTGTGTGAGTAGGCAGGTGGGAGTCTCCGACCTGTTTCCAGTTACTGTTCTTGTTTTTCTTTAATAGCTGAGTATATTATATAAACAGCATTTTTTTCACGATCGTGACCTGTGGTTCAACTGGCCTCATAGTTACCTATTTTCTTCATGATCTTTTGAAAGAACATTGATGAAAGTTACGATGTGAAACCCCTAGATTGAGAGAAGGGACAATATCTACGTTGCTCATCACTGGACATTTAGGGCTGGAATGGTCTCCTGCCACCAAGAGGGGCTCAAAAATATTTGTTAAAGAAAAAAATGTGTTAAATGAATTAAAGGAACTTGAGCAAATGCTTATCTTCAGAGTGAGGAGGCAAAGGACAGGGACTGATATTATTCACTTTCAAATACAGCAAGGAGGAAGCAGCCTGGTATGAAAGTGTTTGTTGCAGCAGGCAGGCGTTGGGAGGCTTGGCTCATGAGCAGAGAAGTACTTAACACCATGACTCTAGGCAGACCTTCATTTTCCAGCCGTGGGATTTTAGCTAAATTACTTTTTGGAGCTTAGATTTTCATCATCTGAAATATGGAGATTATAATTCCAACTTCAAGGATTGGTTAAGATAAGTCAAGGGTTTGAATTGGTGGGACTCGGTAAAAGGTTATTATTACTGCTGCTGTTGTTATTTCAAATGGGATGACAAACCAGGTCTCAGTGGCTAAACTAGTTTTGCAACTCTATTTTGTTTTTCTTTCTGTTGCTAATTAGTCTTGTGGCCTCTGGCCTGGCAATGAGCTTCCTCCTCTCGAGCCTCCGCTTTTTCCTCATCAAAAAAGCATAATGGTAAATCTTGGTTCTTTCCAATATGTTTTAAACAGTATCTGACATTGTGTCTTGCACACACAGAGACAGGGGAATGGGCGGATGAGTGAATTTGAGGGGAGAAAGAACAGGGAAAGTTGAAGAGAAGAGAGAAAAGAAGACAGCAAGCAGAGATGCTCTGTAATTGTTGCTGGGAGAACTACGTGCCCATTTCATGGATGAGGTTGAGAGAGAGGAATAGAATGCCTTTGATGTAATTAAAATATAATAATAATAAAAATAATATTTTTCCATATCCCTCTTCTTTGCTGAGAGTCAGCAGATGGGGCTCCACAATGACCAATTCTGTCTAAAAGACAAACTACAGTCAACCTTCTGTATCTGTGGGTTCTGTGTCTGCATTCAACCACCTGAGGATCAAAAATATTTGAAAACAGATTGTGTCTGTACTGAATATAGAGACTTTTTTGGTCATTATTTGCTAAATGGTACAGTATAACATCTATTTTTGTAGTATTTACATTGTACTAGGTATTATGAGTAATCTAGAGATGATTTAAAGTACACAGGAAGATGTGAAGAGATTATAGGCATATACCATGTGATTTGATATCAGGGACTTGAGGATTTGGTGTCCCTGGGTAGTCCTGGAACCAATCCCCTATGAATACTAAGGAATGACTACACTTAATAAATGTCTCTTGAGTCATCAGAAAGAATCAATATTACCAGTTTAAACTGAGGTCCAAGAATCGGTTCTATTTTCTTTCTACAAATACATCATTTTCTTTCTATTTATATATGGTAGGGAAATGACTTCAAGCAGCAATCATCGCTAGCCAGGCTTCAAGACGGATATTTCCATTCTGTCTTTGACAAGGTGGTGGGAGGGGTGGGATGTGCTTTCATACCTTTCTGTGCGTGTTTGAATGCTTGTAAAAATTAGAAACACACTGAGGCTGTTATGACAGCCTTGCCTTTTGAAACCTTCTAATTAATGCCTTCGGTTGTCTAGAGAGCTAGTTCTGTTAGCTAAATGGAGAATGTAAGGTTCTCTTTGGTTTTCTCATCATTCAGCGATGAAATGGCTGGGGAAATAAATGCACACCCTGTCTGTGGTGGCTAGCAGTCGCTGAGAGAATTACTTGATGGGAATTTGATTGACTTGTGCATAGAATGCAGCCTTTTCTATCTCTCACCCCATTTTATTATGTGTGTGTGGGAGTGTGTGTGTACGTGTGTGAGAGAGAGAATCAGGGAGAGGGAGAGAGACAGGGTGTTCATGTGTGTTTGCACGTATGATGGAGAATAATAGTACTTCTTAAACTTTAATGTGTATACAGATCACCTGGGTGATCTTATTAAAGCGCAGATTCTAATTCATATCTGGGGTGGCGCCTGAGATCATGCACTTCTAATAAGCTCCCAGACAATTTCATACTGATATGTGTACCTTACTTTATAGAATAAGGATGGAGTAGTTATTTATAGTTCCTCGCTGAGTAGTTGTAGCATCTATTTACCTCTCTTTTTGAAGTGGTCTCCTCAAATTTAGTTCAGGTCTCTTCAAGAGGGAAAATCTTGTTAACCCAAAGTATTATGTAAGTGAAAGAGTAGATACCCAGCTGAGGATTAGCAAAGAAAAATTTATCCCATCAGACAGCGCTGCTCCTGGTTCCAGTTGTCCCTCCTTCCTGTCCCTTACTCTGCTGCATACCCCCAAGGCAGATAGGAAAAAAGTAGTTAGAATTTAACTTGTCATAATAGTTATTCCCCTTTCTGAGAGGCGACCTCCAATGAAAGCAGAAGGACTCGAATGATTTTAATCCACAGTAACAATGGGGAACCAGTCCTGACCATCTTGAGCAGTTATAAATATATAAAATGACAAATGATTCTGCCCTACCTCTCTGCTTCCTCCTCCCAGATCGTGAGAGAGACACATATTCATGCACCCAGAATTCATACTATAATACACAATGAAATTTCACCCGGCCTTTATCTCAGAGCTGCTGTTCTCATGATTAATGCCCCACTGGCTGGGAAGCTATTCTGCTGAAGAAAGACAAGGAGAGAGGAAGACGTGTGAAATATATCTCTGAGGCCATTTCTCATTATTATTATTATTATTATCATTATTAGTTCCTTACTATCCTATCTGGCCTGTTAGAGAATACTTGATCTATTGGCCGGGGGAAGGCGATGACATTTGAGAGTGGATTTCATGAGGGAGAAATGAGCAAGGACAAAGGGAGAAATAGTTTTTACTAATGAGAACTATCCTGCATGAGGTGGTTGTTGTTGTCCTTTATGTTGGAGTTTGTTTGCTTTATTATTGTAGTTGTTTTCATTTTAAAGTCAAATATTGTAAATGCCTCCATCTGTGTCTTCTGTTTTTTTGTTTTGTTTTGTTCCCCCCCACACACCCTCCCCCTGGGCATTTATTTTTGCATGTGTTCTGTCTTTATTGAGTCCCTGTCTGTAAGAATCAATATGATAAAACTTATGCAGATGTTTTCTCTGACCACTTACGCAAAAGACAGGACAGAATAGTTTCATTGTTTTGTAACACCCTTAATATAATTACCTACATGTCCTGGTTGATTTCAAGTTTTGGAAAGGGCTACTTTGAAAAACAATAAAATTCTGTCTCTATATGTATTGTATAAAACCACAGTGTCTAATTCTCTCTGGTTTCTCATTCAGAGAAAAGGTGATTGCTAAATTATTTCTGGCCCTGTCATTTAAGAGGACTGCACGGCAGTAGTCCTGGTTGGGAAGATGGTGCCTTAATAAGAACGCTATCACAACATGTGTGTCTACTGATAAAATGGCAAATTCATTAGGCTCAACAGAGAGTACTGTAATCTGATTTAGAAAATGCTACCAAAGTTGAGTTTATTAGGATATGGGATTTATAGCTGAGGCTCCCACATGTAAGTTCAATTTAATTGGATTTTGGAGTCAATTAATGAATATTTAGGTAATTGAGTGCTCAGTATGGGCAAGTACTATGCTAGGCACTTGGGCCACATCAGTAAAACAAAACAAAGTTACAATCTCTTTCCTTTGAGAGCACACATTTTATTTCACACACATTGGATACCTCATAAGTGCAAGGCTTTGGGGAAATAATGAATGAAATAGCTATTTTTTCTTCCTTAAAGAAACACACTGTTTGGCAGTGTTCTTAAGTATTTTTGAAATATGAGCAAACTCACTTTTAGGACAGTTTTTTTTTCTTTTATAAAAACATTAGCTCTCTGATCTGCTAGTACAGTCATAAAGGCAGCGGCCATCTATGTTCATAGAGGTCAACTCCAAGAATAAAGTATTTAATTTCTACTCAAAAAGACCAAATTTCAAATGTAAACAATATGTGTTGTAACTAAAAAAGATGGCAACAGTAAACCAAGTTACAATAAAGTGATTGCATCTGAAACATAAGTTTTGCAATAAACATTGACTGAGTTTGCAATATTTATTACAAATATTTCCTTGTATTGGCTTGTGATTATAGTCTCATGGAGTGTTTATACTGGAAGCCCCACATAACCCAGTGAGATTTTAGAGATGTGCCATTCTGGTTTTAATTCTTGGTTTTGTCACTCAAAGTAATATGTTCAGGGGCAAATTGCTTAGCCACTTTTTTTCACTTAAACAGTAAGTATAAATTAATTTCATGTTTTAATTTAACTTTTATCTAAATAACACATCCACATATGTGGATGCCACATATGAATGGCACCTGGATCTCCCCTTGAAGGCTAAGGCACCATTACTTCAGCTGCTGGGAGTGTTGGCTGATGGCTATTGGCTGAGTCCTTGACCAGCCTTTGACTAAAAAAGCCACCTTGCACTAGGTCAAGTCCCATCCTGGGAGTAGCCCATATCCACTGAGTGGCGGGTGATGAGGTTAGGGGGATGTATAAAGACTCACCCTTGTCTTAAGACTGGAAAACTGGGTAGGTCCTCCCAGCTAGAGAGTTTCCTGTGGGTGCTGGTGTCAGCTGAGGTCTGTGTTGCATGTAAGTTACCTCTTCCTCCTGCTCAGATCCTGACGGCACTGCCCTGAAAACTTCCCACACGCAACACTGGGCCCTAGACTCTGTTTCCTGAAAACCCAGCTGAAGACTGTGTCATGAGGCTTAAAAGAAAATAAGCAAACAACAGCAGAAGAACAGAAGTTTCTTTCTCACCATGCCCTGAAGTCCCACTCCATACTTGCAGCCCTTTTAAATCTTTTTCAGACATTTCTCGCCATATTTCCAGTAATGTGCTTATATTTCTCTTAACTTCTTCATTTTTATGTATTACCTAATGACTTTTGACTCTGGAAGAAAAGGATCGAGTTTTCTCCCCCAGCCCATTCCCCCAACACACACACACACACACACTGCTTTGCTCTCCAATTTCCCAATAAAGTTCTATCACATTTGATTGCATCAGTATTCAGAGTTTACTTTATTATGACTTCATAATATCATTTATTGAGAGAAATGTAAGATCATACATTAACTGATTTACTCTACAAACATTCACTAAGTACATAGAATGTACCAGGCACTGTTCTGGAGACAGAGAATATAGCAGCGAAAAAAACAGAATAAATGCCTACCCCTGACATAACATTCTCCTGTTATGATTATATTTCCTTTTGTCTCTAACTCTTTGTTAATGAGTACCCTTGTTATCTCATTAGCTTATTTTTCTGTATTATAGTTAGCACAGCTATAAAAATCCTCTCAAGGTAAACACACAGGTATTTTTTTTTTTTTTTTTTTTTTTTTTTTGTGCTTAGAGATCTCCCTTCCACAGTCTTGTGTTCTCCTGCTGCAATCCAGGCTGGGTGTTCTTTGCACCTGCATCACAGCTGCCGTAGGTTTTCCTTGCTCCTCACACTAGAAAATCCCTGGGCTTACCTCTGGTGTTAAATCCCAAGTTTTACCTTTCTAAGTGTATTCTCTCATTTCGAAGGTGCATGTCCTTTTGTAGCCTCCTGAGAAAGGATGGATGAAAAGCAAAATTATTGAGACATTGTCCATCTGAAGAATGTTTTTTTCCATCCTCACCCTTGATTGACAGTTGCCCCAGGAGGGACTTGCAGGTTGGAAACACTCTTCACTAATAAACGTAAAAGCATGTGTCCAGTGTTTTCAGGCATTCAGCACTGTAGTTGTTGACGTAACAGTTCAGTGTATGATTCCTGGAGTGTACCTGTTTTGTTTGTTTGTTTATTTTTTTGTCTTGAAATTTCAATTCCTTATCAGTGAACCTCAAAACAAGATTTATAACTCAGTTTTCCAGGACCACATGATGCTGCCCTCTATAACCTCGTGCTCTTGTTGTCTGCCCATTAACTGCCCTGGGTTGGCATCCTGATTTTGGTATAATTTGTTCAACTGAGCTGTTACTAAGCGCGTATACCCTGTCTCTCCCTCCCTCTCTCTCTCTCTCTCTCACACACACATACACACAATGAATAGCTCTAATTACAGAAAAACATGAGCTTTTGAGGGTAACGACGTGGTATAGTAGAGCCCTGAGTTTTATATTTACATACGTATGTAAATACATATGATATATATATATAATATACATATGAAATATACATATGTATATATGTACACATATATACATATATGTATATGAAACATATGCATATGAAATATATACATAAAAATATATATTTTTCACTAAAACTTGCAATTAATGCACAATTCCAGTAAAAATTATTATACCACCAACTCCCTCTATAAACTGAGGTGAAACCTTCAACTCTTTTTTGTGTTCCATTAGTACCCTGTGTTTTTTTCCACTTCTACCACAATGCTCATTTCTTAGCCACCTCAGAGAGAATATGAATTAAATAATGTGTATCAGCACTTTGAATTTTTTGCATCCAGAAATGAGCATTAACTCACTCTTCTGCTTCATGCCAGATGCTTATTTTTGAGAGAAGCAAAGATTAGAATTGTCACTCTGGAATTTTTATGCTACAAAATGTCAATCAATCTGTTGGCATGTCACCGGGTTCCATCACACAGTGTTTGGTGATAAAGTCTGTTCATTTGGCTCTCGGCTTTATCACTGTAATGCATTTATTAACTTTACATGTGCCGGTGGATAGGTGCTAAAGAAAAAGAATCACTGTCACATATTTCCTTCCCCTAAAGAGGAATAATACATTCTAAAGACCCAGATGGGGCACCACCAAAGTAAAACAAACCCACTGTAGGAGCCAAAGTTTACGTCCATTGGAGGAGAGATGAGTGGAGACTAGTACGAGGAAATTATGAACAGAAAGATACAAGGGGAAATTTGAGTGGAAATGATGAGGATGTTCCCAAGGCTATTTCTATAAGAAATCCTTTCTCACATTTCTAACCAGAGAACAAAGATTGCTGGAGGCTCTAAAGTAAATCAAAATATTTGAAGAAGAAAGAGGATAAATAGCAAAATTCACTTCCAAAACCATATTAAAAACACCATAGAGCCATACAGAAAACATTTATAAAATGTCCTTTTTGACTCCAATAGCTACAGGGGGATTCTTGTTGTTTAATTTTGAGGATTGGGGTGAGTGTCTCTTTTTGTAATGTTGTATTCACAAATATGCATGCTAATAATTAGAGGGAAATAGGAATCACATAAAACGATGCCAATCATGTCACTGATAAAAAGGAAATTCAGGTGCATCTGTGGGTTATTTTTGCTCTCTCATTTGCAGTTAGCTACATTCTTTTGTTTTCCTCTTCACAAGATTAGGATTAGGTATTTTTATAAGGGAGTTTGCCTCTTTCCTCTGTTGTAAACATCCCTCCCCCCAATCTCAGCATCCTTTTTAAATTCAAGAGACATTTTCCTTTGCAATGTACTATGAAAGGCAATTGTGTTAGAAAATATCAGCGATGGCTTTGTCATGTCTGGCGCTGTTAAATCATGTTGTGTCCTAAAGAGCCTGGTAAATGAGGCCGAGGGACTGATTTGACAAGTGAACAAGGCCAGATCTCCCAGACTGCCCCAAAGCTCCCTGAGGAGAGACCCAGGTGGTAGATGGAAGCGTTTTCCCTTTAAAGGACTGTGGAGATTCTGGGAAACCTGTATTTTGGGATCTGCTTGCAAGGCAGAGGCAGCATCTGAAAAACAAGGAGTCTTTGTGGCCATTTTAATCAGTACCTAATGTGAGTTCAGGGAGAAGGTAGAGAATTGAAAGGGGAGGATTATTTGGTCAACACACACTTACTGTCTACTGCCTGCCGTGTGGAAGGACCTGGATGGAAACGAAGGGATGAATAAGACATGTGTATGATGCCTGTCTTCATCGAGCTTACAACACAGGAAGAAGGCATGAATGGGCCAGTTTCACAATTAGTTAACCACAATCATGACAAAGTGTGGCAAATGAGGGCAGGCTTCTAGGGTAGCAGAAAAGGACCAGAGCCTGTGTTCCAGTCTGGGAAGGCTTCCTTGAGGAAGCAGCGTAGGAGCTGTTCTGTGCAGGATGAGAAGTTAGGTTGGCAAAAGAGGACTAGGGAAAGCATTTCAACCAAAGGAAGTAGCCTGTGCTAAAGCCCTGCTGCAGGGATCACACCGTACGTACCATGTTCCTCTCTGACCACGCATTGCTGCTGAAGTCTAGATATACCAGATTCAACCATGTAAAAATGACCAGTTAATGCTCCCACTTGATTGTTATTCTTTGAATAACCGTCCCATAATTATGACAAAGGAATGTGGGACTGCTTGGATGAAAGTTTCCCAAGCTAGATTGGATGGCATGGCCATGTGGAATGCGCTGCATGCTCTCCCAGTCTGAAACCTCCTGATGACTATCTCCGTGGTACGCCAAAGGTGCAGGTTTCCTTGGCAAAAATCAGGGACATAAATCTAAGGCAGTGCCTCACAGACACATGTGCAAGAATTGATGAAATGCATTCATACATCATGCTCACCTCAATTTTTCACACTACATTGAACTGTGTGTGCTAATAAGGGAGCATGGACATTGCACACATCCTATGATGGTCATGGATGTCATATCAATGATATCCTGGAACCTGTCATATATCATAATATCAAGAAACCATTCAGTATGTGTATTTGTCTAGGTTTCTAGGCTTTATGGCTGTCTTGTGTTTCACCTGCTTGTTTCTTCAACAGTTCACTAGTAACCAGAAATCAGTAATTTGAAAACTTCTGATTCCTCTTCCCATTTTCTTTTGCCTTACTTTGGTCTTTTTTCCTGCCTGGTAGAAACTGTGGAGTTCAGTGGAAGTTTTCCTGAAGTCTAATTAGCCTCTCTATTTAATTTTGTAATAAAAACTCTGAACCAGAAGCTAGAGATAATGTGCCCAATTCAATTCGTAGATGTCAGTTTCTTTTTAATTGTAATTTTTGTCTCGAGTTCTTCCCACTCTCACTGCCCGGGCACAGCTGAGGCTCCGGTGATTATAAGAGGTTCATGCCTACGCCACCAATTATGCCTCCTGCTTTAGGATTAAATTCATTTATTATCATTGTTGTGATTATTAGTAATAATAATGGGCATCTCCACCCAAACCTGATGAATAGTGGTTTTCAAAGTCTTTGCCTCCAAACTTAGCTTATTTCAGCTATTTGCCCAGATGGTTCCTTCCTTGTTTAATGGCAGGGAGCATTCAGTTTCCTGTTGCATTTAAATGCCATTTTGAGTTCATTCAGAAGGTGAGCCTCTTTTAGCAGATTCTTCTTGATATGGGGAGATGGCTTATTTCCCCTAAATAGGAGTCACCATTTAGTGGATGCCAATGGAGTCTTGTCTTGGAGATGGGACTGCTGCTTTGAAGAAGTATTTGGACTGGCAAAGGGTATCTGTTAGCTCCCGTATCTTCCTTAGAAAGGCCCCAGGTCGTGGTCCTAAAAAGCACGCATGGTTTTGACTTCTATGCTGACTCCAAAAGGACACTTGCTCTCTGCCTTTCTGCTGGAGGTGTCCATATCATCACCACTAACAGAATATTAACATGATCCAACCAACTTAAAAATGGAACCGGCCTCTCAGCAACATGTTAATGCTTGCAAACTTCCTTCTCAGACTCAAATTCCCAGTAGGTCTTCTGTGTTTAAAACTGCACTGGTAGTATGATCACCCAGAGAGCTTCAGGAAAAGAGATCATTAAGAGGCTAGGTCAAGGCTTTTAATTTATTACTTTGCATTTTTATCTCTGAACCTTCTGCACACCAGAAGAAAGCAATGCAATTTCATTCTGAGTGTGTAAAATATTTGCACTTTAAATTATAAATGTCTCTCAATGATACAGCTTCTGCAAATAATGCTCCACGGGCTTTCTAAAAGAATATTTATGATGGTTCATCACCAGGTTTAAGATACCCAGGCTACTACAGTGCTCTTCCTTATCTTGGTTTTAAGCTTTTTCACTACAGCTCATTGATATCATTTCTTAATCCTCCTTATCTTGAATCATAGCCTCTTAGACCATTAAACCTTTGCCTATAAAATGAAGGGTTTGGCTCAAAATCTAAAAGAGTGGTCCATCCTTCAAATGGCCTAGGCTCTCAGCTCACTCATTCAACAAATACTGGTGGGGAGGGCAGGGTGATTCCTGCCATGAACCAGTCGCCATTCTAGGCTCTGTGGCTGCAGTGAAAACAATGAAATCATTAATAATGATTCTAGTTCTTATGGAACATACTTTCTGGAGGTAGGGGTGGATACTATCAATAAATAAATAAGCAAGTATGCAGAGGCAAGTTCTGTCAAGAAAATAAAGCAAGGGTATATTACATGGGGTAACTGATAGTTGGGTGACTACTTTAGGGACAGTCTCTCTATAGAAGAAACGTTTAAGTGGAGATTGGAATGACAAGAAATATCAGGTCTGTAAAGTCTGAGGGAAGGACATTTACAGCAGAAGGAACAGTACAATGGTTTATGTAAAGGGCTTTAAGATGGAACGTGTTGGGGGTGTTTAAAAGATGAATATGGCTAGAGCAGGAGGAAATCTGGTATGAGGTGAAGTCTGAGAAGTGCACAAGGACTGAATCATGCAGGGCCTGCTAGGCTGTGGAAAGCAGTTTAGCTTTTATTAAAATATAATGGGAGCTTATTAGAATGTACTAAGTAGTGGAATGACGTGGTGTAATTTATGTTTTCTAAAAATCACTCTGGTTGCCATGTTGAGAAACAGTTGTAAAGGAGCAAGAGAGGAGGCAGTGAGATTTGTTTTGTGTGTAGTCTACCTGTCTGAAAAATATGAAGAGGTACTGATATAAAGTATGCATAGATTTTGTGACATCTCTGCTGATTTATTGTTGTATAACATTCAGCAGGTTACTTAAACTGACTAACCCTGACCTGTAAAGTGGGTATTAAGATCTACCTTATAGGATTGATGTGAAGGTTTACATGAGTCATCTTCATATCTCCTTTTACCTATTTAATAGCTGCTAAATCCACTCCACCTTTTGTCATCACTGCCATTGTCTTACTGATTTACTTTAGCAGTTTCATAAATGGTTTTCTGGACTCCAATTTTGCCTGTCTTCAGTAGTTTCCACAATGCAGTCAGGATAACTTTTTGCAGTGCATATCTGATTAAGCCAACCCTAGCTTAAAAACTCCGAAGGATCTCGTTGCAAATAGACCACAGCAGGGAGTTTAAGAACTTCAACCATGTTTCAAATGTATTAATAGTTGGGCTTGGTATTTAACACCAGAACCTCTGGAGAACCCATGTGGGCTGCTATGCAAGTTTATAAGGACTCTTCAGTTAAGTTTCTAGTCCATTTCCAAGTCTTCCATCCCACTGAGATGCTTCAAGCTGGTATGAGTGGGACATAAATAAGTTACCTAAAAATAAAGAAAATTAAAACTATTTTTTATACTCAATTTCATCAGAATATTTCAACCAACATACTAGACAGAAAGAATTCTTCAGAATGGTGTTTGCTTTCTCTGTGTTTGTATGTCATCGGAAATTCCTGTCTTTAGAGACTCATGGAATATTATTAAAGAAAGAATAAAAGTAAGGAGCATGTTTGGACCCCCATTTTAAAAAATATGTATAGACAGAAAACTTAAGAGTTAAAATACTGAATGAATTTCACTCTGTATGCTTCTATATCTGTGATAGTGGAGGCTATAAAAAGCAGTATTTATCTGTATATGTGTTCTATACCAATGTAATCCATCTCTCTAATTAGATAGTCAATTATTTTTAAAGAGCTGCAAATAAGCCCTATAAGAATGTCATAAATGCATTCCATTTAGAAACATCTTGCAGATAAATTTTATTTTTATTCTTCCTACATCCTCCTATAGCCTTAAAAGAATAACAAAAAATAAAATTTTACTACCCAGCTAATTCCAGAAATAGATCATTACTGCCTAGTAGTACGTTAATCAGGCTTACCATTCCTTCTCCTTTGACATCATAATGCTTTGGGATAGAAAAAGCTGACAGTGTGTGAGCCTTCGTGAAGAAATGAACTGTTACAGAAGACAGGCGTACTCAAGAGATATAATACTATTTTCATGCAACATCAACAAAAAAATCTCAAGTGATAACAAGGTGCTTGAAAATGGTGAAAATACATGATGCACAAGTAGAATTATTAAGAGCCCTGTATCTTTTGCTTCTATAGCATCTTTCATGATGTAGACAAATTGGAAGTAGGCCAGACAGAAACAACAGGAATGATTAGGAAAATTGAGGAAATGACTTAGGAAAAAAGATTAAAGGAGCAAAATATGTATAGCTTGGCTAAGAGCCAACTCAGAGGAAATGCCATTATGGACCATAGATATTTGAAATTGGATGGCTACAAGCAGAACAAGAGATTACTTAGGTAATGGGATAAAATCAAGGGAAGGAAAATTGTAACTTCAATATCTGGACTTCTTTTCTTGACTATGAGAATTACTAAATTTAAAAAGAGGTATCCCAGAACGTATTGCTTGGATTAAAGCAAGGGCAGGGTGTAGTAGCATGAAGTCTCTAATAGTTTCCTCAATTCTAAGCAACTTGTTGCCGGGAAGCAGATCTTACTTTTAATCCCTAGGATTTAACACATTAGAAGAACTCCACAGAGAGATAAATCATGCTCAGTTCAGTGAGAAGAAAATGGTCTTTGGAGTTAGACATTACAGATTTTGTGACATCTCTGCTGGTTTATTGTTGTGTAACATTCAGCAAGTTACTTAAACTGACTAAGCCTTATCCATAAAGTGGGAATTAAGATCTACCTTATGGGATGGATGTGAAGGTTACATGAGTCATTTTTATATCTCCTTTTATGTGATTAAGAGCTGCTGAATATACCCCACTTCTCTGTCGTCACCGCCATTGTCTTACTGGTTTACTTTAGCAGTTTCATAAATGGTTTTCTGAACTCCAATTTTGCCTGTCTTCAATAGTTTCCACAACATAGTCAGGATAACTTTTTGCAGTGCATATCTGATTAAGCCAACCCTAGCTTAAAAACTCCAAAGGATCCCATTGCCTCCAGGAGAAAATCTGCCATCCTTAAGATGGTATGCTTCCTGCCATCATGCCGGTCTTTCTAGTTGCTTCTCACATTACACCACCCTTCCCACATGATGCTATAGTCATGCTGGCTTGCTTGTGTTTTCCCAAACGAACTTTCCTTTTATGCCTTTTGTAAATATAGAAACATGCGGGTCCTGCTGCTGAGAACTCATTCTCCACACCAATCTCCCACTCTTTGTCTTCTGGCTAGCTCCATAGTCTTCCTAAAAAGCCTAGCTCAGATTTTACTTCTTTTGAGATGTCTTATCTGGGGTTCAGGTGCCTCTCCTATGTGTTTCCATGGTAAATGGAGCTTATCATTATTCTACTATTAATTCTGCTATGTTGTAATTGTCTTTTCATATCTACCCCCCCAATAGCCTTTAGGATTCATTTGGGCAGATACTCAGGTGGGTGATTGCCACTTAGAAGGCATTCTACATATGTTTTGTGTAAAAGAACAATGGATGAATGGGTGGAAAGATAGAAAGATGCATGAAGTGTAACAAAATACCTAGAATATTAAAAATAATCAATTAATGTCAGTTTTCTCCCCTTGAAGTTTTGAAATTAACTTGGTTGTCTCTAATAAGCATGGTTGTGAATGGGGTTTTTTAGGAGTTATTTGTGTGTGTTTATATCTATATGACCCACCCTGGTTGGTCCGTCACATTTGGAAGATGGTGCAATCTAGAGGAACAGCAGGAGTCTAGGAAACCTGAGATATATATGAGCTCATTCCGAGAGAAATGTGTTAATAAGGCAGCCTTGAGGGAATACTTGGAAATATCCTACCTTTATAGTTAGATATGAATCTTCATTTTCACAACTGGAAGCTTTGTGGCTTCTGAGAGATGGAAATGAGGACAATGGGGACTGAAATGGGAGTGGAAATAGGAAAGGGGAAGTGACAGACCCAAAACAACCTTTTCCTTTTGCATATTCCATTCTCTTCTCTGGCGTTTGCCGCTGGCCCAGCTGCTTAACCT
The DNA here is from genome assembly GCF_020740605.2 of Lemur catta. Taxonomy (NCBI): domain Eukaryota; kingdom Metazoa; phylum Chordata; class Mammalia; order Primates; family Lemuridae; genus Lemur; species Lemur catta. The sequence continues at coordinate 21,265,806 of NC_059128.1, read as the reverse complement.
TAAGACATGTGGCCAGCCCCCCTTGTCTTGAGTTTGCCCTAATTGTTGGGTGCATTGTAGCATCTTACATGATCAATTGCTCATGCCAAGAGCAGAATGTTAAGATTCATGAAATTCTAGTCCATGCCATTAATAACCTGGGCAGGGTTTGCATTCCTCCTATGCCTTTGTTTCCTCCTTTGCCAAGCTTCCAGTCTCACTCTTTTGTGTCTGTGTGTGTACAGGAGAAAAATGAAATTTTACATACAGCAATGAATCGCCACCTGAAAGTACACCTCAGGGTCTTCCATGTCCCTTTGCAGCTGTGTGATAAATTGCCATCTTTCGAATTAATTGTTACCTTTTCGGGAAGTGTTTACTCATTTTTATCTCCTCACTCAGTGAACCCCTGAGACAGAGAGCCAGACTTTCCTTTCCTCTCTCAGACACTTGCTATGCACCAAGAGCAGTGACCAGGGAGCTGACAAGCACGAGGACTGGCATCTCCCTGTTGGTCTCTAGGCCACGAATTCAGTGAACATCCAGGTCATGTCATTCCAATTGCTTTTTAATAGACTAACTAGTTTCTCTTTTCTTTTGGCTCTGTATTAAAATTTCTATGAAATTTTCCTCCAAGCTAGGTCTCCCAGGCTTAGGGAAGGAGGAATATACTTTCAGCAAAACAGTGTTCTCTTCTTTGTCAGGTTACTGCTCCATTCAAAAACTGAAAGAAAGTGAGATATTTCTCATGCATCTTTCTACAAATGTTACTAAGCCTGCTCAGATCGACACGGGGTGTGCTGACACACAAGTATAACCTGGTCCTTCCCCCATCCTCAAAGATAAGTTGCCCCAGTCTACCAAAGAGATGGCCCTGTTGGGCTGACGGGTGGGAATGAGCCATTTTGTGCTACACTTTTGGTGATACCCTCTCTCTCTAAGCCATAAAGATCAGAAAAATTTACAACATACTCTGTAACTGGTACTTCTATTGTGCCTGTGACTGTAATATATTCAGTGGTTTTCAATCAGGGGTTATTTCCAACACCTCCCCCTCCCCTGCCAGGGGGACTTTTGGCAATGTCTGGAAACATTTTGGTTGTCACAATTGGGGGAGAAGGAGCATATGGAGGTGCTACTAGTATCTAGTGAGTAGAGGTCACAGATGCTGCTGCACATTTTATACTACACATTAACTCTGAAATACAGAAATCAAGTAAACCTCAATATCCTGCCATATACTATGGGAGATAGTTAAAAATTATAAACTATGACCTCTACTGTCTGAGCATTTGGGAGGAAAACAACCAACATTTATTTTTGAGCTCAGATTATATGGTAGAGCTCACCTATGTGGTATATGGTACTTAAGCAAAACTCTATGGTAGCTGTAAAACAATGGTATGGCCATACCCTTATACATCTATTGGAGAACTTAGAATCTGGCAATAGACTAACACATGTACCGACACTGAATGGTATCGGATGTGTTTAAATTCAGTACTGATTTTGATGACGCAGTGGAAGATAGAAAGGTCTAAGAAGACTTGATGGAGAAAGAGGAATTTAACCATAGTCTTGAAGTGATCAAATGAGGAAGCAGAGAGGTAGGACTGATTGAGATGTGTGCACAGCAGAGTGAACAGTGGAGAGCCAGGGATGAGGGGGTGGAGCCCGGTTACCTGTACTGGTCATTGCCGAACCTTCAAGAATCACTGGCCAAGCACCAGGTGCAGAAGTTGCAGAACTGTTTGAGAGATCAAAGAGGGAATATCAATCTAGTTTTCAAGTCTTTTCAGGGCTATTTGTTAGAAAAAAATATTTTTGGTCTTGAAAAATGGGCAAACATAAGATGATGGCCAAGAAATTTAGAACTCCTGAGGAAACTTAGAGTGACACGTGTCAGATAATTTCCACTTTGCAAAACAAGACAAGGCAAAAATCAGGAGTGGGCTTGGAAGACATCAGTCTTTGGTGCTGTCTTTGTTTCAGATTGGAAGAAGTGAGATTTTGGACACACTGAGCCATTACAGGAGTTTCTTAAGCAAACCTACCATCTGTGTGACTTGCCTGTTTCTCTCAGTCAAGCACTTCCCTATGTCTTGCTCTGCTTTAGCTACAGCTCCCATTGGCTGTTGGATTGATGTATAGGAGGACTATAGGATTGGAAGTGGACGCCCAGATCCCATTTCTTACTCTCTACTAACTAGCTGAGTGATTTTGGGCAAAATCATTAGTGCAGAGTTTGGGTTGGGCTAGGTCATGTCTAGCTCTAACCTTAGACACTGATTCCACCCCCTCTCCTGCCCCCATGACTTCCTTGTTGCATTCAAAGAGATTAGAGAAAAAGTGACTTATCCCAGGCACGTTTTGTGATATTTTAGCAAAGTGTTGAAATAAGCAATGTCAGCAGCCTTATGTTCTCACTAATGGTCTAGTACACCTTATGAATAAACAACACCAGCTTTCTGTTACTGGATCTCACTTGCAGCACATGTATAAAATTGTAGCTCTACAGTGTTTCTTGACAGAGATTCTGGAAAGGGAAAACTGACAGTACAGTTGTTTGCTAACATCTGGGTGCACTTTTGTGCGTGGGAATAGCCCCGAGGAGAATTGTTTCAAGCCAGGAAGCTAATCTGATTCATATCTCTACCTAGAGACACTTAAAGAAGCTGTCAGATGATTCCCACAGTGACAAATTTGAGACCCAGGGAGCTTATGGAGTGGAGTTCAGACACATCTTAGGGGGAAATTCCTATTATCTTTTCAAGGGAAAAACTACCGCAGTATTTTTGCCAACTTCTTGTTTTGCACTTGCAGCTCAGACACCAGAGACTTAGGCTAAATTATTTGTTTCTCTTGTTGTCTAATTTGGTTTTTTTAAAGCAAATTTTAATGAAAAGTTGGTCCTGTGACATAGAGACTTAGATGTAGGGTTCTAGCAAGGACTTTCTTTAAAATGTTTCTCTCTGACTCAATTTCTGCTTCTGCATGTGAGTGATAACTACCTTGGAAGTGTTAGTGTTGTTTTTCTATCATAAAATTGACATACTCTGTGTGGATAAGAATATTTGACTGTAGAATGGCTTCCCCATAACTTCATCCCCATGTACTAGCAATTTGACTAGGATATTTTTTTGTGAATGTTCCATTTGCAAGTCTTTGTACACCGTTCACAATAGATTAATCCAAAAAAGGACTTATATGTTAAATCTGAAGCACATAGGGTTGCTCTTTCAATTGACTTATAAAAGTTAGTTGCTTAATACTAGTGAATTACCTACTGAAGGTTAACTATCACTTCCCTGAAGAGATGCTTACCAGGCACCAAGCAGTAAGATGAGAGCCCTACCTGCATGGTACTGTTACTTTCCCAGTTTACAGATGAGGAAAACAAGGTGTAAGTTACAAAATGTGTTGAAAGCCCAGAGGCATAAATGCCTTTTGTTTCCTCCTTTGCTGAAAAACTCCTTAGGCTTTTGAAATGCGATAAGCAAAATTGTTGAAGATTCAGGTTCATTCACTACAGCAGTTGCATCATCGTGACTTTCCAATAATCATGCGTGGGAAAAATGATGGGGGAAACAGACTGCCTTTACGTCAAGCAGACCTACGTCCAATTTTAGCTTCAAGAAGAAGCCATGTGGCTTTGGCAAAGTTACCTTGTTTCTCCATTGACACTATTGGATAAACCTAAAAATAATTGACATAAAGTGCTTAGCATAGTGTCTGATAAATTGTACGTGTTCAGTAAATGTTGCTGGTATTATTTTTGCTACTAATATTGTTATTTGTCCATATAAACACATAGCACTGAAGAAGGTTAAACAAAGTCTGTACTGATATTACAGCATTCCTAGATATTTGTCATTTAAAATATATTTCTGATAAACTTTCCTTAGCATCTGCTGCTTCCTACTAAGAATTGGGTGAAACTACAATAACAACAATTAAGTGTATTTATTTAAACCTTCAATTGGTTGGCTTGTGGTAAATTGCAGTTTGACGAGACCAACAGTGTGTGAGTAGCCAGTTTTAGAGGAGCCATGAACATTTTGATATGTAGAAAATCCTTGCTGACTAAGCAAGCCAAGCATACAGATGTTAATTTCTAAAATAAATACATTCTCCTCTCCAGACCTAGTCAAGGGTGCATTGAAGTGACCCCAAGGTCACTTCAACTTTTCAGCAAAGAGCAAGACACAGTGAGTGCAGCCACAGGGTGGCAGGAAAGCTTGCATGTCAAGCTCAGGATGACACAAATGTGGAGGAGCGCAGCCCAAATGACTTACACCTTTCAGGTCGCAGCCCCACGTGTGGCAGCTGATGATTAGATGTAAGGAAAACACTGGTCAGCCTAACTTTTAAGGCTAAGAAATCACATTTCACAATGTCTCATTTCTCTTTCCCTTTGCTTTACTTCATCTATTGTGAATGACCCCAATTTCCTTGTTATTTTACAGTAATAAAAAAATCCAAACCCCCATTGTGCAAATATTACACTCTTCTCGTGGATTTGGAGGGAAAGTGCTACGAGAGAAATGCCGGGTTATGAGCAGTTCTGATCACCCCACAATCTGAGGCTAGGATCTCTGTGTCACCTCTCAGAGCCTAGAAGAAGGAAGCAAGTCGTTTCATGTATGTGCACATGAGACGCTGACATTCTGCTTGGCGCCCCTGGGTGGGAAAAGTGAAGGATTACCTCTGTTGCTGGCCCCGACTAGGGCACAGACTCTCTGAAGCCAGGTGGGAGCATTCCTTTGAAGCCTCACACAGATCAACTTCTGCTTTAGGGTGGAACACTTTAGAGCTAGAAGAGTCCCGTGCTATGTTAACTGGGTAGGTGTTGCTTAGAAAATTAAAAGCAAAAGTAACTACATGGAATAGGTTGGTTTTTATGGCCAGGTGGTGTCTTTGTATGTTTGACATTTGGACCGGTCAGTTGGCCTGTAGAGCCCCTCTGTCCTTCTTCCAGCCTGGGGAGACTCTGCAGTGAGCCAGGGGGTAGGTTTCAGCGTGCCCTTAGACCCGAAGTCCCAGGCGACAGGGCCAGTCCTGCTCTCACCTGCCAAAATCTCTCTCCTGCCGGGAGACAGCTCCCTTTCCTCCCCGATTGCTTTCTCTCGTGAGGAGAGGGTCGTTGGCGCCCACCGCTTGCAGGGCAGCCCTTTCCACAAGCAGTGGGTGCCTTTGAAAGGCAAACTGCGACAGCAAGACTTTGAAGACAAGAGGAGACTTTTTCATCTTTGCAGGCCCCAGCCGGAACATCGGTTCTCAGTGCAGTACAAGCAGTTTCAAAGTTATCTCCCATGCTGATATGAATGTGATAACACGGAGCAGAGAGGTGCCATAATGATTTCCTTTCAAAGGCTGCCTCGCCATTTATCTTTGCACACTGTCAAAGACTGATATGGTAGGGAGTTAGCAGTGGCATGGAATAATTAATCTCGCACTGGGGAAGTAAGTTCTTCATTTGTCTCCTGAGAAATTAGCACGGTATTGACAGGGAAGGTAGATGACACGATGGGAAAGGGGGAGGGGTGTGATATTTGTAACTCCTAGTGCCAAACTGTAGCATCGATTCAGTCATTTAGAGTTTTGGTTGAGTACCTACTATGTGCCAAGTGCTAGGAATACTGACGATTCCTGCACTAGAGTAGATCATAGTCCATTGAGGGTCACATCTTATTTCAAAATGTTTGTAACCTTGACAAAAACGCCCAAGACTGCTATGGTGACACTTGTACCATCATCTAAAGAAGAGGTGAAATTCACCGATTGTCTCTATTAGTTATCATAAAGGCTCCACTTCTGTAACAAAGAAGGCCTCTTTCCTCTACCACCAATGCAAAGTGCTGGCTTAATGAAGGTGGCATTTATATTTTTTTCCCATGTGAAAATCCATGCCTTCTCATGACTAAGGGTAAGACCCTGAAGTAGCACCCACCACTTTGCTTGTAACCTGTAAGGTCACACCTGTCTGCAAAACAAAGAGATGCAAGAAAATGCAGTCACTGATTGGACAGCCATAAACCTTGCTTAAAACCAGTTAGTATATTTTATTTCTAAAAGAAGGGAAAGTAGATATTTGGGGATGATAAGTAATCTCTGCACAGAGATATTAGGTAAAATCTCTTTTGCTTCTGTAAATTTCTAGCAACTACCCTCTTACATGAGAAAATTGAAGGAGGTGTGCTCTACAGTCCTTTTCAGTTTCAAAGTCAAAATCACAGCTGAAGGCTCCTCCTTCTCCCCCAGCTTCTGCCAGGCAGTAGGCATAGTGACGGACTCTGCATTGGGAATTTTGTTTTGAGCCTGTTTCTTTTATTTGGAAACATCAGATTCTGAACCTGTGTCGGATTCAAATGAGGGCAGGGCATGGTTGTAAGAGGCAGTATGTGGAAAAATTTAAGCTTGTAATCCTCCTCCTTTGAGGCAGCAATTGGACTGACTGGGCCAAGCGAAACAATGGCACGATCCACGTGAGCCAGAGGCACGGTATTAGGCTTTGACAATGGTGGGTGGCCAGGAAGCCCTTCTGTTGTAGGGAGATCAACAGTGTCATGTTTCTGCAAAAGAGAGGGGGTTACTATCTGGGTAGAAAAACACAGGACCAAGGGAGGCATATATGCGTTTTTAATGAACCAGGCAAGAAGCCAGATTAGACTGCATGGAGTCTGATAGTGAATGGCTTCTCCTGTTTTTCCTACTGAAGGAATAGTGTTTTTGATAAGGCCCTGAAATCTAGGCCACAGCTTCCCAATTTGTGCCTTTGGAACACTGGTGAGCCGCATCACGTTGCAGAAAATCAATCTCTTTAGACCTTGGGTTGGCCAAGTGGGGCCTGATGTCACCGTAGTCCCTGGGCAAGCCCCCTCCTACCACATGGGCCTTCTCCATCTCCCTGATTTTCTATGTGCACCACGATTTGTAAAAGATTGACAAACACTTGAGAGAGGCTACCAATTAGAGTTGGTTTACCCTACACACTTGGGAATGAACTCAGCTGGTCACTATGGTGATTTAGCTAAATTGTCTTAACCAGACACATTGGTGAATCAGGTCTGGCATTTCCATCTCCTCTGCAAGGTGAATTGTGGAAAGGGGTTCATTATAATAATTAAGAAAAATTTATGCAGTAAGTACTTTTTTTCTCTGTCTCTTGTTACGCTGCTGTTTTTTTATGATCCCAAAACATAATGAGTTATAGATATTAACTATTTAATTCCAAAAATGTGCTCCTGAAGAAATTACTTGTAAGTTAGGATTTAATAAGCGGGAAGTTTTTGAATGCACCGGATTAGAAAAATATTTAAAGGAACGTCCTGCAAATCTTCAGTAAAAATGAACAATCGCCCCCCAATAACCAAAATATTAGCCTTGGACTGGTCTATAAATTAGCTATTGGTCCTTTGAGGGATATCTCTTCTCTCTATAAAGGACAGTGATTGTCCCCGAGTGTAAAATAAGTCTCAGTAGGGAAGGGGGGAAAGTGATCTTAGTGTCTATTCTATCATTCTGGTTTGATGTTCTCTTTGGAAAAATCTACAACTCCGAGATATACTGAATGAAATTCTCTTTACCACAGGCAGACAGTGTGTGGGTTGCTAAGGAGTGTGGTTTCTGTGGTTGGAGTAGAGAAAAACAGTGGTGTTTTCTGAGATCTTGATTCGACTGTGCAGGGTAGATCGAATGAACACAGCAAGCCACAGCCCCTTGTTCTGCTTCTGCCTGGTTTGCTTCTCCAGAAAGTTCCCAAATTACAACAATGCCGAAGCGCCTATTAGCTATGACTGAGACGCTTCATAAATTGTTAAACAGACGGAGTGCAAGTTTAAAGAATTGCCTTTATTCTGAGCTGTGATTTTACTTGTGTTTCAGTCATTCCCTCAGATATTTTATTTAAAGGATTTCAACAGAAGCGTCACGCAAAATGGTAAATAATAAAACGTTCCTTAAACCACATATCCCCTCAAGGACTGATCATTATATTTTCCAATTTAACATTCATTCTTTTCAAATGTGTTCTCACTTGTTCTTTAAAACTACCATAAATTGAAAGCTATCATTTAAACACAAATAAAAGTCTTAACTAAGAAAAGGGACCTGAGCTCATTAAGTATTTCTACCCAGTGAGCTTCTTGGCTCTCCAAATGACCTGTTTTTCCTTTCTCTTTTTTGTTGTTTTTAACCACCTCAATTACCTAGATTATCCTATTATTGCATTGGTTTGTAGCCAGATTTCTAAAGTATCTGCTTTTGTGGATTACCCATAGTATTTTCAGTATTTTGGTGTTGGTTGAATATAATTCCTTTGTTCCTCCTTCACCCCCAATCAGCTCCAGCTATAGATAGAAAAATATAAAGTGAACAAATGTGTCATGCTACTTCTATTTTTGTTCCTGTTCTTCCTCTTTGTCTCTATTTCTGCCTCTAGCACATAGTATCCTGGTAAAACAGATTTTTTTTTTGGTGGGGGGTGGGGGACCACTGAACAATGAGAACACGGAAAACACCGTGCGCTGTTCATCCTGGCTCAGCCTCTCTGTTTTGCCATAATGGATCTATTCTGCATGCCTTGTCCTTGAGATCCCAGTGTATGTCGGATAAATTAACTCAGCCTAAGGCTGTTATAATCAATAAACTCAATGTTTATCCTAAGTTCGACCTACTAACTTAGTTATTTTAAGAGACTATTGTGGGTCCTTGTGTACGTGAGTAAGGAGGGGAATGAGAATGCACAAAGGGAAAAGGGATATTCCCTGGAAGTGGTCCTATCTGGGAAGCCTGCACTGTGCCACTCAGCTTGGATCTCTTCTGCTTATATGTAAGGCCAGTCTTGTCTAGTAGGCAAGAAGAGATTTAATTTGCAACCTATTTTATAAAATTATGAATTAAGGGGCTGCATGGGAATTTATTTAAGTCATCTAAGGTAATAGAATAGAAAATTTGCCTAGATTGAAAACTGGGTCTTTTGTAAGTTTTCATTCATAATGTCACCATAATAATAGCTACTTGTGTTAAGCACTTTTGAGTCTGCATCCATTTAATATATTTTTAAATTTATTAATTCATTTAATTCCCACAATAACTCTACAAATAAGGTTCTTGTGCCTCCATTTTACATATGAGAAAACCAAAGAACAAAAAGCTTAAGAAACTTCTCAGTTTATATTGCTGGTAAACTTTGGAAATGGGATTTGAACACGGATACTCTTAATCATCATTTATACTGTGTTAATGTGGTTTGACAAAAAAAGGTATAAACAGAAATGATTCTTTAGGGCTCCAAAGAAAATGTTCAAATCCATATTTTCCTATTAATATCAGCAGGATAATCTATTGAATAAGTGTGGCATCTAAGGGATAAAATTTAAGTGTTTCTCATGAATCTACTACTGTGACCAAACTGCAAAATATACAGTGAATGAATAATTAAATCCAGATGTCTCTTTCGGCAACAGCAGCAGCAAATACTGGAGGTGTGGGTGAAGCGAAGACAGAAGTGACAGACTCAATATTCATAAAAGTCATGATAGTGATTTTTAAAATAAAAATGTGTTTTAAATACCAGCCTTCCATGAATTCTAGAAATTGCACAATGAAAAATAAAATCTGCCTGCCATTTAACAGCCAGCAATACAAAAACCTTACTGTGTCAAGTGTAATATGCATAACTGGGTTCACAATTTGGTTTTCTTAAGGAGAAGTAATTTAGTTGTCATTAAACTCTTTGGGAAACTGGTTTTAATAATGTTCTTTGGTTATCAGGGGTATTGTTTTTCCTTCAGGCAAAGAAAAGAAAATGTGCAGCTAAAACCTGTACTGTATGTGATAATGAAGTTGGTCCATTCCCGTGCAGGATTGGAACAATTCTTTATAGCATGCAACATGATCAGAGGTGTGAAAGCAGGCCGTTTCTCAAACCATAAGAAATTGCTGAATTCACAGATTTCTGTCTTGAGACAATGAATTGGCCATATCTTATATGAAGCCCAAATTTGGTTTGTTGGTTTCTTTTTTTAGAACTGTTTTGGATGGAAAATAGTCACATTAAAAAAAATTAAAAACCCATAAGACAAGACATAATTGTACCATCTTTTTATTGCAATATGTAAGAAGCATAGAAGAAATCAGAGTATCTAAGTTTATCTTCTCATCTTTGTGTTCTTATTCTCCTGTGTGATTTTCCGCACAGACATGTTCCTACCATGATAGGAACCAAGGACATTCATTTGCCTGCTTGCTCTGCTACTGTGCCAGTAGCTGGTCCCAGTGTTGGTACAATTAATTAAAACTATAAACATGACTGTACCTAGCTCTTATATGGTCTTGCCACCACAACATTTTCTGGATAATTTATTCAATATTCATTGACTTGAAGTCACTAAAGATACCAAATCTGTTATCAAATATCTTCTATTAGAGATGGTTAAAAAAAATTGCTTTGACCAGCTCATGTTCTGCATCTCCCCCAACCTAGTGCATTTCTAAGCAGACTTGCTTTTGCTCTTTGTTTCTTTGCCAACCCAGCCAACACATCAATATTCCTCTGTATTTGTAAAGTAGCTTTTTTTTTCCTGCTGTTGATAAAAGAGGATCTAATTCTGTGCACACTTTGGAATTCTGTTTAAAATTGCATGCTTTTAATTTAGGGACCAAGGCAGGATGTAGGGTGTGTCAATTTGGGAATGCCGAATGACTGAAATGTCATGACATTTACAATCCAGATGTCATGGCAAGCTGGGAGACAAGACAGCTTGGTTGATAATTAGATGGCAGATGTCCAAGCAGCCTCACACGATACACATTATTTTTTGTATATTTGAGATTTGAGACCCTAGCCCTGAATGACAAATAATAAATCATCTTACCCATACAGTAAAAAAGGTTAGATCTCACAATTTTATATTATTTATTTATTATATTTATTTTATATTTTGCTTTTTTTCTCATTTATCAGAAATAGAAAACACACAAAAATAAAACTTACTCATAATCCCTATTTCTTGGTATATCACTGTGCAGGTAAATATACTAGTTATTATTTTTACTTTGTAATAAATAAAATTTAGACTCTCACATTCTACAAATGAGAAAACTCAGGCCCAGGAGAGTTAAATGATTTCTAAGATCACCCAACTAATGAGTGGCAGAAATGATAGGAGATCCCACAGTCTCTCGATTCTCTAGTCAGTATTTTTTCCAGAATACCTTATTCTTGAATTCAATGATAAGTACAAGGAAGTCCACTCTTTTATTCCTTTCTGAGTAAATGCTTGGACCAAATCCCCAATGGCTTCTAAGAAAGCTGTATACAAAGCTTCAAAGCCTTGCTTCAAGAATTCTGATTAAACCTACATGGTACCAAAGCAATAGCCTAAAGTGTGGAGAAATTCTAGTTGGTAGGGCTGATTCATTTTATTCAATTAAAATAATATTTGGTGGGGGGAGGATGTAATGGATTTGCTGACCAGCCGTTCTTGAGCTCTAACCATTCAACACACTATTTCTAATACAGCCTCTTTTCTCTATAGAATATTGACTCATTAAATTTTCCTTCCACTCTGTTATACAGCATTTTCCATACCTTTGATGCTTCAAGTCCAGGACCTTGGGCTTAAAGGGAAAAGTCAAATCTATTACCACTTTTGTAGTTTTATATACCAATTAAGAAAAAGAAGTAAAGCTGGCCATTATGTACATTATTTTATAATGTAATGTGTCAATTGCCAATTATTACATGAGACTAATTTTTTTTTTCTATAGCAACAGGGAGAGCTACTTTTAAAATATCTTGGAAGGAAGTCATATTTAAAGAGAAGCATCCTTTGAAAAATTAGATGTTAAAGCTTCAGATTTCCTGGATTTAACATTACCTTAAACTTGTTGGCAGAAGGGAAAATTTTCGGAGGATCTGTTTAGTTGTCTTATGAGTTATGGAACTGAGAAAATAATGGGTTTTCCATATACCCGGAGGCATATTGTGTACACATAACTCAAAAGCAACTAAACTTTCAAACTTCAAACTTCATGCATAGCTGTTGTCCTCTAAAGTGTGGTACGGTGTAAGTCAGAAGAAAAATGAGCAAGGTGATAAAGTGCCCAAACGTGTCTTGGGTGAGGATCTTGAAGAACTTCTGCTGTGCTGTGATTGCATTCTTTTTCCCCACCTAAGGGGGCTATTTGGAGGAAGTATTTCTACTGCTCTTAAGGTATTACTAGTTTTCCTTTGAATATTCTGCTCAGTTCCCTGCCTTCGTTCAACTGGAACTTCCTTTTAAAATGTTTTTGAAATAGTTAGCTCTCCATGTTTGCTGAAGAAAAAAGTAGTCTCATCTAATAATTGGCAATTGGCATATTATGTTGTAAAATAATATACAAAATGACCAGCTTTACTTTGTTGTAGAGGGCATGATGGCTGTCACCAATTGATTAATGTTGTTCCAGGGCAGGAAGGAACTTTGCCTTGCTGATGTTTCTTCCTGAACCTCTGGAATTCAATACTTCAACCATTTGCTTCCCTCGATCAACGTCTCTGCCTTTCTTGTCAGACCAGGATTCTAGTTACTGGGATCCTCACTTCTTCCCTTGAAAAGACCCTCATTAATACCCTTCTTCACCTAGCTGACAGTCTGGCTCAGTGCTATCTTCTATTTCCTAGGAGTCAGATTTAAAATTTAAAATAATATGAAGGAAATTAATTTTAAGAATATAATAGAATACAGTAATGAAAAATATTTTGTTATGTCTTCTGAACAAAGATACCACCAATGCAATTTCCACGAGTACTTATGAGGGTGAGTTTCCAAACCTAACCTAAATGAGTTACCAGAGTATATAGGTAGAAGTATTAGTTTTAAATATTTCTTGATTTTCTTGCCTTAGTCAAGTATCTTTTAAATAATGTGTGTTAGGTTTGCGGAAATGCACAAGGAGCTCTACAATGCTCAAACGTAGTTTCCACCTTCATTAAAGTAAATGAGAGATCCCTCTGCTGAATATACAGGTCTATCAGTTGTATGTACAGAGTAGTATGCATAGATATACATAAATAGGGTTTATACGTAACAGGGCCTGACTCACAGGTGAGAGGGAAGATGTAGCTTCTTCATAAACTTGAAATAGCAAACATAGCCCTTTAAAATGAATCATTATTTTGACTCAAAAATGAGCAGATTAAAAAGTAAAAAGTTTCAGTTAATCCTCTTAGTTGTTTGATGCATATCAAGCCTCCAGATGTTCAAAACATCCAAGCTGCAATTTTTTTTGTTTTTATTTAGAAGTTTCATACTTGCATATATTACTTCTTTCCTCAAAGACCAAGTGCAGAACCCAAACTGTACTTTTCCAGTCACTCCTTAAAAGTATGGTACTATCATTCCAGAGTTCACAGAGAGCCCAATTATTGGCCCCTGGGCTTTCTTTTTTTTTTTTTTATTTCAGAATATTATGGGGGCACAAACACTTTCGTTACCTATATTGCCTTTGCACCACCTGGGTCGGCTACAAGCGTGCCCATCCCCCAGAAAGTGTGCATTGCACCCATTAGGTGTGAATTTACCCTTCCCCTCCGTCCCCCTCCTACCTGCCTGACACCTGATGAATGTTTCTTCCATATGTGCATGTAAGTGTTGATCAATTAGTGCCAATTTAATGGTGAGTACATGTGGTGCTTGTTTTTCCATTCTTGTGATATTTCACTGTGAAGAATAGCCTCCAGCTCCATTCAGGATAATACAAGAGATATTAGTTTACCACCATTTTTTATGGCTGAGTAGTACTCCATGGTATACATATACCACATTTTATTATGGAGATATCTCAAAGACCTAAAAGGCCCCTGGGCTTTCTACTTTGTGGTTTTGGTGTTGGGATGCGATGGCTCTCTGATGGCTTCTATAACCAGTCAGCAGTTAACCAACAATAACTTAGAATATGTCTAACAAGTGCAGCCTAATCTTCATATTATTCCAAAGTTGGTTCAACTAAATAATGAAAATTTGATATTCCTAATATAATTAAGTGTTAAATTATCCACTGTTGGATTTTCTGTGCCACTGACGCCCTTTTTAGTAAAGTGATTAAAAACATTAACTACAGTGGTATTTAATTACTATTAACAACTACTATGCCTATATGTGTATATATGCATTTATTTCTGCCATATGTATTATGTCTCAGCATGGAGTTATTTTATGTATTTCATTTTGACAGTTTTCTAAATTGCTGCCACTTTTTGTCAGTTTGCATATTTTGTGGCCTACAACATTGATTTCATCTTAATGTCACCAATGAGAATTGATGATCTTAGGCTTGGCATAATATTAATTAAATCCATATGTCAAGTCATTGTGCAGTGTCCTTATGAAAATCTGCTAATACTTAATTCAAAATCGAGATTACTTCCAAAAGTGGCCAACTTCATATGGAATCCATCATGTAGTAACAGAGTGTTTCAAAGAGACTGGGATGAGTGGATTTAGACTAACATTGATATCTCAGACCAGATCCTCCTTAAATCAAAATTCATATGGAAGTTAGCATCTTGACATTCAGGATCCTGCAAGGGGGAACTAGCTGGGAGTATCACCATGCATGGTTTGAGAGAATGCATTAGCCCACCTGTAGTAGGTTGAAAATGTCCCCCAAAGATACTCTCTGAAATCCACAAATTTTGCCTTATTTGGAAAAAAAGTCTTTGCCAAGTGTGATTAAGTTATGGACCTTGTGATGAGGAGATAATCCTGGATTATCTGAGTGGGCCCTAAATACCTTCAAAAGTATCCTTATCAGAATGAAGCAAAGGAATAATCCCTCCCCTACACACATGCAGAGGAGAAGGTGATGTGAAGATGGAGGCAGAGATTGGAGTGAAGCAGCCACAAGCCAAGGAGTGCTGGCAGCTACCAGAAGCTGGAAGGGTCAAGAAATGGATTTGCTCTTAGGGCCTCCAGAGAGCAGTGGCCTTGCTGGTGTCTTGATTTCAGCTCAGTGATACTAATTTCAAACTTCTGTCCTCCAGAACCATGAAAAAATGGATGTGTTTAAGTCACCCAATTTGTGCCAACTTGTTACAGCAGCCACGAAAACTAATGCAGTAAATCAGCCACCTTAAGCGACAGTACCAATAAGAAGTACCAAAAACAAAGCACAAAGTACTTTAAGTGTGAATAAATGTATTTTTTGGAAGCTTTTTTACTATAACATACCATATAAATAAAAACAGATCTTAATACAAATTGAAGTTTCAAAATAAGTCTCCTGACCTCCCATGCCCAGTGCACCGGTGATCATGAGCTCTCCTTACTTATAAATTCCAAAGCTACCTTTGTCTACGGGTTGGGTTGAAATAATGGCACACGGGTGTCTTGAGGGTATGTTCTGTGACAGAGAAGCAGAATGGAAGAATTCAAAGTCATAGCCTGGAGCTGATGCAGTAATATGAATATATAAAACATGAAGGCCAAAAATGAAGGAGTGAGGTTGGGAGCCTGAGAAAGTTAAGAAAATGATTGGAAAGAAATAGATTTGGGAGAGTCTTTGGAACCCTGTCCTTGAATGAAGACATCAGGTGCCCGACGCTCTTGCCTGCTGCACTCACCACGTGCTGTGAGGACAGCAGCAGCTACCAGAAAGGGCATTCTGGTTGGGGCGACCCCAACTTGCTGCATCTTATGTTATTTACCACCATTCCCCAGATAAGACCTACTCTAAGGAATTCCATCTTTTATGTCCTTCACATGTACATACTCTCGGTTCTTCATCCTTTCTCATGCTGGCACATAACTGGAGTGAATATCTGTTTGTTTGCTCCTTCATTGAAGCTGTCTTCTGTCTTGAGTGTCAGTTCCCCACTGCCTCCCCAGTGTGTCCAGAGGATGCTGGCTGCTACCTCATGCTCACTGGATAAAACAGTCTCATGTTTTCTCTGTTAAACCTGCCCCACTTCCTTTTCCTTGTCTGAGTTAGTGGATCACTATCCTCTAGCCCCTGAGCTGAAACCTTGGAATCATCCTTCCCTCTTCTCTTGCCCTTCATATTCAGTCAACTGACAGTACCAATATTTCTTCTCTTCTCCTCTTTTTATTATTTTTGCCACTGTCCTACTTTGGCCCCTAATCTCTCCTCTGAAATATAATAATAGCCTCCCAACTGGCTGCTGTGCTTCTAGCTGCTCAACGGTTCAATCTCCCTTGTCACCTGCATTATCTTTCCAAAACACTGTCACAACTTGTCAGTCTACTGCAAAACTTTCAGGGACTCCTCCTGGGGCCTACAGGATAAAGTCTCAATTTCTGAACATGCCTTTCCATCTCTCGTCATCCCAGCCTCAGCCTCTCTTTCCAACCATCTCTCCCAGCACATACCCACACTTGCCCTTTGTCTCAACCATTGTGCCTGCCACTGTCTTCATCTCCTTGTCTTTACTCATATTGTTGCTGAAATGTCTTCTCTACCCCACTCTCTTTGATTTATCTGTTGCCCATCAAGCCCAACTTTTGGCTTCTCCATCTCTTTTGATTGCTGTCCTCCGCTATTGACACTCACTAATTACTAAATTTCCGCTGGACTTTGCTTTTAGCTGTATTAAAAACCTTACTTCTGCTTTTAAACATAGGTCATGATTTCCATGTCTATCTTCCCCTCTCCCCAACACCAGGTTGCTAATTCCTAGAGGCTAAAACTTATCTTTATCCCTTATGACCAAGCTTAAATGTCACTTAATCCACACTGAATAATGCTTTTACTTTTACCTCAGTTCCAAAATATTATGAATGTATATTGCATAATTTAACACCATTTTAAAAATTAGTTCTTCTTCTAGTATCTTATCTCCCAAATTAGACTATAAGCCTCTCCAGGTTAGGAAGCATGTACTATATTGAATTCTTATATATTCCTCACTAGATGACATGTTGGATGATTCAGTTAGCATATCTTCTTAAAAACTTAAAAATACCAGGCTATTCAAACAATTATCTTTGTGACCTGAAGCAAATCATTCATTCTCCTGGGGATTTAGTTTGCTATATTGTGTAATAAATGAAACCTTCATTCCTTGAATGCAGTGGTCCCCAACCTTTTTGACTCCAGGAACTGGTTTCATGGAAGACAGTTTTTGCATGAGGCAGGCGGGGGATTTGGGGGCAACGCGCCTGGGCTCCACCTCAGATCACCAGGCATTGGATTCTCATGGGAACCATGCCACCTGGATCCCTCTTGTATGCAGTTTGTGGTGGGTTTGGAGCACCTATGAGGGTCTGATGCTGCCGCTGATCTGGCTGGGGTGGTGACGCGAGTGCTGGGAAGTGGTCATGGGTGCAGGTGGGGCTTCACTCCCTCGCCTTCTGCTGTGCAGCCAGATGTCTGCTGGGTGGCTGACTGGGGTTAGGGGCTGCAGCTTAAATATGTAGGGTCAATGGTGTGTTCCTTTGAATGACAGAATTTGGTTTCATGCAAAATCTAAAAACAAAAACAAAACACGCACAATTCAGAATCAACAGTATGCTTTCTGAAAGCAATATGAGAATAGTTTTTTAACAGAATTCAGTATCATTCTAATGTCCTCTTGCAATTTTTAGACATGTATCCTATCACTGTAAGTAAAAATATGTATTTTTATATATACATAAAGTATCTATACACATATATATTTGTATTTAGGAAAATGTGTATGTATATACACACACATATATACGTACATACATATATAGTACATATACATTTATTTTCTAGACATTATAAGAGTATTATACTAATTATGTAAAATACCAGTTCACAGGATTCTCTCATATCAATACCCTCATGCACCTTTGTCAGCCACTCTTTGTCTTAAAATCTGATAGAGGGGACTCTAATGTATAATTGTGATCATTATGCTTTGTTCCATTTTGTTTATCCCTTTTCAGTATATTTTGGCAGACTAAGAATTATATGAAATTAATGCTTTCGGTTTAGAATTATAGTCCTGTCATTATTAAAACAAGGGATTACATTAAACACTACCCTGCAAGGTCAAATTTTTCTGAACATTTCAACCATTAGGTAGCAATAATAGAAGGCATTATAAATCTTTTGGAGTTTTGAAAGATATTGTACCTCTTGTTAATTGAATTGAAAGATGATTGCCCTATGATTACCTTGATTCATTTGCTGCATAATTTACCATAATGCTAATTAACTCCTTGTACTGAATAAGGTAAGATGTGCATGAGTTAGTCTCTCTCTCTCTCTTCTTTCTTTCTTCCTCTCCTTCCTTCCCTCTCTCCTATTTAAGTATTTTACCTACAATTTGACAGGACTTATTATGGAATCTTTCCATCTATATTATTTTGTCAATCTAAGTATCTCTAAATAAAAGTAAAAGTTAGGCCAAGTTTTTCAAATTCCTAGGTAATTGCCTGCTACTTGGCTTACTGTTTTGGTCTAATTGTGTTTGGTTTTTGCAAAAGGGGCCATAACCTGGCCCACTGTATGATATTTCTACTTCTAGTCTCACCTGCCCCTGAATTGTCCATAGTGTGTCAGTATAGTAGAACCTGTATTACCACAATTTCTTCTACACTGAAATTAAACAATTATAGAGTTGGTAGATTACAAAACTAATATATGCTTTGTGAATACTTCTTAATTCTAGCATATGGGGGAAAGAAGTATACTGTAACTCTCAAATATATAAGTGTTTTTTCAAGTTTGATATTTGATGGTTCTGGGTTTTTTTAGATGAAAAACTAAAGCACAAAGAAGCTAAGCAATATTTTGTTCTGCCTTATAATGAAATAATCAGGCAAATATTTATGGATAAAATATTTATGGATATAATTCTGGTTGCCTAAAAATTTTCAGGAACTAGGGTGCAGAGGTGTTCAGTGATGTAGATGGACAATATTAGCCATGAATTGATCATCATGGAACCTGGGTGATGGGTACATGGAGTTTCATCATAGAATTTTGTTTGCTTTTGTACGTGTTTGAGACTTTCTATAATAAAAAGATGTTTAAAAAGAATATATTTAGATATCTGCAGTGCATGTGACACTTGTCAAGGGGCCCATTGTTAGAGTCCTGGCCCTGCCAGTAACTCTATCACTCTGTAAAGTGATAGGCTGCATCACTTTAGGTGGGCTAAGACTTCCTAGACTTTATTTTTCTTTTTTAACATGAAAGCATTAGAAGAAAGAAGTGGTTCCTAAGGAGGTGGAATTTCTTAGGACACTTTCTAAAATTTCACTGGCAACTCAGAATTTTCCTCGGATTTAGGGGATAGAAGGGAATGTATATTTCAAAATAACTTCTCGAGTAACTGTGATACCACCATTCCTTATACACACACACACATTTGAGGGTAACAAAGGGTGTGACTTAAATCTCTACCCCACAACACTTTAATAAGTCTAGGATGGGTTCAGAGAATATGCATTTTTAAAAAGTGCTTCAGGTCATACTAATAAGTGGTCCACATGCCACACGTTGAGAAGCACTTTAGTAGCTCATCCCATGGTCCCTTCCAACCCAAACATCTCATGATGTTACATGAGCATTATCTTTTTTCTGCTTTTTATTCTCTACCATTCCATGAATAGCTGCTCATTTAATTACAAGTATATAATTGTCAAGAAAATGATGCCAAGTTTCTATCATTGAGTCATGACACAAGGTAGAAGTAGACTCTGGTTTAATTAGAATTCGTGTTTGAGGCTTCTAGGCCATCATTAGGAAAAATAGTCACTATATAAAAATATATATCTCACCAAATTTCTTGAATTTTCAAACTAAATTTAGCATATCAATTTTATACTGATGAAAACAAATAAATTTAGTATACTGTTTCCAGTCTTCTTTCCTAATATTTTTGTTGTATGTAGTTTTAATCTTTATGCTGGTCCTAATGGATGGATTGATACATTGAGATTAATGAAGTTCTTCCTTTTCTTCTACCTGTTTTTAGCAAACACCTCATGCTACATGAGCAGGGAATGAGGTGATTACTGTTATTGTCTACAAAGCTTCTTTGCTAGTGAACAAGGGTTAGATGTGAGTCTCAGGAAAAAATATTGTAATGAATTTCTGCCCCCAACAAAAAACTAAAAATATGGGTCACAAAGGTCCTAATAGTGGCCCCAACCTACACTTTAGGAAGGAGACGACGTAAATAAAGCTGAAAAGCAGTCAAAGCCTCAATGTGTCAACATCTTTTGCCTTTCCTTCCACTTACATGTTTCCTACCCCGAAGAAGATGACTTTGTATACTGTCACACTCAAGACTCCAATTAACATGTAAAGTAATGTGAGTCACACAAATACAGGCACAGGTAGATGCTTCAAAACCTTTTTATCTTTTTGGAAGAAACTTTTAATTCAATAGTTTCTGTACTTATAACTAATTTCAAGGCTTAGTTTTAGGAAGAAAAGATGATAAATGCCAAACAATGAAGTTTCTCAGTTCATAGTAAGTTTTAAGAAGATTCTTTCCCCAGAAACACAGCTTTTATGATAGCTTTTCAGATTGTTTCTTCATTTACCTGTAAATAAGTTGAATAATTCTAACTAGTTCCTGGGTTCTAACTAGCAATAGAGCATGTCATATTGTTAAGGATAACTGATGTTGGAGAAAGTCAAAGCAGGAGTAGGGGTGAAGTCACCCCAAGCCTGTTTCTATTAACCACAGCCCTGGAATGTCTGAAATAGTCCAGACATCCTCTATTGGACCCAAATCAGGTCTATCAAGAGCCAATGCAAAAGCTTGCTAGGTGGGGTCAAAAGATAAATTTACAAGCCAGGATCATTTTGAGTCAAAAGTTGAATATAAACTCTATCCAAGGAGAAAAAACTGGTGGAAGGCATAACTATTTTTAGTTACCTCTAGAAAAAAGTATAGAGCTAAAAGAAATGATAATGAACTGAATGATATAGGACTAACGGAGAAATTAAGGAGGAAAATTTCCCAAAATACAGTGGGCTTGACACCTGGTTAATTTGGTTGCTCATTAATGCCACCAGATTCTTTCTCTCTGCTGTTCTCAATCTGTCCATTATCCTTGTAGACAGGCTATCCTGTGTGTAAGACATCTGTAACTGTTCCAGATGTCAGATTCTGAAATGTCAACATCCAGTAGAAAGAACCAATTCTTCCTTCTGTATCATCTCCTTAGGTGTAAGGAAACCATTTCCAGCTCCGCCCCCCACCTCACTTCCTCAACTTCTCATTGGTCAGGATTAAGTCACGTGGTCATTCCTACACCTATAAGGGGAAAGGAGGGCAGGGGCTATTTTGCTGAAATGGAATTGATTTTGGAGAATCAGATACAAATCCACTCCAGAAGCAGAGGATGGGGAGAATCTACCTCTCATTCTCAATCCACAAGATCGTGATGGGTCTTCTATAAGGTGGTCCTAAATTTCAGATTAGAGGAGAGTTTTAGGTGCATTAGTTACCGGCTTCTATAATAAAGCACCACATACTGGGTGGCTTAGAACAACAGAAAGGTATTCTCTCACAGTTATGAAGTCTAGAAGTCCAAATTAAGGAGTCAGCAGGGCCATGCTCCCCCTGAAATCCATAGGGGAGTGATATCTTGCCTCTTCCTAGTTTCTAGTGGTTTGTCCAGCAATCTTTGACCTTCCTTGGCATGTAATTGCATAACTCCAATCTCTTTCTTCCTTATCACATGCTGTTCTCCATGTGTGTCCCTATCTTCATGTGGCTGTCTTCTTGTAAGAACACTTGTCATATTGGATTAGGATCTCACCCAACTCCAGTATGACCTCATCTAAATTAACTAATTACATATACAATCTCCCTATTTTCAAATAAGTTCACATTCTGAGGTGCTGGGACTTCAGCATAGCTATTTTGGGGGGAACACAATTCAGCCCATAACAGTAGGCATCTACAGACCTATCCAGTTTCATCCAGTCTAGATCCAAATGCCATGGGTTTGATCAAATGAGTTAGGGCACCATTCCCTAAACTTGTTGGAACATAATAATTGCTAGAGGCCATTAGTATAATTCATACCACAGATATACTGAATCTGAATCTGTAGGCGACATGCCTAGAAATCTGCTTTTTGACAAATGCCCCAGTTCAATTTTATGATGAAACAAGGTTGGAAAGCACAGAGTTAGCATGTCGGACACTTCTCGAGCATCTGCCATGCCACTCCTGGCTGTGAAAGACATTTTGTGTATGTGATCTCATTTACCCATAATAGCAGTCCTGGGAGGCTGCTCTTGTCATCCTCATCACACACCTGCAAAAACTGAGGGTAAGTAAGAGTGGAGCTGGAAGTGCAGCTAGGTCTGATCTCAAAATACACACTCTTTCCATCATGCTAATTCATCATGTTAATAGTATGTTAAAGAATCTTGACTCATTCAGTCCACTGTAGTTTACTCTCCTCGTTTTATTCCCAGGGCTAAAACTTTTCTCCTTTGTTGTCATCCTTATAGGAAACAAAAGACAGCTTATAGCTATCCTCTGTTTGGTTTTGCATGTACTTAAAAGGCATCCTCTTCCCCTGCTCCCTTAAATCCTTTACTTTTTGGTCATTTATTTGCCTTGGGCTATATAGCCATCCTAGTTACTTCTTTAAGAACCTCTAAAACCACAATGTGTTCCTCTAGAGAGCATAAAAATTTGTTGAAGCACACTTACTTGTTATCCTACCTATAGCAGGGTTGAAACAAACACTAGCTACTACTGTATTTTCCTTCTCTTATCCCTCAGATACACAATAGGTCATTCTGGTTCTCAGCAGTTGATGCCAAGGTCTGCTAGGGAAGAAATGAGGCTTCAGAGCTCCCTACAAGTTGAAATTGAATCAGAAAAGCTGCATATACATCACTGCTCAAAGGGCAGGTTGTTTGTAGAAACCGCAATGTGGAGGAACTGGGACGTTGTTTTCTCGACCACTTTGCCACTAGGATTTTATTTTCAGTGCAGTGAGGGACCATTGAAGGCTTTTAAACCAGGTGGTGACATGATAAAATTTCATTTCTAAAAATTATGATGGCTGTTGGGAAAAAGTGGATTGAAAGAAGCAAGAAAACACTAGCAGGTATTTCACAACTTCTCCAGGAAAATAGTGCCCTGAGAGAATCAGAGGTTCAGCAAACGTGGCTCACTGCCTGCAATATGTTTCCCAATCCCAATACCCTGTTGTGGAATTCTACGGCTCAGGTCAGTGGTCCCTTCTGACCTACAATGGACCAGGACTGATCTAGTAAAGTCATGTAGGAAATATGAAGGATTTGCACAGCTCAGCGCATGGGTGTGGCAAAATCCAACCAGCCGTCTAATAGTCTAACATCTATTGTTACTGACTTCAGGTTGTAAAAACTGGTTTCTTAAAAAACAAAAAACGAAATGAAAGCACTCTAGTAGAAGTAACCATATGTTTAAGGTTAAGAGTCACTGACGTTTATAATAAATAGTACACAGTGGATAAGAACTTGGGCCCTGGGTGATTCTGCCATGCTCTTGATGTGTGTCTTTGGGTGGGTTATTGAAACTCTGTCTCAGTTTTCTCATCTATAAAATGGAAATACTAGTATCGACTTCATAGTGTTATTGTGAACTCTAAATGAGACAGCAAATAAAAAGTGCCTTTCACAGTTTTAAGGTAGGGCACACTGTAAGCACTTAGTGAGTGAGTGTCATGGCTGCTATTTTATTAATAAACATAATGTCCAAGTAATTGAGTGAGTGTCATGGCTGCTATTTTATTAATAAACATAGATAATGTCCAAGTAATTAAGCAGAAACCTTGGACTGGAAAAAGCATAAAGTGTTGATTATTAAAGGTTGGAAATGGAAAAATAAAGAGAGATGTTTGTTCCATGAGGTTCCTTTGGCAAGTCATCCACATACTCTCCATCCTTTTGGTCATTTCCCCCAACGCACAGTGTATTTATTACCCTCTTCTGACAACCACGTGAAGAGTTGCTTGCCTCCTGAGCAGGGCTGAATTATAAACAATGCATTAGAAGCCATACAGGCACTCTGTCTTCCCCACGTGTGCCTGATAACCACAGCAGAGTTCAATAAAGAAGAGGGGAGCCGCAGGTGTACTCAGCTTTTTATTTCCTTGTTGTTCTGTGCCGTGATGGCAATGCCTGCGACTCGTGCTCTTGCCCTTTCTCCCATTCTCCTGCCTGAGCGCTCTCGTCCAGTGTATAAATACTCCATGAACTGGCATGGTTTCTGGGGCTCACTGAAAGAGAAGCAGCTGGTTCTCCCCATGACTGTGCTGCAGACTGAAGCGTTTGCAGACGCCGCGACTGAGGTAGGTTACAAATGGGAAGCCGGCTAAATTGAAAGGGAGGCCCCGCAAAAAGCTGGAGCAACCTTTGAACTCCAGGTCAGGAAGCAGCCGATGGTTTTTTTTTTTTTTTTTTTTTAATATTATGAAGAGAAGGAAAATGTTTTACGGTAAATCTATGGAGCTGCTCCAGGAGGCTTTTCTCTTGATCTAATTGAGCTGTTTGAAGTGTGCTTGAAAGTTCTCATCCGGCGGGTGTCAGCAACCTGCCTGCTACAAGCTGTGAGAAGTTAATCGTCTGTGGCATTGTTAGGAGAGATTGTCAGGGATCTGATGGCTGTCCATTGCGAACAATAGTGTATGGACACGGAAGGTGCCTGTGCCCTCGTTTGTCTTTGGGATATGGGGCTGCTTGCCTGTGCATGAGAGCGCACCCGCTCCTGCATGCAGATGGTGCTTGTTCACGGTGTCAGTGCTAGATAATTCACACCAAACAGGCAGATAGTCCCAAAAGTACTGCCACTGTCCACCTTACCCTCCCTCGCTTCCCAGCCATCCCCTTATCCAAAACAATCTTACCGTTACCACCACCACTGGCTTCGTCTTCTACCTGCTTTGCCTGTTGCTCAGATTAGATGTCACCCACCTGGGAAGCCTTTCTTACCCCTCACTACATTAAGGTTAGGGGCACCTCCTATGTTCTCCTAGTTTCTTGATTTCCCATTCAAAATGCTTAATACACCAAACCGATTGTTTGATTGTTTATCTGAATGCACTCCTTGGTAGCTCAACATGCTGTGAGGTTATGTCATGTTTATCCCAGAAGAGAAAGCAATCACCTGTATGTAGCCTATTGACAATAAATTATCTACCAAAAGAATTGAATAATTATGGTTTGGGGAAGGAGAAGTTATCTGAGAGCCCAAGATGCTATCTCATGACTCGTGGATGGTCAAGAATCACGTACTTTCAGGTGATTTTGATGATTGTGGTTTCATGCTTTTCAGTTTGCACACATCTGCCCGATTGTTCTTAATGGGCTATTATGGAAGGCCCAGCCCTTGGAATTGACCACCACCTGGTAGAGGAGGCACAGCAGAGAGGGGCTAGATTAGAACAAGCTCAGACCCTCCTATCCTGATTAGTACTTACTCGGGGTGGGTTGGGGAGTGGCATGAGGACCTGGCCCAGATGGTGGAAAGCATGGACCAAGCATTTGCAGGGTGAGTCTGAGTGAGAAACCAGGGAGGAGTGATAAGGCAAATTATTTCAAATTTTTTAAAACCATACACCTGAAATGTAAACAAGGGCACAGTAAACTTTTACTGCTTAGTGTTTTTAAAGTAATCCATAAACTTGACCACGTTCAGGTATTTGCGCTCTCCAGCAGACTCTGCTATGGAAGTAGCTGTCTCTGTTGCTGCCTTTGGACTTGAATCTCTTTTTGCCCTTTGTTCTGTTTCTGAGTTCAGACTTCCAGCAAATTTTCTTTATGATTCTCTATTCTACGGCATACCTTGCAAATTGTCTGTAATCAAATCTGTTTAATGAAGGTCACAAAAGCTAAGTCAACATGAGACCTGGGAGTGGAACCCAGTGGTCTGATTTTCCTGCCCACTGAGGAGCAGACTCCTTCCCTCCTCCTCCTGCCAGGTGGGTTATAGTGTTTCGCACCATCTTGTCTTATTGATTGAGTCATACATATCTCATTCTGCAATGTCAGGGTCCTTAAGTACTTCTGTGTAATCACAAGGACTCTTCCTCACTAGCCACCTTTGACTTTGATATCAATATTATTTACTATTTCTGTTTCTGATAATTAGAACAAACAAAAAAGATGTCAGGGTGACCAGGAAGAATCTCAGATAGGATACCAAATCTCTTGTTTCTGGAGAAAAGTGTGAAAATAAACTCAGCTTATTATGGGCTGATGCTACCCCCTGAATTGAACGTTAGCTTCTTACCATGGAAATTGTCATTTAGTTGCTTAAGCTGAAAGCCTGTCATTCTCATATACCTAGCATGATATGAAATTTTATGTATCTATATAGTTGGCCCTCCATATCTGCAGGTTCCATGTCCATGGATTCAATCCACTGTGGACTCAAACAAACAACATACACACACACACACACACACACACTGATCAATATAAGAATAAAAAATACAAATTTAAAAATATAGTATAACAGCTATTTACATAGCATTTACATTATATTAAGTATTGCAACTAATCTAGAGATGATTTAAAATACATAGGAGGATATGCATAGGTTATATGCAAATACTACACCATTTTGTATAAGGGACTTGAGCATCTCTGGATTTTGGTATCTGCAGGGGATCCTGGAATCAACCCCTTATGGATACCGAGGAATGACTGTATATATATATTTTTGTGTGTGTGTGTGTGTGTGTGTGTGTGTGTATGTAAATAATTGTTTCCTCAGAACCTAACCTAAATTCTCCTACTGTTCAAATGCTTTACTTTCTAGTTTGGTTTTTGGCTGATAAAAGGCTTTTATTTCTGTCTTGTTTTGGAAATACTTTACTAGCTATTTTTATAAAGAAAAAATTCTGAAAATATGTGGGATTTTGTTTTTTTTTTTTTGGCCAGAAATAGTTTACTATTTTTCTCTACCACTAATTTGTAATTCTTTTTTTTTTTTGAGACAGAGTGTCGTTTTGTTGCCCTGGCTAGAGTGAATGCCATGGTGTCAGCCTAGCTCACAGCAACCTCACACTCCTGGGCTTAAGCGATCCTACTGCCTCAGCCTCCCGAGTAGCTGGGACTACAGGCATGCGCCACCATGCCCAGCCAATTTTTTTTCTATATATATTTTAGTTGGCCAGATAATTTCTATTTTTAGTAGAGATGGGGGTCTCGCTCTTGCTCAGGCTGGTCTTGAACTCCTGACCTCGAGCGATCCACCCGCCTCGGCCTCCCAGAGTGCTAGGATTACAGGCGTGAGCCACCGCGCCTGGCCATAATTTGTAATTCTTCAAAGAAAAAAAAAAAAAGAAAACCTCTCTATGATCTTAGACAAACTGCAGCCACACTTGCTAAGATTGTTCACATTTACGTGTGTGGCTCTGAGTAGCTTGCTTTATATGCTAGGCAGGTTCCTAAATAGTTAGGCAGGAACTGAATTCTTAGAAATCAAGTCATTGCTTAAGGAAGTGGAAAAACTTGCTATTTGAATGAACTTTACTATGAACCTTTTTTCCAAAGCAAATAATCACTCCTTACTTTATCTTATCTTTATGCAAATCCTGATTTTCACTTTTAAGATTTACTTGAAGCAGTGCCTATTTGTATAGTTATCTTTAAATAATGGTCATTCCCAGATCCTATAATTGAAAATTAGGTAATTTTCATTTACTTTCTGGCTTCTACCTCCTGAAAATCTCTTATCTCTATCTTTATTTTGGTAATTCTCTTGTAGGAACTATAATAGTCCCTGAAAAATTATCATACCTCTGTTTCAATCTGAAAACACCACTAGCAGGCATGATTCCAGAGCATACACTAGGAAATGAAGTACTTAGAACCAAGTTTAAGTGAACTGTTGATGACTTTTCTGAAATTCGTAGAAAATCTCATGAAATATAAAAGTGTCTGATTTTGGTGTTTAATTCTCAAATATACTCAGATATGTTGTCCTTCTCCCTCTCCCACTCTGGGTTTATATCACCATGTAAATGAGAAATGGGTCCTCTTGCCTTTGAGTCATTTATGAAGAAAGTTTGGGTTTTTTTTTCTTCTTCTTTGTAGTTCTGAAAAGAGTGATTACTTTGCTTTTAGAGAGAATCTCTCTTTCTGGGGCCAGATGAAACATCTGAATAAAATAAATATCAATCAGAATTGAATGTGAAGACAGAAATTTAACTTGCCTTTTTACCACTAAATGCATATTTGAAAAATGGGCTCTTCTTTTATCAATTCCCTTTTGTTATCACATCAGCACATACTGATTCCAACCAGAGAACTAAATCTTAATATTCTGCCCAAGACAATGTGCTGTTTCTGGCCTGTGCCAAAGAAGAAAATGCCAGTGAGAAGTGGGGAGCTTCCAGGCCAACTTCATTATACCAATGGGCTTATCCATTTCAAAAAAGCACCCACAGTCAAGGTGCTCCCAGTAATTGAATATTTTGCCCAGTGAATCTGGGCTTGAGTCATTCATCTCTCTGACCCAGTCTTCAAGCCTGCTCGCCCAGGAGATTTGAAAATGAAACCAGCTGTAGAAACTAGATTTACTGCTGGGAACCTGAAAGTTCAGCTAGTGGGGGAAGAAAAACAAAGAATAGGATGTTTTTCAATTAACCTGCTTTTGTGAGTGGTCAGCACATGTTTTACACTTCTGCCGTATTCCTTGGTTAAGGGTTCACATGAAATGCACCCTCGGGAGAATGTGGCCTTGCTGGAAATCCAAGTTAATTATGATTCACGGTGTTCTGAGGGCCAACTTCACCTTCAGAACCAGGCAAGCTTGGCAAGTGCAAAGTCCTACTGGTGCTCCAACCTTCCATTTCAGGAGGGCATTTGGGTCCAGCACACCTTTCTAAGCAAGCCGATTAACTGAAGCTGTGTGCAAATTAGTTTTCTTCAGGAGCTATTTATTGCTCTCAAATTAGCAGCACATTCACATGGAAGGCAAACAAAAGTAGTTGTGAGAAAACAAGGACACAAAACAGATACAACATGTCTGGTCTTGTTCTGTGCATTGATGTCAGAGCAACTTGGGTGAACTAAGACCACCGTGGTACTTTCGTCACCAGCCTGATAATGATCCCAACTTGCAGAAAATCCCAAACGGAACAAGGGGCCAGGTCTAATCATTGATGTACTTTCTGACATTATTGAGAAGGACAGGCCAAATTAATGGCGATATTGCCTGGCGGAATTATCATAAACTCTCCCTGCAGTTTTAATGAGCTCTGCTCTTTTCCCCCTCCCATTTTAATCCCAAGCATATGTGTATGTTTGTATCATTAATTTTAAAATTCTGAGAAGCATTTAGTATCAGTGTTCTAGTTTTAAAGTAGGTACAGCATGATGCAGGGGGAAGAATGCTGGCCTGGAAGTCGGGTCTGCTGCTAACCTGCAGTGTGACCTTGGACACAACCTTGCAGGACCTTGGTTTCTCCTTATAAAAAATGAAGTGTTAGAATCCAGCAGTTTCTTAAATCGCCCTCAACTTTTTAGGGTCTATGTGTTTAGGATCCTGCAGAGGGTCCTATCATGTGAGAGACCATCCTGTCATGAGAAGGTGAGTGAAAGTGAAGAAAGCCCATATTGATATTGTCAGCCTGCAAAGCTACTTCAAGTCTATGAGCAATAAGAAATATGCTTTTTGTTGTCTTCATTAGATATATATTCTCCATTAAAGCAGAGTGTGTCATGAACTGATACTAAGGGAATTTGTTAAGTATTTCATTTTTTTTTTTTTTCTGGAAAGATAAGTCCTGTGGAACAGATAGGATTACCTTCATGGAGCTAGGTTAACCAATTCTCTTAATTTGGGGTCATTAGGTTGATTTCCATCGTGCTCTCATTCCTTATTTTTCTTTTTGACTTTCTAAAGGACAAAAAAAGCATGAACTGTGGATGGTATGTCTCCAAAAAATGCCCCATTGAGCTCAGGAATTGTCCCGTGCTGTGTCAGAAATTCAAAGGGAACCAGAGATAATGTGGCCAAGTAGAAAATGAACTGATTGCACTCAGGGTTGGGAGAAACTTTAACGGTACTTTAGTCCAAGCACAGAAGCATTGTTCAAAACACTTTGCACTTCCCAAGATTTGCCTTTCTATCTGAAGTTTGCCAACTTACAACTGCCCAGAGAAGCCATCGGAACTCCAGGAGATTCAGCTTCCTCATATATGAAAAAGGAAAATTGGACTCAATTATCTTTTAATCTTGTTTGCCTTAATAGTCTTTTATTCTCCTAGACATTTTCAGTATTTCAGAAATCTGCTCTTGGAGAAAAAGACATTATGGATTGGGGGGGGCAGGCAAAGTAAGTGATATAATGTAATAAGATTTTTAAAATAGTAGTAGAATTAAATGCTTTGAGATTTGGCATGATCATCCAGTAGTTTAATTTCTCCCTGACGGTAAGAAGTTACGGAGGCCGATTTACTACATCAGAACTTCCTGTTTTAACTGAGTAATAAACATACTTGATTATGTAGAACTGGCTGAGGCTTAAGGAAGACCAACTGCTAATACCCACAAACAGCCAAATAACACTTCTTTATTACTGACACTGCACACTTGCATAGACTCCCTCTTTTACTATTGACAGCATTATTTCTTTGCTGTTTTTACAACAGAAAAGCCCAGTAAAATGTAAACCTCATTTTCTTAAATCATTGATCTTAGGGGTATTCAGAGTAAATAGAAAACATACTACATATATTTCTGTAGGGTATTTTATTTAGAGTAATTAACAGAAGCTATCTCCTTTCAGTCTTAGCAAGGAAAGAAAATTTCTCCTAGAAGTCATATTTCCCCTTCTAATGACACAATTTTTTTATTATGTGACATTCAAAGAAAAGACTTAAAGTCCTATTTCTAGTAGAGTATTTAATTTGATAAATAATTTAGATTGTTACTTCAAAGTAAAAATATGATGTTTCTGAAAAAAAGTTTTAACCTTAGTAATTAAAGTTATCACAGAAATAATAAGGATTATTCTCAGAATGGAATAGAGTGTCTCTATTAGAAAGGAACATACATGAAAGATTCATTTTAGGGAAGAAAGGAAATATGTACTGTTTATTTGGCAATAGGAAGTCAGACCAAAATATATTTGTATGACCTTAAACGGGATCATATAGGAAGACAGGATCTGTCTTTATGAATATTTTCCACCTCTGAATTTGACATGAGAATGGGATCAAGAAAATGAATTTTATGTGTTACATGGCTAAGATGCATGTTAAAACTCAGGCAGGATGATTCCTGTCGTTGGTCTACTGGGAAATTACTTTTAAATGCAAACACAGCTTTCAGATAAATACATTGTGTGTGTGTGTGTGTGTGTGTGTGTGTGTGTGTGTGTGTATTTTAATTTCCCAGAGTGGATACATCAGCACATAAAATGGACTTGTCTAGTGTAAAAAAGGCAGCAGTTATTAAGAGAACAAAATTCAAGTGGGATTATATCCAACTGTGGGCCAGCAGGCATAAGACTTCTGGTAAGAAAGAAGCAAGGTGAGCTAACTAAGACCCAGGGATGGTTGTTCTGAAATAGTCTGCGAACGTTCATCTCCAGAATGGAGCTAGTAACTGACCAAAAGAAGGACTCTGAACCTCTTAATGCAAGTATCAGTTATGTTTCCAGAGATTTAAAAATATAAATTTGGAAAACTTAACCTTTTTTTAAGCCTCTCTGAGAAATAACACAGCATTTTGGCTTGAGGTATTCTCTTTGGAGGAAAGGAAAGAAGCTACAAAGACAAAGTGGGAAAAGAGATAAGGAGAAAAAATATTCAAGTGGACAATGTAACTAAAAAAACATTCTTTCACAAAAAAGCAAGGGAGAACTTGAAACAAAATAGGTTTGCTTTAAAATGCAAAGAAAGAGCCTTACCCAAGGGTCAATCTCCCAGTTCTTCTCTTTAGTCGGATGAGTCCCACTTGTGCTGACTTTGATCATCTGCTAGCAAGTAAAAGAGCTTCAGAGGGGCCACTGACACACATTCTCTTCTGGGTTATCGTGATACTGACAATTAGCACCTTCCCAAAATTAAAAGAGCACAGAGACAGGTGGGCATGCCTGCAAAACCCCTATGGGCTGCCACCGGGGCACCTCTGCCTCATTAGCCTGCGGTTTATACCTGCACCGTGGCCCGAGGACAGACTCGCTTTATAACTCTTCTCCATACTTATCTATATAACAGATGAACTATAGCCAATGGAACAGAAAAGTACATTTTAATATTTTCTGAAGTGATGAAAGAGGAAGAGGGCAGAGGAGTTGAGATGGCAAAATAGAGAAAAGAGAGCACACACGCAGCCTCTTGCAATGTAATAGAATAGTGAGAGAGAATGAAAAAAAAGAAAAATATTTAGTGTATCTTTCTATGTTTAGTATTTGTCTTTTGTTATTTATGACCTTAGCTTTTTATTCACTAGTAACTAACTAAGAAGCATTTTGCCACTCGATAGCCCTTCCTTTGGCAGCTTTCTGTATTACAATATCTGATGAAAAGGCAATGAACTGAACGCTCAGTTCAACACAATTATCCTTCTTTGTAGCTGGCTGGGAAGGATGTTCTCTTCACTTAAATGTGACGCAATTATTTGGCCAATGTAGAAGAGAACTGCATTCTATTGTTCTTCAAAGATCTGTTGTACTCCAAATACCTTTCTCCTTAGACTATGGAAATTTAAGCAACAATAGGTCGATTTCATTGAAATCCTACCTTCTGTAGTACTGCATCTCGCTAGAATTCTTCTCACTGGAGCAATATTGTTCATTTTGCAAAAAACATATTTTCTATTTTGACTGTATTAAGTGGCTAAATCTCATATACTAAAAAAAAAAAAAATCTTTAATTCTTCATGTGGGCTAAAGGCCAGAGCATAAGAGGAGGAGGACCCCTTATCAGACATTTCTTGTATGTTAGGAGACACTTTGAAGCTATAAACTTGAGAGAAACTTGAGCTTATTCCTGACCCTGGTTCTACATTTGACATAAGCCATATGTTTATAGCAGTCACTCTCGTGTGACTGTATAAATTCACTATGGCAAGAGTTTGCATCCTGAATTAATTTGTATAAGGTGTCTGGGGGAATGCTGATTTTATATGGGAAACAAGGTTAGGTGGAAGCCCCAGCACTGCCTTTCTGGAGTTCTAGAACTCAGCATATTATAATTCTGACTTCTAACATACTCCAGGGGAATCAGTCTGGGTGACTTCATGAGACTAAATATTGCAAAAATTGCTAGCACGACTAAATCAACCAGGTTCTAGCAGTTTACTCCTTGCAAGAAAATTAGTGTGTTAACTCTTTCCAACCACTGACTGCATTAGAGTTGCACATAATCTGATTTGTGAAATGCTGCACTCGCACATTGGAGTAGCTAGAAAGAAGAAAGTGTGTTGAAGCAGATGTTGTCCTGAGGAAAAGAGATCACTTGAAATGTAAATGTATTATAAAATGGCTTGTCCACGGGTATGTCCCAGAGCTTTTAGAAATTTCCTTGTCTCGCCTTATTCAATTTAATGAATTTTATTTCTCAAGGAAAAGACAAAACTGCAAGTGAGTTAAGCGTTGATGCTCTGATGTTAGGCAGACTGAGATTGTATGTCCATCACTTTTTATCTCTGTTGTCTTGATCAATTTATGTAGTTTCTCTAAGTCTTCATTTTCATGTTTGTAAAAGGAGAATTTGACAATAGAACTATCTTTTTAGGGCCATTGTAAGGATTAAATGTGCTAAACCATATTATTTTTTTTAGCATAATTTCTGACATAAAGACCCAATGAGTAGTAGCGGCCATCCTTCATCTTACTGTCACTGTTACCTAAGAGAGATGCAAAGCAATGATACCATTCAAGCATTTTTATGGAGAGGTTAAATGAACACATGTTTTTTCTTTTCTCCCTCAATTTTTTTTAAGACAATAGGGTTAAGCCACAGGTTGCATAAAACTGACTAATGCCATCCATGAGTTTCATGGGAAGATAGCTATCTTTGCCCATTTGGGCTGCCATAACAAAATGCCATAAAGTAGGCAGCTTGTGCACAACAGGAGTTTATTTCTCACAGATCTGGAGGTTGGGAAGTCTGAGATCAAGGCACTGGCAGAGTGGAGCCTGCTTCCTGCTTCATAGATAGTGCCTTCTAGCCATGTCCTCACGTGGGGAGAGGGATGAGGGGTCTCTCTGGGACCTCTTTTACAAGGACACTATTCCCATTTATAAGGGCTCTGCCTTATGATATAATCACCTCCCCAAGACCCCATTACATCGGTGATTAGGTTTCAACATATAAATTTGTGGAAGAAGAGGGGTGCACAAGCATTGAGACTGTTGCAATGGCAGTGGAGGAAGTGAATTTGAATCATTACTTCCATGTAAATGCTTCACTTCTTAAATAAATGATTTAACTTTTATTCTGCTTTGTTTTAAAAATGAAGAAATAATATTTAGCTACATGTAGGAGTAGTATAAGTTATTTCTAAAGTAAAAGATGAACTGTTTTGTAAATGTGATATTGTTAAATTATAGCTTGCCTTGTCCAATGATACTGTTTTTACTTATAGAAAGAAGTTTAAAAAGCAATTATTAGGGTACTGTTTATTCTGGGTGGGGGTGAGCGGTTATGATCTTATCCTTAGTCCTCAAAACACTGTCAAACGTGGACTATCTGCCCTCGTTTTCAATCTTATTTTTTCAATACCAACCACTGCCATGTTTACAATTTTTGTTTGCATCTAAGTAAAGCTGATGGAAAGGAAGTGGAATCCTCTGAGAAAAATCCCCTATGCAAAGAGGAAAAATGTTTAATCATTTAGAACAATAATTGCATTGTAAATATTAGCTGCTGATAAGAAGTAGAGAAAGTAGAGAGCGAAAAGAAAACAAGGGAGCTGCTACATTGTTGCATCTTGCTTGATGCCTTCATTCAGTGCTCTAGCAGCTACATTTAAGGTCACCTAGTAAATGATGCTGCTTTCTATCTTGTCTTCTGGAAGTCCGCTCCTTCATCTCCATCTGAGCTTTAAGCAAGAAAACTGCCAGTCATAGAGCATTTCCTTATACAGTTCCATGTTACTGTTACGCGGAGAACTCCGAATGGCATGTCGATGGTCTGGCTGCTCTGGAGGAGAATAATTAGCTGTGTGACTTTAACTAGGCCAAAAAATGTTATATGGGATAAAAACATGAAAAACCATTCATCTATATAAACCAGTTCTCAAGACAGTGTTTGTCTTAGTTCATCTGCTAATTCCTTTCAAGTCTAGAAGACCGTTTTTTTTTTTTGTTGTTGTTGTTTGTTTGTTTTTTTGACATTTTTGAGTCCTGTGATCTCAACCTTTATGTTGCTTTATTCTCTTTATGGTACTAATATCTTGATTTTTTTATTAAATGTATTATAAATATG
Source organism: Lemur catta (assembly GCF_020740605.2). Lineage (NCBI taxonomy): Eukaryota > Metazoa > Chordata > Mammalia > Primates > Lemuridae > Lemur > Lemur catta. The sequence goes on along the minus strand of NC_059128.1, from coordinate 21,230,433 downwards.
TCTTATCCTCCCCACTTGTATATCTTCTTCCAACATGCATGCATGTACACATACACATATGCACATATCACACAAGAAGTCATTTTGGACTAGTGATCTTATCTAATTTTTCCTAGTGTTTCCATTTTATTGTTTGTCAAGTTGAATGGAACTCCCATGCTTTATTCTGCTGACATTTAGGCAAATTTACAAAAAAATACGAGTTCATTTCTGTCTGGATGAGAAGCTCAACTTCCACCTATCAGATAGTGTTGTCGATTTATACAGGAGGCTGTAGGAGAAAAGACCTGTAGATGAATGTAATTAATAGAAGAGAAAAATGTGCTTGAGCATTTCACTTGCAGCCTACTCAGATCCTGCGCACTCTACCTTTCTACCAAAGTTTGATTCACAGTACCCTCAGACATACTCCCAATTCTCTTTCAACAGAAAAGCTTGGTTTCTTTTCTTTTTCTACTCTTTATTGAACATTAACTGTATCCCACATGTTAGAGTGAGTACGTTACATTCACTTGGCTCACTTACTCTTGCAATAAACCTTTGTGGTGCGGTAGAATCCTGTTTATGGGAGCTTCTGTGACTCTGTGAGGGGAGAGACACAATGGATGTGTGCCTAGTGATGCCTTTGTCATGCTTTTTTACAACAGATTGCTCACTCATTTGCTACTTCCCCCATCAGACTATATTTCATTCCTTATTATATCTTTAACAAATTGCAAAGTGGCAGGAAGGTGAACGGTACTCATCCAGTATTGACCATACGAATGAGGCCCTGCTTCTGAAACCTGAGAGCCCTGTCCAGGGTCATTCTGTCCAGGAACTCGTCCTCTCTGGCAGTATGAGACCGTATGTTCAACATGACCACTGAGGAAGTCAGAAGGAAATTTCCATTACTTTTTACATTCTGCCTTTTTCTTTCAAAAAGTTTTCTAGACTTCAAGTATTTCAAAAATCAGTCCTTAGATGGCCTTATAATTTAATTTCAATAATAACTGCATGCATGTACATTGGCACACAAAGATGTTTGCAGTATAAAGTGGAAAAAAAAAGTTGTATAACAGTGTATATAGAATCAATCAATGTTTGAACATATAGATGCATATTTGTTTACATATATCCAGGTACATTTTTACTCTTCATTCATTCTCATCTAACCAACCCCCTATTGAATACTTTGCCTGTTTCTAATGTTTTGTTATTTTCTTTTTTTTTTTTAAAGCCTGTACCAAATATCGTAGTAGAACTTCTCTGTGTGCTTGTCTAATTATTTTGTTAGGATAAAAGGATCCATATGGTGTCCACTTCAGTGCAGTTATTGGTATGATTTGCCTCTCTGCCTTGGGGAATGGACTTTGTCTCTGAGGCCAGGAGCTGCTACTCTGTCTGGTGACTGGAGTAATCTGACTTCATGTGATGTGGCTAATGAGGCATGTAAAAGGTTGTCTGTATCTTATGTATCAGTGAGTTTTCTGACACCCCTATGAGACGCTTATTTTTTGTTTCAAAAGTCTATTCCTGAGTTGAATTTCTGTGATCATATGGCAACAAGAGCTGAGTCTTCTCACATCGAGAGTAATCACATTTCATCTGATATGCAGGACCATTGGGTGGGGGGCCTTGTCAACACTGAGTGCTGGGGGATTGGATCTAATTACAAAAGTTGAAGCTGCTCACAGGCTTCCTTCCTGGTCATTTTGAATTTGTACTCTCACAAAGATAGTCTTAGCCCTGGCAAATCTGACCCTGTCTAGGATTTTTATGTTAGAATGAGCACAAATTCATTTGTGCTGACATCAAACATTTCTTGAGTACCTACTGTACCCGATACCATGTTATTTTCTCATGTCAAAGTTCTGCCACAAAGAACCAGTGGGAGTAAACACAGGCAAGAGCAAGAAGGACCTTGCTGGCAGAGGTAACTGCACGCACAGAATCCAGCAGTTAGCCTGCATGGAATAGCAAGTAGTCTGGCTTTGCTGGAAGTAGGATTGCAAGCTGAGGAAGGATGGAAGTGAGGCTAGATAGTGTACCAGGAAGTGGCAGAGGACAGAGGGCCCTACCTCTCCATGGCACTTATCATAATATTTGCTCTCCTGTTTTGTTTGTTTGCTTGTTTGTTTTTTGATGAGCATTGAGCCAGAATTTCAACATGAAGTCTTGTTCTCATCTGTACAAGTCACTACAATGGCTTCCCGTTGCTCTAAGAGAAGACTAGATCCTACAAGGTCTGGAACAATCTGTCTCCTGCCTATGTTGTCTCATTCCTCGCCAAGCCTGCATGTTTCCTCCCATCTCCAACTGGCCCCACTCTCCAGGCTCCAGTCATAGGGACCGTCCTTCAGTTTCATTAACAGGGCATGTTGTTGTGTCCCGACAGAGCTTTCGTAGGAACTGTTTACTCTACATGGAATCCTCTTTCCTTCCTGCCAATCTTGCCTATTTATTTTCTCTTCTCATGTCTCAGCTCAATTATTTTTTATTCAAGGAAAGCTTCTCCAAGTTCCTTGACTATATTTAATTTCCCACTTATATGCTCTCATTAACACTATGCAGTACTATAGGAGGCATTATTGTCAGTGATATGTTGGTATAATTATTTGATGAATGTTTCTTTCCTCCTAATAAGTAATATCATCAATATCATCATCATTAAATATGCCAGTATCATTTTGGATACTTACAATGTGCCCTACACTGTTCTAAGCACTTTATGTCTACTAATTCATTTATTTCCCAGAACAGTCCCCATTAAACAGGTGGTAACAACACTGAGGGAGAGAGAAGTTAAGTGAGTCATCCAAAGTTACAAAGCTAGTGAGTAGTGAAGTTAGAATTTGAACCCAAGAAGACTGGATCTGAAACCTATTCTCTTAACCACTAACTTTCCACTGACCTACGTAGGTTCCAGACCTAGCACATAGCATTTGCACAGTAAATATTTGTTGAAAGTATGAGTGGATAAGTGAAATAATTACTGCAAACTTCATATATGCTCAACTCTTCTCCGGAGACATTTGGGTGTGTAAATACAAAAGAACCATAGTAAACTTTGTTGGCAGGACTGTGTTCTAGAGAAGATTGGGAAAAGAGAAACCCCAGAATATTTTGTGTGACTTATGATAAAAATCTTTAAAATAAGGGAAAGCTACAAAGTGTTAACCAAAAAAATTAGTTCTTTAGCTTACGTGTCCGTCATCGTGACCTTTCCTGATATTGATGTGGGTTTGTTCAGTGTCTTTAATCCAATGGGCTGCTGTTTATTATCTTGAGTGATAATGCTGTATCTGCTAAGCATTTCCTATACATGAAACATCCCTTGAAAACTTTGAAATAGAAAGAACAGGTTAATGGTAGGATCAACCAGGATTCTGCCAACATACTAGACAGAGAGAATTCTTCAGAATGGTGTTTGCTTTCTGTGTGTTTGCATGTCATGGGAAATTCCTGTCTTTAGAGACTCATGGAATATTAGTAAAATAAAGAAAGAATGAAAGTAAGGAGCATGTTTGGAGTCCCATTTTAAAAATATGTATAGACATAAAAGAGTTAAAATACTGAATGAATTCACTCTGTATGCTCCTATATCTGTGCCTGATTGTGCTGTGGCATCATTGTAGCCCCAGCACAACGTAGGTGCTTCATAAATGGCCAAGGAAAGAATGAATGAGTGAGTGACAGAGTAAATATGAGTGGACAAATGGACAAAATGTTGGGCAGATGGGGTGGGAGTGTGGCAGACAAGGGCTGACTTAATCCTTCAAGGATCAGCTCGAAATGCCACATTTCCAAGACAGCTTTCAGTGAGTTAATTACTTCTCTTCTCTATTCCTATGGTGATTTATTTGTTCTACTTTAATAGTGTCTATCAGTCATTTTGTAGTTTCATTTCATGAATCTGTCTTACGATTAGACTGTAAAATCCTTGAGTGGTGGGATTGTCGGTTTGTACCTATGTCACTACACATAGTATCTGGCAAGGACAATACTCTGAAGATATATTTATTAATACCAAATTGAGCCTATGAAGGTTCCAGTACACCAGTATGGTTTGTGAACTCTGCTTCATTCACTGAAATAAGGCCACAAGGCTTTGTGATCATGTGGCAGTCACATTGCAAAATCAGAGCAGTAACCTCTTCAAAATCAGGATTTCTTCTTCCATACCTTCGGCTTCTGTCTCCCTCATCCTTTACATCCTGGAAATTATATTTTGGAGGTTGTCAATGTGTGCTGGTCTAGATTGCCCTATAGTTAACGCACTTCTTTGACATAAAGGAATGCACTCTACATACAGTGATGCAGCGTTAAGCACCCTCTTAACATGGGCATAAGCATTAGGATCACACTGTCAGGAAACTGGGAAAACCAAGAGTGTCGTTGGAGGCTAAAAGGGCCAGGGCAAGGAAAACATGAAGGGCATGAAACAGGGAGCTTGTCTTTTCTTCCCAATGTACTGGGGAGGCCAGAAGTGGCATCACTTTGTACTCCAGCAGTGACATTTTAATTTATAAGCTAAGAATGCACTGATTGCCAACTGCAAAAATTGATTTGGTTGTTCATCTGATTCAACCCATGTCAGAGTTTGAAAGTAATTATGATAGTGGGGCCGATAGGCAGGCAATTACAGTTTTGTTCTTTCGCTTTCTGGCTCCTTCTCGCTCTCTTTCTCTCCCCTCCCCTCCACCCCCAAGGTTGTTCTTGTCAGGAAGGCAATGTAGGCAGAAGACAAGAGAGTAATCTTTGGAGAAGTGGTATGTGGACTCCTATGGCATGGGCTATAATAAATAATAGAATGGCTAGTTCTCTATCTTAATCTAACTTTTATTAGCCTCCTATGAAATCTAACTCGATAAAAGGTGCAGACTATTTTGTCTCCTTGAAAGTACAGGATAGAAATTGTACATGCACTACAAGGCAGTTACTGCCTCTGACTTCAATTTGAGTTGTCTTTACCATGTCTATAGATACAGGGTGTCTTTATAAAAAAAATTTTCCTCCAAATCATAATGCACACAGGAACCTGGTGTAGGGAGAGATTTAGGCAAGGTTGAAATCCATGTCTGTGTTGGAGAGCAGATTCCATGGGAGATTGAAAATACCCTTGAAATTGTATTGCAAGAAATTGAGTGAAGTATTGGAATGAAGAAAGAAGTTTGCTGGGTTTTTTTTTTTTTTCCTAAAAGCAACACTTGGAATGTAAACCTAAAATAAAATAGAAGATGGAGCTGAAGAGTATATCACAAGACAAAAATCACTTTTTAGATGGATGAAGAGATTGATGGATGGACATGGATTTCTTGATCTATTTCTATTTTGAAGGGGGTTTATTTACTTACAAATACTGAAAAATTCAATGTTTTTGACCCAATAGAATAGTTCTTCTGGTCCAAAGATAGTAAAATGAGAATTTTCCAGGTGGGGAGTCTACTCAGTACAGGAAATATTGAGATATCTAAATTATTTGAATATCGGCTTTTTTTTCTTGACAATATAGGAAAACCTTCTATAGATTCTGTATCAATGGATTCAGATACATATCTCTCTTCCCAGGAAACTTGTGACTTGACAGTGTACTATGACTACCTTAATATTTTATTTTTTTTTAAAAAAAGAACTCTCAAAAACTACCATACCCAAGATACAGGCTTTTTCACACACTCTAACTTCTCTATAAACCTCCTTTTGACCAACTGGCCCACTGCAATTTGGCACATACACACCCTTTTAACGAGCAAGCATCCTACATGCAGGGAATGTGTCAGGTACGGTTGACTGAATGGATGTAAGACTGATAGCGTGGAACCTCCTTGGCTGGAGAGTCTGCTACCCTCCAGTAGGATATTAGGGAATAAACTAGATAAACCTGAAAAATGTTTCAACTTCAGTTTACGGTATTCATATGAAGTAATGGAGAAGAATTTTGCTTTGTTACTCATAAACCTTCTGTAAAACTCTTCTCAAAAAAAGATAGGGGAAAGAGGCTTAAAATATAGGTATAGTATAGACTCTACAGAGTCTATGCAGATTTTAGAGTTTGTCTAGTTTTAAAAAATTTAATTTTTTGTACATTTTTATTTAGTGATATTGCTATATAAATGTGCCTCACAAGGTCCACGTCATTTTCTTAGATTTTCTTGGGGGTTAATGCCTCTTTCATGTACTTCTTGGCCTTCTGATCCTACCTCTGACTTCAGCTTAGTGGTTATAAGGAGGACTTTGGAATCAGGCAGATCTAGGTCAGAATTGTAGCTTTGCCACTTATTGCCTATATGTAGTCTAGCTCTCTGAACCTCAGTTTCCTCTTCTGCAAAATGGAAATAGTGAAACTTCATAAGTCTGTTGGCAGGATTAAATGGAATAGAATGTTGTAAATTACTCAGCACAGTGCTTGGCACACAGTAAGTGCTAAATAAGTGGTGATTAATTGCTATTGATTTGTTACTCGGGTTGCTTTAAACAGATTCTTTTTTCTGCATAGAGACTTTAACTTATCTCTGAATCTTTAGAGCTCTCAGGTTCTTTTCTGTTTGGACTTTGGGGCTTTTGTTTAAGACCGCAGAATCTCTGGAGCCACATCCTCCTCCACGGCAGCAGATGACTAAAAAGCTTTTCTCTATGGATGCAGAATCCGTCTTTGACCTGTTACTAGCTCTCTAGGGACTCTCTCTACCTTCTATCCCATCAACTCTCTGAGCATGGATTTTCAAGCAAACTTTGCCTTTATACTCATCCATCATTCTTTCAGTCTTTTGTCTCATTCTGAGAGATTGGTCTAGAGTAGACCAGAGTATTGATTTTTCAACTTATTTCTCAATAAGGCCATACCATGTGCAATGTGCAAATGTTTTTGGGCCAGTTGGTATTCCTCCATAATTTAAATATTATCTTTGTTTATAACATTTCCATAGGGGGTCTATAATTCTATCTTCCTACTCACTGCCAAGGAACAAAAATATGTTCTTCGGTTTTCACAGATACCTCTGGCCTTTAGGGGAAAAACCAAATAATTCACAAACACTTTTTGAGGAGGTAATTAATTATTTCTTTTTTGCCTCCTTGCTATTCATTTTGAGATACTTACTGAAGCGCTGTGCATCTCTAGTTTATATACCAGCCTCAAATTTATATAGATTTATTATGTGATAATTACAAAGTCTTTATCCTGAATATTGAGCTGGATCCAATACAATCTCAATTTGAACGCTTAAGAGATGGAAAATTTGATCAAATAAATTTCCTGATCAATAGAAAATCTTCTGGTAATATGTTGCTAATGCAAATAATTCTAGTGTGTTTCATTCATCGTTTCTGTCTTAGAAAACTGTGGTTTAACTATCATTGAAGTCAATAGGCTTTAATTCAGAGTCTTGCATGCTGAAGGGTCATTTCAGTGCCAAAAAAAAAAAAGCTGGAAATGTAGGAAATTTAGCTGCATTTATATCATCTACCAACCATTTCCAAAAGTCCTGTGGAGAATATTTCTTTTAGCAAATCTCAGACGTTATCTTGACTTGTATGAAAGAGAAATCCAAGCACATTGAAATGTCTGGTTCAAAAGTAATTTTTTAAATTATTGATTAAACCCTTAAAACTATATAAAGTCTGCTTTGTTTTATGAATTAACCCCATTATTTTATGGCCAAATATACTTTTATCTTATCAGATGCCAAAGAGTTATTTGTCCTGGTTCTTGACGTTCAGTTTTTCTGCTTATTTATTTATTTAACTCCTGATCACTAGCCAAACTATATGCCATAGGTGGGTTGGTCCAACTCAAATGTCTGGTCTGTAACTAAGGAAAGAAAAATATATTTTTGTGAAGAATAGGTGTGAGGTAAAGAAGTTAGTGGTGGTGTCATATGGAAAAAGAGTAGAGTCAAATGCATGGTAATGTACATGCTGAAGAGTGCAAGGTCAAGAAAGAAACAATGAGTGGACATCTGCCACCAACACACAGCAACTGATTTCAGCATTCACTCCATTGCTCAAGCTCCATGGAAGTACACAGGCGAAAAGGATTCATGTCATGTTCTTAGCTCTTCTCTGCGCCCCAGGGTTGCAGCTCTCAGAGATACTATCTCATCATAGCATTCTAAGGATATTAGAAAGAACTATATTTCACTTGATCCCGTTTTCTTTTTCAGTCTGAAGCAGAGACACAGTGAAGTTCAGTAAGGACTGACACCCATTAACATTTTGTGTGACTCAGGATACAAATTGAACCCACTGCTGTGGAAGTGGCTTTCTATATAAATCTAGCCCCCACCCCACTACTGCCACCACCAAAGTTAATAGTCCAGTGCTTCTGTTGCTGACAGCAAAGGTTCAAGATTATTCTTACTGTTTTACTGGGGCTGCTCATCAAAAAGTATTGACTTGTCTGTTCTGTTTATAGGGAGGTGGTGAAGAAAAGGCTTCTTAAATGCTCTACAGAGATTCATTCTATGCTGCCTCACACGCTTTGAAGCAGTACGATTTCTCTTCTGTCTCATCGCAGGTGGAGAGTCTTGCAGGATGTGTTCGCTGCTTAAGAGCAAACCTGCCTCATTCGTAACCACTAGTAGCTGGCAACCTTTTGACTCCTCTCACTGCTTGAAAACTCTTCTGTTCCTTGAAAGCCTCATGCACTACCCATAAGTATTAAGTGTGTTTTTATTTCTTAAAAGGATATATAATACACAAGTCACTTAAAAGGGAGGTTTGCAGAAGCTTTAATAACAGGTTGACTAATATTTAGGAAAAATGAAATACCCCTCTCTCTTCTCTGTGGTAGCTGTGAGCCGGATTTATATCCATTAACCAAAAGCCTATTACTCTCCCCACCACATAATGTCATACAGCAAAATGGAAGATGGAGGGCAAGAGACCTGAGTTTGGTCCCATCTGTGTCACAAAATAAGAGTATGACCTTGGACTAATGATAATATCCTGTGTCATATGTAAAGAGTATGTATTCTGAGAGTAAAACACCTACATAAATGGAAAGTATAATTGTTATAATCCTTTGACTATTTTTAGAACAGTTTCACCCATTGGATGGGACTAGTGTAAAGTTGATGGATGGTATTTGTTTCATTTTTTTCTCCTAGCATGCATGGAAATCTTTAGGAGCATTAAAAAAAGGAATGAATGATACATATCTTGATATTTTCATCCTCTCATGCATTTTCTCTCTAAAATCTGAATCAAGCAATGATTATCTAGAAACTTTAGCCAATAATACCAGAGTGTACAAAATGTTACCTAAGAGTGTTGAAGAGCTGACTACTTATTCCAGTTTATATGACATTACAGCCTAGAGAAAAGAAAAAAATTGAATTAAATTGAACCTGAAAGGAGAAGTCCATAGGATGTAATTATCTGAATTTGAATTTTTCTGAGTTTTATTCTCTCGTACAGTGTGACGCTGTAGGAGGAGGCCTACCCTGACTCAAAAAGATACGGATTTTGGCCCCATGTATAGGATAGCACTTGGATTCAGCAGCTCCTCCTGAAGTGTCCCCTTTAATTCTCTGTGTGGCATCCAATGTTCACAGACCCCAGGAGATGAGGGGATTTGTCTTCTCAAGCAAGGTCCCACTGTTGAGCTTTGAAACAAAGGGGGATACATTGCCACTTGCGTATCTTTCAGAAAAATGACTGCCATAATAGCATAAGTGTCTCGAGAGCTTTGCCTTGATAGGAGTGTGTTTTTAATGATATGATTTTGGTATCCAGCCCTCTGTGGATAGCTTGGCATATGTCTTGTTCTATTTAAACAGCGCTGACTGATAAAGTGGACATTAATTGGCAGTTAGTGACTAGGCTATATAGGTCTTTGTTACCCAGCCTTTCAACTAACTGATCATTAACTAGGAGGAAATGTTTGACCCGGAAGGTCGTTACTGTTATTAAGTGGGAAAAGAAATTAAAATGTTCTAAATTGCCTTTTTTATGAATCAGATGAGGATTTAAAAGCAAAAAGGAAAAAAGAGAGCTTGCTTTACAATGGAGTCAGTGTCTGTTTACAGTTCTGCTCTTTTCCTATCCCTTGAAGACCAAATGGTAATATTCATGAGGGAAGGGCTATATTTCCAAATTCCCATTGTTTATTGTCTAGAACCTTAAAACACAGATATTTTGACATTTGCTAAAAACAAAAACAAAAATAAAAAAAAAAAAAACAGAAATTTCAAGGCATTCTTCAACCCCATTAAGAGAATGTAATTTCTAAAATTTCCAAAGCAAATAATTTTGTCTGGATGCCATTCGGTTTAACAGGCTTTAAGTAACTTTTTTAAAAAACGAAAATGTGATTGAAAGTAATGTTATTGTATACATTTTATTATGTAAAATTATAAAGGCCTCATGTATGTCTTTAAATTCCTTTTTCGTAAGCTGTTTGTGTTTTATTGGATTTTGCTGATTAAGCCTGAGCATTTGTTTTGTGAGGAAAGTCTGAGTCCTGGCTCCTCTTCTTTCATTCTTTCTACAACCTTTTCGATTTTGCCTCTTCATTATTCTCCTCCCCACCTGCATAATGCAAAAAACAACAATAAAAATGGTTTGATGGGGTGCTGTGATTCGTGGCAATTAAAACTTCACGTGAAATTTGTCTCCTGAGAGAAAATATTACTCTTCCTCTTAATAAAAGGATACACTGAAATACTCCCTCAGAGGCCTCTCTTTCAAATGTGTTGTCTTGTGTAGAAGATGGAAATGGATCCCTGTTAAGCTGAAAAACTGAAGCAAGAGCCAAAAATATTTCTACCCATTAATTAGATTATGAATATTAAACATCCCAACCTTGGTTCTAACTCAGTGGTCCCTGACATTTTAGGCACCAGGGACTGGTTTCATGGAAGATGATTTTTCCACGGACCAGAGTGGGGGTGAGGATGGTTTGGGGATGATTCAAGTGCATTACATTTATTGTGCAGCCAAACTTCTCTGCTAATGATAATCTGTATTTGCAGCTGCTCCCCAGCACTAGCATCACTGCCTCAGACCATCAGGCATTAGATTCTCATAAGGAGCGTACAACCTAGATCCCTCACATGCATAGTTTACACTAGGGTTTGTGCTCCTATGAGAATCTAATGCTGCCACTGATCTGACAGGAGGTAGTACTTATGCAGTGATCCGAGTGATGGGGAGCGGCTAAAAATACAGATGAAGCTTTGGTTGCCTGCCTGCCACTCACCTCCTGCTGTGTGGCCCAGTTCCTAATAGGCCACGGACCCGTACAGGTCTGCGGCCCAGGGGTTGAGGACCAGAGTTCTACCTGACTAATAAAGACAAGAAAATGGAAGGCATGATATTCTCTGTGGTTATTACCCTGTTGGTTCAGTCCTGGGTGCAGTTCTATGCCCTTAGCATTATTACTTTCTCCTTCCTTTCTTTGGTAAGATGATGCTTCAAGGTTTAGAAATGCCAGTGTTTTGCTCTTGGGGCTTGGGATCCATGGGTTTACCTTTTACCTCTGAAGACTGAAGAAAGCAATTGAGTTGTTAAGAAATCCCTTTAAATTAGGTTTAAAAGGTACTGGGTTTATTTTTGCATGTCTTTTTTTTTTTTCTTCCAAAGATTAAGATTGGATTTTAGAAGTCTCCTTTGGCTCATTTAAAAAGGAAGTTTATCCTTGTATAAAATAGGACTGAAGGAGATAAGCAACACATGTTTAAAAGGCAAGAGCATCTGATCTCCAAAGAATCAGAAAATCTCTTCTCTAGTTGTATTTGTAGGTACTTTTTGTTGCATTGCTTTTTTTTTCCTTTTTAAACAGGTAAAGCTCAAATGAGCACAGCATGGTCCAGATGGTGTTTAAAGCTGCCTTAGTTTATTTTATGTAACTTTCTCTTCGACAAGTGCGTTCCAGCTGGGAGCCTATTCGGCCATTAAAACTAACTTTTTCCCTTTTATGTTTTTGTTATTTTCATGCACACACACACATGCATATATGCACAAACATGTATAGATAACACACACACACATACACACAAGAGTGAACATGGCCATTCCAAATGGCATTTAATGACATCCAACAGGGCGAAACGTAACTCTGCAGAACTCTATTAACTGTCTCTTTGACTAAACATTTTACTCAGTTGGAAGACAGAAAAACTCTGCAGGATGAATTTTAAAAACAGCATATAATACTTACAGATAAGAATTATTTATAAGGCTTTCACCTTCCTATGGAGGGCTTACTTAAGAAGAGGTGAAACAGGCAGGCATTTCATTCATCTCTGAAGCATAATGTCCTCATTAAGCTGGGTATTCCCAGCAGTGAAAATTTGTTTGGTGGAACAATTGCTTTAAATACCTGGAACATACATTCCTTCTAGGATTAAACAAATAACATGTGTTGGCATTTGTATGAAAAGATCCCTTTGCTGGTGCACCATTAGTGTACATTTGATTTGATTTGTTTGTCAATTAGCAAAGATGTGTTTTCCTGGAGTCACAAACACCTCCTCTTTGTCTCTGTCTCTGTCTCTCTTTCTCAATCTATCTCTCTCTATATATAAGTATATATGTTTTATATACATGTTCTTTGTTCCACAAGTTCACTTCTCCATGCTTACTCTATGATCCAACTGAACCAACTTAGTCTCTTATTCCCAGTCCTTCCTTTTTACTTTCCTGTGTCATTCACCTGGATTAGCTATTACTGTCCTTGTCTGTTATTATAATATTCTATTCTTCTGTCAAAGCCAAAAGCCAAATACCATCATCTCTGTGAATCCCTCTCTGATCATCCCAGTCAGAAGTTACTGCCCCTTCCTTGGAACACATTTTTTTTCTGTTTACTGTTATTTAAAGATAAAATGCTTACCTACTTAATTATAAGCTTCTTGAGGACTGGGGTCACTTCATGTGCCTTTTTGTTTTCCCCAAAGCATTAGCTCAGAAAAGAACTGTTGAATGAGTGGTGAGGCCTTGACACCCTTTGAGACCATGGAACAGAATTTTTCTCAATGCAACAGGATTTGTTCCTAGACAAATTGCATGCAGCACATTGGCCTTCTAAACATCATCTGCTAAACAATCTGTTGATATCTGTTGAAATTATTGAAATACTTTGATACTAGTTGATAAAGAGCCACTGCCCCAAGATCCCCAATTACTCTTTACTTCTAGGCCGCCTGTATCCCCACCCCAAGCAGGACTCCTCTCTGTCCCCATTATAAGGCAGAATGAGGCTTGGGACAGCTGAAGCTTCAGCACTATGGCCACTGTCCCTTCTGATTAATCAGTTATCATGCTGCACTGATTGGTAAATACTGACTTAAATTTTATATTGCCCTTGCCAGTATTATTGTTACAGCCTGCGTGACACCCACAGAACACAGTCAAAGCCAAAGGCTGTTTATGGACTGAGCCTTCTCTTCAACACAGCAGAGAAGAAACTAGTGACCTGAATAAGTACTGAGGAATCCTTAAGCATTTTCCCAATTTGGTTGCAAAAGTTAATGAAATTGAGGCCCACGCTTAAAACACAGATATTGCTGTAGATTTATTTTACGATGTAACTATAAATAGAGATATACTTTTTTCATTAAGACTAACCAGGGAATTAGATTCCATTTGGACCTATGTGGGCCAAGCAATTGGAAGCATATTAAAACAGTTTTATGTATAAGCATTTATTGCTTTTGCCTATAAGATGTTGCTTATGTGGGAAATTAAGAGTCCAGTCCAATGTGTTCCTAGATATACCAGCCTGTGAAGGTATGTAAAACCTAAAGTATATTTATTCTGCATTTAAAGGTGTTTAGAGACTGCCTTGTGTGTTAATGTGTGCTCCATGACCAGCACGATTTAAATGTTATCCCCCTGCACTCATTAATGTGTGCATTGAAGGGGAGGAGAGAAAAGGATGATAAACTGTGTTAACTGCACAGTGTTCAGCTAAGATTTATCTAAGAGAGAACATTCTAGTGCATTAATGTGAATATTCAAAGATAGATGTTTATCTTAATGGACTCAGAGGTACTTACAAACAGCATAATTGCTGAAGTCATTTTACAGGGCATTTATTCAGAGCGATTACACTTACTCTCCTTTATATAAAGAATTCCACTTAAAAGTTTAAGTGAGACAGGACTAGTGTAGCCAAAGAACCGTAGGTTCCTCCTGGGCTCTGCTCTGCCAAGGCTCTTTGGAAGGATGAGATACAAAATGCCAAATCTCTATTTTGGCACTTATTGAACTTCTTGCAAAAGTCTGGTTTATCCAGATGTTCAATAATCCCAGGTTCCAGATTACTATCTGATATTTTACTTACTTTAAACTTATAGTCCTGCAAATAAAGAATTTGACTCCCTGGTACATAGTTGTAGAATTGCAATGTATTTTGCTTATGGGCTTTTCTGGACCAATGAGACATTTTCTATCTTAAAAGATGTGCTCTTCCAGAGAAACTCCCATTCTGTTTTCCTTAAATGTGTTTTTATTTATATATTTTTATTTCAGAATATTACAGGGGCATAAAGGTTTTGGTTACATGGATTGCTTTTGTACTGCTTGAGACAAAGTTATAAGTGTGCCTATCACCCAGATGATGTACATTGTACCAATTAGGCATGATTTCACCCACCGTCTCTTTCCCCTCCCACCTGTTTGATTTCCATTGAGTTTTACTTCCTGTTGTGCACATGAGTGCTGTGTGGTTAGTTCCACTTTAATAGTGAGTACGTGTGGTGTTGGATTTTCCATTCTTGGGATACTTCATTTAGGAGAATGGTCTCCAGTTCCATTCAGATTGTTACAAAAGCTATTAAATCATTTTTTATGGATGAGTAGTACTCCATGGAATACATATATCACATTTTATTAATCCACTTATGAATTGAGGGGAACTTGGGTTGATGCCACATCTTTGTGATTGTGAATTACACTGCAATAAATATTTGAGTGCAAGTATCTTTTTGATAAAATGATATTTTCCTTTGGGTAAATACCTAATAGTATGATTGATGGATCAAATGGTAGGTCTACTTTTAGTTCTTTGAGGAACATTCATATTATTTTCCATAGAGGTTGTACTAGTTTGCAGTTCCACCAATATTGTGTAAGTATTTCTTTCCCTCCACACTCACGCCAGCATCTATTGTTTTGGAACTTTTTGATAAAAGCAATTCTCACTGAGATGAGGTGATATCTCATTGTGGTTTTGATTTGCATTTTCCTGATGATTACTGACATTGAGCATTTTTCATGTGTTTATTGGCCATTTGTCTATCTTTTTTGGAAAAGCTTCTGTTCATGTCTTTTGCCCACTTTTTAATGGAGTTGTTTGATTTTTTTTCTTGCTGCTTTGCTTGAAAGAAAATAGAAACATAGACCAATGGAACAGAACAGGGAACCCAGGTATAAAATCATTCATATATTGCCATCTGATCTTTGACAAAGCAGACAACAATATACACTGGGGAAAAAGTCCCTATTCAATAAATGGTGCTGGGAAAATTGGATAGCCACATGTGGAAGAGTGAAACAGGATCCGTATCTCTCACCACTCACTAAAATTAATTCAAGATGGATAACAGACTTAAACCCTAAGGCATGAAACCATAAGAATTCTAGAAGAAAATGTTAGAAAAACTCCTCCAAATATCACCTGAGGCAAAGAATTTATGAAAAAGACCCCAATGGCATTCACAGCAACAACAAAAATGAATAAATGGGACTTGATTAAATTAAAAACTTTTGCATAGCCAAGGAAAGAATCAACAGAGCAAATAGACAACCTTCAGAATGGGAGAAAATATTCACATGCTACACATCCAATAAAGGGCTACTTTTTTATTTTTAATTGACAAATAATTATATACACTTATAGGGTACAATGTTATGTTTCAATACATATATACATTGTGGAATGATCAAATCAGGCTAATTAACTTATTTGTTACCTTAAATATATATTTTTTCTTTGTGGTGAGACTATTTAAAATTCATTCTTTTAGCTATTTTGAAATATACAATACATTATTAACCATAGTCACCATGCTGTGGAATAGATCACCAGAACCTGTGCCTCTTGTCTTACTGAAACTTTGTACCCTTTGACCAACATCTCTCATTTCCCCATTTGGACTCCTCTCCCCAGCCTCTGGTGACCAGCTTTTCACTCTCTACTTACGTGAGTTTGACTTTTTAGTTTCCACACATAAGTGAGATTATGCCATTATTTGTCTCTCTGTGCCCGGCTTATTTCACTTAACATAGTAGCTGTCTATGTTGCCAGAAATTAGAGAATTTTGTGTTTTTTAAAGGTTAGATAGTATTCCATTGTGTATTTTAACAACTTTTTAAAATCCATTCATCTGTTGATGGGAAACCCCCATTTTTTTTTTTTTTTTTTTTTGAGACAGACTCTCACTCTGTTCCCCAGGCTAGAGTGCCGTGGCGTCAGCCTAGCTCACAGCAACCTCAAACTCCTGGGCTCAAGCAATCCTCCTGCCTCAGCCTCCCGAGTAGCTGGGACTACAGGCATGTGCCACCATGCCCAGCTAATTTTTTCTATATGTATATTTTTAGATGTCCATATGATTTCTTTCTATTTTTAGTAGAGATGGGATCTTGCTCTTGCTCAGGCTGGTCTCAAACTCCTGAGCTCAAACAATCTGCCCGCCTCAGCCTCTCAGAGTGCTAGGATTACAGACGTGAGCCACCACGCCCAGCCTGAAAGCCCCATTCTTAACAATGAGTTTGTAAAGCCATTTCTGCCCTAACACCTCTAAAGGTCAGAATTAATAATAATTCAACAAGGATAGGAGATACTTCTTCTCCTCCATCCCTGTCATTTCCATCCTTTAAACCTGAATCCTGTTTACCCAATTTAATCAGCAGACATTCCCTGAGCACCTGCAGTTCATTTAAAATGTTTTTTGTGCCCCTAGACTCTGGTCTGACACTATAGTAGTTCTGTAGGTAATTTCAAGCCAATAATATATAACATCATGTTATTAACTACATATCACAGAATAGTAACATCTCTAAGTGGCTGGTATCCATTTTAGCCCATATAACAATAGCAGGAAGTAGACGTCATTGTCTCAAGTTTACAGAAGAGAAAATGAGGGTGCAGAGTGCTTGTGATTGCCTTGGGCTCCCACCATGAGTGGGGGACACAGCCCATTTTTTCTGATCCCCAAATAACACCTGTCTCTTGATAATATAGTTGCCTCTAGAAGAGGTTCTTTCCTACCTTAGGTAACAATCAACTAAAAGGGAAAATATCTTACATCAGGATTAAGAAAAAGCTATGTGAAAAAGTATTTGGGTTCGACTCAAAAGAAGGATGTGTATAGAATGTCAGCAGGTATAAGCGGAAAGAAGTGCAACTAGAGTTGGATAAGGAACAGTGTAAGCCAAAACATAATGTCAGGAACTTAATACACTTGTTCAGAGAATGGCAAACAATTTTTTAGTAGTCAGAATGTGGAAGCATTTTTACAGAAGCAAGTGGTAGTGGAAGATAATGCTGCAGAGTTACATTTGAGCACAGAGGTGGAGGATCTTGAATTAAAAAAATTAAATCTGACTTTATTTGATAAGGAGTGAAATAAATTTGGACTAGGAGAGTGGGATGTGAAAGCTGTGTTTTAATCCTGGCAATGCTTTCTAGAGTCCACTGAAGAGGAGGAGGTAAGTATAGACAGAGGGTCTGGTTAGGGAATCTTAGGATTCATATACGTAAGCAACCAGGGTGGTAGAAATGAAAACTAGGTGACATTTTAAAGACGAGCTTTGCAGGACCTGGAGCCTGGAGGTGTGATGGTGAGCAGGAAGGATTTAAAGATGACCCTGAGGCTTTGGGCTTTTTCCTGGAGTAATGACACCATAGACAGAGGCAAGGAAGGCAGCAGTGAAGGAGATGAGCAACTCCATCTGGGACACACTGATTGCAGATGCCTACAAAATATTTAATTGATAATATTTTCCCTCACTAAGGAGAAAATGTTTCTCCTTTCTCATTCAATTCCAAAATGATCTCTCCCCTTTCAAACTCCTTTGGGACTGTCATGTGGGCCACAGAATTGGCATATTGGTGAGTGATTGATCACTGTGGAGCTTTGCTCATCGGGCAGATATCCAAGTCCCACTCCTGGGTATTATTAACATGTCACCTGGTGACTCATGTGCACCAAAGGCAGAGACCACTGCCAGGATGCCTTCACATCATCTCTGCTTCTGGTGGCCTCTTTGAATTCCTCTGTCCGCTGTGATTGACTGCAACTTCCAGTAAAAGAAAATTTGACCTGCAGTGACTGAAAAGGGGATGCATCATCTTACACAGTGAGAATCCTGGAGTCTGGAGAGTATAAAACTACTAGATTCGGCCCGTATCATATCGTGTTCGACAGTATGAAAATCAGCTCCCAGTTCTTTCATTGGCTTTTCCCCTCACACTTGCCACCTTATGGTCACAAGATGGCTGCTGCAGCTCCAAATGTCCCATCCAAGCCAAGGAAGAAGGGAAAGCAGTTGGGCTAGCCAAGTCTTTCTCTTGTATCAGGAATACAACAAGCATTTTCAGAGCCTTTGGCAGACTTCCGTGTTTATCTACTGGTCCAGATCTATGCCACGCAGTCACTTCTAGTTGTACAGGAGGCTTAGGCTGGTCACATTGCAAGCCCTAGCAAGGAGGAAGAGGAAAATGGATATTGACAATGTCTGCAATAGTTGCCCTCCCTGCTAGACTGTAAACACTTTGAAGGCAGGGACCGTGTTCTATCAGGCCCTATCTATGTCCTTGTTATGTCACACCCTTCTCACCTGGCACTTTCCTGGATGTATAAAGATTGGGGATGAGAAGGGTTTGAGGAGCCACTCCTTGCTTGTGTGCGAAGCACCACCTCCTTTTGTGTTTTGGGTCCCCTGAGCAGCAGTAGACACGTAGGAGCCTCTAGATATGTGTTAGAGAGGCTCTGTTCAGCACCTCTCAACAAAAGAAAGAAAGAAAAGAAAGAAGCTACCTACGTGCTCAGAGGAAATCTATGATGCTTAAAAATAGAATAGGGCCCAAGTGCCTTCTTCAGTAATGAATACATGAAAAGAAGCTTCTTAAATTATGAATGTGGCTTCTCTTGTTTATTGCCCAGTAATCCTGTTTTATTGATTTCTGTTTATTTCCAATCACCTCGAATGAGAGACTGTGATGCCTAGAGATCTTGATCCCTTAAAAGTTTGTCATTAAAGCTACTCTACTCTGCTGTATTTAGTTGTTTATTTTTTGCTCAAAGTGATTGAATCAATACATATACAAACAAAACACTTTTTCCTTTGCTCCCTAGAAGACTAGAGGAAAGAAAACATACAGAAAAGCTAAATAAAGATGCTCAGATTAAAAAAAAAAGTACCAGTAAATGACATATTGATTTCTTTCGAAGAGGCAGAGTGTAAATTAAAAAAAAAAAAAAAATCTGACACAATTTTTAAAGATGCCACTGACTCAGCAGAGTTGGTCCTTATTGACTTTCTCTTCCTGGAGGGCCAGGGTGGAAAGGCAGCCCACTTTTCCCAAGATCAAGTGGCTCTCAGAGTTCTCAGGAGACGTTTGCCTTAAAGCCAATACTAGCAAAGCTTCTTGACTCTGTAAGATAAGTTCTCAACTCGGGTTTTGTCACCTACCACACTACCTCTCTGTATAAGGATGTTGAACTGTTTGGGGGCGGTTTTGTTTTGTTTTTCAGAAAATGATGTGATCATCATTCTTTGTTAAAGTGGTTGCACTGAAACCCAGAATTTACAGAATTGGAAAAAAGTGGGAATAAGCAAGCGCTGTGGCCCTGTTATGGAATGTTCTCTAGAATGCTATTAAGCAGTAGTCTAGGCAGATACAGAGGGGAGTGAGGGTGAAGGTCTGGGCATTTTAAAAGAGCAAAACCCCAGTATAGGAATGGCCATGCTCTTTCTCTTCTCCCTAAGTACCTTTGAGAGAATAAAGCTAGTTAAGACCCACAGTCAGCAGGAGGCTGGAGTGGAGTGCAAGGGACCTGGTTTCAGAAACATAGACTATTTGTCATAATTTGAGTTTCTTAAAATTGTGTCACACTCCTTTGACCTGTTCAAAATCAGTTTGCAGATCTGTTCTCAGGGGTGGCTATATAATTTGTGGAAACCAGTGCAAAGTAAAACTAAGAATCTCCTTGTTCAAAAAGCAGAAAAAAGTGTTATTAGAAGTACTAAAATATAAAGCTTTTCCCCTCTTTTCTTCTATTGTCTCTCAACTTGTTATGGTGTTTTTATTTGCTACTTAATGCCATTTAAGTAAAGAAAAAAAATTATTAGCATAAATATTACCATTCATCTTTATATTGTGCAATGCCAGTTTTCAATGCAAATATAAGAGCATTTGGCTCAAATGCAGAATCACCAGAATAACACAATTTGTATTTCTTAGCTCATATATGCATGTGTATTTTGTTCTTAGCAAAAGAGTTGAAATGCTGCCCAAAACTAACTTACTGGTTTCTGTTTGGGTTCTTGATAAATGCGTATTCTGTCAACACTCTCCAACTTCAGCCAAATGGTGAATAAGGTAGACTCTAAAGATCTCTGTGTTGCCCTATCTTTCCCTCTCACTGCATATCATTATTTTTAATATAAGTGGTTGGCTAATACAGAGGAGTAAGAAAGGATGTGATAGGTTTTCTTTGCTGTTTGTGTTTCTTAGAACATGGTTGCCTTTTCTCTGCTTTCTAAGCAACTCTGGTTCAAAGGGAAAGAAAGCCTGTTGGGGTTGCCAGTGCTCCCTCTTACTAGTAACACACTAACCTATTACACAGAAGACATGGTATGAAATCTCAAGAGGGAGAAACGCAAAGGAGGTCAGGTTTGCACTGAGAACTTATCCCTAGGCACTATTGTCTAAGATACAATTACCAGTCTCCCAAGAAGATATATTGATGGATAGATTCAGATAAATTTGTTTGATTCATATTATTCCAACACATAGTGGGTCCACAGAATCCTGTACCAGTAGGGCGTCAGGAATATTATATATGGATGGGGTGGCAAGGAGCGGGGGTGGACACACACATCGCATATGTCTCCTTGGCTTATGCACATGCTCCATTGTCCCATTGAACTTCTCTTACAAAACACAAGTTCAAAGAAAAATGATTAATAATTTCAAAATATTAAGAGCAAAGCATTAAACTCAGCATAGGGTCCTGAGGAGCGCAAAGCCCTGTGTGACTGTGTGGGTCTCACACCTGTGATTACACTTGTTACATTTCCAACACCCACTTTGGCAGTGAATGGGTCCTTGTTGATGAACTAGAACAAGAAAAAAATTAGTAGCTTTGCTGTACATCAGAAATGAGAAATGAATAGTCTTGTCTCTCCCTACATGGAAGTTCTGTTGTGTTTGCTTTCATAAATTCTTTTGAACCAACATCTGAGACGGAGTTATCCATTTAATCCTAGTTGCAGCCTGGGAAGTAACTAGTAACTTCTGGAGGGTAAGTAGGTCCATCTAGAATTCTGAATTTATCATTCAACAGTACCTGAAGATGTTCCTTAACTTGAGATTTGTTACATAAATCATACATCTTTGTAGAATCCATCCTCCAATCTTTCTCTGCGGGAAGTTGGTATTACCTTCTCAATGTGAGTAACTAGGGCTAAACCCTCAATCTAAAGCTGACCTCTTTTGCATTTTTCCTCCACTGGGATTTCATATCATGTTCTCCAACTGACCCTCATTTTTTCCTCATAGTTCTAACTCACACTTGCTGGCATCAGATCACCTGTATTGTATTAAGTGCTGTTTCAAATGCCAAGACCTTAATTTAGCTTTTGCTATTGCTCTAACACCTATATCGGGCTTCTCTAACATTATATTGTGGGCTGAGTGGGAGATATTTTTTTTTCAGTGTGATAAGGAAAAGATAATCTTATGTTTCTATCAGTTGTATTTTATATTCAGTTCATTGCATTTGATTGTTCTGGGTAAGTTATCTGTGCCACATACTAAGTGCTGGGATGTACTAACATTTGCTCTCTTGTGCTTACTCAACGACGTCTTGAGCCTTCATCTCTTTCTTAGAGAGTCAAAGGGAGGAAAGGAGGACAGAGAGTAGATCAGGTCTTTGGAGGTTCAGCTAAATTTTTGGTATTCCCTTATAATGGTTAGACCCTAAACACACAAAACAAGGTTTGTGGTGAAAATAAGAGTTCACAGTGGAAACACAGCCAAGCTTTTCTGATTAGCAGTACTAGAGAGGACAGCAACAATGAGAAAAACAGCCATCAAAGCCAGATTTTCATGTGTATATAATCAACAGGCCCCTGATCTAGATTCCTAAAGATGGTGTGGGTTGAGTGAGTGATTTTACTTTTTTGTTTGTTTTTTTTTTTTTTCTGTCTCCTAAATAATATGTAATTTCTCCAGGCCAAGAAATAAATTGAAAGGATTTAGAGGGATTTGCTTATCAGTAGAACACCACGTAGCATTACATTCCTCCTGCTTTGGGAAGGTACATTGAAGTTTGGTTAATCTTCTGTGGTTCAATACTCCTCTTCCCTCTGTCAGGCTGCCTTGAACAACAGATTAATCCCCTTTCCACCCACTCTCCTCCCCTCCTCCCCCCGCCCCTGGATCCACCCTTCCCTTTTTGAGTAAATGGAAGAAAAATCTTAAAAGTGGTGGAAAAAAGCAAAAGGTGCACCACATTTGTTTATATAATCCCAGAAGACATCAAGGATAGAAATGAAGGACCCCAGTCCTTGGCACAAAATCTGGCTAAGCTTAGCTTGATTTTCTACTGTTAATTAAATCTTGAATCCACAAAGGAATTTCCTTGAAGACTAATTCATTAGCAAAAGTCATTATAAATCATGTTGTTCTTTATCCTGCTTCAGTCTATGCATTGTGGAAAAGAAGAAGAATGAGCAGGTTATTAAAGATGGGTAGAGTTTTTAGGGAAGTAGGTGACACTATTTGCTTGGATTCCTATGTAATCTGTCTTTAGTGACAATGGATAAATAATCAATGTTTTGTTACAATACATACCACTTATGAACTCAATATTAAGTATAAGCTTTTGTAGCTAATGGTTTAGCAACTAATCAGTTTTTCCTTTTGACCAGCCTTAAATCTCAGTAGTCTGTAAACTCCATGGGGACAGGGACTAGGTCTGTCCAGCCCCCAGCACAGTGATTGGCACATCATAGGCAATTAATAAACATTTGTTGTTCAAATGAATGAATGAATGAGTAAATGAAAGAACGAATAAATAAATGCAAGAATAAATAAAGTCATATATCCAGAACAACAAGTGTTTTCTAAAAAACTCTGATTACTTAGCCCTGTTTCAGGTACTTAATTTTGATCAGCCTAAATGCACATTGATCCCAGGACAATTCTCTTTAAAGCTTTCTTATTCCATTGAAATATGAGCAAGTAAGACATGTAGGTAGTCATATCCTACTTGGCAAGTGATTCTCTCCAGGAGCATGTAGAAAGAAGAAAGGAAAGTAATATCTTGAAAAACCCATGACATAAACCCTGAAGGACAGTTTTATAACTCACAGGGTGTTGTTCCAGTCAAAATCCTTATGCACGTAGAGGTCGGATACAAGAGTCACCTTAGATAGTGTCTTCACAAGACTAGAATTTTGTGTCTTTGTCTCCATCATTGGGGGGACCCATCTCATGACATGCCCCCATCTTTCTCACTTGAGCATGACAAGTTAAAGTCACTTATGCTCCATTTTGTCATAATGTCAGTTGCTGCTTTTGAAGGTGACTCTAAAGAGGATGTTTTATCAGAATAAAACGATCGTGTAGGTATCACATTCATACAATCTCACCACGTTCTAAGGTGGTTTCTCTTTCGGGCTTGAGTTGAGTGAATGATGGCGATGGGGGATAGGAGGAGGTCATGGCTTCTAATGAGCTTGCCTAAGCTTCAGGGTTTTTTTCTCTCGGGTTTAATATAAAACTCATCCAGGGGACTGTGTGTGTGCGCGTATGTGTCTGTGCATTAGCACTGATCAAAGATGAGACTATGCAATGGCAACAATTTAGTAAAGAAACTCTTAATAGATAAATTTAAAATGAGATGGTCAAACTTTTCAAATCCCATTAAAGGTTATAGGTTTACCCAGAGTCAATGAGAGCTAGGTAATTGAAAATTAGCTCAGGCATCTTTTATTTAACTAGAGAGTGAATGTTCATAATGAAGCTGAATATAGAGGCTCCATATGAGATACTCAAAGATTCAACTCCATCTCAGAATGGAAGTGTGGAGGGGAAAGCGCAAAAGCACCAAGCATTTGAAGGAATTTAATTCTTTTTAGCATGGAGGAGCTGCAGAGATATATGGCTGTTTTCTGTGGGACTTCAGAATATTTATGGGTCTTTCTCTTTTCCTTTTTCACTGGAAGAAAGGAGATCACTCTTGAGTGTGTTATTTATAATTTCATAAAGCTGTTCTGTGGCAGGACTTATTTTATCAAGCTTAATCTCAGTCAAATAACCGTGCTTCCAAGGAGCTGGGTGGAGAAAAATGATTATCCCCCAAAATGATTAGCCTATTACCCGCATAAGATAAAGGGCTAAAGGGTGGAATTTGAAGTTAGAAAAGGCAGTTTGTCAGTAAGAAGGGGCCGTGGTGAAACTGTCTTGAGCATTTCTGATTGTGGCAGTAGACACTTCTCTCAACACCAGATAATGGATAATAATGAACAGTGTGGAACCATCCCTGTGCTAGGCAGGGGTAGAGCCCTCCGGAGTAAATAATTAGGAGCAGGTGATTATAGAATCAATAACTCATTGGAGGAAAATGAGAAGTCAGATTTGTGAAACTGAGGGAATTGGAAGGTAAATATACTCATAAATTTACCTGAGTGGGCAGAGTTTGGAGCTTTCTTCTGTCTCAGTCTTATTCTAAAGTAATTTCAATAAACATTGGTAGGAAAAAAGAAGACCATAAAGGCAATAAAAAATCTTTCAGGAAAGGAATATAGAGGGCTCCTGCCAGAGAGATATTTTATTGAAAGTTATTATAATACCTATCTTTAGTTTTATGAGTCCTAATACAGAACCAAGTAATTTCAACATGTGGATTAAAAATGTGAAATACATATTTTAAAATAGAGTAGTGTGAATTATTATTTTTAATATAAAACTTGGCTAATATGTAAGGGCAGAAGGAGATTTTCCTCCTCTTGAGAAAGCAAGGTAAGGTATTTAATCTGCACTGTGGAGAGACGTTGCCATCACACCCATGCGCACTGTATTCTGAAACCGTGTGTATTAGCGTCCACAGGAATGTGACAGGTGACACTGATGAGAGGTGGGGAGGAGAAGGAGGACAGAAGTCTGATGACAGGGCAGGAGACTAAATTCTTGCTTATTATCTAAGTTTTCGAGAACAACATGATAACTCAAGTAGCTGTCATACTGTCATTTTAGTCCATCTCTTGGCTCCTGTCATCCTGTACTACTTGCGGGGGTACAAATACGCTGTGTATTTTCATGCCTCTGAGCCTTTGCAAATGCAGTTTATTTCACGTGAAATGCCCTTGTTCTCCAGCCCGCAACCCTTGCTTTCTTGCCCCTGCTTTGCCGCCGCCTGTGCCTGACAGTTCGTTTTCCACTTGCCCTCTGCCTAGGCGGTATCTCTGCTCTCCTGCTAGTTGCTCCCTCAGCACTTTACGCTACTGTTGTCATAGCATTCAGTTTACCATGTCAAGTTTGCCCGTTGGCTGTCTCATTAGAGACTGCGAATTCCCGGAGCAGAGGAACTGTGTCTCCTCTATCACTTTTTCTCTCCTAACTCTTACAGTGCTTGACATGTAGGTGTTCAATTAACACTTATTAAAGTGATCAATAAAAGAATGAATGAATGACAAAAAGCACCTTGATGATATATCCATATGCCACTGTTGGGGTATCTAGCAGCCTAGCCACTATCAAAACTATTTGGTTTGTGGGTGATCATAGATTTTTTATTCTTCCTCGAATAACTTATAGATAATATTGGTATTTGATGTAGGGGGACCATAATATGTAAACATTTTAAGCTTATTCACTGGGAATTATAAGAGCTTTAGATAATAATTGTGAGGCAAAAAATGTGGGGAAGATGACATTGAAAGCATCTTGATGAACATTTCCAGCATAACTATACGAATAGAGAAGTTTCCTAAAGCAATACTGTTAGCTGAAGGGATATTGATGGTGGGCAGTTTAAAATAGCAGAAGTCACTACCAATGTCTATACAGTTGGTTATTGTGAGTCCTAGAAGAGTTAATATGCATTAAGTGCTCAGCACAAAACCTAAATATAGCAAGTTTTTAATAAGCGGTAAATGTTATTAGTAGACATGATTCTAGAGAGCTCAGAAATCCATTTCTTTGCAGGATTACCAACTACTCTTTTTTCTAAGGGATTGAAAGTAATTACGGCAAATGGTTGCGATTATGGGAAAATATACACACAGCCTAAAGCTACTGCATTTTGTTTAAAGACAAAAGGCCATAGGTCTGTTCTACTCACAGCAATTCTGTGCTGAGTCTGTGTATATCTGCAACAGTGAAACCTGCTCCACCAACCATGGGAAGCGATCATCAAAGAAGTGTGCCTTTTCTTTCAAGTTCAGCATCAGCCCCTGCTGCATTTGCTTATACCTGAGGAAGGACCCAGACAGAAAAAACAAAACCTACTGAGAGAAAGCCCTGGGTTTTCTGAGAGTAACTTTGAATCAAATTGCCATTACTTTAGATTATGATCCTAAGCTGCTCATATTATCCAAAAGCCTTGGTTTGTAATTTTGGTTTCCTAGATGTCAGGGAAAGAAGTAGTAAAAAAATTTTTTAATGCAGTATTCTTTTTTTTTTTTCCAGCTCTTCATGGGGGTACAAAAGCTCAGGTTATATACATTGTCCATGTCCCGCCCATCCCCCTGAGTCAGAGCCTCAAGCTTGTCCATTCTCCAGGGAGTGCGCCTGGCACTCACCATGTAGTCATACCTCCATCCCCTCCCCCTTCCTCCCACCTCCCCGAGTCAGCACCTTCAAGCATGTATTCTTAATCCTAAATCCTTTTGCAAATCGGGGCTTGATTCCCCTGGCACAGTGAGTCCTTCTGAAACTCCACCGTGTGCTGTGGTAGGCATGGCCAGTGTTGGGTGCCAAGTTCTCCAGGAAAAAATTGGCTACCATGTTGTGAAAGGAGGGATTGAGATGCTTGTAGATGCTATGGAAATTTCATTTGGCTGTGGCTCTAAATGGTGATGATGAGGTTTGAGGGACAGAAAGGAAGAAACTGAATTCATAGAAGACCCATGCAGATTATCTGGATCCAGAGCCATTGGAAACAGATTATCTTTCAGTGATATTTTAAGCTCTTCATGAGTATATTTTCTTTATTACACTTCATGGCAGGTATAACCAGAAATAGTGTGTGTACCACTAAATGGAGGTAATAAATTATCAGCAACAAAGAACAGTTCTAATAGGGTATGAATCATATAAAATAGATTGCATAGGCAGATACCAAATTTATTTAAATTAGGAGTGGCTACTGGGCTTGGAATTACTGTGTTTAATTGATTGGTTGGTTCATTTATTTAGTTACTTAGTGAAGTAATTCACACACACACACACACACACACACACACACACACACATACATACATACATACATACATACCCCAGGTCACTTTCTCACTCTGAGTGGAGGAGTTGGGATTCACAGTTGTGCTACATCTAGAGTCAGGCCTGTTCTTACCACACTCTGCTAGACTGCCTCTCTTTTAACTTCTGCTGAGTCTAGGTACCATTTATAGGAGCTACTGGAAAAATACAGTTCTGTGGCCTGGGAGGACCATTGTATTCATACATGCTCATATAGAAGATAGCAGAAAATAAATCTCTGGAAATTGGGGCACAGGGAGGGTTATAAGTGGAGTAATGGAGTCAGAATATGGAAGAACACATATGTGGGGTCTTCAGTGGATATTAGGGACTCATTCTTGGCATAGAATAATAGGGCTAGGACAGTGGGGCTGGGGCCAGTGTCACCTAAACCACAGGGGAGAGAAACTTAGTAGTATTAGGGGAGGCTAGGGGAAGCTGAAAAGAAAACAGTAAATATTCTTTCAACCTCAGTCTACTGCTTATCTGGAAAAGAAAATTACATTATTTCTTTTTCTAACTTTTTTTAAATTGACAAATAATAATTACACATATTTATGGGGTACATAGTGATGTTTCAATATATATAATGTATAGTGATCCGATCAGGGTAATTAGCATATCCAACATCTCATACATTTATCATTTCTTTGTGTTAGGAGCATTCAATATCCTTCTAGCTATTTACAATTATATATTATTATATGTGTAGTCATCCGATACTTAGGAACACTAGAATTTACCCCTCCTATCTAGCTGCGATTTTGTATCTGTTAACAAATCTCTCCCTGTACCTCCCTCTCCTCTCCCCTTTCCAGAATCATTGATTTTGGCCCATACATGGAAGATGTCTCCCTTGAGTTAAAGATTTCACTAATATTTGTGTTAATTCATGTTTTGGTTTCCATCAGAATTATGCCTTGTTTTTACACATTTGCTCAATGGCCTTTTTAAATTGTCTTGTCTTAGCCTTCCATTCTTGAAAGGAGCTCACTAGATTTTCATTAACTCACCAGTTTTCACTCAATATTAGGAACCAAAGGGCTACATGGCCATTCGGCAAGGTCCTTACCGTCCAGACACTGACAGTTTCCCACTGAATACCTTTCAGAAGTGTATTCTCAGCCTCTTTTTCATTCCTGCCCCCCCAAGATGCTTTTCAGACATTTTTCCCCCCAATTTCCCTTCTCCTACAAAATTTTAATACCAATGATATAGTGTATATTCATTTGTGTACCTGTGGGCTTTTGGAGGGTCACAAACCATTGTAAATATTTAGGATTCTTCCCCCAGTCCAAATCAATTTTTGCTACCTTGGGGGAGGTATTGCCCCAGCAGAGAATACATGCTGAAGAACTATCAAACAGTGATTGTGGCTCTTCCAAAATGGCGTTTGTATCATATAATTGCCTTCTTCATTTGTACAGTTAATACTTATTCCCTTACTTCTCCTTTCCCTAAGTTACTGGAAGTGGACCTGCATGGGTCCCTGTCATAGCAAGAAACACCAAGGGAATATGCTCACCATTTCTCTAACACAAATAATGGTATCCCAGGATACAACTATGAGCTTCAGTTGCTGGAACTGAAACACACAATGCAGCAGCATCTAATTGATTAAAAACAAAAAAGTATGTTTGAAAATTCTTTTTTCTGCCAACCTTCAGGAGGAGCAGGGTTTGAACTACCTCCCTGTCAGATGTAGAATAAAGATCAATAATGTTGCTTAAGGCACCTCTCTGCCACTGTCAATGAAATGAATCATCTAACATGGTTTTTCTACTGTTCTTTTCTGTGTCCAGTAATCCTATACCTAGCATGTCTATTTTAAAAAGGATATTTTCTAGAAATACTGAGAATATGGGTTGTCATACGTATTTGTTTACTAGGGACGCCATAGCAAAGTGCCACAGACTAGGTGGCTTAAACAACAGAAATGTATTTCCTCACAATTCTGGAGACTAGATGTCTGTAATCAAGGTGTTGGCAGGGTTGGTTTCTTCTGAGGCCTCTTTCCTTGGCTTGTAGACAGCTGTCTTCTACCCTGTGTCTTCACAGGGTCTTCTTACCACTGTGTCTGTGTCCTAATCTCCTCTTTTTATAGGGACACCAGTCATATTGGATTAGGGCCCACCCTAAGGACTTCCTTTTAACATAATTACCTCTTTAAGGCCCTGTCTCCAAGTACACTCTTGTTCTGAGGTGATGGGGATTAGGACTTCAACATAGGAATGTTGAGGGGACATAACTCAGCCCACAATATCATGCAAGACCCAGGTATAAAGAAGCCTATTGTGAGCCACAAACACAGACTTTTACCAAGAAGTATCTGTTCAGATTCCCACTATGTGTTTTGATAGCTGCATCTCCTTTAGCAACTCACTTAACCTAACTTCAATTCTAATTAAACATTGAATAGTCATCCCTGTCCCAAAAGATGGTTGTGAGAATTGTGTCTAATTAATTAATAATTACTACAATGAATAGGTATATATACATGTCTAGCACAGCATCTGGCTTATAGTAATTGCTCAATAGAAGGGAGGCAGTTTCCTTATTATCTTTTCCTCTTAAAGGTAGATCTGGACTTCAGTGCATCGGGAATAAGATCAGCAAGTCAGTTAAATATGATTAACATAAAGGGAAAGAAATTAGCATTATTGAACAACTACAACGTATTGTACTCTTATACTCACAGTAGGCCAAAGTTTGTTTCTTGCATAAGGCCTATATGGATTGATTCATTTATTCATTCACCAGTATTTACTGTACATACAGTATGTACCAGGTACAGAAAGCGGTCTTCTCACCTGTGTGGCAAGAGCCCTTCTCACTGCTAATACTCACAGTCCCCTTTATTTCTTGCAATGGATTCACAGGCATTGGGGAATTTCTGCAGGACTCAGAATTTAGAAAGTGTTCCAAGTTGAATTACTATTGTTGCAATCAACATTTTTTCTGCTATCTTCAGAAACAGACTTACCTGTGTTCAGGGGCTGCTGTGTGGTATCGCTCTGCTGGTCCACATTACTAATTCAGCTATTGTAGCAATTACATGAAGGAATTGCTGCCAGTGATAAAAGCCATTATGCTGTCCCTGAACAGAATGCATTCCACAGCATTCATTAATTATGCCAGCCTATAGAGTCACAACCACCAAGTCATACTCTTGAGATCATACGCCATATGCATCGGGACTCTCTCAAAGCCACAGTGCATTTCTGTGTTGGTTTGTACTCTTGCATTGCCCACCCTTTACTACAGCCCTTCTCCTGTGCTTCTGATTCTCACAACTGAAATTAAAGTCACGATAGAGTCAGGCCGCGCAATGCCATTTATAGGGATGGGTTAGACTTGAGCCTCCTGGAACCACCTTGGGTTACTCAGCTTCGCAGAAGACCCCACAGATTATCTGGACCCAGAGCCATTCATAGCTACTCAAGGGTTAAAAATTCTCTATTCTATAGCATGCCCTCTTTAGAGAAAAGAAATAGTAATAATGATGGGAGATGGGATACAATGATGAGTCTTTGATGTCTGTGTTCACGGGTTTCCTTATCTCTCTTTTTCTTTTCTCTTTCTTCCCCCCATCCTGTTATTTTTTCTTTGACATTAACAGCCAACATCAGATGACCTTGTTTCATCTGCTGAATGTTCAAGTGATGATGAAGACTTCGTTGAATGTGAGCCGAGTACAGGTAGGTCAGGTCAGTCTTGTTTTGCTTGCTTTCTTTTTTCTTTTGCAAAAAACAATACATACATATATGTGATTATACATGTGTTTTATATATATTATAGTATGTTAATGTGTGTATATTTTATGTATCTATATATGTACAAGCATACATATATAAATATCAATTTATAAATGAAAGCATCAAATTCCATGGAAGGAGTAGTAAGACCACAGGAGAATTTAAAGTCAGTTCCTTAATAGCTAACAAAAAATTCTAACTAACTTTGGGCGATCAGATGTTCAGATTTACCACTGGAACAGCAAATATATGCAGCCAGTGGCAGCTATGAAATTGACAGGGGGTGGGGACGTGAAGAGATCTATATTAGAATGACATCAAAAAAAGCATGAACCCAAAGGATAGAGACATAAAGATGAGTAAATATCACTTAAACTTGATGAGTTGTTCTCAGCCTAAGCAGCCAAAAAAAATAAAAATAAAAAAGTTCCATGGGATTTCAACAGAAGTTAACATGGTGTTATATTTATACTAATTTTGTTCATTGTGTGTTTAGAGAACTTGTGCAACAATACAGTATAGTAAATACAAAATTAGTACTGTACTATGCCATGTCAACAGCTGTGATGCTTCAAAATGTATCTACTGTGCTGAAGTTGAGAGGACTTTGGCAATCAGAAGCTTTAATGTGTTCCCCATTTGTACCCAGATACATTTTGATGTTTTATGGTCTTTCTTTATAGTGAGCTATATATTAGATACTGTCCAGGAGGCAACTGCAGTCCCTGATGATTTCCTATCAACCTTCCCAAGTCGTCTGTTTTGAGACTTACTCTAAGTTAAACATTTATATGTATATAATAGAGAACAGATATCATGGAATTTCTGTGTATGTTTAATAGAATTAAAAGCTGGAGTTGGGTCAGGATCTTATTTCTTTAAAGGCTAAGGGAAATAAATAGAATTTTCTTGTTGATTCTTTGGGTTGTTTTAATTCTTTTTCCTTTTCTTTAAGAAAAGGCGAGCCATTAAACATTTTCTCTTGCTAATTCCAGAAAAAAATTTAAGCTTCATGAAAAATAATATTAACAAAAATTAAAGCCTTCCATTTCTTACCCTAAAATGATTTACAAGATTTCAAATCTTGTTGAAGCCTCACTGCTTGCTGTCTTGCAAGTGGCTTTGGATCCAGGAAGTTCTGTGGGTTAATGTCCTTAGTATTACACAGAGACATACCAGTGACATGTTGGGTCTTGCCATTCTGGAGTGCCATCTGTTGCATTGGGAGTTCAGCTATGTAGAAGGAAAGTAAACGTAACCTAGTCAGTTATATATGTTCAGGTTATTGGATAATAATCTTGCACTAAGTGAGATTGTAACTCTAAAGGGCAGATATATCCAATCTATACCAGAACTTGGGCACAATGTTTTCATTCATTAATTAATTCATCTATTCATTCACTCAATAAATATTTCTGAGTACTCAGGCAGTATACAATATATCTCTAGATTTGAGTCCTTCTTACTCTAGTAATTCATAAATCAGCTGTTGGAAAATAGAATAAAGAGCTTTACAGTCTAAATTAACTCTCCAACATAATTCAGTTCAACAAATATTTTTGAGGGCCAACTGTGTACATTAGGCATGTGCTAGATATTAAGAATTCAGATATGAATATGACATGATCCCCAAGACATGTTAAATTAACTGACTTTGTGACCAATATTTTAAGATACCTAGACATTAATTAGTATTCTCTATTTATCCTTTCTCTGGTTTTTTTCCCGTCTTAGCAGTGATATCTATATATGCAGCAATGATTATTAAATCTTTAGATTTAAGTCTTATAAAAATCTAGACTTGGCCATTCTGAAATACTTACCATGATCATCCCCCAACTACCCCTTCTCTCAGAAAGTCATCTCCATAGCAACCTTCGGAATAAGGCAGAGGACTTTTCCAGATCTCGGATTCAGGTTCACAAGTTCTACAGCTCCCCAAGCTATAGGTATATGTTGCTATTTCATGTTGGAGTTTAACAGGCCCAAACTTCAATGGCCCCAAACTAAGTCCATTTGCTTTTTAGTGGCTATACAGGTATATCATCTGATTCAACAGCAGAGAACAGAAACTCAACACCAACATTTCTTTTTTTTTTTTTTTTTTGAGACAGAGTCTCGCTTTGTTGCCCGGGCTAGAGTGAGTGCTGTGGCGTGGTCAGCCTAGCTCACAGCAACCTCAAACTCCTGGGCTTAAGCGATCCTACTGCCTCAGCCTCCCCAGTAGCTGGGACTACAGGCATGCGCCACCATGCCCGGCCAATTTTTTCTATATAGATTTTTAGCTGTCCAAATCATTTCTTTCTATTTTTGGTAGAGACGGGGTCTCACTCTTGCTCAGGCTGGTCTTGAACTCCTGACCGCGAGCGATCCACCCGCCTCAGCCTCCCAGAGTGCTAGGATTACAGGCGTGAGCTACCGCGCCCGGCCACATTTCTTGAGTAACATGAAGTGGGTGGGGAGATACAGTTTTTAAAACAATATGTTGTGTTCTACAAGGGAGCATGGGGAGAGGATAAATAAATAAAGTGGGTGGCAGAGCCCCCACCCTGAAGGAGCTGACATATAGCTCTAGCAGACTGATACTGATCCCCTCTGCCTGGGGTAAGGTAACTTGTCATTTGAAGAATAACATTTCTTTTTTTCCCAAATTTGTTTACTCCACCCAGTATTCCTGGTGAGTGATTTGGATACACAGGGAAATATGTCAGAGGCATATTTAATGCAAGAAGTAGATAAATACTCCTACTGATGCAGAGAGAAGAGAGTTGCCCCAGGAACCTGATTAACACTGATGAGAATTACTACTTAGAGCTATCGAGCCCTCTTGTGCATCAATTTGGAAATATCTCCGTAGCCTTCACATTTTCCAAAAACAATACAGATCTAAATCAGAAACCAGTTTCTGGGGCAATGTTTGCACTGTCTAAGGAGAAGGCTTCTATTGCCCATGCAGAAATGGATAATAGTGGCATTTAATAACTTTGTTATAAATTGTCAATCCTGCGATCTATGTGAATATTGGGGTTAAAATTCTAGTTTTGAACACCCTAATTCACTGCCACAGTTTGTAAAATCTTACTCCTTTTCTAGGCCTGATGCCTGATGGAAGTACACTAAATTTGGCTAATTACCTAAGCCTTGTTTTATCATACTAATTACTTTCTCTTCTTTCACTTTGTTAGTAAGTTTGTTTTCTAGCTGTCTCAGTTATGAGGCATTTTACTTTTACAGATTTTCCTGATTAATTTACAGCCACCTGAAGCTCTCACTTTTCATAAATTTGGGCAGTTTAATATATGCTATAATTCAACAATTTTTGTTTTCATATGGGCATCAAGTTGTAAGTGAAATGGTCTTTCTAATTTAATTTTCTTTGAATCAAAATAGATTTCTAAACTGTTGGTTTTGAATCAGATGTAAGCAATCACCTTTCACACTTAGAACCCACCTTAGCACTTAGGGGTTACCACAGTTTAGTGTAGCTTAGTCATATCATTTTTAGGGACAACTTAAGTATTTTTGGAGTTTGGTAGATAGTAGTCTAAAAACCTTTCAGATCCAATGGATGTCAAATTTTCGTTGTGCATTTTCACTGGAAAGTATATAGAAAAGTAAAAAAAAAAAATCTTAAACCATTAAAGCAAGGCACAGAGTAAAAGCTCAATTAGGATTTGTTGACTAAATTAGTTTCACTCTCAAAATATCTCATAATCTTAAATTAAAATTGGAGAATAATTTTTATATCCCAAACTTAATCTCTCCTTAAACAGCTAAAATAAAACCTGTTGAATTATTTAAAATCTATGATTTCATGTAATAAATATTGCCCTAACAAAGCCTACATTTCTTTAACAAAAAGAATCCTCTGCTTTTTTTTCTATCCCTGTCTTTCCCAGGAACTAGGTCCTTTTATGACTCACAGGTATGACAGCATTTTCTGAATATTTGCTTTAGGAATCCGGACTTGAACCTTTAAATGATAAAATTATAATGAAACCATCCGCATCCAATGAAAATATTCAAAAGGACATTTGAATAACTAGCTAAAGTGAGGGTCAGGATTATGACTCCTAATTTATAAATGTTGATTGTGTTCCCCACATAAGAAGTCATTATCTATTTAATACTTCAGATTTGTTCTTTGCATAGAAACTTTCCTTCCCAGATACATGTCTTTTGATCTTAAAATGTGTAGGAAACTCACATTTCATTGTCCTTCTTACTCCTTTGGATCCAACAAGAAAAGCAGATAACCTGAAAGTGTTCAAATAGCCATTAGGAAATGGGATTCCTTTGTGAGATAATGGAAGCCAAATAGCAATTAAAATCTTTAGTAAGTTCACAGTTGTGATCTGAAATGTGAGAATGAATTCTGAAGTACAGAGACAGTGATAAAATTCACTTTCCATTTCTTTTGTCTCCCTCACTCCTGCTGCTACCCACTAGTATTTTCATCTTTGGAAATAGAAATAACATCAAAACAAATGTATCCTTAGATTAACTTTTATATAATTAAAAATTATCAACTTTCTGGATTTTGTATATGTATAGTCTCAAGATTGTAAAAG
Organism: Lemur catta; assembly: GCF_020740605.2. NCBI lineage: Eukaryota > Metazoa > Chordata > Mammalia > Primates > Lemuridae > Lemur > Lemur catta. The sequence continues at coordinate 21,194,464 of NC_059128.1, read as the reverse complement.
TCTCGGGGACAGGGGTCACAGTGCAGAGAAATAAAATAAAAAGAAACACCTTTTACACCTGAGAAATGGGCATGGCAGTACTTAACTGTATTGATTCATCAAATTGTTACCCAGGGGTACATTTTTCTAGTTGTTGATTAGCCAGTTTTTCTGCCTTCGCTTTTTGTTCAATGTCCTTTGATCAAATCTCAAGGGACAACACTTCCACCAGAGGGCAGACGGGAAAAGGAAGTTAAGAAACACATCCATCCATCAATAGGACGGTGCTAAACAACTTTCGTAAGGTTTGGGTTGAGGGAGATGCTTAAACTAATGGCTGCAATATGAGATCACAAAATAATTACTATTCCGAGAGTGGTTCTCAGATGTATTTTACTTCTCACATTCCCAGTGTTCACATTTGCATTTTGTGTTACCACTGTCGTGTTCCTCTTTGTGAGCCCCACTGTAATACCCAACTCAGATTGAGTGAAATTTAAATTTAGCATAGCACCAAGAGCTTGTCTGTATTAGTATTTTCCACGTGGAACTGGGCACTTAATGTTTATCAGTTTTAGATGCTTCAGTAAATAATTTATAACATAAAAATCTGGCACTGAGTTGTTAGAAGCTCACCAAATTATTCAAATTTTTATTTGCTGGAACACAGTAAAAAGTGAAGCTGAAATGTTAAGACAATATGAAGGATAAGGAGAAATAGAGCCTCATTTAGCAGAATCTATAGATGACAAAAAAGTGAACGTTCTGATTATTGGTCTTAAATATGTTTGTAATCTTATTTGCTTATAGAAATATATTTTGTCATTCGTGTCTCCAGTAGGTTTGAAGAGTTAGCAACCTGTATATATTTATGACAAAGAAATGGATTTTTACTTAATTATTTATTCGTTTAATTTTAGGAAGATTTTTCTATATGGAAACTCAAGATTGGTAAAATAAATGTCTAAATAAAATGTCATAGGAATTTGGAGTATGACTTCACAATTTCACCTTGAAGAGCTCAGATCCACTTACAAACACTTTGAATGAAGAAATAATGGAACTAATAATCGGAGACAAATAGTTTAGCTTCAGAAAGTGGACTGTAAATAGTTGGAAAATTAATTAATAATGATTGCCTGTGGACATTAGTCATTTTTCCATTTGAGTTATACATGTCAAATGCACACAAAAGCAAACAGTCATTCACATATTTAGGTCTCGGTTAAATCCTATCAATTTTTAAATCGCCTTCATTGATCTGTAAATTAATAGAATATGCTCATGGGAGTATAATGTTCCCAGTTTGATTGTGTAGTTTCTGTCTTCATTCATTAACCCACTAAGTAAGTTGTATCACTTTTTTATAACCTGTCTCCACCCCAACCCATGTTAATTTTTAAGCCATTGGAGCAACTATGTGCCTTTTAAATCCCAAATGATGAAATGCTTTGAAAATTAGAGTTAAAATAGAAATATAAGAATAGGAAAAGTCTACTAATTAGCAATTACATTTTAGTCAATTGATAGCTCAGGGATAGTGTAGACAACATATGTGGCCCATGTGTTGACTGCTATTATGAATTTTATGACAAAAATAACATTTAATAACAATGATAAAAATGAAAAAAATCCTATTTCACTCCATTACCCAAGATTTTTTTGGTATGTTGAGGAGGGGGACAGGGAAATCAATAAGCCCAATGTGTAAGTGTATTCACTTCCACTTGAAAGTTTAATAAATTACTTATTTATGTAACATTTTTGAGTAACTGAGTAACTACCATGTGTAGGCACTGGAATGGATGCTCGGAAAACAAACATAAACAAGACCAGACTCCTTCCAGAAGTCCACAGTTTATTAGGAAAGACAGACATAAAAATAAGGGGGATAAAAAGGAAAGATGGAAAAGGTAGAGAAGAAACCATGTGGACAATGGATGGAAATGCCTTGGATAGTAGCCACACTCTAAGGAGAGTTTGGCAACCCAGTGAATAACATACCTTATCCAAGGATAGGCAAGAAAAATCACACATGATGATGCCAACCAGTGACAGAGTCAATTAACCCCCACAAAGCATCCTTCTATATTTTAGTTTGTGGACACAGAATATTTCTCAATTTTTATGTTTGAAAACTTAGTACAGTTCAGTACTAAATTTTCTTTGAACTTTCCATACACAGTATGGTCTAGGGCCAGGGCTTTTGTAGGTAATAAGGTAAGGATGGACATGTTGAAGGGAGAATTTCAAGCCAAACTCATGAGAACTTCCTGATTCCAAATGCCAATGCAAATAGTAGGTAAGGAGTGAACTTAATGAAATCATTAAGCAAATCCCCCAAAAATAAATAAAGAGGGATTTGATTTTGAAAGAGAAATTTTTATGGGCTTTCTTTTATCTCTTTTATTGTGTATTTTTTTCTCCCATAAGCCCCAAGTATATGTACTGTGTGTATATATATATATAATATAAATATACTATATTTGCAGTGCCTGTTACTAATATTATATGTAGACACAGTATAAATTATAATAGACTAATGTAAGCATAGATTAACAACAGCCCCTACCATCAGTCATGTGTTTACACAGAAATTCACACCATCATTCTTAACCAGCATCAGCCAACATAGACATGCATGATACTGTTTTAACTTGGCAAACAAAGCATGTTAATTTTTCTTTACTTTATCATAACTATAATGGTGATTTCATAATTCAGTTATCCTTGGGAGGGGTGGAAAGAAAAATTATACAGATATATCTATCTGTATATGCACATTCCAGTGTATATATATAAATAGATATATACCTTGTATATATTTGGAGAACATTTTCTGTCGTTTCACCTCATCTTGTGCCGCATGAATTTTTGGTGGTTCAATTTGCTTTATTTTGTTTTGATTCATATTTAGTATTTTGGTCATTATGGCTATTTTTAACTCATTGCTATACTTTTATGAGTAATTATAATCATTATTTTTAAATACTGAGAGATTATAGACATACAAATCAAACAAGGCAAAAAAATCTTTTCTTGCCATCCTAATCTTGAATTCTTCCCCTTTCAGCATATCCCTCCATTATTTATGTCAAAACAAAACAAACCCCAACAAAATCCAAGAAAGTTGTGTACAAAAGAATGAAATACTGTGTTTTCCTCCTCTTCTTCCTATGCATAGTTTTCCTTTTTATTTGCCTTTTTTTATTTTCCCCCGTATCTGCACAGACTGCTTGCTTTTACTCTTTCCCCTTTATGACAATGTTATTAATTGAAAAGGTAACAAATGAGCAAGAAAAAAAAGAAAACCACACAGAAACAACAGAGAAACATATCCCTCTCCACAAATTTCAGATGGCATAAAAAGAATTTTATTGCAGCTATAGACTATTTTTTGTATCTTTTATTTCTGTCTGGACAAGCCCAGGATCATTGTGTGGCATGCAATGACAGTTTTTGTAGCTAATCAACTAACCATGGCCTCCATCACCAGTGCATGAGCTGTAATGATGCCATCTTGTGTTTCATCCAACTGACACATCCAGGCTAACCCAGCAAGTTCAGTGTATGAGTTGTGGGGATAATAGTTTTTTGTAGTTATAATTTCATGGGTTCTCATTATTACTATTATTTCCATTGGGTCATGGCAACCCCAAAGAGGTGCTCTTGCAGCATCTCTGTATGGTTTTGTTCTTACGTTTTCTTTCCTTGGCACGGCAGTCAAGCATGTGTCTCTTGTCTGGCACATCTGTCTTGCCATCTTGTCTTGGAGTCCACTGTCATGGTGTCGTTCTGTGATTCTGTTCTCTGTTTGTAATATGTGGTTCGAAATCCTCTGCCTTTATTTCTCTCTCTCCTGTTGTCTCTACTTTGAACCTTACCCCTAGGGAACTTCACAAAGAAACAAAACAAATTTTCAGTCTAATTGTAAGGCTGATAGCTGTGGCTTGCAACTGGAAGTCATAAATTATACTTTTTATCTGACCTTAAGGAGGAAAAACTTACAATGGGAAACTACTAATAATTATGCCCAAACAACATCCTAATCAACAACAATAAGAAACGCTTGTTGATTTTTTTGGCATGATTAAATGAGCTTACTGTTAAAGGGACTTTATGTAAGAGCTAATTTCCAATTTTTCTGTAAGTTATTGCTCTTCTAGTTGGAAACTTTTCTTCAGAAACTGATCAACGGAAGTTTCTTTTTCAGAAAATGCTAGTGAGAAAGCATTATAATTTCTGCTGTATAGAACAGTGCCTGATCCTGGATTGGTGAGGAATTTGTGGAAATCTGAATATGTTTTATTATAAAATTTGCTTATGTGTATGTATTTTAACAAAATATACATGTGTTCAGCAAGGCATCTGAGGAGAGGGAAAAAAATGTTTTAACTTATTGATTCCACCTCATGCATATTCGAGGTAAGATTATCTTTTGATCTTTCTGAATCAGATGATACGTATTTTATTTTATTTTGTTTTTTAATTCATGGAAGCATTAGAGAGCCAACACTTTGACATGGATCTAAATTCTTTCCTCCTTCAAAAGAACATGACATACACAATAGTTTTAGTTCTGAGAGTAGAGTCTGAATTTCTTGAGACAAGTGGAAGAAGATACCCACTTAATTATCTAGATGCTAGATTATAACCTGTGATTATCCAGGCAATTTAATGCATTACTTAGAAGGATTTGGTTAATTTTATACTAATAGTATGAAAATGACACTTCGTAACAACTTTACCTACTCATAAAAGTTGAACAAGGGAATATAAAATAGGTATAAAATAGGTAATAAATAATAGATTAATAAATTAAAGATTGTTTTAAAATACAAAGTCCATATTTTTAATCTGAAGAATAGAAAGCCTATTAAGGCACATGGTTTTCTGATGAGATGTTTTCATCATGCCAGGGTAGCTGTTAGTTTCTTTTAAGGGTAACAGGCAAAGGCAAAGGATGAGGAATTAAATGGGCTCTGTGGGCTAAGAAGAACTTTCTGATGACAGAAGGGAGGGAGAAGAGAAAGAAGCAGGAGAGGTGGAAAGGAGGAAAGGAAAAGGTATTGATGAGCAAGGTGTACAGCAGCTTGTATATGTTTAAAAACTAGCACGTGCACACACACACACAGAGCTCTAACTGCAGTGCTTGCCAGTTTCTGCAGTGTGAAATATTTACACCATGGCTACCAATGTGACAGCCCTAAACTCAGAATTGGGCAGTGATGCTCTCCAGCATGCAATTATATAGTTTTTGCATCAGAAAGACACTATAGACATCAGTAATCCCAAGAGCATAGATAATAGTAAAATATCATAAAATAATTAAGAATTGATGAGTTTTAAGTTTTTATTAATATTGTTTTTGACATAATATGTTTGCAGTTTTATACATTTTAATTTTGGATAATGGTCATGTTTTAACAACCCACTTAGAAAATTCCCAGAAGCATAGCAATCGGCTTTCATTAACTGGCTATAGCACAGCACTGGTCCAGGTTTCGTGCTGGGTACATGCAAACACAGTTTGTTTATTTAAATCTCATTGTTGGTTATTATGAGGTAGAAACTGCTGAGGTCATCTTACAGTTGAGAAAATTGGGAGTCAAAAATTTGCTTTTCCAAGGACATGTACCTGCACATAAGTGGCAGAGATAAAATTCAAACCTAAATCTGTTTGAAAATGGATACATTTTTTTTTCTATTGCAGCATGCACAGTCATTCTTAAACATTAAAGCATTACATTTTGAAATTTTCATATGATAATTTGTGGAGTTTAACATGACTAGAGTTTCCTTGTCCCAAGGAGGTCCTTGCTTTAGTGCCATAGGTAAAAAGGAGTTTAAATGTATTGTGGTTGGGTAAGTGGCAAAATGAAGGCAGTGAAATAAAACTAGGACTCCTGATACTCTGTAAATGTCAGAAAAGTTATGCCTGTGTCTTCAGGAGAATTTCTGCTTTGGCTGCTTTTGTTTCCCCAAAATTGAGATGTCAAACATTCCTCCCTTACTAACACTGAAGTTGACTAGGATATTTCGTAGGTTTTCAAATTCTGTTTCTTGAGCTTTGGAAAGACAATAACAGATGCATTTCTTAGCATATAGTTATCATCTACAGCCTGTTTCCATTACTCAGTTATGTTTTTGTAACTTTTAAACTGTAATGAACTTTAGTTACAGTATTCGACAGGTGTTAATTAACACACTGCACAGTGAAATATGTCAATGCCCTTTGCTTCCACATTTTCTCATAGAGTAAACTAGTATATTAACATTTAAAACAGCGTGAAAACCATTGTATTGCAGAAAACAACTGCAGCTTTTAAAAAGATCATTTTACTGTTAGATACTTAATCACTGCGTTGTGAAAGAGTTTGAGAGATCTGGGAATTAAAAAGGAAAGTGTTGGGGCTTATTTCGTCCTTCTAATTTGAAAAGGTAGATTCTCTGATTGGGTTTCTGATAGTGCAGTATTTTACTTTAATTCGGTGTGAAGTTTAGTGGCCCTGTGGTAAACTTTCAATGGCAGCATACGTAATATTGAATAAAGTCTTTTGAAGTGACTTCTAGGTTTTCTGCTATAGGTTTGCCACCACTACCACTTTGTTTCTTTGTTCAGTGAATATTCATTGAGCATTTACTTTAGTAAGTCCTAAATACTTTACATTTTTAACTTCTTTAGGCTTCACAGGAATCCTATGAGGATCTATTATGATCATATCCATTTTAAAGATCAGTTAAAATGAGGCACAGAGGAGCTAAACAAATTGGCAAGGAAGTAGAAGAAACGGGATTTGAATCCAAGCCAACTGCCCCAGAGCCCACACACTAGTCACTATACTATCCTGTCTCTTATACAGTGATTACTTTCCATTAACCTATATATATGAATTAGCTGTCTGCCTCTGTGACAACAATGAAAGGAAGTTTGTGTATCGAGTGTATTAAGTGGCTGGGGAATACTTGTTAAATGAATTAAATATTATGTATCACAAAGGCTTGAGAACCTTGGTTGCTATGGGTTATGAAATTGTTCAGTCATGATTTATCCAAAGAACGGTGGTTAAAATGAGTTCCCCTGATTTCCTGCGAGGAGGAATGGTTTCAGTATTGGAGAGAAACGCCAACGCTTATGTGAGATTATTCTCTCTTGATGTCACCTATGTAATAATTTGTGCACTGGGGGTTCCAAGCTCATTACTCATGATCAGTCCTGTTCAAAACATATGATCAGACAACAGCCACTTTTAACTGATGTCAGTATTCTAAGAATAGAGGCTCTTAGTGAAAGCTTGGGTTAAGATGCTGTGTTTTCTTTATTCAGAAATAATTGTGTTCCTTGGAACACAGTGTTTTAGATGTTATAGCTAATAAAAAGCAAAAAAATAAGTGAGAATGTACCTGAGAGGATGTATTTCTTACGTTAGACTCTTTCTGACATCTATGTGCTCTAAACATCTCTTAAAATCATAGCCATTTATCCTTCCTTTCTTTTTTCTCACTTCTTGCATTATGTATCTAAAAAAATCAAAACACACAAACCAACCTTTATTGAGCCTTTGAATTTTCCATGCAAGAAAAAAATCTTTAAAGAAGTTATAAAGGACTGAAATGTACAATTAAAAGGAAAGAGTCCTTTTAAAACTGTGTTTGCTTTTGTTAGAATCCTTCTTCCAAGGAAAGTATGACCTACCCAAGCATCTAAGGGTCTCATTACAAATTATATCCGTCTTGACCCGTCCTGAAGCCGGATGCTAAGCTGGAAAGTTTGCACAAGTGAAAATGTTTGAGTACCCTCTGTCCTAGAGCTGTGCTTCCATCTTAGCTGTGAAACACAGAGACACCTTTTTCCTAAAAGAAAATGAGAGCTGGCAATGTTGTATTGCCAAATGTTCAAATTTGTCAGATCAGTCACCCAGGGCACAAGTTGGCAAACTTTTTTCTATTAAGGACCAGAGAGTAAATATTTCAGACTTTGAGTGTCTTATAGTCCCTGCCATTAACTACTCAATTCTGCTGTTGTAATAACACAAAAGCAGCCATAGACAATACATAAATGAATGAGTGTGACTGTGGTACAGTGAAACTTCATTTACAAAGCAGAGACTGAGCTGGATTTGACCCACAGGCCATAGTTTATCTACTCAAATCTATAGAAATCTAATAGGTTAGGGGTTTTTTTTTTTAAAAAAAAAAAAGAGATTAGACTTTCTTGCCTATTTTATAGTCAATTGTAACCAAAATATAATTTCTCCATTAAGTACATGAGACCACATAGGATATGATAGGACATTAAAAGTTCATCTTTAAGGACATTTCCCAGCTTTGTTTTACATATACTATTATCTTAGACATGAAACACGATAAAAAACAAAACCAGAGTCGTCTCCACCCTGCTTGTACACTGCATTTTTGGGTAAGACCTTTATGTTTTGCCCTTTCTTTTGCAAATCTGCCTTTTGAATTCCCTGCCTCTGCTGGGGCGTGGGCTGCCATCTCCCCTGTGTTCAGACCCCTTTGGCAGTAGCTTCCTTCAACTCCAGCCCACATACTGTGTCACATCCCAGTAATTCTTCCCCAAACCTCAGCGTGGGTTATTGAGCTGACAAATGTCTAAATGACTGAGATATGATTTTGCAACCTGCTGAGAACCTCTTCTTTCCCTGTACTCTTTGATTTGTAGCTTTATAAGTTTTGTGGGAAAAGTGAAAAAACATTCTTGGTGACACAGGCAGTGAATGGGGAGGACAGAATTGAGGGGGCACAATATACAGGACTCCTTCCTGCATTGTGAGCAAAAGCATGTATTTATATCATAGCCCTCTGAATGTCAGAGGCAACGGATTATACAGTATGGTGCAGGAAAGAACATTCTATGTCCTGAGGTGAATAATGTGTTCTACCACCTGGCAGCAGATTAGACAAGAGCAGGCTATGAAAATACAGGTTCAAAGTCATATTTAGTATTGCTGCAAAAATGGCATTTGTTACTTAAGGATTTTATCTTATAAATTAATGCTTTAGCATCTTTAACATTAGGAATCTATGGAGAAGAAATATCAAAGACTGATACACGAATGCTGGGTAAACTGTGAAGCCAGATCCCAATGTATCCCAACCCTGGAGGGAGCATAAGATTGGGAGCCAGGATGCTTAGTAATAATGTTATGAGCTTTCTACATTAGCAAGGCCCCCTGGTGTGGTATTGTGCCTGGAGTTCTGAACTACAAAGAAAGAAAAAAAAAAAAAAAGATGAAGAGATGATGCAAAGAGGCAAGAAAGATAGAGCCGTTAGGAAAGGCTTTGGGGGCAGAAGGTGAAGGGGTTTACTTTTAAAATAACCTAATTTGGAATTAGTGTTTTAATAAGCCTGTGAGATCAAAGAGATTTTAAAAAACAAGAGGTAAATTTACAAGGGTAAATTAAGCACTATTGATGGCCTGAGAAGGACATAACAGAAGGAAGCTTCTTTTCCTCTACTATGCTTGCAAGAGTGGGCATTTTACCATGTGCTTAGTTGGTTTGTGTATTGTTTGCTTGTTTGTTTACACTTAGTCATTACTAGCTTTCCCTGTAAAGCAAGGCTGCAAACTCAGTCCCCAGGGGCCGGCTGCATAACGTGAATAGATAAAGTAGACCAGGTCTGATGCCATCTGTAGTCCTGGGAGAACTCTTGTGAAACGGAGAGAACATGCCCTCATTTAAAGTCACTTTTAAATTAAATATTTTAAAAATACTAAAATAAAGAGACCCTGTGAAGCTCAAACAAGGCACAGTGAGACACACAGTGTTTTCTATTCTATTTTTTAAATTTCTTTTAAAAATAACTTCATAAATTTAGAAGGATGTGCTCTCATTAAAATTTCTGGTTAAGGTATCACTTGGTGACACTGAGTATCAAATTAAACATTCCAATTCTACTTCCAAACTCCCATAAAGCTAAGACCTTTTTTTGCATCTCTTTTTTTCTTTTATTATATTCTCAGAGTTTATATAACTTTAAAACTATAAACTTAAGAATTTTGGAGTTCATTGTAATGGTTTTGGTTTACATGACAAAACTGATGCCTACAAAGTTAAATTGATTTGTTCAAGGTCACTGAGCTAGTTTCTATTAAAGTTGTAATTAAATCCCAGGTGTCTGAAATCTATAATCCATGCCATTTTTACTGATACCATGTATCAAATTTAAAACAGACAAACAAAAAAGCCCAAAGGTTTTTCTTCTAAATGGAGGTAGCATCCAACAGAGAATTCAGAGGATGTGTGAAAAATTATCTTCCCTCTGCTGGTCATTGTTGCCACACAAGAGAGGATATCATTGACCCACTTACGGCTCAAATCTGCAACTCCGTATCCCTATTGGCCACAAAGGGAACTAAGAAATTAAAGACAAATGGTGAAGCAATTAGTGACGACTACACATTGCTTGTATATTCTCCAGTGATGTTACCTTCCCACACAGAGGATAGATTATTAGGCAAACTAGACCAATGATTCTCAAGTTCGTATCCAAAACTGTAATAGTACCAGGTTATCCCAAAGCTTTCACTGATCAATGGTGAATGAGAAAAGTAAGAACAGTAAAGGGAGTCTCCACAAAATTAAATGTACAGAACTTCCCTGTATTCTGACATTATACCCTGTGTATTTTGATGGTTAACATCAATGTCTTTTACAAAACAAATGTTTTGTAAACATTTTATATGTAAAGATATAAAAATTGATGACTGTACGTCAGTCCTCCCCTATGGGTTTTTTTCCTTGAAGTTTTACTCAGTCTGTGAAAAACAAACATCCAGAAACCAGAAAACAAGGGGTTTTATAGTGTTGCCACCAGAGTGAGTAGATTTTGAAGGATGGAGACCTTTCTACATCTAAAATTTTATTATGAACTGATAATGATGATCTTAAGACCAAGCCACTTATTTTATGGAGGTCTAGGAAGTTACTATTCTAAACATCAGTGGCTTAGATAATAAGTATTAAGATAATTTTTACTCTCACTTAAAAAAAATAGATAAAAGACACAAAATAGGAGATTTCAAAAAAAAACTGGGATAAGTGTTACTAGAAAGCCAAGATCAGTTCATAAATATAAATATACTTAAAGAAAAATACAAACTTCTAAGGGCTGTGTGGAAAGATAACTAACGCCTATAAAATAAGTCTAGAATTTTTTTCTCATCTTAAGCCTTATCGAAAATTAGAGGGAGAGCTATTTTCGAAAGTTGAATTAGCCTACATTTGAACTAACATGATCCATCTTTGTGTCAAGAGAAGGTCAAATACTACAGTCCCAGTCCAAATAAGGCATATGGTCCACACCAAAGGCAATTGCTCATGTCCTCTCCGCTTTTTTGTCTCTTGGGTAATGTATACCAATAACCTCTTGCTTCATGAAATTTATTATCTAAATATTGAAAATAATACACTTTATTTAGCCTAATAAGGAATCACACCAACTTTACTGGGTGTTTATTGGAAATCAGAGGTTTAATGTCCCAAATAAGGTATAAGAATTATCTTATTTGTAACAGACTTAACAGTGATTATCTCTAGGTGGTGGCCAATGGGTGATCTTTATTTTGTTATTCCTACTCTAAAATATCTATGTAGAGTATGTATTACATGTGCAATTGGAGAGAAGGGATAGATATTATATCTTAAATATAAAAGACTATATTAGGGGGCCAACAAGAGAAATCCTGTGAATATTTATATGAACTTTACCAGACCAATAATTTAAAAAATAGTGAATTCTTCCTTTCTCATGAATTGAATTATGATGTATGGCCCTGCAAGGAAAACTTCTGGAAGAATTCAATGATGACAACGATGATGATATGTAGGGTTCTGTATAGCTGAGCACACATTAGTTCCCTAAGGTCGGTCCTGTTCATCAACTGACAAATGGTCCATGGATACGCCAGGTGGTAATATAACAGCAGTGGGCACACAGGTATCCTGTAAATGACCCATTACTGGAAAGTTTAAAATCCGTCCTGGGAAACCAGGAACACAGATGGGATGTGAAGTGGCCTTCAACAAACACTTGGGGATATGATTGATTCTATAACCTAGCCTTTGGGTGTTGTGTACATCCTCAGTGCCTGAACACTCGTCTGTACATCTGCTGGTTAGATGTAATAGAGGCAAGGATGCACTTGCAAACGAGTAATTAAAAACTTTACATTCATCCCTCTCTAAATCCTCCTCTGTCTTCCCTCTCTCCCTCGATAGGATGTCCAGAAAATTAAGCCAGCTGCAGATTGAGGCTCTCTTCCATGTAGGGAACATCTGTCACTGTGGCTACAAAGATTTTATTAAGGAATTAAAAGATTTGATTACCTTTAATCCAAGAGAATGCGGCAGTCTCTGTAGTCATTTAGTTTATTGGGGTTTTTCGGTGGGTTTTTTTTTTTTTTTTTTTCCTCACATGAGTCTGATGACTGGAGTCCACCCCTAAAGCTGTGAGATCTTTCAGCAGATGTTGTTTTCCATGTCTTTACCCTTTCCCTTGTGGAAGGGGGGAAAAGCTCTCAACAAAAGCAATTTCGGAGGAGGCAGAAAAGGTTTCTATCATGAACATATTTTTAGAAACAGCTGGTAAAACAAATGGTCCAAGTGCGATGCCTGGAGCATATCTATTCAAACAACAGGATTGTTTAAAGATAAAAGCAGCTACTTCCAAATATCAACATTAATAGTGATTTCCACACTTACATTTAAGAGATAGGAGAGCTTGCTAAGATTTTTTCATTTCTATTTTATTTTACGAGACTTCTTTCACTCCTTTGGTTTTGTTAGCATGAGAATTTATCAGAAGCTGCTCATCAAATTGTGAGTATCATCATACATAAAATATGTATTTTTAATTTACCTATAATGGATTTTTAAAGACTTGCTTTATTCTTCTAAGAATGTTCCTTCTTTAAAATACCTATACATAATCCAAAAGATTAAAATGAAAAATTAATAAGGAGCATTAATACTTAGTTATTCCTGATCCTATGACCCATGTCTTGAAAAGGTCAGGCAGTGCTTCTGAAGGACAAACATTTGTATGTGTAGCCATTAAAAATTCGATTTTACTTCTCATTTGCCACGTTCAAAGTCAGCTTTATGACCTTCCCTTGTCATGATTTTATTTGTTTACTAAGCTGATTTGTTCTGCCTCCTCTGCCAAATGCCATTACATAGCTTCCTTTATCACACCAATTGGTGAAACAATTTTTTATTGTCTTTTTTTACAGCAGTTCCAATTTTCAAATTATTTGTGGATTCTCTCTGGGTCAGGCATTGTATGAATGCTGATTCGTTATTATTGAGCTTGCTAAATGTTCACTGTCTCAGTTGCCATTCATGTTTATTTCTTCCTCTACTTTCTTCACTGTGATTCTATTTTCATTTAAGAATATTTCAGAAGCAATGCATCAAGAAGAGTCATTTAGTAGCCATGTTGAACCTGGTAGGATCTTACCCATTAGAGAAAGGCCCCATTTTAAAATGATGCACAAAGAATAAGTTTAAGGTTTTTTTCCTCATCCCCAGCCCAATTGAGCACAATGCTTACTTGGTAGATGGAACTGATGAATTTTAAAAGTTCTTCACTTTCACTCTTTTCAGTTAATAAATAAAAGTCCCCTTTCTAGAGCTTAAACACATCCTAAAGTGTATCCCTTTTCTATTCTATCCCAAACTGACCTACTTGATGAATAGTTTTTGATGTTATTTATGTAGGATAGTGTAGGACTGATTTTTTTTTCCATCATGTAGGTCCTAGAAAACATGATCATTATGAATAACCTACATTTTAAAAAATATATATTATTATCTTTATACACTTGTATCAAAGCATCCTTTAGTAACTTTCATGATTGGTTCTTTTGATGTAATCTATATTGGAATTACAGACCCTCCAGCACATATTCACACTGGAAATCTAACCACAAAGTCTACATATGTGTTTGTATGAATAATAGTGTGATTATATGTCATATGTACATAAAATTAGACATATATTGACCTTCCTTAGAGATGTTTTTAACTTTTTATTTTCAAATAATTTTAAAGTTGGAGAAAAGTTGTAAGAATAATACATAGAACTCCCTTATGTCCTTACTCAGATTCAACAATTGTTAAGATTTGCCGCATTTGCTTTGCCATTCTGTTTCTCTCTCTCTACATATATGTGTGTGTATGTGGGTGTATGCACATATGCATAAGCCATTTGGGAACATGTGCACAAAATAGCATATGTATACATATATGTTTCCACTGAAACCATGTGAGACTAAGTTGTAGACATCATTCCTTTTACCCATGGATAATTCAGTGTGTATTTCCTAATAAGCACTTTCTCTTACAAAATCAGAGTAAAATTATCAAAATCAGGAAATGTAACCTTGGTACATAATCTTATCTAAAGTACATATTCATGTTGCACCAATGTCTGCATAATGAGCTTTGGGATTATTTTTCCAGTCCATGATCCAAACCAGGATCACACACTGCATTTAGTTGTCAAACTTAGCAATTTTTTGAAGCATTTTCCTGATACATTATTTTGTCTTACTTCCCCACTTGTGCTGGTCACAGATCAGTAAGAAGACTGAGTAAACTTTTTAACATTCTGCAGGGTGCATTGGAATAGAAGCAGGAAGAAATGGCATGTGCTTTTCAGCACAGGAGGAAGATTTCCTATCTTTGAATTAACTAGAATTATGGCAAGGAAGAACTTGCGTTTTCCCTAGTATTCATTCCTTAGAGAGCACTGATAAACAGAAGATATTATGACAATGCTTAGTATTAATGTTTTCACTTCACAAGTACTTCCTGAGCACTTACTGTGTACTAAGCATAGGAGAGGCACTTGGGTACGAGAGTGAACAAAAATATAGAAGGGGGAAGCTGTCATCGAATTGCTCAAGTGACCTCCAAATAAATGTGTTGGAGACAAACTTTGATAAGTGCTATGAAGCAAAGGTACTTGTGCCACCAGCATATCATGATAGGACAGGTGACATGGCAGAGGTGAGGGCTGGGAATGGAGAAGAGACAAGGGAACTTTTTCTGAGAAAATGGTATTTTATTTGGGCTGAATGATATAAGATACATGTGAGTTAACCAGGCAAAGAGAAAGAAAAGAAAAAGCATTTGAGTCCGAAAGAGATTTTAGACATTAGGAAAAATCAGCCCACTCTGAGAGGTAGTCATTTGGGAGCAGTAACTACCTCACAGGATTTTATATCTCAAGGTAGAAAAGAAGGAAGTACACGGACTTTGGTGTCCTTTTGCATCTTCGGGTAAATACAGATGAGAGTGACTTTTGTGATCCTGCACTGCCTCTTGGAGGGGAGGGAGTGGGCTTTGTGAAGAATGGAGATTTAGTGAGTAAAATGATGCATTCACTGGAGGAAGGTTGGTTTTGAAAAAAGGGAATTCTGGGATTTTTTGTACACCACTTCCTACCAATAGAAGGGAAGGCAATAGGAATATATTACACTGGAAGAGTCATCAAAGCCGTTGCCAGGTTCTCAAAGTCCTAGATGATATTTTCCAGTTCGGTGTATGAATGCACGTTACTTCAAGCACATATAACCTGGATATGAAAGACTTAAGACAGCATACAAATTTGGGGCATTTTTATATCTTGCAGAGCCTATTAATGAATTATTCACACAATAATATTTTTAAAGAAATAGATGTTTCCTCAATGGTGTGCTGGAGACGAGATGATGGTGGGGAAGGTGGAGATCAACTGTGGATCTAGTTATAATTTACACAATTCTACACTTTAGAGAAAACACATTCCTTCTTCCCTACCACCACCGTTGCCATCATAGCCATTATCAGTTAAGCCACTGAATATGTAAGTCGCTGATAATTTATCAGTGTGATTAACAATCTTTTTTTTATAGTTTTTATATTCTTTGATTGACTAATACTCCACAATAAAAATTTGGGTTTGTATTTCTACAGTTGGAATAAAAGAAAATTGCTTTGTTCTAAGATCGTTTATTAACAATAATGATAACAAAGAAAGAATACTTTTTCCAAAAAGGAAATAATAGGAAATCTATTCCAGAATATCTGACCCTACTGCAAGAGTTTTCTAAGTCACGTTTTGGATGGCTAACAGCATCCCAGGACTGGATTGGAACTTACATGTTCTTTCTATCAATTGGGGAACAGCAGGTTTTCTTTCTGTCTGTCATTACCCATGCATGGTCACTCTCTGCTTATAAAAATACATCACTTCTGCTGCTGATTGCATTTCATAGGATTACTTCTGATTACCATTTAGATTTGTTAAGTGACATAGCAAATTTTATGGAGTCAGGACCCAGTAGCCGTCAAGGTCAACAGTTGTAGCTTGAATCAGTTATAAAAGAATTGTTTTATTGCCCACGCAGTGATCAATGTATGTGCTGCCACAAAAGCTTAGTTTTAGTCCTTAGCCTGTGTGTGTGTGTGTGTGTGTGTGTGTGTGTGTGTGTGTGTGTGTGTGTGTGTACTTAGTTCTAAGGGATAACAGACTTCTCTGAAGTCTCCTTCATCGAAAGAGATTGCTACTGAGTGTCTTTTCAGTGGAATAAAACTGAGTTATGGTAACAACATCATCTACATACCCAGCCTACTGTAGCCACAGAATCCAATGACTTTTTTTTATTAACACGAAGGTGCCTGCATATCCGCAGCACCACTTACTGTATTTCATTACAATGCATTGCTTCACCCAACACATTCCGAATGGAGAAGATACGCTCTGTAGCTTCAAATTCAGGCACCTCCTTTAAGCAGAGCTTGTTTATCTGTCTGCAACACACTTGGAGCATTTGAAAGAGTAGTGATCAAACTCATTCATGCTATGAAAATGTGTTGAACATTATGGCTGCTTCCTTCACAATGGCCTGGCATGGAAGGATGGAGAAGGCCATTGTTACCACACAAATAACTGTCTATTTGCCTCTAGCGTGACTTGTCTCGAGAAGTTGTATCATTTTAGAATGAATGAAGTTCTAATTTATGACTATAGTACCTTAGCTATAACTTTGTGAGACTCTTTAACAAGCTTGCAAAGAATAAGTTTGGAATCTAGAATAGTTTGTTCTATTTCTGGGGAGGGGGCGGGAGAAAGGATATCTTGTACTTATGTAGGATTCTTTATTTGGCCATGGAATTTGATTTCTGGCTCAAGAAGTGTGCTTGGGGGTCATCCTCCCTTGGCCCTGGATATGAACAATATGTTTTTCTCTTTCAATTTTAAAATAGAGGCACCATTCTTTCTGGAGGCTTACTCAGTAAACCCTAAAATGTGTGGCTTTTGTGTGCTAGAGGAACCAAGGAAGAGAGGATAGTTTGATATGTACCTGTTTTTCTTATGAAAATATTCAAGTAGAAAAAGAATCTGGTGGTACTCACAAGGGGGGCATTCTCTTTTTATAAAGCCTGGACGTTAGGGACAGCCCACAGGCCTGAGACCGTGCTAACGCCACTGGCCAGGACTAGGGACAGGAAGTCCTGGCTTACTATTCCATGACATGGATTCACCCAAAGTCCTGGCTTACTATTCCTTGACATGGATTCACCCAAATTGCAATGGAGAAAAACTTGTCCACTTTTAAAACAGAATTTAAGTAATATAGACAGAGACACAGTAACTCACCATTTTGTCTTAATGGACTAAACTACCTTGTTCATTTACTCCATGAAGGGAGACTTTCTCAGTAAACTCTTCAGGCAACTTCCTGGACTTTCTGTGTTACTTGGTGTGAGGCATTGTCAGTAGCGGTAAGGCACCTATTTTCGGTCTTCTCTCTCATTTTCTTCACACTGATTGATGAAACAGGAAGGAGGCTGAATAAGCTCACTTTTGAAAGATGACACAAGTATTAAATTGACAGATACACTTCTAGGAGGTTCCAGTCCATTTCAGGAAAGTGTTGATGTAAGGTCTTTAAGGGTCGACAGTCCTATTAGAGATAGGGATCACCAGGGAATCATGAGGGAAAGAAAAATGAAAGAAATGTCTAGATTCAATAGGAAATTGGGAGTGCTGAGAGCATTTTGAGAAAAATGCTTGCTTTCTCACCAGCTGTGTTGCTTTGTTCAAAGGGACAAGAAATTTAATGCTTTTTCTGCAGCTTAATAGAACTGTAGAGCTATTGCTACAGGTTTTTCTCTTTTGCATAATCTTGTTGAGTTAGGAGCTGGTGAGTGAGTGTTGTGCATGAGAACTGCTCCTGTACAAGGATGTTAATGCAGAACTAGGTCAGAGTATGGTGTTTCACCCATGCAAGTTGGGAAAATGCTTCCTCTGGTGTCGTGCATTCCGCCATGCTTTTAGGGACACTCATGTAATCATGAGAACTCAGAATGTCGCCATAAATTACCTAGAGATGGGGTTTCTATGGCCCTCATGCAAGGGTGGGGAACCTGCGGCCTTGGGGCCACATGTGGCCTTCTGGATCCTTGAGTGTGGCAGCCTTTTGACTGAATCCAAATTTCACAGAACAAACCCTTTTAATAGAGGGATTTCTTCTGTGAAGTTTGGATCCAGTCGAGGGGCTGCACTTGGGGATCTGGAGTTAAATTTGCCAAACATCAGGGTTTTCCAGCTTCGCTTAATGTGTCAGGAGGAAGCTATTTTGGTTAGGCAAAGCTCCATTGCTCTTAGAAATGACGAGGATGAGCTCTCCCTGTTTGTACCTACTACCCGCTAGAGACTAAAAATGGATAGTTTGGCTGCTGGCAATGTTCCACTGCAACAGCTAATACAGTGTTTTGGAAAGACGCCAACGACAGCCAGATTGAATTAAGCATTTTACTACTGAAGATCAGTTTTGCAGTTGGGGACTTGAAGTCAGCAGCAGGATCCACCTTTTAGTTTTCAGCTTACTTTGCTTTTAGTTTTTTATGTCTTCTTCTGTGAGTTCACCAAATGTTTCACTCAGGATGGATTCTCTTTCTCTCTCTCTAACGTGGACGTGCTTATGTGAAAATCTCATAATATTTTGGAATTTAGCAAGCATTTTCATATGTAGTCATCCTTCAGTATACCCGGGGGATTGATTCAAGGAATCCCCTTGAATCCCCAAATCTGCAGATTTTCAAATCTCTTATATAAAATGGTGCAGTATTTGCATAGAACCTATGCACACCCACCCATATCATTTAAATAATCTCTAGTTTACTTATAATACCTAATACAATGCAAATGCAGTGTAAATAGCTTTTATACTATATTGTTTTTTATTCATATTTGTTTTTGTTGTTGTATTGTTGTTTTTATTTTATTGAATATTTTTGGTGTGCAGTTAGTAGAATCTGCAAATGAGGAACCTACAAATAGGCAGGGCCACTGTATGTTACATTTTGCCTTCTACTTTATATTAATGATATTACAATATTATCTGTGTTAGTGATATTCATGGTTCAACAGAAACACTAAAGGAAGGACAAGATGGAATATCTCCTAAATTGCATTGTGGATCTTGGCAGGGAGGAAGAACTAGATATCAGACATATGAGTCTTGCCATGGCTCTAATATTCAGTGTCTGTATGAACTTCAGACAATGCCTTAAATTCTCTGCAATGTAGTTTCTTTACCTTTAAACCAATGGTTCCAAACTGAGGGTGATTTTGTCCCCAGGGGACATTTTAGCAAGTTCTGGAGACATTTTCGGTTGTCACAACTGAGGAGATGCTAATGGCAGCTAGAGGGTAGAGGCCAGGGATATTGCTAAACATCCACAGTGCACAGGACAGCCCACAACAGAGAGTTACCCAATTCAAAATGTCAGTGGTGTTGAAACTGGGAAACTTCACTGTATTGTAAAAATTTATATCTACCCCATTTATCACAGGATTATTATGGGGCTCAAAAATATATTTTTCAAAAAAACATAAAGTACCCTTCCATGTCTAATATTAATATTATCTGGCATTGCACATATGGACAGTAAACTTGACTCCTAAAGGAAAATGGATTTGCTCTCCTAGATTAAAAGCTATCAGATTGAAATATATTAAATTTATCCACTGACTCTTGGTTCATAATTTTATGGCTTTAAACCAATTCTCTAAATATAAAGAGAAATAATGAAAAAGTATTAAGCTTAGAAGAAATCTACCATTCAGTGACTAATATAGATAAAGGAAATTGGTATCCCTGCAACTAATAGACTTTTCTATTAGCATACAGCCATAACACATCTTTCCTAATAGAAACAAGCCTGAAATGATAAGTTGTTTGGATCACATTAATTAACATTCAGCTTGCACCTGAGGTTGGGTTCATTTTACTGGTGTTGATGAATATCAAACTTAACAATATCTAGTCACATTATATTAGAATAAAACATGTTTTACACTGAAGGCAAATTTTAGATTCTACACTTAATAATGGCCTTTTTTATTAACTCAGATAACTAAATATAGTAAAAGAATGAATTAAATTCCAGTGAGCCAAACTATAACATTGGTAATAGCAGTAATGAGAA
This sequence comes from Lemur catta, assembly GCF_020740605.2. Lineage (NCBI taxonomy): Eukaryota > Metazoa > Chordata > Mammalia > Primates > Lemuridae > Lemur > Lemur catta. Next base: position 21,173,974 of record NC_059128.1, on the reverse strand, counting down.
TGAATCCTTTTTGTTTCTTTTATTGTGTGCTTGCCTCATAAGTATATATAACTGTAGAGTTTAAAAGGCATTTTTATAGATACTAACTTCTTGCTTTATTTTTTCGAATGCAATTCCCTTATAATTTTAGCTTGAGACCCCTGAACAAAATCTCCTGATTTTTTTTTTTTACATTTACATGAGCATTTGTATTAGAGAAGAGCATGAAGTCTGCATCAGAGTCTCAGTAGGATTTGTTATCTAAAACCATTGAGAAATCGCCCTCAAAGGCAGCTCCTAAATGCTCATCTTCACAAAAGTCCTTTTCAAATCATATTGTATTTACTCTATCAACCTATCAGCAAATCATCTCTAGAGGCATTAATTGATCAAAAATTTAAAATTCTTAATTGACATACTGACAGATTTTTTTTAACTTAAAAATCCAGATTGGTAGCTCCACAATATAGCTAAATTGAATAATTATGTAAATGTAGCACAATATTATTTAATTGGACCTTTTGGAATGAAAATAACCCAGGTGTGCAAGACTTTTAGCAGTCTGGAGCGAACATTCTAATATATATCTGCCAAGTAACAACATCTTTTATGTAAACAGGGAGAACAAGAGTCCTGGCTGCCCTCCCAAGAAAATATACATGAAAGAGCATGTGCATTATAGTACATGCATATTCCCAGGTTGCTTTTTCATGGAAGTCCCACTTCCATAAAACAAATATATAGACAGACTGGCAATCCAGAGAGTTAGTAGTTAGATAAACAGGCTGGTCCCACACTCACCAATAATGTTAACAAAATGTTCTTAGCCCTTAAGAATATAACAAAGAAAACACAGAAATCTAACATTTTCTAATACTGGGATTTGAAGTGCCACAATGGAAAATCAAGCTCCATTACAAATGCTGGCGTTCTACCTAGAGCAAATTTTCTTCATTTTCTTATTTCTATCTCTGCCCCTTTCCCTCATCTGATAAGGAATTTCCAAGTACTGCTCTTGTAAGTGCTAAATGTGCACAGAGTATGTGTGATAAGATGCCTCATCTGGTTCTCCTGGAGGGCTCAGTTCTTTTAACCTTCCCATTTCTTAAACCAACCATTTGACTATGTGTTATTTGTTCCTTGGCTTCACAGCTAAAGGTACAACATTTTACATGCAAATGGCAGTATCGGAAATATTATTTATGTATCTCTCAAAATGTAGTCACATATCTGTACTTGTTTGTATTCTAGTAAAGACATGACACAGAAGGGGCTAGTGGAATATTTGCCAAGTGGTATTCTAAGGTAACAGTAAATAATTGAAAATAACAAAATCAAAATCCAAATAGGAAAAATTTTCATTCATTCCCATCTGTACTTTAGTAGGACTTAACTAGCCACAGATACAGATGTATTTCATCCTCCTTTGGTACCATTTGTCTTTTTACTCCCTGACTTCTTCAGAGGACAGAGCCTCTGTGACTTTCTCAGATCACTGAGATCATCCTGTAGGGTTTCTTTCACAAGCGAGAATGTTCTTTGTGGTTCCATGCCCACAGTGACAAATAAGAAACCAGGACTAACTGAAATTGTGTACCCTTTGCCCAGTACCTCCCTAATGCCCCACCCTACCAGCTTCTGGTACTCACTCTTCTACTCTCGACTTCTAGGAGTTCAACTTTTTCAGACTCCAAATATAAGTGAGATTATGCAATATTTGTCTCTCTGTGCCTGGCTTATTTAAGTTAGCATAATAGGGGGACTAAGGTCAAGAGATCCATTGTACAACATGGTGACTATAGTAAATAACAATGTATTGTGTTTTGAAAATCACTAAGAGAGTAGATTTTAAGTGTTCTTATCACAAAAAAGTGTGATGAGGTAATGTCTGTTACTTTGTGCAATTGAGCCATTTCATAATGTATACATATTTCAAAACATCATGTTGTAAATGATAAATATCTATGATTTTTATTTGCCAGTTAAAAATAGGAAACTAGACTGTAGACTGTGTCATTTTAAAATATTTTCTTTTAATGATATATAGGAATACATAATAATATTACTCTCTGAATAGTTGTTTAACTCTGAAAAAAGTCAGCATCTAAAAATTTGATTTTGATTTCTCCTTATATATATTTTTTACAGCTCTGTTCCAAGATTTATAGCTAACCTTGCTTGAGCGGAGACCATTTTTGGCAGTCTTTGCTTCCAAGGAATAGAAATGTGGTATGTAGGAAGAACTGACTAGCTACATCCCCAATGACACACTTGAGGGATCGAATGGAAGATATTTGTGGCAACCAACATAATTATTCCAGTTGGAATATGGCCATTGCCCTGGGCTTCATATTTTTCTTCATAAGCAAAGTGGTTTGGAATTCTGGACAAGCATAGGTAGTTAGGATTTCAACACTAAACACATCCAAGCAAGGAGCATGTGGGTTTTGTGGTTAATAATCATGACAGTCACACAAGAAATGTGACAGTGACAGCAGGGGAACATCACAGTATCGGACTTGGCCACTGTTCAGAGAACACAATTTAAGTCCTGGCATGAATGGAATAGCCTAGCTTATCTGTGGGTAGTTATTGTAATCTACATAGTAAATTTCAGTTGGAACTCAGTCTTCTCAAGTTGGCTTCCAAGTTCCCACAACTCTGCATCATCAGGGTACAATGCTATCTAGTGAGATTTCCTTCTAATATTGTATAGAGAAAAGCAGAACAAATGCAAAGTTTTTACTTTCAACAAAGTTCAGCTGAATGCTACTGTAATAACAGTTCAAAGAATTTGGACTGAAATGGTTCTGTGCCCTGGAAGGAATCCACTGGCCAATGACAAAGACCATGATAAGTGTGAGCCACAGCTATTGTTTCCATACCTGACTCTGCTTTTCTTTTTTTTTTATTTTTTATTTTTTTTATTTCAGCTCATCATGGGGGTACATAAGTTTAGGTCATATACATTGTCCATGTCCTGCCCATCCCCCCGAGTCAGAGTCCCAAGTGCGTCCGTTCTCATTCTCCAGACAGTGCGCCTGGCACTCACCATGTAGTCATACCTCCATCCCCTCCCCCCCCCCACCTCCCCAAGTCTGCACCTTCAAGCATGACCATTCCCCAGAGGGTGCGCAATGCACTCGTCATGTAGGCATACACCCATCCCCTCCCACCACCCCCCATCCCAGTCTGACATCCAATTGGTATCCTTCCCCGATATACATTTAGGTGATGATCAGGGAAACCAGTTTTCTGGTGAGTACATGTGATGCCTGACTCTGCTTTTCAAGTTGATTTTCTTGCAGCTCTCAGTTCCATGTTTAAGACCAGAGGGTCAGGCCCGAATGGATGGTTGTCATTGAAATTCTTGCCCATTGTCATCCAATGCACTTTAAAGTTGTTAAAACCAAGAGCCCTTCTTCAGCTCGAAAATGTTACACTTGTAGTGTCAAGCCTGGCTCATGAGAAAGTTCCATCCACTATTCTGGATGACAGATAAAACTAGACTATGTGACATAAAACTACCTGTGGTGCTTCCGAACTATGCTTTTCAAAAATCTTTCTTTTGTTTGTCCACCTTTGTAATAGGAGTTCTCCAACGGAGGCAGAGGTGCTTTCAGCTTCAGAGTACAGATGGATAATTGTTGCTGTGCATTCTACAAACACCTTAGATGGAGGCCTCCAGAGAACCTCATATATCTGATCATTAACACCATATAAAAGATAGAGGGGTAGAGCTTGCCAAAGCAATAAAAGTTAGTGATGCCCAACACTTTCTTCAAAAATCCAGGACTGCTAGATTGAAAATTTGTCACTGTTTACATAGCACCTACAAAAAAAAAAAAAAATCCCTCACCGTCTAGGTCCTCTGTTGTCCTCTTTTGGCCCATAGTTCTGTTGCTACCTGGTTTCCATAGGGGGCCCTCACAGCGGCTGGTATGCCCAGTGGAAAGCCAACTTTTAATCTCTTGTCCTTAAATCACTAGATTCCCCACTTTCTCAGTTCTATATCTTACGTATTCAAAGTAATACTGTTAACAGTCTTCACTATTCTAGGATTTGTCGTCTCGCTGCGAGAAACAGATTTTCGCCCCTTTCTGGGACCTACCAGGGAGGAGTGTTTTAAAGCGCTTTATGCAATTGAGTTTGGAGTCTTAAGATAAAAGGCACCATAAAACATAATCTTCCATTAATGTAACGATATAGTGTTAGGGAAACAGTAACTACAGTTCTTTGGAAATATTCTGGAAATGCTAGTATTGATTTTGGAACAGTTTTGAGTGGTGCTTACCTTCCTCAAGTCATTAGTTCTTTCAAAGGTTCATCTTATCTGAAGCTTTTGTTGTACAGGCACCAAAATGGGGCACAGAGAATTTAAGTCACTTGAGGTTGCATAACCAGTAAGTAAGACCGCCTCCATGCCGTGCTTCCTGTGTTGTGTCTTCTCTAGCAAGTTCAGGGGAGTTTGTTTTCTGGAACCTTTGCTTGTTATAGGATGTATAACCTGTGGGAAAATACCCAGCAGTATCCAATTTTACTTATCTCTCTGTTTTCTTTGGAAACATATTGAACAGATACTCTCATCTCTTTCTCTTCATAGGTTTTTCCTTTGGGCCACAAATCGTGAACACCACTGCTTTACAAAGTTATTCTTTTCGCCACTAATAGTTTTTTGATGTCACTTTCTGTAAAAGTATCACAGAGAGTTTTTCTCTAGAGAATTCCACATAGTTAAGTCCTTGCTTTTGGATTTTTTCTTTCTAAACCAAAGAAATAAGTCTTCAAGACTGTGGGGTAATTAAATGCCTTCAGATGGGAAGGCTGTTTAGAAGCTAAAATGCGCATTTTCCACACATAAGCTCTGCATGCCGCATCTTCCTGTCTCCTTTTGTACCCATTAGCCAGTTCCACAAGGCACATTGGGAAATGCCTTTTTATTTTCAACAATTATTTGTATTTGTCTCATGTATATTTGTCCTTTGAAGTAGGAAAGACTGGTGATGATTTGCCCCATCAAAAAATTCTACCTAGTAGTCTGAGATAATAAGGATGTTCCTAGTGAATTGTTTACGAGGGCTAATATATTTTGTACTGAGTAATATATAATTCAATTCAGTTTTTCTTTTAATAATAAGAGCGACCCAAGCAAGTCTGGTCCTAGGCAACATGATTTTACAAAGACAATAGTTAATACTTTGAGTTATAAATTTCAACTTTCAGTACTACCTATCTATTTAAAAAAAAAAACAGAACTAATATGACCTTTTGGCTAATGGCATTGGAAGAAATGTTACTATAGATTAATACTTTGAAACAGGAATAAAATTAATGAGCAAACATTCTAACGCGGAATGACTGTGTGTGAGCACATTAAGCTTATGCATAAAGATAGAGTGTGTAAGTGGGTTTCAGTGTTTCACCATGCTGACTTTCTTAATTAAATGTGGCATGATTGCTAAAAATAAAACCTTTAATGTTTCGTACATCTTTTTTTTTTTTATAAATAGATACCTCATATGGTCATTATATGTAGTGTGAAATCTTAAAAATCAAGTAGGGTATCTTTCTAAAACAGTGCAAGCAAAACATGTCAGGATCTGTTCACTATTACCATGGAGAATTAGTATCGGGGACTACATTGGAAGAGGATGACTGTAGTCTGGCTGAAGCAATATGAAAAGTGACCATAGGGCTTCTGTCATTTCAGTTTTCAAAGCTGCTCATTTGCACTTTGTAACACTTATCTGCAGCAATGCTAGTGTCTTGTCCTGGTCCTAACATCATACCATTCTGACAGACATGGTAGACTTTGTGGTTCTGAAAAGATGTAGTAGGAAGCTAATTCTTGTGTCTTCTGGCGTGCCTGAGACTGAAAGGTCAGTGTAGTCTCATCATGTACAAAACAAGCCACTTTTCTTAAGGCATTTTAACCATTAGTGGTGCCCACGAGTTTGGAGTTGTCAAAAGACAAAATTACAGCAGATTTATTTTAAGGATCTATTGGCTTTATCTGCAATTCTAGAATTGCACAGCACCTCATTCTATGAAATAATATGAATATTCCAATGAGCTGAGCAAAAGAGTCTAGCTTTATAGGCACAAAAAGACTGAAGAAAGCAGAAACAGAGAACAAAAGTGGATTGGTCATTTCAAAGTTGTTTTGCTTATAGAGTTTAAACAGAGGGGACTTTATTATCATGCCAGCTCAGGTAAACTGAGACCCCTCTGATTGGTTGCTGTGAATCTTCTGTTTATAAGGAGAACTGGCCCATTTCAGAGTGCGGTTTGATTATGTGGCACTTAGCACAAGTGACTTCATTCTGGTTTGTTCTAGTGTGCTGGGGCCTACTGCAGGAGGCTAGTCCAAAATAATGACCAACCATAAACTTAGCATAGCAGGGTTAAATTGTAGTACAAAATAATAGGGAATGAAAAAACAAAAATGTGATGCTGTCTTCCAAAAATTGGTTTATGGGGCTTTAAAATAACTTTTGTATAGGGCCAATGATGAATTAGGATGTGGTATGAAAGAAAATGATACAGGACAGAGATATTCAGAGATCTTTTGTCCATTTTGAAATCAGATTATTTGTGGGTTTTTAAAAATTTGTCTTTTTACTATTGAGCTGTTTAGGTTTCTTACATATTGTGGTTATTAATCCACTGTTGGATGAATAGTTTGCACATAGTTTCTCCCATTCTATAGATTGTCTCTTCCTTTTGTTGATTGTTTCCTTTGCTATGCAGAAGCTTTTTAAACTTGATGTAGTCCCATTTGTCCACTTTTGCTTTATTTTTCTTGTGATTTTGAGGTCTTATTCAAAAAGTCTTTGCCCAGACCAGTGTTCTGAAGTGTTTCCCCATCTAATAGTTTCAAAGAGAACTTGTGATTAAACAAAAGCAAGGGAATCAAATCATTTAGACTATTTTAATAAGTTCTTGTTAGAAAACTGAGCTTACAACGTATTTTTCTTTGAATAGACAAAATATACAAAAGCATTTTTGTGTGTTCCTAAAATCTATGTATTAGAAACTGTTAGGCAACTTTTGATGTGCCAGTGAAATAATAATTACCCTTGTAACATTGCTAGAAGTATGTATGCAAGAATTTAAAAGAATGCTTGTGTATCTAGTACCGCCTTACATCCAGTGACGTTTATCTCCATTTTAGAAGCAAGAGAGATTACAGTTTATTCTAGGTCATGAAGCTGGATTGGAGCTGGGACTTTAGTCCACCTATGACTAGTTCAATTCTATTATTGCATTGTCATTGACTGAAGTCCACTCTGCAACTTTTCCAGGTAAAAAGAACAGATAGGAAGTTATTTAGAGCAGTGTTCCCACACCTGATTTTGCACAAGAGTTCCTTGGAGAACATTTAAAAACTGTAGATACCCAGGTACTTTCTGCCATCCTTTTTTCTACTGCCTCTAGCACAGAGACTTAGTAGGTCTGGCTTAGGTGACCTGAGATAGTGTACCTAAATCTTCAGACTCCCCCGCACCCTGAATACCAGCTCTCATTATGCAATTAGGACTCCTAAGGCTTAACAGTATGAACTAAATTTGTAGAGACCCTAGGGTGCCTGTGGGAGTTGTTTTTGTGCCTAAAGATTAGCTTGTTTTTAATGTTCACTTCTCGAGTGTGTGAAATTACAAACAAAATGTTCAAGGGTGGCATTGTAGTTTGATATAAAACATACAGAACTGGATACAGTCATGATTATACAACTTCTTAGTTGTATAACTTTGGGCAAATTACTTAGCTTATTTAAGCCCAAGTTTACGGATACATAAGATATAATTGCAATGAGGGAAGGAAACAAAAAGCATGTAACACAATGTCTAGCAGAGAGTAGGTTCTTAATACTCTTAAAAACATGTCCTTCCAGAAGGAAGCTTCTGGTTAATTAGTGTTTTAACTGTATAATTACAATGTATATTTATTTTCTCTTTCCTCATATTTGAGAGGTCATTGCTGTGTCAACCATTTGCCTTTGCCTCTAAGCATATATCTTAACTAATCTAGAGAACCACATACATTGAGATTTTGGAATAACTGGAAAATTTCTCATAGTTTCCTCCCTAATCTACAGTAGTTTAGTTTACAAAAATTAAAAATAAGCCTATGATATGTGTCTTGCCCACTCGGGCACATCTGCAGTCCTCCTCTCCTATAAACTAGCTGCCTCAGGTTCACGTTAGACACAGTGAAAGCCGTATAGTCAGGGTACGTCATCTTGATGTCGAGTGTCTGGGTCTCAGGCAAGCTTTTCATCATGTTTGCATGAACTATGAAAACACCGTGGTGGTATTGATTTTATGAACCCTGTACGTTCTTTGTAATAAAGATAGTTTTTAGAGTAAAAGAGGCTATGTTTTCAAGATACGGTGAGTTTTACTGCAAGAGAAGTGATGGGCCCTGCAGAGAGGAAGCAACAGGTTTGCATTATCCAGCTGCGACCACTCAAAGGAATACCCGCACAAAGAAAACGGTCAAAATCATGTTTGTTATGACAGAGTAAATGAGCTTTTGTGGAAAACAGAAGCCAAATAAACCTTCTTGAATAATTTATGACTCTGTAAACACGATCATAAAGTGTCATGGTACCAGTTCAGGATAAAGGTCCCACTGCTGCCCAGTTCTGCAGTCGGTGGCTGCAGGGCCCCAGCAGGAAGGACAACCAATGCGTTTTCACTACCCTGCTCACCATTCCCCTCATTAATAATTTCCTTGGCCCATTTCTTCCCACTGCCTGAAGACAGTCATCAATGTCTGGCAGCTCTAGGTCGAAATTCTCTGTTTATCTTTAGCCTACACAACTGCAAAGGAAAGCCAGCCAGAGTTTTCAATACACATTCCAGCACCAGTTTATGGAAGCGAGAATGAGTCAGATAGTAATATATTTTTTGGAAAGTTTTTTAAGCCAGCTGTGGACAAGAAGGTCCAAGTTGTATTGGAACTGCTCATTAGAACTTAGAGAAGAATAAACGAAAATAAAACTGAATAGAGAATGCAGCACTTCAAGAATTTTAGTTTATAAAACATTTATGCTTTGCCTTGGGCAGGCAAAGCACCATGCTGGGCACTGTGGAGGGCTGCAAGGAAAAAGTAGAGTGACCTACCTTTGCAAGGTGTTTTCAGCTATTGGAGGCATTCTTCCTTCCCTCAGCAGTGATTTCCTGAGTTACTACTATGTGCTTGACATGGCTTGAAAGGACTGTGGACAAGACAGAGTCTCTGCTCTCATTCCATAGGGGGAGGATTCAACATAAATGAATGGGCAGGAGTTAGCCACTAAATGCTATGCAGAGCCATCCTCGGGGGCTGATGATTCAGTGAACGAGCAGGCTGACTGCTTACTAGGAAAGTTGTAAAAGGCCCCTCAGAGGAGTCAAATTGTGGGAGAGACCTGAATAACAAGACAGGGCTAGCCAGGAAAAGAGCGAGGCAGTGAGGTTCCTGGAAGAAAAACTGGAAAGTGTGGCCAGACCCTGAGATACCCTGAGTCGGGGAGTGGTGGAGACTGGGGTACTGCAGAAGGCAGCCGGCAGATCAGGGGGGACTTTCGAGGTGGGGCAGGATACAGGATTTTGATTTGGGGAAATCTTTGAGGATTTTTAAGGAGGAAAGTGACATCTGATTTATATTGGATACTTTAAAAAATAAATTTTATTGTACATATTTAAGGTATATAACATGATATTATGAGATATAGTAAAATGGTTACTATAGTGAAACAAAGTAACACATCTATCACCTTACACAGTCACACATATTCCACCTGGGTCCTAAGTGGCTATAATCTACTCATTTAGCAAAAATTCTGACTGCAATATGCTATTATTAACTACAGTCCTCTATTTCACATTAGACCTTTATACTTGTTCATCCTAAATATCTGCTACTTTGTATCCTTTGACCTATATCTCTTTATTTCCTTACTCTCTATCTCTGTGCATTTGACTTTTTAAAATAAATATTCTACATATTCATATAAATGAGATCGTGCAATATTTTTCTTTCTGTGCCTGGTTTGTTTCACTTAGCATAATGTCCTCCAGATTTACCCATATTGTGGCAAATGGCAGGATCACCTTTCCTAAGGCTGAATAATATTCCATTGTATAAGCATGCCACAGTTTCTTTCTGCATTCATTCCTTGACAGACGCATGGGTTGTTTCCATATCTTGGCTATTCTGAGTACAGACATATCTCAGAAATATTGCTGGTTTGGTTTCAAACCACCACAATAAAATGAATATAATTAGGTCATAGAAATTATTTGCTTTCCCCGTGCATGTAGTTTACAATATCCTAGAGTCTATTAAGTGTGCAATAGCATTATATTTGAAAACACAATGTATCTTAAAACAAAAAATATTTTGTTGCTAAAAACTGCTAACAATCATCTGAGCCATTGCTGAGTTGTAATCTTTTTGCTCATGGAGGGCCTTGCCTTGATGTTGCCAGCTGCTGACTGATCATCGTGGTGGTTGCTGAAGGTTGCGGTGGCTGTGGCAATGTCTTAAAATAAGAGAAAAATGGAGATTGCATCAATTAACTCTTCCTGTCATGAAAGATTTCTCTGTAGCATGCAGTGCTGTTTGATAGCATTTTACTTACAGAATTGTTTTAAAATTTGGAGTCCAATCCTCTCAATTGTTTATAAACCAATTTTATGTAATATTCTAAATCCTTTGTTGACATTTCATAAGTATTCACAGCATCTTCACCAGGAGTAGATTCTTTCTCAAGAACCCACTTTCCTTGGTCATCCATAAGAAGCAACCCCTCATCTGTTCAAGTTTTATCATGAGATTGCAGCAATTCCGTGACATTTTCAGGCTCTTGTTCTTCTAATTCTAGTTCTCTTGCTCTTTCCAGCACATTTGCAGTTATTTTTTCCACTCAAGTCTTCAACTTCTCAAAGTTATCCATGAGGGTTGGAATCAACTTCTTCCAAACTCCTATTAAAGATGATATTTTGATCTCCTCACATGAATCACAAATGTTCTTAATGAGGTCTAGAATGATGAATATGTTTTAGAAGGTTTTTGATTTATCTTGCCCAGATCCCTCAAAACAATCACTATCTATGACAGCTATTGCCTTATGAAATGTATGCATAACTATTAATTCATGGGCTGCAGAATGTATACTGTCTTTGCAGGCATAAAAACATTAATCTCTTTGTACATCTCCTAGGTGCATTGTCAATGAGCAGTGATATTTTAAAAGGAATCTTTTTTTTTGAGCAGTTCTCAACAGTAGGCTTAAAATGTTCAGTAAACCTAGCTGCAAACAGTTGTACTATCATCCAGGCTTCATTGTTTCACTGATAGAACATAGGCAGAGGAGATTTAGCATAATTCCGTAGGGCCCTAGGATTCCATTGGCTTCAGCTTAAAGTCACCAGCTGCGTTATCCCCTATCAAGTGAACCAGCCTGTCCTTTGAAGCTTTGAACTCAGGCATTGACTTCTCGTTAGCTATGGAAATGCTAGATGGCATCTTCTTCCACGATAAGGCTGTTTCATTTATATTGAAAATCTGTTGTTTGGTGTAGCTACCTTCATCAATTACCTTAGCTAGATCTTCTGGGGAACTTGCTGCAGCTTCCACATTAGCACTTGCTGATGGAGAAGCTGTAGTTTTATGCTATGGAGACAGCTTCCTTCCTTAAGCCTCATGAACCAACCTCTGCTAGCTTCCAACTTTTCTTCTGCAGTTTTCTTGCCTTTATATAATTGAAGAGTTAGAGCCTTGGTCTGGATTAGGCTTTGGCTTAAGGAAATGTTGTGGTTGGTTTGATCTTCTATCCAGACCACTAAAACATCCTCTATATCAGCAATAAGGCTGTTTCATTTTCTTATCATTTGTATATTTATTGGAATAGCATTTTTAGTGTCTTTCCAGAACTTTTCTTTTGCATCACAACTGTTTGGTGGAGGAGGCCTAGCTTTCAGCCTATCTGGTTTCAACACGCCTTCCTCACTAAGCTTAATAATTTCTAGCTTTTGATTTAAAGTGAGAGACATGGAACTCATCCTTTCACTTGAACAGTTAAGAAGCAATTGTAGAGTTACTTTTTTTATTTCAGCATATTACGGGAATACAGATGTTTAGGTTACGTGTATTCCCCTTACCCCACCTGCATCAGAGCTTCAAGCATGTCCATCCCCCAGATAATGTGCACCATACCCATTAGGTGTGTACATGCACATCCCCTCCCCACCCCAACTTCCTGACACCTGATGTATGTTATTGCTATATGTGCACTTAAGTATTGATCAGTTAATACCAATTTGATGGTGAGTACATGTGGTACTTGTTTTTCCATTCTTGTGATACTTCACTTACTAGAACAGGCTCCAGCTCTATCCAGGATAATATAACAGGTGCTAGATCATCATTGTTTTTGTGGCTGAGTAGTACTCCATGGTATACATAGACATTTTATTAATCCACTCATGTATTGATGGGTGCTTGGGTTGTTTCCACATCTTTGCAATTGTGAATTGTACTGCTATAAATATGAGTACAGATGTCTTTTTTATAGAAAGTCTTTTGTTCTTTTGGGTAGATGCCCAGTAATGGGATTGCCAGATCAAATGGTACTTCTACTTGTAGCTCTTCGGGGTATCTCCATATTGCTTTCCATAGAGGTTGTACTAGTTTGCAGTCCCAGCAGCACTGTATGGGTGTTCCTATCTCTCCACATCCATGCCAACATTTGTTATTTTGGGACTTTTTGATAAAAGCTATTCTCACTGGAGTTAAGTAATATCTCATTGTGGTTTTGATCTGCATTTCGCTGATGATTAGAGATGTTGAGCCTTTTTTCATATGTTAGTCATTAGTCTATCTTCTTTGGAAGGGTTTCTGTTCATGTTCTTTTCCCACTTTTTGATAGGGTTGTTTGATTTTCCTGAGTTCTATATAG